>NC_092380.1:66668716-67293716 GCF_030028105.1 Mobula birostris | reverse complement strand
CATTTCCTAAACTAACCAATCACGACAGAAATGACTTTCAACAGGCAGAATAAGGCATGGACCCCACAGGACAGGTAGGTGACTAAAACTGCAAATTGTTCTCCAAATTAGGCCTCATCAATATCTTATGCTGTACAATTTGAACATAACATTCCAGTGATTTAATCACTGTGGAGGATTTCTTACTCCTGTGAGATTATGTCTTTGCTGACCAGCTGGGCCTCTCTGTTTGGCAGGAGAGAATTGTGGCTGTGAGACAATCTCAATTTCTGGGCACTCCTCCATGATGGTCTAGAATTTCACTCTGGGACAGTGGGATGTGACTCTGAGAGCGCGGGACACCTTTCTTCAGTAAAATTACTCTCTCCACAACTGATTGATGTGTCATCTCCAGGTGACATCAGATGCAAATTGCACTGTATAGGAGAGAGGTCCATTTCTGTCCTTAAACTTTCCAAGTACCAGCTTTGATCACCTCTGTCGTCCCTTGCCAGGACTGACTACTTGTCCAGGACTGAAACATTGAACCTTCTTGTTTGAGAAGCCTTCAGTTTGTTTCAGCTGTTTGTCCTCCATTCTGCTTCTGAGATTGGGTTTGTGGAGGAGGCAGGGTTGTTGGTTGTGGAGTGTGCTATATTGTAACATGCAAGGAGGAACTTGGTGAGCTTCTCATTCAATGTTAGTGCAGTGTGCTCTGCTGAAATTGCTCTCAGTGCATTATTTAGACTCTGGACAAACATTTCTACCAAGCCATTTGTAGCTGGGTTGTACAGTGTAGATGTAATTTGTCTTATGATATTCATTTTCAGGAAGAACTGAAAATGATCTGTAACAAACTGTGGTCCATTAACACTGACTACGTGTGCTGGAACACCAGTCCTTGAGAAGAGGTGTCTTAACACATCGACAGCGTGTGAGGCTGTAGTGAAGGCTCTCGGGAACACATCTGACCACTTTGTAACTTCACCCACTACTACCAAGAAATTTGTGCCCATGAATGGTCCAGCAAACTCTACATGAATCCTCTGCCATAGCAATTAGTTTAGATTCAACTTTATTGTCAATGTGCCGAGTACAGATCCAAAGCGAATGAAATGCAGTGAGCATCTGACCAGAAATGCAAAGAATAGTGCTACTTACAAAATAACTGCAAATAAAAAGCACACAAACATAAAGGTACTGAGACAGTACAATATGGGTGCAATACTGCTTAGCGCTGTGATGAGAGGTTCAGCAGGGTCACAGCCTCAGGGAAGAAGCTCTTCCTGTGCCTGCTCGTGCAGGAGCGGAGGCTCCTGTAGTGCCTACTGGATGGGAAGAGAGTAAAAAGTCCATGGTTAGGGTGACTCCTAGCATGCCTGAAGTCCACCATGATCTCCTTGGTCTTCTGGGTGTTAAGGGCCAGGTTGTTGTTGGCCCACCACGCAGCCAGATGTTGGACCTTGCCCCTGTAGGCCGTCTCGTTATCCCCTCTGATCAGGCCAACCACCGTGGTGTCGTCTGCGAACTTGATTATGGAGTTAGAACCATGTACAGGAACGCAGTCATAGGTGAAAAGGGAGTACAGAAGAGGGCTCAGCACACAGCCTTGAGGCACTCCAGTGATCAGGGTGAGAGTGGAGGAGGGGAGGTTGTCTAACTTAATTGATTGGGGTCTGTTAGTCAGAAAGTCCAAGGTCCAATTGCAGAGGGATGAGCTGATACCAAGCTGGTGAAATTTGATGATCAGCTTGGAGGGGATCACAATATTGAATGCCAAGCTAAGATCAATGAACAGCATTCTGATGTAGGAGTTGGGGCTGTCCAGTTGGGTCAGGGCAGAGTGAAATGCTGTGGAGATGGCATCCATGGCATTTCATGTCATGGAGAATGCATGCCATTCCCAGGGATGGAGAGGCATTGGTGTTGGCAATCTTCTGAATGTGTTGGCATCCTGCAAGCTGTTGGATCTGCTGATATATCCCAGGCCACAAGACAAAGCTTCGAGCAAATGCTTTCATTTTGACCACACCTAGATGACCAGCAATTAACATTGACCAGATGACCTCCAAGAAACAGAGCCCATCTCTGCAATTATGCTGCTGTTGTTAGTGGAACATCTTCTGTGGATTAAAAATTGACACCAGGGTTGATTATCAGTAATTGGAGTAAACCACCGCCCCTACTGGTTGAAATGTTTTATACCCCAAACCAGACATAAGATATCTCTATCAATCTGTATGTAATTTTTCTCTGCAGTACTAAGCTAAAATGATGCAAAGGTTCATTTCCGTCACTAATAACATGTGACATGACTCCATCTATACCATAAAGCGATGCATCACAGGCAAGCTTCACTGGGTAATGCACATCATAGTGTGTGAGTAGTTGTTTGGCATTACCATTTCCTTTGCCTTTTGGAAAGCCAGTGCCTCCTGCTTTGTCCTTTGCCATTTTTTCCCAATCTGTAGTAATAAATAGATTCAATACATTCAATAAGTAGAACACAGTAGTTAGGTTTGGCAGGAACCTGTTATAGTAATTGACAAATTGTAAAAAGGACCATAACTGTGTAATATATTTTAGTCTTGGGACATCCACCACTGGTTGAATTTTCTTCAATATAAGTGCTTAGTTGGATATTTGCAGGCTTCTATTCAGTACCTTTGAGATACCATTCAAACTCTTTTTGAGAAATAATTGAAACAGCCACGCTGGTGTCCAATTCCATCTTAGTTAATTTGCTGATCACTTTTGATGTGCACCATAAAATTGTCTCCTGTTAGTTTTCACATTGTAAATCTGAAGGCTACTTGTCCTGTGTAACTCTCATCCTCACCAAATTTTTCATCAACAGCATGCAGATTAATGCTCTTTTCATATTGCAACTTATCCTTTTATCGTTTTCTCTCCCCTGTGCAGTCTATTTATTTTTGTCTTGCCTGACATGCTCTTTGTATTTGTCCTACTTTGTAGCAATTTCTGCAAGTTTCACCTTTGAACCTGCATTAGTCTGGTGTAGAATGGTAGTACAATTTACTCGGCTAGGCAGTTTTCTGTTCAGATGTTGCAATTTTGTTTATACTCACTTTCATTCCTGACTGTAACTCAATTTTGTCTCCAGTCCCTGTTTCCATTGATACAGTAATTTGAACTTTTCTTTTAAATGTGAGTTGTGCTTGGGTTCGGAGCCACTTTTGAATGCTTTCTTTAAGATTTCACAAACTAAACAATCGCTCAGTGCAGCATTAAACCCCTTGCTGAACTGACAAACCTCAGATACTCTGTTTAATTCAACCACTAAGGTGAAATGGATTCCCCATTTTTCTGATTCCACTCATGAATTCGAAAGTATTCTGCAATCAACAATGGTTTCATTTCTAGATGTTCCTGTGATACTTTTTCAACATCAACAAATCTCATTTCGGCTGCTTTAATTGGAGCGGTTAAACTTTTAAGCAAACTGTATGCTTTTCCACCTAGTGTACTCAGTAACACTGGCACTCACTTTTCATTTGCTTCAAAATACTGCTCACTTCATGCAGTAAACACCCTCCAGTTATCTCTCTTGCAATGGAATGCATCTATATTTCCAATATAGCCAGCCATGTCCACTTTTTTATTTAATATTATCAACCGGTACTCACTATTTAGGAACCCATAACTTTTTGTCTATTTTTTGATTTTTTTTTAAACTCAACCGTCTCACTCCTCTTGTGAAAGAAAACATGCTGAGCTTTTTTGTTATCTTGAACTTCTTGCAGTAGTTCAAGATAACAGGTAGGTAGTCGTTTGGGGTTTGTTTAAAACTTCCTTGTCGCCACTGTTACATTTTGTAACTCTGAAACTAATTGAAAGAAATACATAGAGCTGGGGACACGTGTGCGCTTCATTCTCACTTTAGTAAGGCATGCACTTATGGTATGATGGCTTTATGTTGTATGTCATTCATTACTTTTGCATATATCATGCAATAAATTATGCAAGCAACAAAGAATGAAGTAATAATCAAACGATATGTTTACTGAAATACTAAATACATGACATACGTTGACTAACTCTAATCAGTCCCTGTACATCCAATTATGTATATGTACTGCATATCTGGTCCCTTAGAATACCTTCCAATAACTTTTGCTACTGATGCCAGGCTCATCGGCCTATAATTTCCTGACTTATTCTTAGAGCTTTGCTTAAATAATCAAACAACATTAGCTGTCCTCCACTCCTGTAGCACCTCATCTGTGGCTAAGAATGTTTTAAATATCGCTGCTAGGACCCCTGGATATTCTGCACTTACATCTCACAAAGTCCAAGAGAGCACATTGTCAGGCCCTGGGGAATTATCTAACCTAATCTGCCTCAAGAGAAATCTCCTCCTCTGTAATCTGTATAGGGTCATGACCCTGCTGCTGCTTTGCCTCATTTCTATAGAAACATAGAAAACCTACAGCACAATACAGGCTGTTCAGCTCAGAAAGCTGTGCCAAACATGTCCTTACCAGAGAAATTACTTAGCGTTACTGATAGCCCTCTATTCTCCTGAGCTCTATATACATGTCCAGGAGTCTCTTAAAAGGCCCTTTTGTATCCGCCTCCACCACTGTTGCCTGCAGCCCGTTCCACAAACTCACCGCTCTCTGCATAAAAAACTTACCCCTGACATCTCCTCTGTACCTACTTCCAAGCATCTTAAAACTGTGCCCTCTCATGCTAGCCATTTCAGCCCTGGGAAAAAGCCTCTGACTATCCACACGATCAATGCCTCTCATCATCTTATACACCTCTAGATACTATGTCTGTCTCCTGAGTAAACACTGATGCAAAAAATCCAGTTAGGACCTCCACCATCTCTTTCAGCTCCATGCATAGGTTAATACTCTGATTTCGGAAAGCTGCAAAATTAACAGGGTTGTAGTCATGGGTGACTTCAGCCCAGGAAAGTAGATGAGATCCAGGTATAACTCCAGAAAGCCATCTTATATGCAAAGTGACAATTCCAGAAGAAACTTGAACCACAAAGGTAGGTTTGAGAGCTGTGACAGGGCTCGAATACCATTACTGAAATATTCCCAAAACCTATGGAGTTACTTTCAAGGACTCTTCATCCCAGCTTCTCAATATTTATCGCTATTTATTTATTTATTTATTTATTAATTATTATTATTATTATTATTTTGTTTTTTTTTCTCTCTGTTCAAGTTGATAAATCCTTTGGTACGGTTATAGCCAAGCACGCTTATTTCTCAGTTGCTGGGAACTTTTGGACTATTTTAGTGGTGTTTAGTATTGTGCCTTTTTGAAGATTTGCATGGATATTGTTGTGTAGCCCTAATTGTTTACGGCTATTGTGTAGTGCCTTTAAGATGAAACCAGTTGTAGATGTTATTATTGGGACAATGTCTGCCTTGCACATGTTCCAAAGTCTTTCAATTTCATCTTTTAATTCAGCATATTTCTGGTGTTTTTCAATTACTGATTTCTGTAAGTTATGTGTATTTGGAATGGCTATGTAAGCTGTTCTTGCTTATTTATTCTGTATTGTTATATCCAAACGGTTATCATGGATCGTCCCATCTGTAATAATGGATTGGTTGTAATATAATTTGTGGGATTCTGAATCTAAAACTAGATCAGATTTGTATTTATAGTAAGTTACGGTTTATTTTAAGAGTTTGTATTTTAAAGCAAAATTTTGGTGAGTGATGTTTGCCACTTAATTGTGCCTGGGTAAATTAACAGCTTGAGTTAAACTGCTGCAGGATTCTGAGATGTGTTGGATTGTTTCTGGCTTCTCTGTCCATTTTCTACATTTATCGTCTTGAATTTGTTGATCTTTTGTTATGTACTTTTGGTAATTTTTTTGTATTAATCACCTGGTCCTGTATTGCCACAAGAAACCCACCTGTTTCTGGGAGGAACTCTCGAACTCTGAGCCAAGTGTATGATGCTTTCTTGTCAACATCTAGTCTGCTCAGATCATGAGGATGTCTTCCATGGAGTGCCATGCTTTTCTATTGGTTAACCTTTTCTTCAATAGTGATAATTTCATCAGTTTTCTAGGCTGTGTTTTCATTTAAGTTTAGTGGTGTGTACTTCTTGTCAGAATTGTGTATGTTTGCATGGATTGCTGAATACTGTTTTCATTGATGAAAATATATCCTTAGAAGTTTTATTTGACAGTTATGAGATTTTTAATGCCTGTCATTCCTTTTCCTCCTTCTATCCTAAATTGTGTTAATCTGTGCACTTGAGTGTACATAATGTTTTCTGAAATTTGTCATGTCAGTTCTTATTTTTCTTTGTAAATTTTCCAAATCGGTTTCAAACCAAGATATTATGCCAAAAGAATGTGTTAATATGGGTATTATTATTCTTATTATCTTCCTTATTTTTGTATTTTCACAGTTTGTTGTCTTTTACACACTGTCCACCTTGTTGGTGCAGTCTTTCATTGATTCTCTTATGGTTACTGGATTTATTAAGTATGCTCACAAGCAAATGAATCTCAAGGTTATATATGGTGACAACCTTGGATAATACATTTATTTGAACTTTCACACCCTGCTATGTGAGGGAGTCATCCAGCCAGATATGTCCCCCATACAATAACCCTGTAGATCCAGTACAAAAGGGAAATTGGAGTTGGCGGATGACTATTGATTTCAGACAATTAAACAGGTAAGCTTTGCCTGTGACTACTGCTGTCCCCAACATGGTATCACAGTGGAGGACATTGGACAGAAGGAGAGGGAAACTCAGGTATGCTGTGGTTGATCTAGAAAATACCTTTATTTCCTGATTCCTAAGACCTGAGCAGTGAGACAGTATAAGATTAGCCACCTTCCGCAGGGATATGTGCATAGCCCAACCTTGTGCTTGATTGTAGCTCAAGGTTTGCAGTGGATCTTACTTGACTTGGGTATCCCATTATATAAACATGTTATTGCAGGGGCTTGAGAAGGCAGTGTAGCAGAGTTGTTGGGCTATGTAGTGACCCATCTGCAGAGCGGGGGATGGTCAGTAAACCCCAACCAGATACAGGGGCCTAGCCAATATGTGATTATGTGTTGCTCCTGGGTATACAGTGGCATGTGGGGGGTAGTAGTGTGCAGATCTGGTAATATGTGCTGGGTGATGATATTGGGGAAAGAAAAAGACAGTCTGCCTTAACACCCAATGACTAACTAAAAGGTAGTGATAGCATACTTTCCTACATTTCAGAAATGGCTATAGCATTGCTGCTACTCTTTATCACATTGATGACAGTGATTCCTGACACATCATCCACTAACACCTTGCTCTAAACATCGTATGAATACACCTATCGATTGAACGTATCAAAGTGTTAGGTTTGCTCCCGAGTCCCCGCGCACTCAAGCATGGGAGCGCCAATTCCAGATCCGCTGAATGATATCAAGTACTGAGCATGGAATGAAGTCGTTAAGATCAGTCACCCATGACCAGCAAAGGAACTGTTAGCTGTTTAAGAGATGACATGTACTATCAGACAACCGGAGTAAAACAAGCAAGATACCTGTGCTAAATGTAATGACAAAAACTGGTAATTATTGCCATTTCTGTTCTGCGTATTGTGCTACTTCATTTATCATGTAGATAAACGGTGCAATCCATACTAATCCACCTGCAGGCCAAATGTAACACACTTGTCTGTGGGCCAAATGTAATGTGCTTGTATTAATAGTTGCAGATGTTGTGCTGCATTGTGCAGATAGTTTGAGGAGTGGAATGTACGGTATGATAAAATACAAAGTTGAAACAAATTGTGAACTTTTTTGAGCACTTGCCATGCTAACTTGAGTGAGAGGTAGCTGAGTTCATTGACAAGACTCTGAGCAGTTGACAGGCTAAATTGAGTGAGGGGTGGCCAAGCTCATTGAAACATTGTGAAACACAAATTGCGGTTAAACTGCTAAAGGTTGCTATGCTAAATTTACTATATCGCAAAACTCACTTATTTTGCTGAACTCTGTTGGGGCACGGTTGCGATGGCAACCTGTTGTGAAGGAAAACTCTTTGTGCAAGGGGTGAGGTATCACTTCTTCCTAGAAGACATAATTGGGAACATGTACAAACACTCCACAACTGATTAAGGGGGACTTCACCATCGGACTGTGTTGCAAGCAGTGCCATGGACAGACAAGGAAACGAAGATACTTTGTGGTATACCCAAGGCCTGCAGGTGTTGTTGAATTAATATTTATTTAGATTCCCTCAAGTATGGAGTAGATTGACTCGTGCTTTAAAGCTATTGTGCACCCTTTTATTTCTCTCACTGCCAGATCTTGAATTGAATATAACATTGTACCTTCTTTGTAGTGGCACTTACGGTACGTGCTGGTCCCTGGGCAGATCCTCTGAAATGATAACACCAAGGAATTTAAAGTTACTGGCCCTCTCTATCTTTGATCATGAAGGATTGGCACATGGACCTCTGGTTTCTTCCACCTGTGGTCAATAATCAGCTGTTCGGTTTTGCTAATGTTAACATAATGTTAGTTGGGAGTTAACATATAAGGATACACATTGTATTGAGAGGACAGACAGGTAGGCAGAGGGGGTGGGGTGGCTCTGTTGGTAAAAAATGAAATTACATCCTCAGAAAGAGGTGACAGAATAGGGAGATGTAGAATCCTTGGTGGTAGAATTAAGGAATTGCAAGGACAAAAAGACCCTGATGGGAGTTAGAACCAAGTCTCCAAACAGTAGCCAGGAGGTGGTGTACAAAATACAACAGGAGATGGAAAAGGCATGCAACAGGTGCAATGTTACAATACTCACTGGAGATTTCAATATGCAAGTAGACTAGAAAAATCAGATTGGTGTTGGAGCTCAAGTGAGGGAATTTGTAGAATGCCTACAAGATGGCTTTTTAGAGCAGCTTGTGTTTGAGCCCACTAGGGAATCAGCTATTCCGGATTGGGGTTTGTGTAATGACCAAAGTTAGGGAGCTTAATGTAACCCTTAAGAGGAAGTGATTATAATATGATAGAATTCACTCTGCAATTTGAGAGGGAAAAGCTAAAGTCAGATGTATCAATATTACAATAGAGTAAAAGCAATAAAAGAGGCATGAGAGAAAAGCTTACCAAAGTTGATTGTGAGGGGACATTAGCAACCGTGACGGCAGAACAGCAATAGCTGGAGCTTCTGGGAGCAATTCAGAAGGTGCAGGATAGGTATATCCCAAAGAAAAGGAAGTATTCTGAAGGGAAGATGAGGAAACCGTGGTTGACAAGTGAAGTCAAAGACAGCATAAAAACAAAAGAGAGGGCACATAATATAGTAAAATAGGTGGGAATTTAGATTGAGAAGTTTTTAAAAACCAACAGAAGGCAACTAAAATGCCATAAGAAGAGAAATGATGAAGTACGAAGTTAAGATAGCCACTAATATAAAGAAGTTAAATAGAAGAGGGTCCAGAGTGGATATTGGACTGTTGGAGAGGTAGTAAGGGGGACAAAGGAAGGTGGATAAACTTAACAAGTATTTTGCTTCAGTCTTCATTGAGGTGAGTGTCAGAAGTGAGTGTATTGCTAAGGAGGAAGTGCTTGGGAAGCTGAAAGGTCTGAAGGCAAGTAAGCTACCTGGACCAAAAGGGCTAAACCCCAGGGCTCTGAAAGAGTTAAATGAAGAGATTGTGGAGGCATTATTAGTGATCTTCTAAGAATCACTAAATTCCGGAATGGTTCCAGAGGACTGGAAAATGGCAAAGGAAACTCCCATCCTTAAGATGTGAGGAGGCAAAAGAAAGGAAATTATAGGTCAGTTAGCCTGACTTCAGTGTTTGGGAAGATGTTGGAAGCCATTATGAAAGATGAAGTTTCGGGATACTTGCAGGCACATGAAAAGTCAGCATGGCTTCCTTAAGGTGAATTCTTGCCTGACAGATAACAGGCAGGATAGACAACGGAAAATCTGTGGATGTTGTTTCCTTAGATTTTCAGAAGACCTTTGTCAAGGTGGCACACTTGAGGTGACTTAACAAGATAAGAGCTCATGGTATTACAGAAGAAATACTAGCATGGATAGAAAATTAGCGGATTGGCAGGAGGGAAAAAGTAAGGATAGAAGACCTTTTCGGGTTGGCTGCCGGTAACTAGTGGTGTTCTGCAGAGGTCAGTGTTGGGACCGCTTCTTTTCACATTATATGTCAATAATTTGGCTGGCAGAATTGATGGCTTTATGGCAAGTTTGCAGACAAGTCAAAGATAGGTGGAGGGGAAGGTAGTGTTGAGGAAATAGGGAGTCTGCAGAAGGACTTGGATAGACTACAAGAATGGGCAAAGAACTAGCATGTGTAGGGATCTGTATGGTCATGCACTATAATATACAGTATGGAACAAATGCATAGACTACTCCCTAAATGGGGAGAAAATTCAAAAATTGCAAGCCTTCGTGCAGGATTCCCGAAAGGTTATTTGCAGGTTGAGTCATTGGTAAGGAAGGCAAATGCAATGTTAGTATTCATTAAGGTACTTAATCACACATTGCTCAGCGACAACACTGGTGCCAAGCTGTATGGGTCCTAATGCCCTTCCCTTGGACAACATTGGTGTCACGGAGAGGGGAGACTTGTAGCATGGGCAAACTGCTGGTCTTCCATACAACCTTGCCTAGGCCTGCGCCCTGGAGAGTGAAGACTTTCCAGGCGCAGATCCATGGTCTCACAAGACTAACGGATGCCTTTACTATTCATTTCATGAGGATTAGAATATAAAAGCAACAATATAATTCTGAAGCTTTACAAGGCATTGGTCAGACTGCACTTGGACTATTGTGAGCAGTTTTGGGATCTTAACTACAAAAAGATGTTCTGGTATTAGAGTGGGTCCTGAGAAGAATTATGAGAATGTTTCTAGGAATGAAAGTGTTAATGTAGGAGGGGTGTTTGATGACTCTAGGTCTGTATTCGCTAAAGTTTAGAAGAAGGAGTGGAATCACATTGAAACCTATTCAATATTGAAAATCATAGATAAAGTGGATGTATGGAAGATATTTCCTATAGTGGGGGCATGCAGGACCAGAAGGCAATGCCTCAGAACAGAGGAAAGTCCATTTAGAACATAGATGACGAGGAATTTCTTTTGCCAGAGTATTGTGAATCTGTGGAATTCATTGCCACAGTCTGCTGTGGAGGTCAAGTCATTGGCTATATTTAAAACTGAGCTTGATAGTTTTTTGTCTAGTCAGGTAACAAAGATTATGGGGAGAAGACAGGAGAATGGGGTTGAGGGGGATAATAATCCGGCCTAATTCTGTTCCTATGTCTTATGGTCTTATTATAGGAAGGCTATGGAAGCTTTAGAGAGGGTTCAGAGAAGATTTACCAGATGCTGCCTGGATTATAGAGGAATGTCTTATGAAACAGGGCTAGGTAACCGTAGCTGACGAGGGAAGTTAAGGACTGCATAAATGCCAAGGAAAGTGCATATAAAGTAGCAGAAGTTGGATGATTGGCAAGCTTTTAAAATCCAACAAAAGGCAACTAAAAAAGTTCTAAGAAGGGAAAAGATGAAACATGTGGACAAACTAGCCAATAATATAAAGCAGAATACTGAAAGTTATTTCAGTTATACAGTATAAAGAATAAAAGCGAGTTGAGGGTTGATATTGGACCACTAGAAAATGATGCTAGTGAGGGAGTAATGGCGGCCAAGCAAATAGCAGACGAACGTAATAGGTACTAAACATCTGCCTTCACTGCAGAAGACACTAACAGTACTTTGTTTCAGTCTTTATCTGTGTGACTCTAGCTGTATGCCAGAAGTTATGAGTGTCAGGGAGCAGGGGTGAGTGCCATTCCCATTACAAAGGAAAAAGGAAAAAGTGCTAGGCAAACTGAAAAGTTTTAAGGTGGATAAGTTATTTGCACCAGGTGGACCAAATCCCGGAGTCCTGAAGGAGGTTGCTGAAGAGATAATGGATGTATTGGTCATGATCTTTCAAGAATCCCTTGATTCTCGCATGATCCTGGAGGACTGAAAATTGCAAATGTCCCTCCACTCTTTAAGAAGTGAAGAAGACAAAAGAAAGGAAATTATAGGCCAGTTAGCCTAATCTCAGTGGTTGGAAAAGTGTTGGAGTCTATTATTAAGAATGAGGGTTTGAAGTACTTGGAGAAGTCAAAGTCAGCATGGTTTCTGTAAAGGGAAATCTTGCCTGTCAAATCTGTTAGGATTCTTCAAGAAAGTGCCAAGCACGGTGGATGAAGGAGAGGCAGTGGATGTCATTTGCTTAGATTTTCAGAAGGCAGTTGATAAGATGCCTCACGTGATGCTGCTTAAGAAGATTAAATCCTATGGTGTTCCAGAAAATTTTCTGGCATGGATAGAGGAATGGCTGACAGACAGAAAGCAGAGAGTGGGAGTTAAAGGGGCCTTTATTGATCGGCTGTCAGTGACATGGTGTTCCTTGGGGGTTAGCATTGGGACCACTCCTCTTCACATTGTTTGTCAATGATTTAGAAAGTGTAATTGACGGCATTGTCACCGAGTTTTTGGATGATATGAAGATAGATGGAGGGGAAGGTAATGCTGAGGAAGCAATGCATTTGTAACAGGACTTAGACAAATCGGCAGAATGGGCAAAAAAGTAGCAGTTGGAATACAGTGTTGGGAAATGTATGATAATGCATTTTGGTAAAAAGAATAATAGTGCAGACTATTATCTAAATGACAAGAAAATTCAAACATCAGAGGGGCAGAGGGACTTAGGAGTCCTCATGCAAGACTCCCAGAAGGTTAATTCACCGGTTGAGTCTGTGGTAAAGAAAGCAAATGCAATATTGACATTTGTTTCAAGGAGAACAGAATATAAAAGCAAGGAGATAATGCTGAAGCTTTAGAAGGCACTAGTCAGGCTGCATTTGGAGTATTGTGAACAGTTTTGGGCCCCATATCTCAGAAAGGATGTATTGTCATTGGAGAGAGTCCAGAAGAGGTTCATGAGGATGATTCTAGGAATGAAGGGGTTAACATATGAGGGGCATTTGGTGGCTTTGGGCTCATACTCACTGGAATTTAGAAGAATGTAGAGGGATCTCATTGAAACATACCAAATTTTGAACGGACTAGATAAGGTGGATGTGGAGAGGATGTTTCCTGTGGTGGGGGTATCCAGAACTGGAGGGCACATCCTCAAAATTGAGGGGCGACCTTTTAGAACAGAAATAAGGAGGAATTTTTTTAACCAGAGATGGAGTCCAAGTCCGTGGGTATATTCAAAGCGGAAGTTGTCAGATTCCTGATTGGTCGGGGCATCAAGGGATATGGTGAGAGGGCAGGTGTATGGGATTGAATGGAATCCAGGATTAGCCATGATGAAATGGTGGAGCAGACTCGATGGGCTGAATGGCCTAATTCTGCTCCTATGTCTCATGGTCTTATGGTAGGTTAATCGAATCTGAGCTTTACTCCTTGGATGACAAAAGGATGAAAGTCAACTAGATAGAGGTGTATAAGAAGATAAAAGGCTTAGATCAAGTGGATAGATAGACAGAGAATTTTTCCCAGGGCAGAAGAAGGAGTTAATTAATACAAAGGTCCATAATGTTAAGGTGATCGGAGGGAAGTATGGAGGCGGTAGTTTTTTTAACACACTGAGTGGTGGGTGCATGGGATGCCTTGCTAGGGTTGGTGGTAGAGGTAGATCCATTAGGGACATTTAATAAACTTTAGATAGGTGTGTGGATGATTAAAAGATAGTGAACTACTTAGGAGGGAAGAGTTAGACAGATCTTAGTGTAGGTTAAAAGGTTTGCAAAGCATTGTGGGCCAAAAGGCCCGTAGTGTTCTACATTCTATGTTCTATGTACCCTCAAATTTCACTTTTTCTCTCTTTATTGCTTTTTTTAGTTGTCTTCTGCTAGTTTTTCAAAGCTACCCTCTCTTCTAACTTCCCAACCTGATGGAATGGCAGAGAGACTCGATGGGCTGAATGACCTAATTTTGCTTCTAGGTCTTATGGGCTATTTTTTGCTATATTATGTGCCCTCTTACTTTCTCACTGTCTTTGACTTTCCTTGTTAGCTACAATTGCCTCATCCTCCCTTTACCATGCTTCTTCCTTGCAATGAACCTATCCTGCACCTTCTAAGTTACTCCCAAAACCTCAAGCTAATGCTTCTCTACCATTATCCTTGCTGGTGTCCCTTCCAATCAATTTTGGCCAGCTCCTTTTATGCCTCTATAGTTAACATTGCTCAAATGAAATAGCAATATATCCGATTTTAGATTCTCACTCTTAAACTGCAGGGTGAATTTTATTAAGCTATAATCACTGCCTTGTTAAGGTTCCTTTACCTTAAACTCCCCAATTAAATCTGGTTTAGTCTACAACACCCAATCCAAAATTGCCTTTTCCCTAGTGAGCTTGAACACAATATGGTCTAAAACTGCCACCTCCTGGGCATTCTATAAAAAATTCCTTCCCTTGGAATCCAGCACCAACCTGATTTTCCAAGCTATCTGCATAGTGAAATCCCCTATGACCATCAGAACATTGCTGGTTTTATGTGCCTTTTCTATCTCTTGTTACACTTGTATTCCACATTGTGGATGTGTGAGGCTTCTATATAACTTACCATTAGGGTTTTTTTCTCCCCTTTGCAGTTTCTTAACTACACCCACAACGATTCTAAATGTTCTGACGTTATGTTAATTTTTCTCAGAATTTGATTTATTTTTTTATCAGTGAAGTCACCCCACCCCCTCTGCCCACATCCCTGCCTTTTTGATATGGTGAGTATCCTTGGATGTTAAGCTCCCAACTCCCAGCTAATGAGCTTTAATGTTTCAGGGTTATGGAAGAGAAGAATGAGCATTTATCGTTCTGGTGTCCTACTATTACTCCTATAGAAACTTACTCCAGGAATAGTCAAAGCCTTGGAAAAAAATGGAAAATTGTTTAAAATGTATTAATAAATCTATTTGTATCTACTTAGTAGATATCCTGTGGCACTGTTGGTGGAGGCTGCATCACTTCAAGCAAGAATACAAAAGCATGAGAATATTGGCAAAAAAGATCACATCTTCAGTGAAAAGATTGTAAGGAAGATGGAAATGAATGTCTCCAAAGACAGTAATCTTTGTTTGGTTGAACACTAGAGGTTTAATGATGCTTTCCTTGCTCATCACAGGAAGTACATAATTCTACCTTTGCCCAAAGTATGATTGCTGCCAATTAGTTTCACTGTTTACTTAACATATATAGATTTTTACACGGAGTAAAAATTGATTGAAATATATTAGTTTAGTCTAAACATGAGAGGTTTTGCAGATGCTGGGAATCCAAAACAACACTGTTATGTACCCCTGGGGTTCCTTTTTGCTGTGGACTGTCATTCTAAGGCACAAGAAAGAACTGAGCCTAACTTTAGATTTCTGCTGAGAGAGAGAGAGGGGCAGAATTTGGCTTTCAGCTCATGTTTACACTTTTATAAGGACACCGACTACTGCTGTCAGGTTTTGGGTTGCCATGGAAAAAGAGAGAGTGCTTCAACACAGACACCTTGTTAAAAAGAGAAAGAAAGAGAGAGGCGAAGACAGCTCACAGTTTGTTTACACTTTTGCAAGGACACTAGCTGCTTCTGAGTTCTGACAGAGAGAGAAGGGACGAGCTGCTTGATGGACAGCTAGTTTTCAGCACGGTGAGATAAATGCAAGGTCAGCTGTTAGACCTACAGACACATGGTTTTGGACACTGAATGAGCTTTGTTGTGTCCACAGAAAAAGTGGATTTTGGAGGATCGATCAGACGGACCGATCAGTGGCTCTCCTAGTGTGAAAAGGGTGTGACCGGTGGGGAGTTATTCGTATGTCAAACCTTCGCCTGGGTTGATAATTCCACCACAGAAGAACGGTCCCCTTTGTTGTGGTCACAGTCGGTGACTTCTAAAGGATTTCAGAGGACAACGGGAAGATCGATGGCGTCGGCTCACCTGAAGACTCAAATATCTCCCTCTCTCTTTCTCTCTCTCCATCACTACTCAACTCAATACCACGAACTGAACTGAACTTTACTCATCATCATAAGACTATTTATTTACCCCTAGACTTGAAGAAGCTTGGTTTTCATATCTTTCCACACTTACTTATATATAATCATTGCTAATCTGTTTGATTTATCTGCATTTATATTACTGTATTGCGTAGTTACTAATAAATACCATTAGTTAATAGCAATACTGGACTCCAAAGTGTTTTCCATTTCTGCTGGATCCTTATTCCCGTCACGGGTACGTGACAACACACACAAAATGCTGGAGGAACTCAGTAGGCCAGACAGCATCTATGGAAATGAATAAAACAGTTGATATTTTGGACTGAGAACCTTCAGGACTGGGAAGGAAGAGGGAGAACAGAATAAAAATGCTGGGGGAAGAAGAAGAAGGATAGCTAGAAGGTGATGGGTGAGGCTAGGTGGGTAGGAAAGGGAAAGGGCTGGAGAGGAAGGAATCTGATAGGAGAGAAAAGAGGACCACAGGAGAAAGGGAAAGTGTAAGGGGCCCAGGAGATGTGATAGGCAGGTGAGAAGAGGTAAGAGGTTAGAGTGGGGAATAGAAGAAGAGGGGAGGGGGAGGGAATTTATTTAACTGGGGTGTTGCTCTTCCACCCTGAGGAGCATTATGGCACAAGAGGAGGCCATGGACCGACATGTTGCAACATGAATGGGAATTGGAAGATGGCACTGCTGTGTACATACATCTATTGATGCTTCTGGACACATCTTCAGTGATGTTCCTGAAATCATCGGGTGTTTCGGGCCTTTCAATATCATACAACCTCCTCCAGGTGACCCAGCCGGGGCTGATCAGACCCCAGCTTGTGTCCAGATGGCTAGCTACTTATGACTCCATGGCTCCCCTCTTTTGAGCCACAGCCATCTTGAGGCCCTCTCTGCCGCATTGGTGGTACTGCAGATGGCTCTCCTCTTCCTCTCTCCCTCGATGCCCAAAATGCTGAAGGCTCTAACTAAAGAACGGGCTATGAATCCCCTACAATCAACCTCCACTGGGAGACACCTCGCTCTCCATCCAGCCTGCTGACAGTTGCTGGCCAGTCCTGTGTACTTGGAGAGCTTCCTTTCAAAGGCCTCTTCCAAGCTATCTTCCCATGGGACTGTCAGCTCCAGCAACATCACTTGCTTAGTAGACTCAGACACTAGGACAATGTCTGGTCGCAGGGTGGTGGCTGCGATATGGTTGGGGAACTTCAGCTGCCCTTCGAGGTCCACCAACAGCTGCCAGTCCCTTGCAGAGGTCAGAATGTCTGGCGATGTCCTTTTGGCAGGTATTGGCTGCTCCCCAGCTCTGACAAAGGCAATGGTCTGTTTGGAAGGTCGGGACCGCTTCGCCCACTCAACTCCTGCGCTGACGGCTTCAGCGGTGGTCTTTAGGACCTGATCATGCCTCCACCTGTACTGTCTCTCACCAAGTGCCCTTACACAGCCGCTGAGGATGTGCTCCAGGGTTCCTCGCTTGGAGCACAGTGGGCACACAGATGACTCTGCCTTGCCCCATGTGTGCAGGTTTGATGGGCTTGGAAGCACATTGTACACTGCCTGCATGAGAAATTGGATGCGGTGTGGTTCGGCTTTCCAAAGATCAGCCCAGGTCACTTTCCTCTCAACCGCATTTTCCCATCTTGTCCAAGCTCCCTGTTGCTTCATTCCCACTGCCTTGCAGGCTCTCATCTCCTCCACTACTGCCCTCACCTCCTCCTGAACTAGGCGATGCCTTTCCTTCCCTCTGGTGTCCATTTGGGGAGTTGGAAAGGATCCTAGCCCAGCTCGGCCTCGTGTGACCACTCCCACCAGCCTCCTGTGATGCAGCCTCGCCTCTGCCTCCTGAACAGCTTCCTTGCCCTCCACTTCCTGCCAGTACTTACTTGGATCCCTGCTCTAGCCACCTTCGGGTCACTTGAGTCCCTATACTGTAGCACTTCTCTGGCTCTTGTTACCTTGAATTCTTCCTCCAAGGATTTGAACGGCAGTTGCAGTTTGTTGTGGTGTCCATAGAGTGCGATGCTGCTCAGGTTATTTGGCAGCCCCAGCCATCTCCTGAGGTGGTTGCTAACCCTCCTCTCTAAGGTTTCGACGGTTGAGATCGGAACTGCATAGATGAGGAGGGGCCACAAGATTCTGGGAAGAATGTCATGCTGATACACCCAGGCTTTAAACTTCCCAGACTTGTCCACAGATTTCAGCCAGCCATCCAACTCGGTGCAGGTTGCCTGAATGGATGTTGTGTCCCTTAAAGAGCTGTCAAAAACTTTGCCTAAGCTCTTGACTGGCTTTTATGTGATGGTTGGAATGGCTGTGTATGCGATGCTGAACCGGAACTTGTTCTCCACCTTCCCTTTCCTCAGCACCATCGATCTTGATTTGGCAGGTTTGAAACGCATCCTGGCCCACTCCACCAGCTTTTCGAACCCTTGCAGAATCCTCCGGCAGCCTGGGACTGATTCTGTGGTGACTGTGAGGTCATCCATGAATGCCCTGATAGGTGGTTGCCAGTGAGCGGAATTCATTCTGGACCCTCTGCACTCTGGTTCAGCAGACTTAGTGAGCATGTTCATGGCTAGGGAGAACAGTGTCACTGAGATAGTGCACCCTGTGATGATGCCAATCTCCACCTTGTGCCAGGTTGATGTAATTGCTCCTGAAGAGACCCTCATCCTGAAGTTGCTGTAATAATCAACGATAAGGTGTCTGATTCTGCTGGGGACGTGATATTTGGTCAGTGTGAGCTGCACCAGCTTGTGTGGAATGGAACCATATGCATTTGCCAGGTCGAGCCACAACACTGACAGGTTGCCCTTGTTCTCTCTGGCCTCCCTGATGAGCTGTGTCACCACATCGGTGTGCTCCAGACAGCCCGGCATCCCTGAAATGCCACCCTTCTGGACTGATGTATCAACATACGTGTTCTTTGCTAGGTAGGTGCACAGCCGGTTAGAAACTGCACTGAAGAAGATCTTCACCTCGACACACAGCAGGGAGATGATGTGAAACTGGTCTATCTGGGTGACATTTTTCTCCTTCGGGATCCACACCCCTTCAGCCACTCTCCACTGTTCTGGGATTTTTCCCCTTCTCCAGAAGGTCCTTAGGATCTTCCACAGACGCAGCAGGAGTTTGGGGCAATTCTTGTACACTTTGTATGAGGTGTTGCTTGGTCCTGGAGCCGAGCTTGCCCTTGTTTTGCGGACGACCTCTCTGACTTCCTTTAGTTGCAGCGCTGACATGTCGAACTACACATCTGGTTCAGGTGGGTCTATTAGGATGTTGCACTCTCCCAACTCCTGCTCTCTTTCAGGATCATTATATATCTTCTTCAGATGTTGGTCTATGTCTTCCTGTGAACAAGCCAGTTTCCCACTGTGCTTCTCCCCCAGCAACTCCTTGGTGAACTTGAAGGGGTTGGTACATCAGGCAGGAGATGAAATCGCTGAAGTCCCAATACAAGGAGGCAGGAGAAGAGGAGCGCAATGGCTTGGCCCAGCTGATGTGCATACTACGAAAGAAGATCAGGGTCCTCCGCCAGGCAGAGTGGCATCGGAGGCACGTTTTCGAGCACTTTCACGACGTTGCCTCCGATGCCACTCTGCCCGGCGGAGGACCCTGATCTTCTTTCGTAGTATGCACATCAGCTGGGCCAAGCCAATGCGCTCCTCTTCTCCTGCCTCCTTGTATTGGGACTTCAGCGCTTTCATCTCCTGCCTGATGTTGTA
Organism: Mobula birostris; assembly: GCF_030028105.1. NCBI lineage: Eukaryota > Metazoa > Chordata > Chondrichthyes > Myliobatiformes > Myliobatidae > Mobula > Mobula birostris. The sequence continues at coordinate 67,273,983 of NC_092380.1, read as the reverse complement.
GATCCTCAATGCTCTTTGGTTCTTCGAGTAAGATGTTTTGGAGCGTTCCTTCTCCTCTTCTCCGAACCGTTCAGCTGCGATACTAACAATAATTTGTTGTCATGGCTTGCAGCTTCCTATCAACCCCTCCCTTCGCCGTTGCCTCCAGAATTTGGTTAACATCTTCAGCAAACTGCTTCCACAGTGAAGTCATGTTAGCTGCAGGCCATTTGATCCGCCTCCTGTTAGACTTCATGTTCGAGGGATTAGTTTGCAACACTTGGAGGTTCCGGGCACTATGGGGTGACTCCGGTCCTGGCCCTCCTTTGTCTCACCAGGTTGGACAACTGCACGTTGTGCTGCTCTTGCTCCCACCAAACACTTCATCCTCGCTTGGTGGATCTTCAAGCCGCGATTGTTCTTGCAGATTTTGCCACATGCACACTGCTTCCTCATCGTCGTTTGTTCATTGCCTGGGTCTGATGTCATTGTGTCCATCCGACTGGGGTGCTCATCCTCCCCTCCCCTCTCGAGCATCCCTGGGGGTATCTTTTCCTTAGATTCTTTGTAGCTTTTGTGGGGCTCCTCCTCTCAGAGGACACAGATTGGGTTGCCAGCCCGTTCTGCCCCGGTTGCCGTCTCTCCGGGCTGTCACTGACTCTCCAGCTGTCACCACTCTTTTCGCGGTTGTCACCCAGTCTTTCCTGGTTGTCACTGATTAACTCAGAAAAAATGCTTGGCCAGCAGGAAGCTTCTCTTCTGGCGGAAGGAGCAGAGTTATTTGACGAAGTGGTCTCCCAAACTAATGTAGAGGAGGCCTCACCAGTGCTTTATAAACTTTCAACATTACATCCTTGCTTTTATGTTCTAGTCCTCTTGAAATGAATGTGAACATTGCATTTGCCTTCCTCATCACAGACTCAACCTGCAAATAAACCTTTCTCAAATTTCAGGATGAATTCGATCATATTATGATCACTTCCCCTAAGGTTCTTTTACCTTAAGCTCTCAAATCAATTCTGTTTCATTGCACAACACCCAATCCAGAATAGCAGATACACTAGCATGCACAGCCATGAGCTACTCTGGAAAGCCATCTTGAAGACACTCTAGAAATTCGCCCTCCTGTAATTCAGTGCCAACCTAATTTTCCCAATCTACCTGCATATTGAAGTTCTCTATGACTATTGCAACATTGCCCTTTTGGCATACGTTTTCTATGTCTTGTAATTTGTAGCCCACATCCTTACTAATGTTTGGAGGTCTGTATTCAACTCCCATCAGGATCTTTTTACTGTTGCAGTAAATCACTCTATCCACAATGATTCAACATCTTCTGATCCTACGTCACCTCCTTCTAATGATCTGATTTCATTTTTTACCAGCAGAGCAATGTCACACCTTTGGCCTTTCTGCTGATCCTTTTGATCAATGTGTATCCTTGGACATTAAGCCCCCAGCTATAATCTTTCAGCCATGATTCAGTGATGCCTATAACATCATACCTGCCAATCTGCAACTGTGCTGCAAGTTCATCTACCTTATATCGTACACTGCACACTTTCAGATACAACACCTTCAGTCCTGTATTCATCCTTTTCAATTTTGTCCACGTGTTAGATTGCAACTCATCCTGTTGTCTGCAATTTTGCCCTATCAACACCCTCTCCTCACTACATATTGCCTCTGTTTGTAAACCATCTTCAGTACTATTATCCGCCTTTCCTACGACACTTCTTGTGTTGAAATAAAGGCAGCTCAGGACACTAGTCGCACCATGATCCACCTTTTGATTCCTAAATTTATCTGAGGTCTTACCAACATCTGCCTCCACAACCTCTCCACTAACTCTTCTGGCATTCTGGTTTCCATTCCCCTGCAACTCTAGCTTAAATCCCATCCGTGCAGCATTAACAAACCTTCCCACAAGGATATTAGTCCCCCTCTAGTTCAGGTGCAAACCGTTCCTTCTGTACAGGTCCCACCTTCCCTGGAAGAGAGCCCAATAATCCAAAAGTCTTATGCCCTCCCTCCTACACCAACATCTTAGCCACATGTTGAACCATATAATCTTCTTATTTCTAGCCTCATTAACACGTGGCGCGGGTAGCAATCCTGAAATCACAACCCTGGAGGTCCTGCCCTTTAATTTAGCACCTAACTTCCTGAACTCCCTATGCAGAACCTCATCACTCATCCTACTTATGTCATTGGTACCTACATGGACCACAACCTCTGGCTGTCCACCCTCCCACTTTGAATGCTGAGGACTTGATCTGAGGTATTTCAGACCCTGGCACCCAGGGGGCAACATACCATCCAGGAATCTTGTTCTTGCCTACAGAACCCCCTGTCTGTCCTCTGTTAGGTCATCCCCCCCAACTATATTCAAAGTGGTATACCTATTGTTGAGGGGAATGGCCACAGGGGTACGTACTCTGCAATGGGTTCTTAACTCCTTTTCCCTTCACCCAGTCTCCTGTGTCCTGCATCTTGGATGTAACTACCTCTCTGTATATCCTATCTATCACCCCCCAGCATCCTGAATGGTCCGGAGTTCATTCAGTTCCAGCTCCAACTCCTTAACGTGGTTTGTTCGAAGCTGCAGCTGGATGTACTCCTCGCAGTTGTAGGCACTGGAGGTTTCTCTGCCTTCCCACATCCTGCAAGAGGAGCATTGCATTATTCTGCCTGATGCCTTTTCTGTCCTAGCTGAGCAGATATAAAGAAGAGAAGGAAAAAAACTTGAGCTTTTCTTTCTTTTGTTTTCTCTGAGTGAAGCCTCAAAGATCTAAAGCAGAGGTCGGCAACCTTTTTGCCTCTGTGGGCCTGATCACGTATTAATGAGCAGACAGTGGGCCAGATAACTGCCATAAAGAACTTGAAATATGGGAATTATCCATGTAAATACATCTAGTTATGTTTGGCCTCAAATTAATGAATAACACATGATAGAAAATCATTTGTGCTTAAGGTTGCTTACCACTGATCTAAAGCCTCAAGATCATCACTTTACTTCCACTCAGGTGACGGCTGCTGCACTTGCCCCTGCCTTCCAATAACTTGCTTTTATTAATCAATCCCAGTCATCGACTGGTCAAAGCTCTATTAGGCTGCCGCGACCTTCTGCTGCCTTTTATCCTTGGGCAGTGGACCTGATTGAAGTCCCCTCCTCTCCAATTTCCCAATGTCCAGATTGGCCGCTGGTCAACGTCATGCCATTTTATTTAGTAATACAGTGTTCCTCCTATTTATGCATGTTTAAATTCAGTCTATGCTTGAATAATGGTAGAGTATTACTCATGCCTTTACTAAGTTTATAAGGAATAATGATTTTGAGTTATTTGCTGATCATGCTACTCAAAGGAAGCTGCTGGAATTATTTAGAATGCCTTTCCCCATTTGCTGTTTTCGTCTTGATATGTTAATTTCTCAGATTGGTTCTTCCACTCTTATATTGCACAGATTAATTCAAATATTCTTTATATAGGTTCTGCAGTCAATACAGATACAATTTTTTGTGCATTTGGTCTACTTGAATAAGGAGAGACTTTGGATTAATTTATAAATTATGCAATCAAATTAAATTTAGATTAATTCTGGACAAACAAAATCTAAACTGCTAAAAGCGTATTTAGATGTTTACTAGGCAACTCCCCACAAAAGTGTTTTGTGCAACTTGAGATACCTGTGTTCATCGGAGCATGCCAGGGAGGAGACGCCTATGATCCTAACAATGCTGCTGGGGTGATAGGTGGCCAAGAGTATGTCTCGGGTGTAGTTGGGGTCGGTAAGGGTGGGGTGAATGGTAAGTGTGTTAGGAAGGTTGCCAAATGAGGTTAGTCTTGTGAGTAGCAAATCTGACAGGAACCTCACCGGGTCTTTCAGTGATTTGGAGAAATGAGTCAAAGGCCAAATTCTTACTTTTCTCTGCAGGGATGGAACACAAATGTCTAAGCATTCATTCTGAGTTATTAGCGTTAAACTGATTACTCTGAAGCTGCAGTTTTACTCTGCTTTTTAAATGTATCACCTTGAAACACTATACTATACAGAGACAACTATAAAACAGGTCTTTCCAAAACTAAGGGCGGCTATTTTCAATTAAAAAGGAGGTTGATCTGATATTGTAGGAAGGAATTACTTGTTATTCAAAGAACCTTTGGGGAAGATTTGAACTTACAGTAAAACACTAAGCTGTCTGCTTTCATGTTCTTCAACACGTTGAGAATGAAACAAATTGGACGGACAGTGATTTTTCAGTCCATCTAGAGGAAGTTAGGGGAAGTGCACACTACAACTCTCACATTTATTGCATGCTAATATGTGGCTTTTTGTTTGGAGATGCAGTACAATAACAGGCCCTTCCAGTACAGCATTACTGAGTCTATACCACTCAATTACACCATGTAACCAATTAACCTACTAACCTGCACATCTCTGGAATGTGTGAGGAAAATGGATCATCAAACTAAAACCCTCACAGTCACAGGGAGAGAACGTACAAACTCCTGATGATCATAAATCACTGATTTTAGACATGTAGTCTTCTGAAGATAAGTCTGAATGAATATAGAATCTGACACAACACAAAACTATATAACTACCCTGCCAGTTTAATTGTTTGAAAGGTCTCTTCAATAGAAAGTTCTGAATGCCTGTGCGTATTTTTCAACTTCAAGTAATTATCTAGTTTCTTTTGTAAGTTCTTATTGAGTTACCATTCACCAGTCCTTTAGTATATTCCAGATAACAAAGCTTGTCACTGGAAAGAGTGTCTCATCTTCTCTCAGATTCTTTACAAGTTGGTTTAAAGATGTGCTACCCTTGGCAGAGGAAACAGAGAATCCAGATGTTTGTGTCAAAGCCTCTAATAATTCCTTTTTTTAATATAAGGCTTCAGAGCAGTTTTCATAAAACTCTTTCTGCTGCTTCATTCTCCCCCAACTTCCACAAAAGTGGTAAAATTATGGAACTCAATCTCACACGATTGCAGCTGTTATGTATTTAGTATTTCAGTAATATTTAAGTAATCTTGTGTAATTCATATATTCATTGATTAAGTATTCTTGTTCATTTCAAAAATTAATTATGGGTTATATGTAAAAATATGTTAATTGTATATGTCATCACGCGGCCATGTGATACATGCACATCTCGCTAACAGTAAGCTTGAAGTTAGGTTGGCATTCTCGAACTCCTGTGACTTCCTTTCAAGTAGTTTAATGTTTTGAAGTCTAAAACGTAACTTTAGTGATAAAAATAACCTGAGATGGCTATCAACCCATTGAAGTGCAGTGAGACATATGAAAAAAAAAACATGGCAAGTAAAATACATAGCCCAGCCCATGCCAAGATGTCAAATTGAAAAACGCCATAAACAAAAGAACACACATAAAAGTTGCTGGTGAACACAGCAGGCCAGGCAGCTTCGGACGAAGGGTCTCGGCCCGAAACCTTGACTGTACCTCTTCCTAGAGATGCTGCCTGGTCTGCTGCATTAACCAGCAACTTTTACGTGTGTTGCTTGAAATTCCAGCATCTGCAGATTTCCTCATATTTGCATTCATAAACAGAAGAATTCGGGTTTTGTAAAGATCGACTAACTGGGTGTTAATAATCATTTAAAAACATCAGAAATGACTGGCTACATTGGAAATCTTGACGAGTTTCATTATACAACAGGTAATTGGCTCATGTATACCGAACTATTGGAATGGTATTTTGAAGCAAATTAAAGAGCTGATGAGAAGCAAGTTCCAATTTTGCTGAGTTCACTGGGTTTAAAGGCATCCAGTTTGCTTTGAAGTTTAACTGCTCCAATCAAAGCAGCTAAAATGAGCTTTGCTGCTATTGTAAAAGTGATGCAGGAACACTTAGAACTGAAGCCATTGTTGATTGTGGAACACTTTAGATTTCATAAATGGAATCAAAAGGAAGGGGAGAGGTCCATTTCAGCATATGTGGTTGAATTAAAGAGAGGCTGAGCATTGTCAGTTCAGTAATGGGCTTAATGATACACTGAGAGATTACTTAGTTTGTGGAATCTTACAAGAAAGCATTCTAAAACAGCTCCTAATTGAAACACAGCTTATATTTAAAAGAGCAGATAAAGATGTAATTGAGTTGCAGACAACAATGAAAGTAAGCATGAACAAAATGACATAATCGAAACAGATACCGACCTGGCCAAACAAATTTTGTTACCATTGTGGCAGGGGCTCATGCACACCAAACAAATGCAGATTTAAAGGTGAAACTTGCAGAAAATGCAATGAAGTACAACAGGTACAAAGAGGGTGCCGTGCGCGAAAAATAAAAAAAAACTAAACAGAAAAGAGAAAAAGATAAAATTTCAAGTTGCAGTTTCAAAAAGAGCACTACTCTGCAGTGCTTGTCCATGCCTGGCAATGGCCTGCATTTCCCTGACAGAGGACATATGTGGATTTTGCTGGACTCTTCATGGGCACAAATTTCTTAGTAGTAGTGGATGTAGCTACAAAGTGGCCAGAAGTGTTCCCGATAGCCTCCATTACAACCCTGTGCATTGTTGATGTACTGAGAAGCCTCTTCGCAAGAACTGATGCTTCAGAACACTTAGTCAGTGAAAATGGACCTTCATTCCTAAAAAAATGAATGGGGTAAAACATATTACATCTGCACCGTACCACCCAGCTACAAATGGCTTGGTGGAAAGTTTTGTCCAAGGTCTAAAGAATGCACTACGAGCAATGTCAGCAGAACACATTACACTACCACTGAACCCTAAGTTCACCAATTCCCTCCTTGCATATTGCAATGCAGCACACTCCACAACCAACAACTCACCAGTTTTACTGTTCCTGGGTCATCCCTTGCATTCACGATCTCCTCAAACCCCATCTCAGAAGGAATATGGAGGAGAAACAGCTAAGAGAAGTTGAAGGCTTCTCAAACAAGGAGGTTTGATGTTTCACTTTTGGACAAGCAGAACTAGTGAGCAACTAGAGAGGTGATCTAAAGTGGGTACTCAAAGAAAATTAAGGACGGAACAGGACCATTCTCCTACACAGTGGAGATTGCATCTGATATCTGAAGACGACACATCAATCAGTTGAGGAGAGCAGAGTCAATTGATAGAGAAGAAAGTTGGCTACCACGATCAAAACCATTTCCTGCACTCTCAGAGTCAACTTTTGCAGCCACCACAGAGGAGGCCCCAGAAACTGAGATTATTTCACCTCCACAAGTCTCACCTATCAAACAGAGTGATCCCCCTCGTCATGAAAGAGTATGATATCTTCCACAGTGATTAAGTCTTTAGGTCTGAATGGGACAATTTATAATTACAATACTGAGGATGTGCCTGTGCTATGTGTTTACGAGCGCAAGAATAGCATGATCAGGCATATTAATGCGTGGCTGAGAGACTGGTGTAGGGGGCAGGGCTTCAGATTCATGGATCACTGGGGCCTCTTCTGGGGGAAGTACGACCTGTACAAAAAGGAAGGGTTACACCTGAACCCAAAGGGGTCCAATATCCTAGCAGGTAGGTTTAATAGAGCTATTAGGGAGGGTTTAAACTAATTTGGCAGGGGGATGGAAACCAGAGTGATAGGGCTGAGGAAGGGGAAATCAGAAATAATCAAAGATAGCATGCAACAGAGATGATAGAAAGGACAAGCAGAAGATGAGGCATAATCACAGCCTGTGGGATGAGTTATGGGGCAATAGAGGTGTGGTGCAGTTAAAACCGAAAGTGACAAATACTGCGCTGAAAGTGTTATATTTGAATGCATGCAGCATAAGAAATAAAATAGACAATCTTGAAATTCAGCTACAGTTTTTGCAAGTATGACATTGTGGCTATCTCTGAAACTTGGCTAAAGGATAGTTGTTATTGGGAGCTGAGCATCTAAGGATATACGGTGTATCGGAAAGATAGGTTAGTAGGCAGAGGGGGTGGTGTGGCCCTGTGTATAAGAAATAATATTAAATCATTAGGAATGGATGACATAGGATTGGAAGGTGTAGAGTCTCTATGGGTTGAGTTAAGAAATGGCAAGGGTAAAAGGACCCTAATAGCAGTTGTGTACAGGCCTCCAAAAAGCAGCCGTGATGTGGATTACAAATTACAACAGAAGATAGAAAAGGTCTGTCAGAAGGCAATGTCATGATAATCTTTGGGGATTTTAACATGAAAGTGGATGGGGAAAACCAGGTCTGTATTGGACCTCAAGAGGGAGAATTTGTAGAATGTCTAAAGGATGACTTTTTAGAACAGCTTGTTGTTGAGCCCACTAGGAGATCAGCTGTGCTGGATTGAGTGTTGTGTCATAATCCAGAGGTGATAAGAGAGCTTAAGGTTAAGGAACCCTTGGGGAACAGTGATCACAATATGATTGAGTTCACTTTGAAATTTGAGAATGAGAAACTAAATTCCAATGTGTCGGTATTTAACTAGAATAAAGGAAATTACAATCACATGAGAGGGGAACTGGCCAAAGTTGACTGGAAAGGGACATTAGAGGGAAGGACAGCAGAGCAGCAATGGCTGGAGTTTCTGTAAAAAATGAGGGAGGTGCAAGACAGATATGTTCCAAATAAGAAGAAATTTTCAGGGGGAAGAAGGGCACTACCATGACTGACAAGTGAAGTCAGAGTCAAAGTAAAAGCAAAAGAGAGGGCATATACACAATCCAAAGTGAGTAGGAAGATAGAGGATTGGGAAGCTTTTAAAAACATGCAGAAGGAATCTAAGAAGTTTATTAGGAAGGAAAAGATGAATAATGAAAGGAAGCAGGCGATTAATATTAAAGAAGATACTAAATTTTATGTAAGTATATAAAGGGTAAAAGAAAGTTGAGGGTAGATAGAGGACCAATAGAAAATGACACTGGAGATATTGTAATTAGAGTTACAGAGGTGGCAGAGGAATTGAGTGCGTATTTTGTATAATCTTCACAGTGGAAGACATCTGCAGTATATCAGACATGCAAGAGTGTCAGGGAAGTGAAGTATGAGCAGTGAAAATTATGACTGAGATGGTGCTCAGGAAGCTTAATTGTCTGAGGGTGGATACATCTACTGGACCTGATGGAATGCACTCTTGGGTTCTGAAGGAAGTAGCTGGAGAGATTGAGGAGGCATTAATGATGATCTTTCAAGAATTGATAGATTCTGGCATTGTACCGGATGACTGGAAAATTGCAAATGTTACCCTGCTATTTAAGAAGGGTGGGAGGCAGCAGAAAGGAAATTATTAACCTGTTAGCCTGACATTAGTGGTTGGGAAGTTGTTGGAATCAATTGTTAGGGATGAGATTATGGAGTACCTGGAGGCATATGACAAGATAGGCCAAAGTCAGCATGGTTTCCTGAAAGGAAAATCCTGCCTGATGAACCTACTACAATTTTTTGAGGAAATTGCAAGCAGGGTAGACAAAGGAGATGCAGTGGATGTGGTGTACTTGAATTTTTAGAAGGCCTTTGACAAGGTTCCACACATGTGGCTGCTTAGCAAGATAAGAGCACATGGAATTACAGGGAAGTTACTAGCATGGGTGGAGCATTGGCTGATCGGTAGAAAATAGAGAGTGGGAATAATGGGATCCTATTCTGGCTGGTTGCTGGTTACCAGTGGAGTTCACAGGGGTCGAGGTTGGGACTGCTGCTTTTTACAATGTATGTCAATGATTTGGACTGTGGGATTAATGGATTTGTGGCTAAATTTGCTGATGATACAAAGACAGGTGGAAGAGCGGGTAGTGTTGAGGAAACAGAGAGCTGACAGAAAGACTTAGATAGTTTAGGGGAATGGGCAAAGAAGTGACAAATGAAATACAACGTTGGAAAGTGTATGGTCATGCACTTCGGTGGAAGAAATAAATGGGCAGACTATTATTTAGATTGGGAGAGAATTCAAAATGCAGAGATGCAAAGAGACTTTGGAGTCCTTGTGCAGGATACCATAAAGGTTAACCTCCAAGTCAAGACGGTGGTGAAGCTGGCATTCATTTCTAGAGGTATAGAATATAAGAGCAGGAATGTGATGTTGAGGCTCTAAAAGGCACTCATGAGACCACACTTTGAGTATTGTGTGCAGTTTTGGGCTCCTTATTTTAGAAAGGACATATTGACATTAGAGAGGGTTCAGAGAAGATTCACGAGGATGATTCCAGGAATGAAAGAGTTACTGTATGAGGAATGTCTGGCAGTTCTTGGGCTGTATTCCGTGGAGTTCAGGAGAATGAGGGGGGATCTCATAGAAACATTCCAAATGTTGAAAGGCCTGAACAAATTAGATATGGCAAAGTTATTTCCCATGATAGGGGAGTCTAGGACAAGAGGGCGTGACTTCAGGATTGAAAGATGTCCATTTGGAACAGAGATGCGGAGAAATTACTTTAGTCAGAGGGTAATAAATCTGTGGCATTTTTTCCCGTGAGTTGCTATGGAGGCCAAGTAATCGGCTATATTTAAGGTAGGGATAGATAGGTTCTTGACTAGCCAGGGCATCAAAGAGTATGGGGTGAAAGCAGGGGTGTGGGGAAGACTGGAAGAATTGGATCAGCCCATGATTGAATGGTGGAGCAGACTCGATGGGCCAAATGGCCTACTCCTACTCCTATATCTTATGGTCTTATGTCTGTATAAAGTAGATGTATTATTTAGTATACTGTGTATATAGTTGAGATGCATTCTCTTTAGAGTTGAAGTTTATAGCTAAGCAGGAAGAAGTCTGTGTATATAATATTTCAGAAATATTTGTGTAATCTTGTATACGTATTGTTTGATTAACCATTCTTGCTCGTCCAAATAATTACGGGTTATATGTAAAAATACATCAATTGCATATGTCATCATGCTACCACATGACACATGTGCACCTCACTTAAAGTAAACTCAAAGATAGATCCACAGTTTTTGGACTTCTGTGTGTTCCTTTGAAGTTTCAAAACATAAATGTACCTTTAGGTCCGCCTCATTTATTGTTTTCCACACCAAGCAGACTTCATCAAACATTTTTTATTCCACACTATGGGCAGAATTTACGTATTTGACTCATTTCCTTTCCACCATGCTGCCTCTGAAGTCATCTTCTCCCTGAGTAAAAAATTCATTGTTTTCTCTTTTCCTTTCCTTCCATCATCTGTGCTAATTGGTTCTTAACCTCATATCAAGAGTGCCAATTGCTGCACTTGGAATTCAAAGAGGGTGTGTGCTTTTTATTCTGAAGCTCTTCACAGATCACTTCAAGAAAGACTGTGGAACCCAGTGAGCAATTACGTTTGTAGTTACATGACATGGTCCTTAAGGTGGTGATGACCTTAAATTAACAACCACTGTCACGATTGATATTACAAATACTATTCTGCTTCCCTTTCGAACAAAAACAGATATAATAGATTTGCAAATTTTAAACACCAGTCACAACTTTTCATACACTTTCTCATATCCATAGGTGAATAAAACATGTGTTTTTTTATGAACCTAACAAAAGCTACAGCCCTTTACTTCCATTATGAAAAGAAGACATCTTACGTTGCCATCATTACATTTTTAAAGTGACCACAACAACTCAAAGACTGTGTTTGTTCAAAGTTCAAAGTTCAAAGTACAAAGCTAATTTTATTATCAAAGTACATATACAACCCTGAGATTCATTTTCTTGTAGGCATACTCAAAAAATCTATAGAATAGTAACCATAACAGAATTAATGAAAGACCACCCAACTAGGGGATTCAACCAGAGTGCAGAAGGTGACAAACTCTGCAAATAAGTACAAAGTAAAATTTATTATCAGAGTACTTACACACCACCACATATAACCCTGAGATTATTTTTCTGCGGGCATACTTAGCAAATCTATCGACCGGTAACTGTAAATTGTGCAAACTGTAAACAAACTGCAAATGCAGGTAATAAGTAAATAGCAACAAATAACAAGCATGAAGTAACAAGTTAAAAGAGACCTTAATTGAGTGTAGTTATCCTCTTTTGTTCAAGAGCCTGAGGATTGAGGGGTAGTAACTGTTTTTGAACCTGGTGCTACAAAAGGAAGACAAAATAATAATAAATAAATAAGCAAGAATTATTGAGGACATGAGATGAAGAGTCCTTGAAAGTGAGCCCATTGGTTATGGGGATATTTCAATGTGGGGCAAGTGAATTTGAGTGAAGTTATCCTTTTGGTTCATGAGTCTGATGGTGAGTGGTAGTAACTGTTCCTGAACCTGGTGGTGTGAATCCTGAGGCTCTTGTGCCTTCATCGTGATGGAAGCAGCATGTCCTGGATGGTGGGGGTCCCTGATAATGGATGCTGCTTTCCTGCAAAAGTGTTTCATGTAGATGTGCTCAATGGTGGGAAAGGCTTTAACTGTGGTGGACTGGGCCGTATTCACCACTTCTGTAGGATTTTCCATTCAAGGGCATTGGTGTTTCCATACCAGGCTGTAATGTAGCCAGTCAATATACCTTCCACTGCACATCTATAGAAGTCTGTCAAAGTTTTAGATGTCATACTGAATTTCCGCAGACTCCTTAGGAGGTAAAGGTGCTGCCATGCTTTCTTTGTAATTGAACTTCCATGCTGGGCCCAGGACAGGTACTCCAAAGTAATAACACTGAGGAATTTAAAGTTGCTGACCCTCTCCACCTCTGATCCTTTGATGGGGACTGACTCATGAACCTCTGGTTTCCTTCTCTTGAAGTCTATAATCAGCTCCTTGGTTTTGGCTTGAGAATTATGCAGAATAGTTTCTATTATGAAGAATATTTGTCACCTTTCACACATTACATTAATCCACACAGAATGCCCCCCCACCCCATACTCAGAATTCTCCAAAACTGGCATTGTGAGTCTGTCTGAACCTCACATCATCTGCCTGGCTCAGGTCTCATGAGCCTTGGTTGGAGTAACGGAAGATGTCTCTGGCTCATCCAGGGGGAGGCTGACACGCTCATGGTCTTGTCGTGATGTAGAGGGTATGGCAGCAGAATCATCTAGATCTTGGTGTGCTGGTTTAAGGCAATCTACAGAAATACATTCAGGTTTACTCTTTCTATCTACAGTAAAAATCTTCATCCCATTTCAAATGGGAAACATGTTAAGGGGGCTTAAGGGGGTTAACATGGTGCTTCATGGTGGACAAAAACGAATGAGTTAGAACGTAGGTCAGCTGGAACCCAAGAGTGTTATGCAACACGATAAGTATTGAGGAGGGTGAAACACTGCTGAGATACTCACCAGGCAGTCATGGCACCAGGAATAAATTCACCCATCGTTTGCAGCAGCTGCCCATACACCAACTCAGCTGGAGAGGACTGCAGGTCTTCTCTTGGAGTCATTCTTAGCCCCAGCAAGACCCACGGGAGACGATCATCGGGGAGGCCCTCTGAGCAGCCTTTGAGGACAGTGAAATCTCTCACACTGGCATTCGAACTGCGGGTGATACACCGTGGTGTGACGCAACTGAGTGCCATGTTTCTGTGCCATTGCAGCTCAGACCTCCGACGTGTTTTGAGAACCGCGGTCGGAAGAAATAATAAATGTGGTGCTGAACCATGCAACCCAGGTGTTGATGCATGTCCAAGCCACGTCGTGTTGGCTCTGCTGGCCTGACTCAGTTGTTGACGCTAGAGGGACAACCTCTAGCCACCTGGTGGTATGGTCCACCATGGCAAGGAGATGGATGAAACCATGGGGGGGGTGGTGGGGATAGAGGTCCAACTACATCAACATTGATGCTCTCAAACCATCATTCAGGAACCTTGAAAAATGCCGATGGTGCCTGAATGAGACATTTAATTTTCACCTGTTGACACACAACACAGGCTGCACTCCAGTTTTGCACATCCTTCCTAAGGCCGTGTCACACAAACTTTGAAGTAACCAGTTTCTGTGAAGCCTTCCTGCCTGGATGCTAGAGTCTGTGAATAGAATTTAAAACAGCATGCCTTCAGTTTGCAGGCACTAGGGGGCAAGGACAACTGGTTGAGACATCGCACAGGAGAGAAACTCCTACATCCCAAACCTGACATCGGCCAACCGCAGGCCTGTGACTGCTGTCCTGTAAGCCTGGACCTCTGTATCAGTTGCTTGGTCAGCTGCCATGCCAGCAGACTCAACCCCGAAATGTAGACCAGCTAGTGTTGTTGCTGTGCAGACCAAGGGTCTGATGTTTTGGCCATTGTATGCACGAGGGGTTTGAGGTCAAGAAATGCTGTGAATGCCATTCCACCAGTAGGAAACGAAAATGGCAGACCGTCAGATAGAGACCAAGAAGCTTGTGGTCAAATGTGCTATACTTCCTCTCAGGGTGGTGGGGGTAGTGTGGGGCAGAGCTGCCAGCTGAAGAAAGGGAACAGTTACCACACGCCTCCAACCAACTGTTTGTGCACAGCACCCACAGCATAGTCTGAGGTGTCAGTAGTGATGGCTCTAGGTGAATTGGGGAGCAGGTCCAATTGGGTCTCATTGAAAGAGCTCATTTTGTGTCGTCAAATGCTCTGGTCACGTCGGCTGCCCACTCGATCGTGTGATTAGGGGCACTGCCTTTAAGGTCACTATACAAGGGTAGCATAAGTTCAGCAGCTCATGGGATGAAATGGTGATCGAAATTCACCATACCTAAAAACTCCTGCATGCTTTGGTAACGTGGGGCAGTGGAAAGTCCATAATAACAGTGACTTTTGATGGCAAGGTTGTTTCACCTTTTGCAGAGATACAGTGTGCAAGGAAGTTAATAGTAGACAACCTGAACTAGCATTTAGCAGAGTTAATAATCAGCCCATGTTGGCTTAAGTGCTTGAAAACTGTGTGGAGATGTGATAAGTGTTTGGTTTTGAATCCACTGGTGACAGTTATGTTGTCCAGGTAAATAAAAAGAAAATCTAAGTCTTTGAACACAGAGTCAATTATTTGATGGAAAATCTATGCTGCACACAGCAGACACAGAAACTCAAGTAGGTCAAATAGAGTTATAACAGCATTTTGGGAACATTCCCGGCGCACACAGGGATCTGATGGTAACCCCTGACTAGGCCGGGGCATACTCACTTGAGTGCTTGTGTCACACAGGAAGCTGAAAGGGTGTCTGTAATAAACAAAAGACAACCCTGGCAGTTGGAACCCACCGTGTTCACAGACCTTTTTTGCCCCAATGCGCTGGCACTGTCATGGCGGCCAGCACTTCTTGGAGTTCATGTCAAAGCATGCGTGATAAAATCATACACCCGCGATCATCTGGTTTGGAACCGCAGGCTTTAGTTGGCTGGATGCTCCGCTGACAGGGCTAATTGAAATAGGGAAAGAAGGAGGAACGAAGCACCTCTGACTGGCTTAGTGTAGACTATCAGCCATTTTAGCAAGCTCCCTGAAGTCCTTCATGGATGTATTAGCTAGGGCTGAGCAAACTTGATCGGGCATTTGTTGCATAAAGAGGTCTTTAAAAATAAAACAAGGATGGTGATTGCCCAGGAGAGACAGCATGTGGTCCATTAATTCTGAAGGACTAGCATTCCCCAGGCAAGGCAAGAAGAGCAACTGTTTGGTGCGCTCAGACTCAGACGGTCCAAAAATTTGGGATAGGTGGGTTTTCAGAGTGACATATTTACCACATGCATGTGGTTCTTCTAGTAGACTCACCACTCTGGCTGCAGTGGAACTACTTAGTGATGCTATGACGTAGTAAAATTTGGTATTGTCCGCAGTAATTTCTCGCAGGTGCAAATTGGGCTTCCACCTGTGCAAACCATGTGTTAGTACGCTGCTCCTAAAACTCCAGCAGCTTCAAAATGGCTGTGTTGGTCGATATGTTGTTGAGAAACTCTGGATTTGTCCAAGAGCTTCAGGGTCACCAATGAAGGATTTTGTGAATAAAACATATGAGAGTCATTCAATGTGCTTAACTAAAGCCGCAGCTCATTACTTCCATTATGAACAAACCAAAAAACATTGCATCAGACACTGTCTCTTAAAGTGAACACATCAACTCAATGACAGTGTTTGCGAATGGTGTGGAACAGTTTTCATTATGAACAATATGTGTCATCTGTCACCCATCACATTACCCTACACTGGCATTAAGTGTTGAAGTTATAGGTTTTGTTGGCACGCCATCCATCCATCTCTAGACTGAATCTTGCCATCTCACCTCATCACTTGTTGGAAGCAGCAAATCTCTTGAACAATGATTGGATTCAGTTTCATGAGGGATCTAGTCAAACAGTTTGTCTCTCTCTCTCTCTATTCCCCATGATCATTCACTAGAATTAAATGGGAAACATAAACTAAGTAGATCTATCTCTATTTTCAGTAGGTAATTCTTTGACCTGTAGAGATCTGTTTTTTTCCCATTTTATCATATCATTTCTGAGCTGAGTCCTTCCATGTTTCTTCTGATATTTGCCCCATTTTAATTCTTGCTCAGTACAACATGGACTTTTACAGCATAGAGACAAGCCTTTTGGCCCACTGTGTCCATGACAACCACCAGGCCTCTCTATACTTGCCTGCATTAAATCCATATCCCTCTAACCTTGCATATTCATGTACTTGTACAGGTGCATCTTAAATATCGTTGTTGTTCCCTGTTCCACTAACTCCTCTGATTCAGATACCAGACACTCTAACTCTTTGTGTGAAAATTTGCCTCTCAGATCCCTTTGTACCTCTTCGCTCTCACATTAAGCCAGTGGCCTTCATGAGAAATGCTCACTAGCTACCTATACCTGTCATAATTTTATATACCTTTGGAGTGTCAGCACTTAACCTCCTTTGTTCCAGGGAAAATGGACCCAGCTTATCCAATCTTTCCTTAAAACTGAACCCTTCCAAGCTAGGCAATATCCTTGTAAAGCTCTTCTGCACCCTCTCATGTCCTTTGTGCAATGCAATGACTGGAACTAGAACCATCTGCAACCTATCCAACACTTAATGCAACTGTAGCATGACATCACAACTCTCATACTCAGTGCCTCAGCCAATGAAGGCAAGCATACCTTACACTTTCTTCACTATTTTAGACACAAACAAAATGCATTATGTTTAGTCACTAAGTGCCACTTTCACCCATTACCTTATATTGAACATGTTTAGCTCTTCAACGACTTGAGAATACCAAACAAATGTGATTGGCAAAAGAATCAAAAATGACATTTTGTTGTGACTGAAGGTGGTTAGGGCCTGTTATGCACTGCCAAATGTAGGTAACAAGGACGGTTTCAAACATGGTATCTAAAAGTAATTGGACAAGCCCCTCAAAGTGAAAAAAAACATCTTTGCAGAATTGTGGTGAGAGGTTACAGAGTGAGACTAGCTATCATATTCTCATATCGAGCTGACACAATGGGCAGAATAAGCTCCTTTAAGCTATAAGACTTTCTGTGATTCCATGTAATGGAACAGGCTAGAGGAATGGGATTCCACTATTGTAACACTTTGACTCTTCCTGGGCATCCAGGCTGGAAGGCATTGAAGAAAGATACATTGGGAATATTATTAAAAATGAATTTAAAGGCAGGATGATGAAGATCCAGTTGATAGGAATGATGACAACTTACAGTTTGTGTGATTAGAACATAAGACATTAATGCAGAAATAGACTGCTCAGTGTCTCATGCCTACACAATTATTCACTGAAGTCGTACCTAATCTTTTATCTCAGTTCCAATTTCTTCCCTCATCTCATATCTCTCAGTTCTCCTTAATCTCTAAAAGTCTGTGGATCTCCTTCTTGAATATACTGAGAGCCTGACCTTCCACAACCCTGATAGTAATAGAATGGCAAAGACCCATTATCCTCTGTGTGAAGACATTCCTCCTCATCTCTGTCCTCAGTGGTTAACCTGTTATTTTGAGATTGCGTCCTCTGGTTGTAGATGTTAATAGACAGGAAGAACATCATTCTTGCAACAACATTGTCAAGCACTGTCAGAATTTTGTACATCAGAACGGGTTCAACTCTCAATCAAGTAGCTCCCATTCTGTTGAATCTCTCCTCCTGGTCAATCTGCCAGCCCAGGACTCTGTCTGGTAAATCATCCTATTACTTGCATTCATATTGGTATTAGACATTCCAGGCCTGGGAAAAAAAGATATCAGCTGTCGACTCTATCTGTGCTTCTATCAGACCTCACCTCAGTCTCTGCTGTTCCAGAGAAAACAACCCAAGATTTCCGAATCTCTCCTTATAGCACATAACCTCTAATCCAGGCAGCATCCCAGCAAACCTCTTCTTCTCCCATTCCAAAGCCTTGACATTCTTCCTATAATGGGTGAAACAGAACTGAATGCAAAATTCCAGATGTAACCTAATCAGAGTTTTATAAATCAGCAATGTAATTTCCTGTCTCTAGAACTCAAATCCTTGACTAATGTAGGAAAGCATGCCATATGCCTCAGTTACCACACTATCAACCTGTGTGACCATGTTCAGGGAGTTAAGACTTGGACCCCAAGATCCTTCTGCTCATCAATGCTGTTAAGGGTGTTGACATTAACAGCGAACTGCCTGTTTACATTTACCTACCCATCTACATTTTCATCTAGGTTATTTATATCTATCACATAAAGTATATCACAGACAGCATCCCTGTGGTACACCACCAGTTATTGATCTCCAGCCAGAATAAGTCCTGTCGATCACTGCAATCTGTCTCCCATGGTCAAGAAGTCAATTCTCTGGCATTGGTATTGACATTAGTTTATTATCTTCACGGAGCATTTGATGACTCTGTACTCACTGGAGTTGCAGAGAGTTAGGGGGAGACCTATCAAATATTTGAGACAAATGACCCACCCTGGTGGTTTCATCTGCAAACCTGTAGATGGATTTATAGCAGCATCTCACCACACAGTCATAAACATACAGGAATAGAGTAGGGGTCTGTGGTTGCATCCTTGTTGAGCACCAGTTTACAATAATCATGATGGAGGTGTTGTTGTCTATCCTTACTGAATCCAAGTTCTGAATCCAAATGGCCAATGTATCCTAACCATCCGGATGAACCTCCCATGAGGGACCTAGTCAAACACCTTACTAAAACCCACAAAAACAAAGCTTAACCTTCATGAACTACCTTTGTCACTTGAGAATTTCAATCAAGTTAGTAAGACAGAACTTGCCCAACATAAAGCAATGTTGCAAACACGAGGAATTCTGCAGATGCTGGAAATTCAAGCAACACTAATTCCGCTAATGCCCCACCTCCCCCTCGTACCCCATCCGTTATTTATTTATATACACACATTCTTTCTCTCTCTCTCCTTTTTCTCCCTCTGGCCCTCTGACTATACCCCTTGCCCATCCACTAGGTTCCCCCCCCCTCCCCCTTTTCCTTCTCCCTGGGCCTCCTGTCCCATGATCCTCTCATATCCCTTTTGCCAATCACCTGTCCAGCTCTTGGCTCCATCCCTCCCCCTCCTGTCTTCTTCTATCATTTTGGATCTCCCCCTCCACCCCCCACTTTCAAATCTCTTACTAGCTCTTCCTTCAGTTAGTCCTGACGAAGGGTCTCGGCCCGAAACGTCGATTGTACCTCTTCCTAGAGATGCTGCCTGGCCTGCTGCGTTCACCAGAAACTTTGATGTGTGTTGCATAAAGCAATGTTGATTGTCCCTAATTAGGCCAAATTCTCATAAATTCTATTCCTAAGAATCCTCTCAGTAAATTCTCTTCACTTATGCAAGACTCAATGGCCCAATGTTTCTTAGATTATCCCTATTTCTCTTCTTGAATAATGGAACATTAACTTGATATTTCTCGGAGCACTGTCACTTTTACTGTAGCAAAACACATTTTTTACATTCCATAATTATTTTGGCAAATATTTCTTGACATTTTGGTAATGTGATAAGTTGCAATTTGCAAATATTTTATTTCCTCTATTGTGTAATTATGTTTGTAGTTCTGAGATTTGTCCACAAGTGGGTGGTATGAGACTG
Source organism: Mobula birostris (assembly GCF_030028105.1). Classification (NCBI taxonomy): domain Eukaryota; kingdom Metazoa; phylum Chordata; class Chondrichthyes; order Myliobatiformes; family Myliobatidae; genus Mobula; species Mobula birostris. The sequence goes on along the minus strand of NC_092380.1, from coordinate 67,254,076 downwards.
CAGTGAGCAGTGATTTGCACAAAATAATACTCCCAAGGAAATGTTCACAGATTCTAACCGGCTGTGTCACAAAGTGCTGAAATGGTATACATTCTAATCCTAGCTCTTGGACATCCTCCAGATAGTGACAGATCGGGAGATGATCATTCCCAGATCGTCTCCTTAATTATAGAATTGTCTACGTTTTACTTATCTTCGTTGAATCTAAAAAAAAACACTTTTTGGGCAATTGGATTGGCATAAAATTGAAAAATTTCTATTCATTGTAGCAACTGATAGCTTCAAAACTTTCATTTCCATGTGAAGGGAAATTTAAGTGAGGATTTTGGCAAAGTTTCTTGGAGTTACATTGATTTATTTGTTTTAGTCCAATTGTTCCCAATGAGAGACTGTGTAACGTAACTCAATACAGCACAGTATAGGTCCTTCAGCTCACAATGATGTGCCAACCTTTTAACCAACTCCAAGATCAATCTAACCCTTCCCCCTCACATAGATTTCCATTTTTTCCATCTATTTGCCTACCTTAGAGGCTCTAAAATGTCACTAATGTGTGTGCCTCTACCACCATCTCTGATGTGAAATCCATGCACCCGCCACTCTCTGTATGCAAAACCTGCCCCTGACATCCCCCTTATACTTTCCTTCAATCACCTTAAAATTATGCCCTTTCATATTAGCCATTTCTGACCTGGGGAAAAGATACTGGCTGTCCACTTGATCATTGCATCTTATCATCTAATGAACCTCTATCAAATCACCTCTCATCCTCTGTTCCAAAGAGAAAAGCCCTGACTTGCTTTTCCTTTCCTCATAAAACATGCTCTCTAATCCAGGCAACATCCTGGTAAATCTCCTCTGCACCCTCTCTAAAGCTTCCACATCGTTCTGATAATAAGGTGGCCAGAACTGAACACAATAGTTGAAATGTGGTCTAACCAGAGTTTTATAGAACTGCAACATCATCTCCTGGCTTTTGAACTCAATCCCCTGACTAATGATGGCCAACACATAACTTGCCTTGTCAACTACCCTATCAGCTTGCACAGCAACATTGAGAGATCTATGGACATGAACTCCATGACCAATCAAGGTGGTTTTACATTCAATCTGCATTACATACTTCCAATTTGATTAAAATAGGATTATTTTTATGAAAGTACATCAGGTAAATTTTGTGGATAAAGGAGAAAAAGCAGTCCACACAAAAATATAATTGATAGGTTACTTTGAACAAGGCTAGTGTTATTTTGTCATTGGACTATAGACAAATGATGAAGTCAATAGGTGTCACACACAGTCCAGGACACCCCAAGAAATCCCACATAATCTTCATAAGAAAGGGTTATCATATGAGGACCGTTTGATAGATCTGGGTCTGTACTCGCTGGAATTTGGAAGGATGAGGGGAAGATGTCATTAAAACCTTTCTAATGTTGAAAGGCCTAGACAGAATAGAGATGGAAAGATATTTCCCTTGGTGGGGAAGTCTAGGACAAGAGTGTATACCCTCAGGATAGTGGAGCATCTATTTAAAACAGAGATACACAGAAATTTCTTTAGCCAGAGGGAGATGAATTTGTGGAATTTATTACCACAGGCAGCCATGGAGGCCACGTTGTTGGGTGTATTTAAGGCAAAGCTTGATAGGTTCTTGATTGGACATGGCATCAAAGGTTATGGGGAGAAGGACAGGGAGATACAGAAGATCCAACCAGTTCTTCTCCATCGCTACCCTCCTCCATCTGGCAGAACTGGTCCTCACCCTCAAAATGTTCTCCTTCTGCTCCTTTTACTTCCCCCAAACTCTAGGAGTAGCCATGGGCACCAACATGGATCCCAGCAATGCCTGTCTTTTCATTGGCTACATAGGACAGTCAACATTCTAAGCCTTCCTTAATAATGCTCCTCAACTCTTCCTCAGGTACATTGATGACTGTTTTGTGCTGCTTCATGCTCCCAGGCTGAACTCATTAATTTCATCAACCTTGCCCCCAACTCCCACCCTGCCCTTAGATTTGTGCAGTCCACTTCTGACACCTCTCTTCCTTTGCTCGATCTCTTTCTCCATCTCTGGTGACAATCTATCTACTGACATCTTTTATAAACCTACTAATTCCCATGGCTACTTTGACTATACCTTTTCCTACCCTGTCTCCTGTAAAAACTCTATTGTTGTTTCTTCCATTTCCACTGCATCCATTGCCAGGATGAGGCTTTCCTTTCCAAGATATCAGAGATGTCCTCCTTCTTCAAAGAATGGTTTTCCCTTCCTCCACCATTGACGCTTCCCTCACTGACATCTTCTTCAGTTCCTAGATCCCCACACTCACTCCATCTTCCCGCTGACTTAACAGTAATATATTTCTTCTTGTCCTCTCCTACCACCTCGTGAGCCTCCTCATCCAATACATCATTTTCCTCAACTTCTGCCATCTTCAGTGAGATCCTACCACTAAAGGCATCTTTACATTCCCCCCTCCCCCCCCCCAACTCTCCATTTTCCATAGGGATCACTTCCTCCATGATTTCTTGGTCCATTCATACCTCCACATTAATTTCCCCTCCTGGCACATACTCTGCAAACAACAGAAATACTATACCAGCCCATTCACATCCTCCCTTACCTCCATTCATGGCCCCAAATTCCTTCCTTCTTTTCTTCCCTCCTCCTTCCCTCTTCTTCTATTCCCCACTCTTTCAGGTAAGGCAAAACATCACCTGTGCATCTGTTGGGTCATCAGTTGTATCTGGAGTTGCCGATGCAGCCTCCTCTAGATTGGTGAGACCCGACGTAAATTAGGGTACCACTTTGTTGAGCAGCTCCGCTCCATCTGGCAAAAGCAGAATTTCCTGATGGCCAGCCATTTTAATTCCTATTCCCATTCCCATTCCATCATGTGTCCATGGCTCTTATTTTGCCATGATGAAGCCACCCTCAGAGTGGAGGAGCAACACCTCACATTCTGGTTAGTTAGCCTCCAACCTGATGGCATGAACATCGATTTCTCCTCCTAGTATTATTCCCACCTCCTTCCGTCTTCTTCTATTCCCCATTCTGGCCAATCACCTCTTCACCACACCTCCCTGTCACCCCCCCCCCACCCCGTGCCCCTCCTTTTTCCTTTTCTTTCATGGTCTGTTCTCCCAACAGATTCCTTCTCTTCCAGGCTTGCAACTTTCGCAACCACCTGGCTTCACCTATCACCTTCTAGCTAATCCTCCATCCCCCACCACCTTTTTATTCTGACACCTTCCCCCTTCACTTCCAATCCTGAAGACTGGTCTCTGCCCAAAACGTTGACTGTTTATTCATTTCCACAGATGCTGCCTGACCTGCTGAGTTCCTCTAACATTTTGTTTGTGCTGCCCTTATACTCAATACTTTAATTTCTGAAGGCCAATGTGCCAAAAGCTCTCTTTATCACCCTATCCATCTGTGATGCCTCTTTCAAGGAATTATGTGTCTGTATTCCCAGATCCATCTGTTCTACCACATTTCTCAGAGCCCTACCATTCCCTGTGCAAGTCCTACCTTGATTTTTACTCCCAAAGTGCAACACACCAGACTTGTCTGTAATAAGTTCCACCTGCCATTTTTCAGTTCATTTTTCCAATTGGTTCATTTCCTTCTACAAGCTTTGATAGTCTTTCTCACTACCAGCAAGCACTGAATCTTGGTTTTATCTGCAAATTTGCTGATCCAGTTTACCATATTACCATCCAGATTGTTGATATAGATGACAAAGAACAGACTCAGCACTGATCCCTGCAGCACACCGCTAGTCACAGGTCTCCAGTCGGAGAGGCAACCATCTACCACCACTCTCTGGCTTCTCCCATGAAGCTAATGTCAAATCCCATTTACTACCTCATCCTGAATCCCTATTGACTGAACCTTCTTGACCAACTTCCCATGCAGGACTTTTTTCAAAGGCTTTTTTCAAATCCATGTATACAACATCCACTGTCTTTCCTTCATCAACTTTCCTGGTAACCTCTTCAAAAAACTCTGAACGATTGGTTAGACACAACCTATCACACACGAAATCATGTTGAGTATCCCTAATCAGAGCCTGTGTATACAAATACATAAAAATCCAATGCCTTAGAATACCTTACAATATTTCACCCACTACTGACATCAGGGTCATTGGGCTATTAATTCTCAGTTTTCTTAAACAATGGAACATTAGCTACCCTCCACTGCTCTGACATCCCACCTACGGCAAAGGACATTTTAAATACCTCTGCCCGGGCCCCTGCAATTTCCACACAAGCCTCCCATAAGGTTTGAGAGAATATCTTGTCAGGCTTTGGGGACTTATCCACCATAACCTACCTCAAGACAAGCAAACGCCTTCATTTCTCTAGTCCATAAATGGTCCATGAGCTCACTGTCATGGTCCAGGACTCTGTGTCCATCTCCCAAGTGAATACAGATGGAAAAATTCCATTTAAGATCACCCCCATCATTATCCTTTGATCAGCCTAGTTTTGTAAGCGTTCCCTCCTTCATAAAAGAGGGATTCTGGATAACATAAATTAAAAATAAACATAAACAACAGGAATTCTGCAGTTGCTGGAAATTCAAGCAACACACATCAAAGTTGCTGGTGAACGCAGCAGGCCAGGCAGCATCTCTAGGAAGAGGTGCAGTCAACGTTTCAGGCCGAGACCCTTCGTCAGGACTAACTGAAGGAAGAGTAAGTAAGGGATTTGAAAGTTGGAGGGGGAGGGGGAGATCCAAAATGATAGGAGAAGACAGGAGGGGGAGGGATGGAGCCAAGAGCTGGACAGGTGATTGGCAAAAGGGGATACGAGAGGATCATGGGACAGGAGGTCCGGGAAGAAAGACAGGGGGGGGAACCCAGAGGATGGGCAAGAGGTATATTCAGAGGGACAGAGGGAGAAAAAGGAGAGTGAGAGAAAGAATGTGTGCATAAAAATAAGTAACAGATGGGGTACGAGGGGGAGGTGGGGCCGAGCGGAAGTTAGAGAAGTCGATGTTCATGCCATCAGGTTGGAGGCTACCCAGACGGAATATAAGGTGTTGTTCCTCCAACCTGAGTATGGCTTCATCTTTACAGTAGAGGAGGCCGTGGATAGACATGTCAGAATGGGAATGGGATGTGGAATTAAAATGTGTTGCCACTGGGAGATCCTGCTTTCTCTGGCGGACAGAGCGTAGATGTTCAGCAAAGCGGTCTCCCAGTCTGCGTCGGGTCTCGCCAATATATAAAAGGCCATATCGGGAGCACCGGACACAGTATATCACCCCAGTCGACTCACAGGTGAAGTGTTGCCTCACCTGGAAGGACTGTTTGGGGCCCTGAATGGTGGTAAGGGAGGAAGTGTAAGGGCACGTGTAGCACTTGTTCCGCTTACACGGATAAGTGCCAGGAGGGAGATCAGTGGGGAGGGATGGGGGGGGTGAATGGACAAGGGAGTTGTGTAGGGAGCGATCCCTGCAGAATGCAGAGGGGGGGGGAGGGAAAGATGTGCTTAGTGGTGGGATCCCGTTGGAGGTGGCGGAAGTTACGGAGAATAATATGTTGGACCCGGAGGCTGGTGGGGTGGTAGGTGAGGACCAGGGGAACCCTATTCCTAGTGGGGTGGTGGGAGGATGGAGTGAGAGCAGATGTACGTGAAATGGGGGAGATGCGTTTAAGAGCAGAGTTGATAGTGGAGGAAGGGAAGCCCCTTTCTTTAAAAAATGAAGACATCTCCCTTGTCCTAGAATGAAAAGCCTCATCCTGAGAGCAGATACGACGGAGACGGAGGACGAGGGAGATGTCTTCATTTTTTAAAGAAAGGGGCTTCCCTTCCTCCACTATCAACTCTGCTCTTAAACGCATCTCCCCCATTTCACGTACATCTGCTCTCACTCCATCCTCCCGCCACCCCACTAGGAATAGGGTTCCCCTGGTCCTCACCTACCACCCCACCAGCCTCCGGGTCCAACATATCATTCTCCGTAACTTCCGCCACCTCCAACGGGATCCCACCACTAAGCACATCTTTCCCTCCCCCCCCTCTGCATTCCGCAGGGATCGCTCCCCACACAACTCTCTTGTCCATTCGTCCCCCCCATCCCTCCCCACTGATCTCCCTCCTGGTACTTATCCGTGTAAGCGGAACAAGTGCTACACATGCCCTTACACTTCCTCCCTTACCACCATTCAGGGCCCCAAACAGTCCTTCCAGGTGAGGCAACACTTCACCTGTGAGTTGACTGGGGTGATATACTGCGTCCGGTGCTCCCGATATGGCCTTTTATATATTGGCGAGACCCGACGCAGACTGGGAGACGGCTTTGCTGAACATCTACGCTCTGTCCTCCAGAGAAAGCAGGATCTCCCAGTGGCCACACATTTTAATTCCACATCCCATTCCCATTCTGACATGTCTATCCACGGCCTCCTCTACTGTAAAGATGAAGCCACACTCAGGTTGGAGGAACAACACCTTATATTCCGTCTGGGTAGCCTCCAACCTGATGGCATGAACATCGACTTCTCTAACTTCCGCTAGGCCCCACCTCCCCCTCGTATCCCATCTGTTACTTATTTTTATGCACACATTCTTTCTCTCACTCTCCTTTTTCTCCCTCTGTCCCACTGAATATACCTCTTGCCCATCCTCTGGGTCCCCCCCCCTTGTCTTTCTTCCCGGACCTCCTGTCCCATGATCCTCTCGTATCCCCTTTTGCCAATCACCTGTCCAGCTCGTGGCTCCATCCCTCCCCCTCCTGTCTTCTCCTATCATTTTGGATCTCCTCCTCCCCCTCCAACTTTCAAATCCCTTACTCACTCTTCCTTCAGTTAGTCCTGACGAAGGGTCTCGGCCTGAAACGTTGACTGCACCTCTTCCTAGAGATGCTGCCTGGCCTGCTGCGTTCACCAGCAACTTTGATGTGTGTTGCTTAAAAATAAACATGATGGCAGGAAGAAAACTAATCTGGTCCAATTACTGAATTCATCATAATTCAGTAAATCCTCTTGTTTTCCTGTAGCTGTTATGGTTTACTTAGTATTGGGTACAATCTGGTGCTTTGCCATTTGTGATGTAATGCTGTGCGTGAACTGACTGGTTGAAAGCCAGCTCCAGTGTGGCCGTACTGCGTACTTAATTGACATTCAGCAAACCTTATCTCAGCAGGTGGTGATCAGGAGTGGGAGCTTGGAAGACTTCCGCTGTTCTGATGCCTTGGCGTTGACGCAAACCATGAGAAGTTAGAAAATAAAATCTGGCTGTAAAATCAGATCACAGAATTTTTAACACCATGGGTGCCGATTTACTTTAATTTCAATGAAGCTCATTGAACTTCAGGTGAGTAGGCTTCACTGTGTCCTCTTCATGAGTCTCTTGGAAATTGAAACCTTCTTCCTTGATAATCTTCAAAAGGTAGCAAATTATTACTTGTGCTTGAAGTTCAAAAGTTCAAAGTTCAAAGTAAATGTATTATCAAAGTGCATATGTATCACCATATACAACCCTGAGATTCATTTTCTTGTGGGCATACTCAATGAATGCAATACAGAATAGAATCAATGAAAGAGTGTACCAACAGGGCAGACAACCCGTATGCAAAAAACAATAAACTGTACAAACATTAAAAAAAGAAAAAATAATTAGTAAAAATATTACAAAGGCAATAAACACTCTTGCTGTACCCATGTTAACATATTCTTTTGGCATATCTTCGTCCAAAATGGAGCTGGAAAATTTACAAAGAAAAGTAAGAACTGAAATGACAAAGTTTAGAAAATATTATGTATACTTGAACACAGTTAGATTCACACTTCCTAGAACAGAAGGGTAAGAGGAGTAACAGACATTAAGAATTTACACAACAGTCAGATAAAACTTCTAAGGATATACTTTCACCAATGGAAACAGGATTCCGTTCTCCACACAAGTATATGCAATTCCTATAGCTACACACCACTAAACCTAAATGAAAGCACAATTCAGAAAAATGCAGAAATTATCACTATTGGAGAAATAGTTAACTCTTGAAGAGCATGACTCTCCATGGAAGACATCTCAACGATATGAGCAGACTTGATGTTGACAATGAGGGGCTCCTTGTAGCAATATAGGACCAGGTGGTTAACACAAAAAAACAATCAAAAGTAGACAAATTCAAGAGACAATCAAATACAAGATGATAAGTGCAGTAAATGCAAAGAGAAATCAGAAACAATCTAACACTTTACACGATCTTGCAGCAGTTTAATTTAATCTGATACCTTATTAAGTGACAAACATCATTCACCAAAATCCATTATTACAGATAGGACAATCCATAATATCTGTCTGGATATAATATTACAGGATAAGGCAAGAACAACTTACTTAATGGATATAGCTATTCCAAACACACATTAAATACAGAAATCAATAATTGAAATACATCAGAAATGTGCAGAATTAAAAGAGGAAATTGAAAGACTATGCAAAATAGTCTCCCCTCTGTTGGTGCATTAACATGCTGGGTCAACGAACAATCATACAACAACTCAATGAATTAACTTTCCTGTAATCCATTGGTCACCGGGTTCTCCCACTCAATATTTGGGCAATGAAAGTCACCCATAACTATAGCATCACCCTCAGAGTTGTTTTTTTAATATTTTAATAGAGTTATTAAAATCACTTTCAGCATTTGGGGGTCTATAACATATACCCAATGTTATTCCTTTATCCTTATAGCTTTCAATTCTCACCCAGATATCTTCACTAAGTCTCGATCCATCATAAGCAGCCTCATGTTTAAATTCTCTCTTATGTATATGGCTACTCCTCCGCCTTTATAATCCTACCTATATCTTTCCTTGGTAAAGTATATCCTTTAATACTATATTTATAACCATCTTTTGAGGTCAGCCAGGTTTCAATTATTGCTATTATATCATACTTATACGTACTTGCACATAATTCCAGCTTTTTTATTTTGTTCTTAATACTTCCTCCATTTAAACAAGCCATCCTTAGTATATTACTGATGTTTCACATCCTATTCCGACCCCTCACTTAGGGGATTGAGGCTAAAGTAAAGGAAGCCCAGCGGGATGACCCCGACCCGGGCAATGGACCCAGCGATTGCCTGTACGTTCCCGCCTCCGTCAGGACCCAGGTTCTCCAATGGGGGCACACATCCCGGTTCGCCTGCCACCCTGGGAGTGATCGGACCCTGGATCTCCTGAGGAGGTGGCCATCCAAGGAGGGGGACACCCGTTCTTATGTCTCAGCTTGTTCCATCTGTGCCCAAGGAAAAGTCTCTCATCGACCATCTGCGGGGCTACTTTGTCCTCTACCTGTCCCTGGTCACCCCGGTCACTCATCACCTTAGACTTCATCACCGGTCTACCCCCTTCCCGCGGAAATACCACAGTCCTCACCGTGGTAGACCGATTCTCTAAGGCAGTGCACTTTTTGGCCCTCCCTAAACCTCCTTCCTCTCAGGAAACCGCAGATCTTCTCGTCTGCCACGTCTTCAGCCGCCACGGAATCCCCGCGGACATCACCTCCGATCGAGGTCCCCAGCTTGTCTCGCAAGTATGGAAGGCCTTCTGCCAAGCCTTGGGCGCATCGGTCAGCCTGTCATCTGGCTTCCATCCCCAGACAAACGGGCAGGTGGAACGGGCAAACCAGGACCTGGAGGTGACGCTTCGTTGCATAATGGCAAACAACCCATCGACCTGGAACGACCACCTCCCATGGGTTGAGTACGCCCGCAACTCTCTGGTGAGCTGTGCCATTGGGAGGTCTCCGTTTGAGTGCTCCCTTGGGTACCAACCCCCGCTGTTTCCCGTGCAAGAAGAAGAGATTGCAGTACCGTCGGTTCAGGACCATATTAATCGGTGCCTTAAGATTTGGGAGGAGACGTGCAGGGCCCTACTTAAATCAACAAATTGAAATAAGAAGACAGCCGACTGACACCGCATCCTGGCGCCGGAGTACCAACCTGAGCAGATGGTGTGGCTGGCCTCCAAGGACATCCCGCTCAAGAACGAACATAGAAAACTCGCCCCTCGCTTCCTGGGACCATTCAAGGTGGAAAGGGTAATCAGTCCCACAGTGGCCCACCTAAAGCTGCCTAGATCCATGCGCATCCACCCAACATTTCATGTGTCTCAGTTAAAGCCAATTTCCATCAGCCCACTATGTCCCCCTGCCGAGACTCCCCCACCTGCCCGTATCATCGACAACCATCTGGCATACACCGTCTGACGACTACTAGGTGTGCGCCGTCGGGGCAGGGGATTCCAATATCTGGTACACTGGGAAGGGTACGGTCCAGAAGAGCATTCCTGGGTCCCCTGCTCCTTCATCCTAGACCCTTCCCTCATCCAGGATTTTCATCAGGATCATCCGGACAGGCCGAGAGGATCGCCTGGAGGCTCCCATTGAGGGGGGGGCGGGGCGAGGTACTGTCATGGTCCCGTCCGGCAATCCCCCACCTTGCCATTTGCCTCAATATTTGGGCCTCGATCACCTCATTTAGATTCCAATCATTCCCAGGTATCACTAACTACACGCACCTGCTTCCCATCAAACGGCAGGATAAAAACCCTGTGACCACAGCAAGAAGCTGCCAGTTCGTTGGTCGACTCTTGTGAGAGTAAACCTTGTTTCCTACTTCTGAGAACTGTTAGTTCTAAGCTTCGCATCGTCTCCTGGATATCGGCTCTCCGTTCACGGAGGTGCTACGCCTAACGACTCTGCCTCAGCATCTGTGTCCTGCACTTGGGTTCGTCCCCAGCCACGTCCTTGCAACAACATAATGGGGCAGCAATATCTCAGTTAGGCTGTGGGTGAAAGAAATGCAGTCAAAGCCATTCAAAAGGGCAGATTTTGAACTTTACCCCATTGAGCACCATACCCTAATTCACAGGAATTGCATCTCTGTGTGATTAGAGTACGGGAATCGTACTAGCTAACACTGTACTACAGTAGTGAATGGCAATAGTGCGCAGGCCATGCCCGGAAATAACGCAATTTCTTCAGTCCAGATTTCCCATTATAAACCAAATGCAGAAATATCACATTTTTTTTTATCAACTATAATGTGCTTCGATGCTGGGTTAGCAAGAGATGAGATGATTATGTGATCATTGTAATCAGTTATGGGGCACTAAGGATCAAATAGTCATCATAAGTAATTCATGTCTTAAATTAAGCCTGTAATCCTTGCTACTGAGGACCCCCTCCACCATCCTCCTTGTCTTTATCATCCCCTTAGTATCTCCCACTGCCCCCACCAAGGGGCAATATCATCTACTTTGGGAACCACTAATGCAGATCAGTTCATCATACAGTTCACTAAGGTAAACAATAACAGGATATAGAATGAAGTGTAGCAGTTACAGAGAAAGAACTCTGCAGGTAGACAATAATGTGAAAGATCACTGCAAGATAGATTGTGAGGTCAAGAATCCATCTTATCAGACTAAAGAACCACTCAATAGTCTTATAACAGTGGGGTAGCAGTCCTTGAGCCTGGTGGAATGTGTATTTCAGACTTTTGGATCTTCAAGCCAATGGAAGAAAGGAGAAGAGAAATTAGAATTTTTTATCCTAAATAATTTCACCAGAGCTTCTCAGGTGAAGGGAGGGGATTAGCTCATCTCTTTTGCTGCAGTATTTTCCACGCTTTCTGAGGAGAAAATGAAAGTACCTTTGAAGTCCCCTTTAAGTTGATCTTTCTAGTTTATATATAAGGATAAATTCCTTCCAACATAATTAGGAAGACAACCTGCCAAACAAGTGGAAGTGAGGTTCTGAACATCATAGGGTTTCTCATTCAATTATTCCTTCACCCATGCCGAATACACTTCAAAATAGATTGCTTTGTTATTTTTGCTCGGTTCATTACAAGAATATTAACCATTTGTTTCAGGAACATGAATTTTAATGCTTATTTTTGTTCTGACAGTGGATGCATTGAAATCAGTGAAATACCACCTGTAGAAATGTCTGAAATACACATGATGGACGGATGTGTCCAGTTCTATTAGTTGCTGGTGTGGTGTTTCATTCTATCATAGACCTTATTAATTAGTCTGAACAAATTCTGAATTGTCTCACCACTCCTTCCAATACCTCAGCAATGATCAGTCCTTTGAGAAGTTAAACCAAGGAACACCATAGTTCAGAGCAATCACGAATTGAATGGTCATTGCTTTTACCCAGACAGCAAGTCACTGTGATCCAAACAATGCAATGTAGCATTACAGAAAGATCAGTATGGGAGCAAAATCAAACATATGGAAGTAAGATCAAATCTGTGGCTTGAAACCTTCTAACATTACTTTGGTTCAAGATCAGCAATTCCTCCAATAAACAATCTGTTCCTTAATAACAAAAAAAGACACCTTTATTTTCTCACTGTCTGGGTAATTACATTGAGAACTGGAGTCGAACAGAAAAGTCCTATTACAAAAGCTCAGCTTTCTAAAACACATCACACACTATTCCATGTCTTTATATTTTCAACAGAGATACTTAGGGTATGAACTAAAAGTATCAAGTTTATTCAATAATGAACGGTCTTCGGTTCAAAAATCATTAATATGCTAAAATGTAGGAAATATATATAATTAGCAATGTCTAATCAATTATTGGAACATAATTGCTTAGTTTTAGTATGGCAAAACCACAGAACCACCAACTAACTAAAGTATGTGACTGGTTTAAGATGAGTTCCTGAACTGAAAGTGAATATGTGGTTGACTAGATTCTCAGAGTAAGAAATTTCTAACTACAGAGATGTCCATCAAAGAGTTTCTAAAGTAGCACAAGCTGTGTCATTCTCATTGACTTAATCCTCAAATATTTGTCTAGTATACCAGTCTTCTAAGGTCACAAGATAGTAACTGATCAGGAAGGCCAATCAATCAAATTTACTTTATCCTTAGAGATTTTTGAGTCTTTTGTTTCAAAATTAAATTATTTAAAGAACTCCAGGATTTCACATCCAATACTACCTGTAGGTTTATCCCAAATAGAGATCATTGCTGTTTCTATTAAAAATTTCTTGATGTTACTCTTAATTTTCCAATTACTGTTTTAAATTAGATCCTCTTTTTAACCTGTTCTGATCAATTTATTTCAAGAAAAATATGAAAATCAAGCAGAGTGCAGAGAGATTTGATAGAACGAATAATCCAGGAATAATGGATCTGAACTACAATGTTATACTTTGTTCTCCTTGAAGCAAAGCACTTTAAGAAAATATTTGATAGAGGTATGATGGACTGATTTTGATAGGATCTGTAGAGGGAAGCTGTTTCCAATAGTCATAGTTTCAAATATCTATGGACGCTGGTTTAGGGGTTTATATAAACGATGTCTGGTATTGTTTACAGAATTTATTTATTTAGTGACTTATAATTTTTATGTTTTGCTTATAGAGATTAGCACATGTAGTTCAAATATCTTTTGTATTAAAATGCTGCCATCATGTTTCGTTACATTTATCAGTGAGAATAAAGCTGATTCTGTTTCTGATTCCGATTTCTGCAATGATTGATTCTGATATCCAACTGACTGTCAGGAAGGGTGCTACTAACAATGTTATTCAAGGACTTTAAAAGGGAATTGGGTAGGTATGAGGGAAATAAAGCTGGAGTAGTAAAGGCATGAAACAGACTACACTGTTGAATTCAGAGTTAGCACAACCTGAATGTAATAAATTTAAATATATCTTGGTTTCTTTCTCAGGTACTTCCTTTTATGACTGAAAATCAGATCTATTACTGTAACATCCATTATCAATTCAAAATTTGTACAGAAAGGCAATTTAATCCACAGAAATTGACCCAATCATTTCTATGTACAGATCACCTTTACAACTAGGCATCAGTCACACATGTAATGGTATCACAAAAATACAAGATCTCTTGATGTTATTCTTAATTTGCCTATTGCTCTTTTAAGTTAGGTCCTTTTTTATAACTGTCTTGATCAATATGCTTCAACCTGAAATGAGTCCTTGCAGCATTTCTGTTTTTTGTCTAAGATTCCAGCATCCAAGTTTTGTTTCTCTTCCACCAACTCTAACGTAAATTGTGCACTACCGATCTCCTCCTTCACTGACATGAATTGGAGCTTTAGGTGTGATCCACAATGACGGGTTGCAATGTTAAAAGCATGCTGCATTGAAATTGCCAATGAGATATCTACCTGGTCTGACATCAATATATTATGCATAACATTTGCCATTCTCACGTTTCAAGGCTCAAGATACTTATCGCTGGTCACTCCATCATTGGTGGCAGCATTTGAATACAAAAGACATTTGAATTACATGTGGTGATTTTTTTTCTCACTGAACATACTGAACTGTGCAGTGGTATAGAACATTTGTGACATTGGTCTTAGGGGAGCACTTGACTATATGAGGTTGACCACACATATAGGTACCATGTGCTCATCTTTTCCCTGACCACACTATATTCTTAAGCAGCTATCAAATACTACCACTGGGAAAGTTTCCCTTCCTGGTACAAAACAAAGATGTGGCAGTGGGAACTTTCCAAGCAACTCCTCTCAGAAACTAAACAGGTTCTATTCTAGCCACATTAATCTGGATCTATGCCACCATTGTTTTGCTACAACAATTCTTTTGGCCAAATGTACATTTTCTTGAAGAGGAGACACTCGGGAATTAATGTTAAATGCGTCACATAATTAACCAAAGAAGAAAAGGTGAAATTTCTGGTCAATTGTATCTCCATTGTATTTTGTCACAATGCCATAGAGTCATAGAGTTATAGAGTACTACAGCATGGCAACAGGCCCTTCAGCCTATCTAGTTTGTGCCAACCTGATCTTCTATCTAGTTCCATCTACCTACACCAGGAGCATATCCCTCTAAACCTTTCCCATCCACGTACCTATCCAAACTTCTCTGTTATAATTGAATCCATATCTACTACTTCTGTTAGCAGCTTGTTCCACTCTCTGAGTGAAGAAGTTCCCCTTCAGAAACCCCTTAAATATTTCACCTTTCACCCATAACCAATTACCTCTAGTTTTAGCCTCACCCAAGCTGAGTGGAAAACTCCTGCGTGCATTCACCCCATCCATACCCCTCGTAATCAGAATCAGGTTTAATATCATCGCCATATGTTATGACATTTGTTAACTTCATGGCAGCAATACAAAGCAATACATGATAATATAGAAAAAAAAACTGTGATACATATATCATGGGTATACTGTCCATTCACAAATTGGATGGCAGAGGGGAAGAAGCTGTTCCTGAGTCATTCAGTGTGTGCCTTCAGGCTTCCATACCTCCTTCCTGACGGTAATAATGAGAAGAGAGTATGCCCTAGGGGTCTTTAATTATGGATGCTGCCTTATTGAGACACCATTCCTTGAAGATGTTATGGATACTATGGTGCCATGATGGAGCTGACTAATTTAATGACTCCCTGCATCTTACTTTCATCCTGTACAGTGGGCCCACCCCATAGCAGACAGTGATGCAGCTAGTTAGAATGCTTTCCATGGTACAACTGTAGAAATTTGTGAGTGTTTTAGGATACATAACAAACCTCCTCAAACTCCTAATGAATGATAGCTGCTGTCTTGCCTTCTTTATACTTGCATTGATATGTTGGGACCAGGTTATGTCCTCAGAGATATTAACACCTAGGAACTTGAAATTGCTCACTCTCTCCACTTCCGATCCCTTTATGAGGACAGGTGTGTGTTCCCCCATCTTATCCTTTCTGAAGTCTACATTCAGCTCTTTTGTCTTACTGATGTTGAGTGCTTGGCTGTTGATCTGGCACCACTCAACTAGCTGGTATACCTTGCCCCTGTACATTCTCTTATCACCACCTGAGATTCTGCCCTCAATGATTGTATCATCAGCAAATTTATAGATGGCAGTTGAATTATGCTTAGTCACACTGTTATGGGTGCAGAAAGAGTGGAGCGGTGGGCTAAACAAACATTCCTGAGCTGTTCCAGTGTTGATTGTCAGCGATGAGGAGATGTTATTTCCAATCCGCACAGATTGTGGTCTTCCAGTTAATCAGAAGGAGGTACAAAAACCCAGGTTCTGTAGTTTTCAATCAGGACTGTGGGAATGATGGTGTTAAACGGCCAGCTGTAGTCAATAAACAGCATCATGACATAGGTATTTGTACTGTCCAGCTGATCCAAGGCCTCATGGAGAGCCAGTGAGATTGTGCTGTACACCTATTGTGGCAAGAGGCAAACTGCAGTGGGTAGAGGTCTTTGCTGAGGCAGGAGCTGATTTCAGCTTTGGACAACCTCCCAAAGCACTTCATCACCATAGATGTACTACTCGACAATAGTTGTTGAGGCAGCTCACACCACTCTTTGTGTTTATCTAAATAAGATCTCCCCTCCTTATCCTATACTCCAGGGAATAAAGAACTAACCTATTCGACCTTTCCCTATAACTCACGTCCTCAAGTCCCAGCAATATTCCTGTAACTTTTCTCTGCACTCTTTCAAACTTATCGATATCTTTCCTACCTTCAGGTAGGTGTCCATAAGTGCCCACGATAATCCAAATTTGGCCTTACTAATGTCTTGTACATAGCATTCCAACTCCTGTACTCAGTGCTCTGATACAGTACTCGATGCAATGCATTGGCAGAATGGATCAGTTCAACAGGCACTCAATCCAGCAACTGTATGTTTTGTTTTGTACCTTAGCAGCAATTACTAGACACTTGTTCCAATGCAGTTTGGGTTTGACCTCTTCTGTCATGTATAGTATTGATGTATTGGTTCAATATTCTGCATATTCACTAATTGCTATTATCCATTGATTGAAAGCATTGAACTGTCTAAAACAAAACCTCATGTTCCTGTAGGGCTTTTAATATAGCAAAACATTCCAAGATATTCTGAAGGTCTGTAATTGACAACATTTAACACCAAGCTCTAAAAGGAGTGTCGGGCAGTTGGTCAAATCCGGCTGCAGAAGTTGTTTTAAGTAACATCTTAAAGCAAAATAGACAGATGGAAAGTGGAAAACTTCAGGGAAGGAATTTCAGTTGTTAGAATCTTGGCAGCTAAAGACATAGCTCCCCATGTTGGGGCAATTACAGATCAGGAAGCTCAAGAGACCAGAATTAGAGGAAGACAAATATGTGAGGCTTGTAAGGCTGCAGAACGGTGAAGGTCTGGAAGGTGGGAAGAGGTTATTAGCCTGTGCCTTGGTGCTGATGGCTGGGCTTTTATATAATCATTTCCACATTGCCAGGTAAGCCCAGCATTTATTGCCCAGCCTAATTCCCTTGAAAGTTGATACTGAGCTACCTTCATGAATTGCTGCCGTCGTTCTGGTGAAACTACACTTACTGAGTTGCTGATAGAGTAATCAGATTTAGTCCTAATAATAATGAAGGGTCTGTGCTATATTTCAAAATCAGAATTATGTGCAACGTGGAGAGGAACCTGCAGGTGGATCTGTTCCCATTGTGTTTATTTCCCTTCTAGTTGGTGTGGGCACGTGGCCAAGTGGTTAAGGCATTCGACTAGCGACCTTAAGGTCGTGAGTTCGAGCATCAGCCGAGGCAATGTGTTGTGTCCTTGAGCAAGGCACTTAGTCACACATTGCTCTGCGACGACAAGCTGTATGGGTCCTAATTCCCTTCCCTTGGACAACATTGGTGTCGTGGAGAGGGGAGACTTGCAGCCTGGGCAACTGCTGGTCTTCCATACAACCTTGCCCAGGCCTGTGTCCTGGAGAGGCGCAGATCCATGGTCTCGCAAGACTAACGGATGCCTTTTATTTGGTACAGGTTGAGAGTTCAGGAATTGCTGTCATGATCGTCTGGTTGTGGAGGGAGTGCATAGAATGCCCATAAACTGAGCTACTTTGTCCAAAGTGATGCTGAGCTCCTGAAGTTCTTAATGAGGGCAAATGGGATAAGTGTTGATGTGCAAAAAGGTCAGCATGCTGGGCTGTAGGGCAAGTTTCTATGATGTACAACTACACAGCTTTATGACTGTGACATCATTTGCTCCAGGGAGAAATGGGTTGTAACAACATTGAGATAATGTGCTCTAATCAATGGCTGAAGATAAGTTCAGATGTCTTTATTATCAAGGTTCTTAAATGTTTAGCCTACAGATCTTTTTGTTTTAGCTTTGTTCCTGTCACTTCAGTTAATGTACAGAATGTGCAACATTTTTCTAAAATAACTTAAGTATGGATTTTGTCATTTTTGAAAATCTATGGAGGGAGAGTTGTTTCAGGTCAGTTACTGCTCCGATTAGCTTGTTCCCTCCATAATTCTTTTGGCATTTTTTTTCACTGCATGTGCTTCTGAAGGAAAGTAATAATGTTCCTGAGAATGTGAACCAACTTTCCAAAAAGATGACATAAAATGAAAAGGAAACTAAATGTCAGACAAGAAAGAACATGCACCTTGTTGTACCAACTGGTGAAATGTCTACAGAATGGAAACAGGGATTGCAAATGCTGGAATCTGGACTAACAGACAAAGTACTAGATGAGCACAATGGGGCAGGCAGCATCTGTGGAAAGAAATGGACAGCTGATGTTTTAACTCAAGACTCTTCATCTGGGCTGCATGAATGGTCTAGATAAGGGGTTCCCAACCTTTTTTATGCCATGGACCAATACCATTAAGCAAGAGGTCCATGAACTCCAAGTTGGGAACCCCTGGTCAAGATGAAAATGTGGACTGTCCTTTTCTCTCCATAACCAGCCATGAATAACACCGGTTGAATGATCAGCACTTGGTGGTCCCATCTGGTCTTTTTTGACTCTATTTGTTCTAATTCTTCTGATTTAGAACAAATCAGAAGAATTCACAAGACAATGGAATAGTTTTGTTTCTGTCTCTAGGTTATAGAGCATGGATTCACCTCAGATTTACCTGGTTGATAACTTCCCAGAATCAGTTCATGCCCTCAGGGAGTAGATTTGTTATGGAATGGAAAGAAGCAGCATCACAAGTGTATCATCCTAATTTAATCTCATCAACTCCTCTGTCTTGGACAACGGTAGTCATTAAATATTGCAGGATGAAAACAGTCACATTTTTTATTGATAAAAGCATTTTAAATTTTGAAAAAAAAACAATCCACTGGAGGAACTGCCTGGGTTGAGCAGGGTCTGTGGAGGAAAATAATTATCAAATTTTTGTGTTGTGACCGCATCAGGGCTCATTTGGAATGCCATCTGCATTTTGGCTTTTTTATTGTCAAGTGAACAGAGCAAAACCTGTCCTGAATATTGTTCATACAGATCAAATCATTGGCAGTGCCTTGAGGCACTACAAGGTAACTGAATGCAAAGCGAAGTGTGGTGCAGCTAGACAATAAGGTGCCTAGATTATTGATGATGTTACACTTGCTCGTGTTAAGTTTTCTTTAATTTTCACTTTGTTTTCTGTTTCTTTCACTCTTCTGCAATTTTTGCCTCATGAAGAAAAATATGCAGTGTTCCCATTTTGTTTGGAGAACTTAATTTTTCATTAATTCATTTAAATTTATAAAAAACATTAACCAGAAGGGAAAATGAAGGAGAATTAAGATGGTCAGTACTTTAAAAGAGAGGTGCGTACAAACTTGGGCAAAAATATTGATGTACCAGCAAGCTTTGGGAAAACAAATGTTCAGTGTAAGCAATTCATTACAGATGTGGAGAAATTAGTCTACAAGTTTTCATTCAAATGCTAATTCAAAGCTGATTAAGGAGCTGCCTGATCATTGTTTAGTAAATAGGTTATTAAATTACTGTGGATGCTAGCTGTGACACTCAGACTCACACGTGCCTCAGTGAATGCAGTGTTAATGTTTTAGAGCGTGGCTTCCAAGCGTGTACGAACGAAGAGACATAGTTTCTGGTGTGCAGTTACTATAGGTTGAACTGGCTCTGAAGATCAGTTCTAGAAAATGATTAAGTAACGTACACAAGAGAAAATCTGCAGATGCTGGAAATCTGAGCAACACACACAAAATGCTGAAGGAACTCAGCAGGTCAGGCAGCATCTAGGAAAAGAGTACAGTCAACGTTTTGGGCTGAAACCCTTCAGCAGGACTGGGGAAAAAAGCTGACGAGTAGGTTTAAAAATGGGGGGGGGGGAAGGAGAAAGAAATACAAGGTGATATGTGAAACCTGGAGGGGAAAGGATGAATTAAAGAGCTGGGAAGTTGATTGGTGAAAGAGATAGAAGGGCATGCAAGAAAGAATAAGGAGGAGCACGAGACAGAGGCAACGGACAGGCAAAGAGATAAGGCAAGAGAGGGAAAGGGGGATAGGAAATGGTGAAGGAGGGGGGTGGGGGGTATTACTGGAAGTTTGAGAAATTACTGTTCATGTTATCAGGTTGAGGGCTATCTGAACGGAATATAAGGTTTTGTTTCTCCAACCTAAGTGTGGCCTCATCACGACAGTGGAGGAGGCCAAGGATGGACATATCGGAATGGGAATGGGAAGTGGAATTAAAATGGGTGACCACTGGGAGATCCTGCTTTTTCTGGTAGACAGAGCATAGATGCTTGACGAATCTCCCAATCTATGTCAGATCTCACTGACATACAGGAGGCCACAATGGGAGCACCGGACACAGTATATGACTACAACAGACTCACAGGTGAGGTGTCGCCTCACCGGGAAGGACTGTTTAGAGCCCTGAATGGTAGTGAGGAAGGAGGTATAGGGGCAGTTGTACCATTTGTTCCACTTGCAAGGATAAGTGCCAGGAGCGAGATCAGTGGGAATGGACAAGGGAGTCACATAGGGAGTGATCCCTGTGGAAAACAGAAAGCTGGGGGAGGGAAGGATGTACTTGGTGGTGGGATCCAGTTGTAGGTGGCGGGAGTTTCAGAGAATTACGTGCTGGGCGCAGAGGCTGCTGGGGTGATAGGTGAGGATGAGAGGAACCCTATCCCTGGTAGGGTGGCAGGAGGATGGGGTAAGAGCAGACATGCGTGAAATGGAAGAGATGCGGTTGAGAGCAGCATTGATGGTGGAAGAAGAGAAGCCCCTTTCTTTGAAAAAGGGGGACACCTCCTTTCTGTATGAAAAGCCTCATCGTGAGAGCAGATGCAGTGGAGCTGTAGGAATTGAGAGAAGGGGGTGGCGTTTTTACAAGTAACAGGGTGGGATGGGGTATGTTCAGGTAGCTGTGAGGATAAGCTACCTCCGGAGATAGAGACAGTCAGATCAAGAAAGGGGATGGAAGTGGTGGAAATGGACATTTTTTTAAGCAGGCTTTCTTATTTTTATGAGGCCGAGTTGCTAGCTCGAGGCTCAACCCAGCACGGATGGAAACTATGCAAGGGAGCCTTCGCTCCGAAGTCCGGCACTGATGCCACTACGCCACCAGCCGACTTAAGAATAGGGAGTTAGGGAGTTAACAACTTTCTTTTGGGAATGCATTTCATTAAATTCATTTTTTTTTTAAGTACTGGTGAAGAAGGTGTATGTCACTCCTACTTTTATCAGTGCACCGAGTGCAAGAGCTAGGTCACCATATTAGAGCTGTACTCTGTTTTCCATACTAAAGGAATTAACTGACTAAGTTTGGGGTGCAGATGATACCATAGGATGAATCTGGTAGGGGAGGCTTGAATTATAAGGAGAGAATGGACGGGCTTGGACTGTTTTCCCTGGAGCAAAGAAGGCTGAGATGAGACCTTATAGAAATGTCTATAATCATGAGGCATAGATAAGATGCATTGTTACACTTTTTTCCCTGTCCGAGGTAAAGGTGTCTAAAACTGGAAGTTGAAGGTGAGAGAGGAAGGGTTTAAAAGGGATATGAGGGACATTATTTTACAGAGAGTTTGGTGCATCTGTGGAATGAGCTGCCACAAGAAGTGGATGTGGATACAGTTACAATATTTAAAAAGTATTTGGACAAATACATGGATAGCAAAGATTTAGAAGAATATGGGTCAAGTGCAGGCAATTTGGACTAGCTCAGTAAAACATGTTGGTCAGTATGGATGATTTGGGATAAAGGGGCTGTTTCAGTGCTATGTGAAATAACTCTATGACTCTATAACTTATTTTACATATTCCTAACATACATTATGTTCAAGGTGATGAGATAAGCCAGAGTTTCTAAAAATTCCCCTGATCTTTTTGTAAGATCATTCAGAAACAGAAAAATGACTTGTGTCAAGGACAATCATAATAAATCATGTCTTGGAAAGGGGAAAAAGTACAAATTTATATTGCAGTTTAATGCTCCAGTATTAGAACTGGCCAGGTCTGGAACAAAGGCTGATTGCATGAACCATTTTAATTTCATGTTTGAGTAATAACGTCTCATTTTCCACCTGGGGACGCTGTAGTCCTCAATACTGCCTTTCAGTATAGGACAAGCAAAATGCATATATACTGTACATATAAAAAAAGGTCTACATATGATTCCTTAAGTATTCCTAATGTTAGGACACCTTTGTTACTGAATAATTAATGCCAGCTCAGTCTGTGAGGTGAAACAAGCAAAATTTACAGCCTCAAAACAGAAATATTTTGGGACTTCTAGCACTTTGCAGGTTAAAAGACCTGGACATTTTTGAGTGGCATTTATGGGAGAAAAAAAATGAGTGGAATTTTACATGAAACAGAGTAAATACCTTGAAAGCTGCTTTGTCTCAAATATTATTTCTCTATGTCTCAAATTCCAAGGTAATCTCCGAGTATTTCTCTTTCATAAACTGAAAGTGTAAGCAAATAGACTCTGAAAAGTACTGAAAGACATTTGCCAAAGGTTAATTTTGATGCCTAGACCCAAAGATGTGGGATTTATTGGGAACCAATAACAGCACTTTGAAAAGGTGAATAGGAATTTAAATCCAGTATAAACAAAATAAAAAAAGAACTGCTGCATTCTTAACAGAATTCTGCCATTTTTCTGAGAGAAGAAGGCAATTTTGAGCTAAATATCTGCCCAGAAATGCCTAAAGCATACAGACAGTTACATTCTGCTTGAATTAATCATATGGGCCACGAGGAGGTAGTTCTTAAACACATTTCTGTGTAGATAACCTAAATTAGTCCATTGATGCAGTTTCCCAATAAAATAGTTCAAAAACATTTGCCAGGTATTGGATGATTGGGTAACTATTCTTGAAACCAAACTGGCAAAACTGTCATCTCTTAGCATGCATTGAATCACTAGTGGATGTGTTAAAGACCATGGGTTGGGAGTATAATACATCCACTATGATTTTCTTTTCTATTCCATATGAGCTACAGGACTTAGTATTGATATTCTTCAGTCTTATAACCCATTACTAAATTTCACAAAATTGGCACTTTTAAATATTTCTTTCTCAGAACTGCAACAATACAGTAATAATAAACTTTGATAAATTCTTACTTTTAGCAGACTTAAATCTTTGATAGTCATCTGGCCATGAAATTTCCTAGTGATTCCAGAAAACAGAAAGAAATCAACAAGTCCGTATCTAGCTGAATACATAAACAGATGCTCTGAGTTCCGTTTCATTGTTTAAAGGTAGAAAATAATAGGAAATTTACTATTATGGAAGTGAGGTGTAAATAATTTACCTCATTGCCCCGTTGGTCCTGCAGAGGGTGAGCTTGGACGTTGGATGAAAGCAAAATTGAGCTTAGTAACAACACTCAACATTTGCCTAATTTTTCCTCTTCCTCCTCCTGCACATATTCTTTTGGTTCACACTTAAAGAACGAGTTCCAGATCTGATTTAGTGCTGTTATACACTCATGACTCATCACATTCAAAAGAATAGAGAATGTTGCCAAAAAGAAATCACAGTAAACAGAAAACAAGAAATCGGATGGTAGAAATTTATTCCACATTGTCCTCATGTTTAATTTTCTAAATAGGATTTTATTAATTTTATTGTTCTGAAAAAATCTGTCATCTGTCATAATATAAACCTGTTTATTTAACATATATTAGCCAATCCATTCAGGGAGTTTTCCATCTTTTTTTCTATTTCATTGATGATTCAACTTGTTTACTTCATTTATGAACTGGAAAACTTCCAAAAAACAAATCAATATGCATTTCAACAACACCTTTAACATTGTATAACATCCCAAGGCTCATCACAGGAGTATCAACAAGCAAAAGCTGAAACCAACCCAAAAGAGATATTAGGGAACAAAAACTTTAGTAAAGTAGATGACTTTATAGATTGCCTTAAAGGAGGAGATACAGGTGGAGCGATGCTTAGGAAAGATAAAATTTACGGCATTGGTTGTTTGAAATCAGTCTTCAGTAAAGGACTTACATGCAGTTTAAAATTAATTCAGTAACTAAATACTAAATACTGCTGCACTGAGGGTGATAAATAAAAGGAGGCGGGGGAGACAATTCTGAAACATTATCAGGAGTAAAGACAATAAAGATCTGTTTTATGGAAGATGATTCAGAACATATATTAAAAGGAAACATACTGGGAGTCAAAAGAACAAGGGGTTTGCCTGTAAGGCTGCAAACTTAAAGCAGCACTTGAATTTTAACATTTTTTTGTGCAATGTTGTTGGTACTGCTAAATAAGTAATAGCATGCAGAATAATCAGTTACTGTGCCATCTCAAATTTTCACAAACTCAGTATTTGTAGACTATGCTTCTCTACAAGAACGTTTGGTGGAGTTTACATGGTGCTCAGGAGAAGCAAATCAGAGCTGATGAATTATTATGAAGTGTAGTTACTGGTGTGCTCAGTTAAATGACCTCAGCTATTCAATAAGTCTCACACTTCTTCCAACAATGCCTTTATTTCTAAATGTTAGCTTATAAATGTTTATTTATGATCTTGGTGTTAAAAAGCTTACATGTTTAAATAACATAATCTAGAAGGGTTATTGTCCTCTCTTAACCCATTAAATAAATATCAGATAAAATAATTTGGGGTATTTGTGTATGTTCAAACAGAAAAAAAAATTTGGACAAACAAAACACTTGATCAATATTGATGAAGACACTAAATGGCATATACATTGTTTGAAAATGCTCTGAACTGCCATCACATTACTTGCACCTCCAGGGTATTAATACAGAATTATTTTACATCAGAGTGAAGCATGGTGTCAACAGTGCTGCTTTATTAGTTTGACAAATGTGCCATCAATGTGGGTTTGAAGTGTCAACAACATGGCAGCCAATATGTGTACAGAAATTTCCTTTAGTAATGTTGAGTGATGGATAGATATTGGCCAGGACACAAGAGAAAACTACTGCCCTGGTTTTCTTCAAAATAATGTCTTGTAATCTTTTCATAGTCTATTAGGAAAATATATAGGTCCTCAGTTTAACATCTCACATAACACAGCACCTCCAACAGAGCAGATTTGCAGACTCTTCCACACACTCTGGAGTGGGACTTGAAAATACAGCTTTATTTCAAAACTTAGATGAGGCCCAAATCAATAATGTTACCTACAGCCAGTCAAGAAGGTCAGAAAAGGTGATAAAATGGCACTAATGCCACATGAGAGATGAAAGATAGCATTAAAATATGAAGATAGTGTACGCTATGAAAGAGGTGGGTAATAGGGAGATCAGAGGGAAAAATGAGAGTAAGTAGCTGACTTCATTTCAGTGCGGTGAAGCTAGAGTGAAAAGTGTGGGTGTATTTGGTACATGGAATAATCATGGGTGTAATTAAGCTCTTTATATTTATGTGTTTGTCCTCCTACTGATCCCATTTACACAGGAGCCAATATAGCAATTCAGAAAATTATGGGCAACATGTGGCCAACTTTTTAAGCTTCAGTTGGTAAAGCTTCCAGCCAGCAGTCCTAACTTGAAAACATTTAAATTACCTTAATAGGTTGAGGCACTTTTTGTTATTCAAGTCAGGACATACTTAACTGAAGAAGCAGCTGTATTTGTGAAAGAAACTCTTGGTTTCACAAAATCACAAAATTATCCCAAAACTCATCATGTCAAAAGGTTTCCTGCAAAGGCAAGATGGCAGTTATTTTTTTCTCATCAATCGAACAATGGTCTATTGAATAAGTAGTAGCAAATGATATTTTTATTGCTTTTGCTTAATGGAGGATGCTGGAAGAGAAGCAAAGAAATTATGCTTGCAATCCACCTTAAACACTGGAAAGTAATTAATTGTTCATCTAAAGCCATCTTCTCTGACAACGCAGTTGTTTCTTGGTAACATATTGAAGTGCCATTCTACATAATGTGCTTATCTGCTTGAGTAGGGATTAAACACTCACAGTTTCACTTCAGGGTTCAAATGCTAAGAAATAAGTTGAAACATGTAACTTGCCCAAAAGGAGGTCTGTGAATTAAGAACAGCAGCAACATTAATTATCCTGCTAATTAATGAAGAAATTAGTGGACAGATTATGTACATTTCTGCTAGGGAAAATGCAGTGGAAATATATGTAAATTTTAATGTTGTGTCCATCAAGACATGTGGCCAATATAGTCAAAGGGATAAAAGAAACTATAATTCATGACTGAATAAATGAGGTATTTCTGGAGAAAGCCCTGCACATAATGTAGGGAAAGATTATGGTGAATTCCTATAAATCAATGTCCCACAAGCAGTAAGCAGGCAGATTCTTGTAGTTGTTCCTTTCTGCAACTTGTGGTGCATCGGGTGGTAACCTTGCTGTTTCTTTACCATTTTTGCCTGTTTTTTTACAAGGTCTAGTTGTTAGCTGGACGTTCTACCCAGCATGGATGGAAAGCGTGCAAGGAGCCGGCCGGCTTTGAACCTGGGACCATTTGCCTCTAGGTCTGGTGCAGGTGCTCCTACACTACCGGCTGGCTAAGCGGGCAGGTGTTAAGAATAAAAGAAAACTGCTTGAGGAACTTAGTGAGGCAGGCAGCATCTGTGGAGAGAAAGAAAATCAATATATGTGGGGATAGCTGGATGGAACCAGGAAAGGAAGGAGGACAAAAATAAGTGATGGAGGTTGGGAGGGGAGGTGGGGTATGGAAAAGGGAACAGTGATGAGAAAGAAAAGGAAACACAGGAAGTATGATTTTATCTGAAATCAAAAAATATGATGATCATATCAGGTGGTTGTAGACTACCCAAGCAGAATATGAGGTGTTATTCGATCTTTGCATTAGGGCACACACTGGTAGTGTAGAACACCAAGGGTGGAAAGTTTGGTGTGGAAG
This sequence comes from Mobula birostris, assembly GCF_030028105.1. NCBI lineage: Eukaryota > Metazoa > Chordata > Chondrichthyes > Myliobatiformes > Myliobatidae > Mobula > Mobula birostris. The sequence goes on along the minus strand of NC_092380.1, from coordinate 67,226,935 downwards.
CAGTAAAGGGAACTGAAATGGCATGTAACTGAGCTTGGGATGGTCAGTGGAGATGCTCTGCAAACTGGCCACCTAGACTACATTTAGAATCATTGATTAGTGATGTGGGTGAGAAATAACTATTGCCCAGAGAAACTCCTTTGCCCTTCAAACAATAGTATGGGATATTATACTTCTTCCTGAGAAGGCAGTATTCCCTAGCTCTAATTATATTTTTGAAAGACTGGAGCAATATTCTGCTCCCTAACGCCTCCAGTAACACAACACTGTCATCTACAATGTGTCTTAAACCCACAATCTTGTAAACTATAACACCAGGTTTTGTTTGGGCATAGATTTTCTTTCAAATTTCAATGTCGGTGGTTGTAAGTCATGCACATTTCTCCCTATTACATTACTCCGCACAGACCACCCCATAATTCTCTAAAACCAGTACTGTGACACTGTCTGGAGCTCGGACAAACTGCACGGATTGGGTCCTGTGTTGCATGAATGAGGAACTGCAGGTGTCTCTGGCTCATCCAGAGGGTCTAGAATCTTCTACATCCTCTCTACATTCACCTTTCAAGAACCATTATGGTTCAATTAGCTCCTTGATGTCAGGAATGTTGGCCTGTGAGAAGGTTTCAATGCCAGTCTGCTTATCCTACCAGTGAATAGGACCTCTCCAGTCCTATGTTGTGTTTACTGTAATTAGCCCATATATCAAGTGCATTAAGGAAGGTAAGGTTTACTACCACCAAATCTGAGGTTCTTGGCCTTTAAGGACCAATTTCCTCAGACAATCAAAGGCTGTGCGGGAATAGTAAATTTCATCATCGATGGCAATGCTAATTTTCATCATCTATGTTGGCCCTCATTGCCAAGACATGGATTGTGGCCCAGATTTTCACAAACCTCATGATGGACTTTTTATTATTGCATGCCAGTGCTGAACAGTGGGGCAAATTGATAGAGGACCCTTTTCTTTGCAGACGTTAAATGTGTGACTTACTTTTCTCATTTATTTCAATTGGCCTCCATATGTGTCCATGTATATGTGTCATCTGAACATCTCACCTGACTAAAGTTGGGATGACCTTGGTTCTGCAGTACAGTCAACACAAAATGAGGAATTTACTATTTATCCTGCATATTAACTCCAGTCCAATGTGAAGCTTGTTGGAAGTGAAGTACAACATTCCAGCAAGTAGATAAAGTACTGGGAGATTGACGGAGGCTTGCTTGACATCAATTTACACCGATACTCTAACTCTAGTACTCAACTTAATTTGCACTTCTTCTGCAGTAGATGGCATCATTGTCTACTGTAACACGCCTCCATCCAGAGACAGCTCTAAATGTGGATTTAAATGGGCAGATGTTAATATGAAACTGGGGTAAAGAGAATGAAAGAGCACCTTTCTCTTGAGTGTTACTTCTGGGAAACAAATAGAATGCACACTTTCTACCATATGCTATGCAGCTTTGAGACAATTAAACATTAATCACAGGTACAAATAGTAGATTGAAGTGTCACACAGCACAGCTATTAACTCACAGTACAGTTGCAGCTGCCCTTTACCCGCCAAGTTTCATTTATTTTAACCAACAGCAATCTGTTAATTTTCCAAAACGTGGAATATTATTACTGTATAAACAGTTTCCACACAAATGAGAAAACATAAAATTCCATCTATAACTATCCATAACTAACGTCAACCCTTGTCCAAGGAAGACTAGGGATTAATTTTAATCTGGGATGTCAATATTGAAGAGTGGGCACAGATATCAGCCAGAGAGTAAATCTTTATACAGTACAATTTCAGCAGGTACGGCAGGGTGCAGTCAGAAAGAGTGTGTGCGTATGTGAGTGAGTGAGTGAGTGAGAGAGAGAGAGAGTGTAAAAGGGAGAGGGAGAATCATAGTTATGATTGGTTTTAGCTCTTTGCGATACCTTCTCATCGGTGAATAGCATGTGCCATTAAAGGTCCAGAATGTACTATCTGTAGGTTTTTTAGTGCTGCTATTTAGAGGAATAAATAAACAAAAGATGTAGATCTATAAATGAAACGTTCTTCACTGGAAGCAGTAATTATCAAATTATGACTGAGTTTGGTACAACAATGTTTCAGTAGCCAAATCACAGTGAGGAGGCACATTCATTTCATAAAGATATTTTAACACTTATCCAGACTTCATTGCTTTCATTACCAGTAAATCAACCCATGTAGAACATCACCTATTTGTGTATGTAAACTATTGAAATTAATTCATCATTTTATAGATATGTACAGAGATAACAAAAATATGATTGATTACAATCTTAGTATCTTCATCTTCTCATCTACGATAGACTTCACAATAAGCTGAAATCTACACTAGTCACTAAGAATTTCAGTGAATTAAAATCTTGATAGGCCTCATAAACATCTGGTCTCACATTCTGTACTGCATTTGCTGCATAAGTACAAATGTCTTCCTAACTATGAATATGTTGTACTACATATTTGGAAACATCAGTTTTCTGTGTCACCAGTAAACAAACTGTAAGACAAAGGCTAATAGCTTCTTCTAACCACAGCAATAATTATCATTACACATTGCATTCGATATATTGCTGAATATCATAAACTCAATCATAACAATATCCAGCTGTTTCACAACACTCTCTATCTTTATCCCTCTTCTTTCATCCTGGTTTGTGTCTTGACTCCAATTCTGACTTCATATAGATATCAGACCGTACCCTTTCCAAATGTCCACGTCTTCAAATTTTATGTTCTGACTCGACACCAAGGCTTGGAATTCGGCTATGAGAATTTTAAGACTGCCTTGAGGCACATTAAATACATTTTGCTGTAAACCTGTATCTGTTGTAATATAGGTCAAAGGTTCTTCAGAGCTTTGGAACTGGCTCCACGTTGCAATGCATTTCTTTCTAAGTGCGTTCAATTCAATCTGCTCTTGATTCATGCCATTCAACTGTCTTACAAATTAAAGGCTTTATAAAAACTGAGCCCTTTCCTAGAACTCAGGCAGTCTTATTTTTCCCACCAGGGTTATCCATGACCAATATCATTTCAGAACTGCACACTGTCATAAGCCATTGGCTTTTCACTGCTGTTGGGGGGTCTTCCAGTGGCACCTCTGTTGGCTTGGAGCTCTTTGAGTTGCATTTCTCGCTCTGTTCAGTCTTCCTCTGAACTGTTTCTTATCAAAACTCACAAATTATCCCACTGTTCTAAAGTCAAATCACCTCACAGGAAGCAGCTCAAGTTTGGTCTCAATCTTGGCAACTGTCTCTGTGTGGTGTTTGCACATTCTTCACAGTAACTACATGTATTTCCTACTCCAGCCAAACCCCCTCACCCCACAACAGCTCTGGTTTCTTCCAGCTTTGCCAAAGACATGCTCGCTAGTAGGACTGTTGGCTGTGTTACGTACCCCGTAACTGGGTTGCCAAACCAGCAGAAATGGATCACTCAGTTGGAGTCTGGATTACTAGAACTAAGAAAGTTTTATTAGAGAAACAAGCAACACAGTAATCGAAAGGATAATAAATGCAACAGTTCAGCAATGATAAACACACATGTGCACAGAATTAAGATAACAGGATCAATCAAGCTCTATCGTTGTCTAGGGGTAAATGACCAATTTCAAAGTGACACACAAAGTCCAGTTCAATTTAGTTCAGTTCGCAGTAATCGTTGCCATGGCGATGGACAACGTGGGGGGAGGGAGAGAGAGAACGAGAATGACTGATCATTCAGAACGGCTTCCACTCACAGACCGGCGATATTGCTCACAAGCAGCTTTCGGGCGGGTCCTTTGTGATGTCATCTGAGGTCACCAACTGTGACCCCTCCTCCAGATGCAGTCGATTCTCTGCAGTGAACCCGGCACCCAAGCGAGGGTGGACACACACTGGGTTCCCGCTGATCGTACCTTTCCACCCTGTGCGTTTATGGCCTGGTACTTCCTACCGACTTGTGAGAGGCGCATCGCTTCCAGGGTCTCGTTACCTCGGGTGTCATGTGTGTCCTGCCTTAGCGAACCTGTCCCTTTTTATCCCCCTGCTGGGGTATCGCCTGTCCATCACTTCAAACAGTTCAGGGTTCAAAGGGTGAGCCGCTCTAGACAGCTCTCTCTCCCGTCCCTTTATTACACATCTCCAGATCGCTGGTCCATCACTTCAAACAGTTCAGGGTTCAAAGGGGGAGCCGATCTTGACAATACCCAGACTGATGGCTCCTTCATTAACATCTCCAAATGCTGCTTCATTGTTCCTTATCTCTCCTTCCCCTGAGGACAGGTGGCAGACCAACTGCTGATGCCACTGATGCTAGCCCAGGCCAGCAAACATCTTAATTTATGTGTATTCTCGTCACAGCTGTAAGTTACCCTTCTTGTAGCTGGGTGGAAGGAAATACAAGGCACAGTTGATGGGTTTGTGAGGGAGTATTAGTTATGGGAAAAGAAGAAGGGAAATAGAATCGAGTGGCTACTTAAGAGTGGTGTGGACTCCAAAAGCCAAATGTCCTGCCTCTATACAATGAGAGAAGATGAGAAATATGTTAAGGGCTTTAATAGAGTAGTAAAGAACTGCAGACGTGAGAAATTGGAAACAAAAGCTGAAATGCTGGAGCTTGCCAAACGGCAATCCATGTAGAGAGAGAAATAGAGCCAATATTTTAAGTCAAGTGCCTTTCATCAGAACTGGAAAAGTGTTTTATTCAGTGGTGGGGGCAGATAGGGTGGAGGTGTTGAGATCAGAGGAGCTATCTGTGATAGAGTTCAAAAGTTGTTGAGGAAACAATCACTGTAAAAGCTGGCAGTTAGAAAAACAAGAGAGGTATACCCAGATAGGTGAAGAGAAAATAAAAAAAACAGATAGTTACTTGAAATTGCTAAATTCAGTATCATGTCATGAGAAGCCCAGTCAGAAGATGAGGCAATATTCCTTGAATTTACATTGGCTATTACCAGAGAAATGTAGAGAGCTGTAGTCGGAAAGGTTAGTAAGTGAGTGGGAGTCTAAGTTTACCGATAAAGTTAAAAACACAGTCATTTGCAATTCAAATATTAGACAACAAGGAGTGGAAAGGATATATGTATAACATTAACATTCAGTTCTTCCAGAAAAGTTTCTTCACTTACTGCATATCACTGTTCAACAAACACCACCCTGGTACCTTGGTCAACCAAAGGTTAAACTGATTTAAACAGATGTAACTATTTACAATTCAAATATTAATGAAAAGGGTGATATGCTAACTAAAAAAGAAAAACAGAACACCATTCATTTCATTGATACCACAGCTTATATGACAATATTTTTGAAATTAGGTGTCAAGTGTGTACACACCTCTTATTGCTGGTGTTTGTTAAATCACTAGAGTGGGTAAACTTTATAAACAGATGGTTCCCATGTCTCTGTTTCTCTTTCAAAATAAATTTGAACTTCTGTCATTCCCTGTTACTGACTCATCAGCGCAATCTGTTAATATTCAACAAGTCCCTTTCTGAAGTTTCCTTCTCTTCAAGGTCACTCCAGTCATTTCTCTGCAATTAAATTATGAAAACAGCTTTAGCATTGTCAAAAAGCACTAGTGGATTGAAGGTCTGTGTATAGATGTAAGACAGTTAAAGGCTGGGCCTTGTCGTGGCACTGCATCATCTCAGGCCCTGTAGTGGATTTTCCCCGAGGAACAAGAGGAGGAAACTTTTTACTGAGCCAAAGTGGAGAGGGCTGGAGGCTCACAGATTCTCGGGGCAGAAGCATTGTGCTCAACACAATGATGATCTGATCACTTTGGTGAGGTGAATATAATTGTTCCTAATTTCTTCTGCATATATCATCCACAGTTAACCATCTCTCCCCAATCAAACTCTGTTCGCCTCACCACTTCTCACACCAGTTTAGTTTATATGGACACTCATCTCTTTCATTTGCTACACTTCCCATCAGAACTTTTATCTCTTCCATTCATTTTTGTTGATAATCACCTGGGTAAACAACGTCACATCTTTTGATGAATATATACCATAGCTCTTAATCAGAGGGGTTTTCTTGCCCCGTGTAGAAGCCAGCACAAAAGGCAACATGAGTACCTGGAAATATAATCCTCCCAAATCTCCCAGGATCTTATCCTCAGAGTTTCACAAGTCCTGACTGTCAGGGATGTAAAAATGGGGATCTTTTAACTGGCAAAGCAACTAAGGCCTCACACCACCAGGTTCAAAACAGTTACCACTCCTGGCCATCAGGCTCTTGTACAAAAGAGGATGGCTACACTCATTCTATTTCTGGTGTTCCCACAATCAATGATCTCACGTTAAGGGCTCTTTACATTGTTATTTCATGCTCTCTTTATTAATTGCTATCTATTTATATTTGCATTTGTACAGTTTATTGTGCATTGATCCTGTTTAAGTTACCGTTCCAAAGATTTGCTGAGTATGCCTGTTGGAAAATATGTGGTGACATGTACTTTGAACTTTGAACTTTAAAAATTGTTGAGTCACATGGATACAATATTCAGTCAAGTTATTAGATTTCAACAAAGAATGAAATATAAACATTTTCAAAATGATAAATTGCAATATCATTACCTTGCCAAGAATAACGTGTCTTTTTTTACTTGGTGGGGATTTCATTCAATTAACAACGGGTCTTGATAGCAAATCTGATGATTCCAAGGATGCAGACCATGCACTGGCCATGATATGATCAGTTGGGAGCAGTTACCCAAGTTCTCACCAACCGACTCAAACTTTACAAAGCAGTAGAATGCAGTGGAGGCAGATTCAGCGGTGGAAAGCCCATGTTGGAAAAATTCTGCTCAGCTGAATGCAGCTGGTGCAGCCTATGAAATTAATGACTACTGAGCAGCTATAGAGAATGCTTAACATACAGACAGGGCTTCCGAGCAGGATGGTTGTGATTTCAGAGGAATGGTGGCACCTGCCTTAAACAGGTACTGATGTATCGATGCACTGTGTTATGACAATCCAAAGGTGGCCCATGTCCTTGCAGACTTTAGATTACAACGTGTTTGCCATGTGAATAAGCTAAACAATGTCAGAGCATTGTCCTAACAGCACGGCACTGACCTATATAAAGTACTTGTAGTAGCAATGAAGTATGGGTAGACTACAATGGAGACAAGGAACATGTTAGTAGGAATGCCAACTGAAACTCCCCTCTTCCTCTCACCCATTTCAAACCACCATTTCCCCTTTCTACCCACAGTCAATGCTTCATGTGTTGCCTTCTGTACTAACGACAAGTCTACTGCAGCCCAGCTGTAAGTGGGAGCAGGCTTTCATAGCTCCTGCAGCGAGTCCAAACCTCACTATCATCAATATCACTTATTATTGTCATGTACAGTTGTCCCTTTTGCTAAGAAATTACCACTCCCAAAGCATATAGTCTTTGTTCTCTCTTCCCCTTCTCTCTTTCCCTGTCTCTGTACTTAATTAAAACTGTTAAGTCTTTAACAATTTCCAATTTATCTAGCAAGTCAACAACCTGATATTTTACCCTTTCTCCACCTCCCCAGATTCCACAAGACTAGTTTTGTGTTTCCTACATTTTCAGTTACTAAATATTGCAGGGCATTTCCAATTTGCCTACCTACGTTTATAATGAGAATGCACTGAACTGCTACTAATTATACAAGAGTCTAACTCATGGATTTATTGGTGAGGACAGATCAGAACATTTTATTCAGTAATAATCTATCTTTACAAGTATCTTCTCCTTGTGGTCTCATGAGTTTCCACTATGCGATTTGATTTTCTCCCACATCTCAGCGCATGCGATTATAAATTACCCCTGGTGTAATTGATGGTGGAGTTCATGGTCATATAAGGAACAAAAGGCTGCAGGGCTACAGGGAAGTAACCAACAGGGAATGGAATTATTCTATTGGGTACCAGCATGGATTCAATGGGATGAATGGCCTCCTCATGTCCTAACTGTGGTCGGCAATAGCTGCAACTGTGACAGGCCACAGCTCTGCGACAATGACACAGGCAGTGAATGGCGAGGACTGCACACCATCGCAGCCTTCAAGAGGAAACACAGCAGCACAGCCAACATTGCCACCTCACTCCCAGCCGAGCTAAATGTTTTTTTTCACACTTGATTCGAGGTTGATAGGACTGAACCCCCAAGGAGAACTGCCTACGAGACCTGCACCTTGGTCATCTCTGAGTCCGAGGTACGTAGAACATTCCAACATGTCAACAGCCGGACGGCGCCCCAGGGCGCATCCTCAAAGTATGTGCTGAACAGCTGGCTGGTATGTTTACGGACATTTTTAATCTCTCCCTCTCCCAGTGTCCTCCTGTTTTAAGTTGTCCATCATTGTGTCTGTAGCCAAGAAATCGAAGGTAACATGCCTGAACGATTGGCGCCCTGTCACGCTCACCTCAATTATAAGCAAATGCTTTGAGAGGCTGGTTAAAGACTACATCTGCAGCTTGCTACCACCCACACTCAACCCTCTACAATTCACCTACCGACGGAACTGGTCTACCGATGATGCCATAGCCGCAGCACTACATACAGTCCTTACTCACCTGGAGAAGAGGGGTTCATACGTTAGCATACTGTTCCTGGACTACAGTTCAGCATTCAAAACCATAATTCCCTCCAGACTTGACTGGAAGTTCAGAGACCTCAGCCTGCACCCTACCTTGTGCAGCTGGATCCCTAGACTTCCTATCAGATCGCTGACAGGTGGGAAGGGTGCATCCCTCACTTCTGGCTTCTGACCCTCAACACAGGTGTCCCTCAGGGTTGTGTTCTGAGTCCCTTCCCTACTCCTTTTAAATCCACGGCTGTACTGCCATACACAGCTCCAATCTGCTGATCAAATTCACAGATGACATATCTTTGATCGGCCTTATTTCTAGTGGTAATGAGTCAGCATACAGAGGAGAAGTTGACACCCTGACGCAGTGGTGCCAAGATAACAACCTCACCCTCATAGTCCAATGAACAAAAGAGCTGATCGTGGATTACAGGAGGAACGGAGACAGGCTCGGACCAACCAACATCAATGGGTCTGCAGTTGAGAGGGTGAGTAGTTTCAAGTTCCTTGGTATACACATCACTGGTGATCTCACCTGGATTGTACACACCGGCTTTGTGGCAAAAGAGCACAGCAGCATCTCTTCCACCTCAGGCAACTGAAGGAATTTGGCATGAGCCACCAAATCCTCATGACCTTCTACAGGGGCACCATTGAGAGCATCCTGACTGGCTCTATCACTGCCTGGTATGGGAACTGCGCCAGCCTTGATCGCTGGGCACTGCAAAGCGTGGTACGGACAGCCCAGCGCATCTGTGGATGTGAACTTCCCTCCATTGAGGACATTTACAGCAGCAGGTGCAGAAAGCAGGCCAAGTTGATCATCGGGGGCACCCGTCACCCCAAACATAAACTGTTTTAGCTGCTTCCGTTTGGCAAATGCTACCGCAGCATTAAAGTCAGGACCAACAGGCTATGAGACAGCTTCTTTCTACAAGCCATTGAACTTTTCAATTCACATGTCTGTACATTACAATGGAGTCATAACACAACGATTTTTTTCTCCCTCACATTGTCGGATGAATGTAAGATTTAAATACATTCTAAATTCCAAATTCTATTGATGCTTTCTGTGTCAAAGTTACAAACCCAATCTCACGCTCACATGACTTGTATCATCTGGCTATCTCCGTTTCCACTTTGTTCTCCAAATAAAGTTTCAAATAAGTTCACTAAAAGGCTGTAAATTTTGACTGTCAAATCTCCTGAATTGTAAAAATGAAATAATTCATCTTGAACTGCTTATTTGGTGTTAGCCTCATATTTTCAATCTATTTGTGATTCAATAGGTCACATCACATCAATTAAGTTATGATCCATCTGAGAAGAATACATCAAGTGACACCAGTCATTTATATCCCATTTATTATTTTTAAGTCTAAGACTTGGTGTACTTAATCAACCAGTTCATTGTCATAAGAAAAGATCTTCCTTTTAAATGTTTTGAAGGGGAATCCAGACTCGCAGGAACCATGGTTGCTATTAAATATTGGCTTGTAAATCTTGTTGACAGCCAGATTACTGAAGTACAGAGAAAGAACAGATACTTGGATTCTAACTACATCCTTATTTGTGTTTGTTTGAATAACTCCTTGGAATTTCCATCAGATTATACAGCCTGGTTACCCCTTTAATTCCTTATGCATACTGCAGTTTAAGTGTGACCAATTTTCATAGGCAAGTGTCACAAGACTGGCTTTACAGTATAGCTGAGTGAGCTTTTAGTGTAAATTTAGCCAACAGTGTTTTCTATTAGGGTAGTTAAGATGAAAAAAATAATTAAAGCATGAATAACTGAATAAAATCAGAGTGAGACTTACATTTAGTTGTCCTTCTCTCTCTAATCCAGCATATTAAGATGAACTGTAGTGGTACAGTTGTTAATGACCATAAGACCATAAGGCTTAGGAGCAGAATTAGGCCATTCAGCCCATTGAGTCTCCTCTGCATTCCATCATGGCTGATTTATTACCCATTTCAACTACGTTCCTCTGACTTCTCCCCAGATGACAGCACAGATCACACACAGAGGTAGGCCTGCACTTATTGAGAGAAACATCAGGGAAATACCAGAAACATTACTTCACAACACTGAGCAATTGTTACTATAGTTGATAGGGTTTCTGAATTTAACACCTGAGAGTCAGAAACTCCGGAGTATAAGGGGGGGTAACAATCTCAGGTGATATTTTATTTATTCCAGGCAGAATGCTAGTGCATTTCAATGGCATGCAAAGGAGAAGAAACCCTGTGGAGAACTGACAGAAAGGCAGAAACCTGTTGTAACAGGATACACAATTCCTCTATTGCTTAAAGAGACTAAACTGCCAATTGACAGGACAATTAAGACTAGTGAGAATTAATGATGGAGTTTGAAGTGAGGACAGCGTTGAGTGACCCACCAGTGGAGCTTCGAGTAAGTAAAAGGACAATACATTGATGGGCAAGGTGTGGTAGAATTATGATTACTTCAAGCTCTCAATGTCTTCCATAGAACAAGATAAATGCATCAAAAATCATTATCACTTTAACAATGATTGGTTTTATTGTAAGTTTTTAGTTAGGAAAGGAGTCAGATTTGTTAGCAGTATAATCAAGCTTTGGAGATTTTGCATCATACAATTCTAATTTGTGGTAAAAAAATGTTCAAGTTATAACTAGTGCTTAGAGCTACTGTTGATATTATAACGTATTACCCATGCATTTTTCATGGAAATGTTGAAATCCTTGCAGAAACTTAAGATATAAGAATTTGAGCTATTGTTTCAAGCAGTTTAAAGAAAAGATGTGGCAAAAAGATCAATAGTTACCTTTCCTCTTTGATCAGTCGCTGAATTGAAGCAATATTTTGTCAGAGATTTGCAAAAACTTGTGGAACTATCATATAATTTTGCCATTGCATTGGCAATAATGACTCTTTGGTCTATTCTTTACAGTACATAACTGATTAAATGATAAAATTTTGCAGTTCCATAACTGGCTGTTTACCATTCTGTCAAAAGTTAAAAATAACAATATGGTGCATATACAGTATTAGCAGGACATCCAGTTATCCAGAGACTTTTAGTTTTTTCCTGAATTATATTCTGCCCATTGGATGATATATGACTCTGGATTTCCTTGGACCAAAGCTATATTTTGAATAAATACCTCTCTGAAATGACCATCAGCTTATATTCCCATTTGGGTCCTTGCAGCATATGCATCAGTGCTTCCAATTTTCATAGAAACATAGAAAACCTACAGCACAATACAGGCCCTTTGTCCCACAAAGCTGTGCCGAACATGTCCCTACTTTAGAACTAACTGGGCTTTACCCATAGCCCTCTATTTTTATAAGCTCCATGTAGCCATCCAAAAGTCTCTTAAAAGACCCTATTGTTTCCGCCTCCACCACAGCCGCCGGCAGCCCATTCCACGCATTCACCACTTTCTGCATAAAAAACTTACCCCTGACATCTCCTCTGTACCTATGCAAGAATCACAATACTGGCTTCATCTGAATGAACTATTGGTGTAGGCTTAGCTAACTACGTTTTTACCATAGAACTAGTCAAAAACATACATATATTGAAGCATGAGCAACTAATCAGGATTTGTAGGAAATGAACAAATGTTTCTTTCCCAGCTTGTTTTGTGAGTTTTAAAATTAAACTGCTAAAGGCATCATCCGGAATCGGCTGTGGGATGAAACATATCTGATTGTTTGACTGAGTTCTGTGGCTTCTTGATGTCTAGGAAGTGCTAGCTTTGTAAACAAAATGGCTGACATCTCTCCTATTTAGCAGGGTCTTTGCAAACAGAATGAAAACTATCCTAAGTGCTTTAACTGAGTGTGATAATTTCTGAAATGGTGATTTTTTTCTATAGGGAAAAAAAAACAAAACTTACAGAAATTTTTTCTGATCTTCTTGTGTTTTATTTCCTAGTTCTACATTTTGCAGCGGAATGTGTCAACTCCACATATGCAAATCAGAAGTCTAAATCAAATCCTGGCTGGCTAAATTATTTTGAATTATATAGTCTCTGATAAGCAAATGGGGCTTATTTTAAGTCCCACTAGAATATTCCATGTCAACTAGTATCAGTTCCAAGTGTGTATGTAAAATATTTTACTTTCCTTGGAGATTTGAATTGTAGCTTCAACATATCCTGTCTTAAATATAATGGCTAATCTCAAGCTAATTGATATTATGAAGACCATTTAATGAACTTTTCCATATTTCAATGGACTGGGTGCCTGCAGCACACACCTATAATTATTTTGCAGCATTTTCTTTGAAGATTTACTGACAATTAAAATTAATATAGAAAATTATGAGAAATATATTTGCTGCCAAAAGGCAATGTTCTGTGCTCGGAGAATGAATCAGTAAAACTTATTATACTAAACTTATTGCAATGATTATAATTAGATTGAACAAGCTTAAGCTGGAATAGGATATAGGCAAATGACAATGCTACAATGTGATATAGTAAGTCTTAATAGATAATTTGATGCTCTGCTTATTGTAGCCTATCCAAGTCAGTCCCAGCTGACCCTGCCCTTCACACTGTTATCATGGTCAGGAGATCAATCAGGAAATGAGGTGAAAAGGATAGACTTTGAACGTAGTTCTTAGATGAGATTGTTGTTCATGACAGGAGATCAAAAACAGGGATTTGAGTCCATGAAGCAGCCTTGCCTTTTCACCAGCACTTTCGTACTTTCCCTTCAGTCCTGTTTAACACTTGCCTAACCAAAATCACAAAACCATTTATTAGCCATCAATATGAGCAAAGTACTTCTCACCTGAGGCTCAGTGTATCGTGTCTGCAACTCTTCTAATTATCACGGATTAACAAAGGTGTAGTTTTACAAAATTAAACTTGCTGGGAAAGGATTTTTTTATATAATATTTGATTTTAGGTGGGTTTTAGTTTATCTTGATGTTTTGGTTCATTACCTTTCTCCCACCGGATTCAAAACTGATCAACAACTTCTGATCATTACCACTGATTCTTCATTTTAGTAGAAGATTTGATTAATAACTCTACTGTTGCTGTTTACACCTCCTCCAGAATCATCATTTATTCCCTTCCATCTCATTAGCGCCAATTTTGTCCTGCATGATTGTCCCTTTTTTGCAACTGTATTTCCTGTATTTTTGCTGTATTTCCTGCAACTTTCCACTTATAAGAGACATTTGATTTTGTCCTTTATTTCACCACCACCCTCTCACCCTAACCCACCCTCTACCACCCCTCATGCCTTTCAATGCCTTTGTATTGTAAGGCCAACAGAAAGGGTTGGTAGAATTTGGCATTTATGTTTTGTAACTCCAGAAATTATTCAAAAGAAAAATACAGGAGCCGCAAAATGTGCGTCAACTTACATTTACTTTCATGAGGCATATGACGTGGCGTAATGATATATGCCAGTCACTTACTTCTTACATATAGCCTGTAAAGAATAATGTAAACAAACAAAGAATGCTTAATCAAACAATGTATTTTCCATATTACTCAAATATTACAGAAATATTAATACATAAAACCCCTCCCTACTCAGCTATAAACTTCAACTCAATATAGACTGAATCTCAACACAATATAATACAACTATTGTATAGACATTCACAGCACAGTAAACCTTATAATGTCCCATTTAGGCCTAAAGATTTCATCGCTGTGGAAGATTTCTTACTCTTGTTGAATATCTTTCCTAATGGGGCGGGGTGGGGGGGGGGTTCACTCTTGCTCGGCAGAAGGGGCTTGTGACTGTGAAGCCATCTCAGGTTCTGGGGCCACCTCTGTGGTAGTTGTAGGAACTAATGTGGGGACAGCAGAAAGTGGTTCTGACAGCTCCAGACAGCTTTCATCTCTAACAATTGATTCCACTCTCCTCAACTGATTGATGTGTTGTCTCCAGATGACATCAGATGCAATTTCTACTGTGTAGGAGAGTGGTCCAGTTCTGTCCTTAGTCCTTCCAAGTACCCACTTTTAATCATCCCTATTCCTCACCAGAGCTGTTTGTTCAGCAGTGAAACTTTGAATCTCCTTGCTTGAGGATCCCTCAGTTTGACTCAGCTGTTTATACTGCCTTCTCCTTCTGAAATTAGGTTTGAGGAGATCCAAGCATGAATGCAAGGGACAATCCAGGAACAACATAGCTGGTGAGTTGTTTGTTTATGCTGCATACAGGGAGAAAATTGGAGAGCTTCTGATTCAGTGTTAGTGTAGTGTGTTCTGTGTGAGTACAATGTCTGATGTCAACATTTCCTTAAATTTTGGAAAGACACCTCACACTGCTTTGTCCATTGCCACTTTTTCCTGATCCCTGGTAATGAGTTCTAGAGGTGAAGCACTTTAGCTAGTTTTGGCAGGAACCTGTTACAGCAATGGACAAACCCTGAAAAGGATCACAAATGTGACACATCCTTTGGCCTTTGGGCATCCACTACTGCTTGAATTTTCTCAGTACACTTGTGTGAATTGTGTGCATCCATGTTGTAATCACAATAAGTGATGTTTGGTTAAAATATCACACTGGTTGTATTGTGTTCTGAGCACAAGATCCATAGCTGTCTACCAGAGTGCAGGTGCATTTGCTACTCTGAAAATAGCCTATTGTAGTGATAAAGACCTTTGTGGATATTGATGGTGAGAAACACTTTGAACTCTTCTACAATCTCCATCCGTAGGTAGGCTTCAGCTAAATTCACTTTGCTGAAGTATTTTCCTCCAGAAAGGTTTGCAAAGATATTCTCTATCCTGGGCAAAGGATATTGATCTTCTCATAGTACTGGGTTAACAGTGACCTTAAATTTACTCCCCTTCCATTTGATTCAGCTTATAAAACCTAAAATGTTCTGCAATCAACAATGTTTTCGGTTCTAAATGTCCTGTGCTACTTTTATAATTAGATTAGATTAGATTATGAGGACACTCAGTCCTCGTTTATTGTCATTTAGAAATGCATGCATTAAAAAATGATACAACGTTCCTCCAGAATGATATCACAAGAAAACACAGGACAAACCAAGACTAAAACTGACAAAACCACGTAATTATAACATGTAGTTACAACAGTGCAAAGCAATACCATAATTTGATAAAGAGCAGACCATGGGCACAGTAAAAAAAAAGTTTCAAAGTCCCGATAGACTCATCATCTCACGCAGGCGGCAGAAAGGAGGAACCCTCCCCACCATGAACCTCCAAGCGCCGCCAAGTTACCGATGGAGCACCACTGGAAGCACCCGACCGCAGCGGACCCTGAGTCCATCCAAAAACATTGAACCTCCAACCAGTCCCACCGACACAGCCTCTCTGAGCACCATCCTCTACCGAGCGCTTCGACCCCACCCTGGCCGCCGAGCAACAAGCTAAGACGAGGACTTGGGGCCTTCTCCTTCGGAGATTCTGGACCACACAGTAGCAGCAGCAGTGAAGCAGGCATTTCAGGAGTTTCACCAGATGTTCCTCTGTGCTCTCACGTCCATCTCCTTCAAATCAGGATTGTGCATGGCACCCTACTTGACAAATAACAGACATCACCACCGGAGTGGCCACTGCAAGCTGCATTGCGCCACCACCTTCTCCTCCCGCCTAAAATCAGCAAAGCTCATTTTGACTAGTTTAGTTGGAGTAGTTAAATTTCTAAGCAAACTGTAAACTTTCTCACCTATTGCACTCAGTAACACAGGCATTCACTTTTCATTGGCTATTTAGTTTGCTTCAACATACGGCTCAATTTTTTCAGTATACATTCCCCGGTTATCCGGTGTGCTCTCGAATGTATCTATCTTTCTGATGTAACCAGTTGTTTCTGCTTTCTATTTTAATTAATTAATTGATTTATCTATCTATTTGTTTGTTTATTATTTATTATTATCACCTGAATGTCTCTCCCCTTGCAAAGAAAAAACATGCTGCCCTTCAACAGGTAGATAGCCGTCTCGGGTTCGTTTTAAAACATACTTATTGCCATTGTATTGTAATTCCAGAAATGAAATAAAAGTAAAACACGGGTGTGGAGAAACATGTGCCTACTTAAATTTACTTTAGTGAGGCATGCACATATAATGTTGTTCTTCCATCATTGACGTCGATGAGGACCTCGACACCATTATGATGGTGTCGAGGCTAGCGCGTGATTTGGATTTAAGTGAGGGAGGGTTGCGCAGTGTCAGCCTCACTCTCTCTTCCCAATTCCCATCTGGATCCAGTGGCAAGACAGAGTCGAGACGGCTGGAGATGGGACTAGGCGCAGTGGATGACCAGGACGTCTTCTGTGTCTTGTCCTGCTCTACACGTTCCACGACGCTTGCAGAGACCGCCTTCTTGACCGTTGGACCACGCACATATAATATAATATATAATATGGCGGCATAATAACATATGCCATTCAATTACTTCTTACATATAACCTGTAATTTATTTATTTATTGAGATACAATGTGGAACAGGCCCTTCTGGCCCTGCGAGCCACACTGCCCAGCAATCTCCCAGTTTAAGCCTAGCCTAATCATCGGATAATTTACCCACCAAGTCAGTGTTTAGGGGGTGCTATATTGGAGAGGATACTGACTCCTATATAGCTGGGTCTCTGCAAGAGAATGAAACTACCCTAGCTGGCTGATAATTTCTGAAATAGTGTGTGTTGCACAGAAAATGAAGCTTACAGAAAGTCAGCCCCGTCTTCTCATGTTTTATTTAACACTTTCACAATTCACAGGGGAGTGTATCAGCTTCACACAGAGCAACCAGAGTATGAGTCAAACCCTGGTTGCTGAACCTGTGAGACCCTGCCAAGCCAGCCGTGCCACCTTCAAACCATCCCTTGAACTTCACGTCCTGTCCTATCCATGCTGACAACAATTGCTGCTGCAGTTGAAGGAGCAGTTTGGATTGTGGCCAATTAAAGAACAATCACGAGGTCAGAGCCAAACTGACCAACATTGCTGCTATTTGAGTTTATGATCTTGTGATTTCTCCACATAGGTAAGTGCTCATGGTGGAGTGAATGTCTGCACGCTTGTGGTAATACAATTTTTGTTTGAATGGATTGCGTTCAAAGTAAATGAATAAATCTGTTCATGTTCATCAATCATCAGTGATTACCGAATCCCAGATGACTGATATTTACCCTTTCTGTAAAACAAAAGATAGTTTGTTTCTGAAGTCTTGAATTATCTACCAAATGCATCTGAATCCTGAACGTATAAAACTAATGAAACTGAAATCCATATGTGTCACAGTTCTTACCTAAACTTTCCTGAACCTTTAGCATGTTTACACACTGAGGTAGGACTTTGTCCTGAATGTTGGCTGTAACCTTGGCACTTGGTGTTTATCAAGAGGAATCGGTGGGAATTGGTGTTAGTGTTTCTGAAGTGAACTTTCCCTAAGTGCTAGAGTGGTTTGATCCCATCCTAAGTATCACAGATGGTTGAGGTGAACATCCGATTCTTGACAACAGTAGATCTTTTGTGTGGAATTGCGGTAATCTCAAGTCCAAGGAGAGAACTCTTTTCACACACCCACAACTGAAGTTGTAAAACCTCTGTTACCTTTTCTAAAGCACTCTCTTGCTTCTGTTTAGCTTCTGGATTTTCTAAAGCCCAAGAAATTTAGATGGCTAATATAGAACTTTCAGAGAGTTTTAAATCTGATGCAATCAGCTGCAATATAAAATTTACATGAAGAGTCTGCCTCTGAACTACCATTTCCATTCTGTTTCCTTTAAACCTGGGCGTAGTTAAGTTGGAAATGCATTGGGATTCGGTTTGGGATTTGAAAGAAAATACTTCACCATACACCACCTCTGGCAATTACAATGATAACATCTCATTATCTCTGTTCCTCTTTTCTAACTGCTGCCATGACAGTTGGGTTTTGCAGTAAAATGTCTTTTAAATTTCCAACACCTGTATTGTTTTACCTTTGATACCTTGTAGGCTGCTAGGCAAAACAATATGAATGTAAAGGACAGAAAAAGGTATTAGTTTTATGAATAAACTGTACTGCTTTTATTCATCTGTCACTTTAGTTGCATCAATAGGTGGGTCATTGTGCTGAGGAGTGGCTGTGGGAACTAAAGCTGCTCAAGCAACAGGATTTTATTTAACCCAATCTTCCACTGTCAGTTCTTAGGTTTTTCAATTAGCCTCAATCTTTTCCTCCTTTTTATGCAGCACTCCTCCCTTTTCAAGCATTTACAGTGGATTCTGATTGATTGGGTCATGGGAACCAGTACTTGTTGGCCAATCTAGTTTTCACTCCAAGCCTGAATGCTTGAAACTGCAGTTCACAAAAGGAGTTCTGAATTGCTCTGCTGTTTATTTCTCACCGACTATCACTGACAAACTGTACTACCTGTAAAAAGTTAACCCTTGCACTCACTTCCTGGGCTGTTGATGAGTTTTCTTTATGCTTCAGGAATGTGGTTCACCAACTTTCTAGGGTACAATGTCTTTAATGGTTCCCATATCCATTAGCTGCACCAAGGATGTTGTATTGGCAGGCAGGCATTCCAGCTGGATGTTTCTCAAACATTCTACATTAGGGTGTGCTGCACAATTGTAAACAACAGAACACTTTTGCTTGATTTCCACTGTAGTTCCATATCCCAACTCATCAGCCATTTCTTCAAAATTTTGGAAGTCATTCCCATATTCTTATTAGCATAGTACATGATTGGTAAACTATTCATTTTTAGCCCTGTAAAGCATCGAGGTTCAATGCTTTCCCCAATAACTAACGATGATCAATTCCTGCTATACTTGAATAACACAACAGTTATATGATCCATTGCTTTCTTTGAACCTGATAGTGCAGCGTGTTTGTAGCAAAGGGAACCATCTAGCATGGTTGATAAAAAGGGCCTGCTTCATTGCCATTGTACATATAATCTGCACAAGATTTTTGAAGCAAGTTGGGGTGTTTTATAGATTTCCACGTTCCTGCAGCTACAGCATAAACACTATCCTTCATGCCATGTGCTTTCCTGAATTTAATGCAGTGCCTACATTTCCATGGAGACAACCAAACATCTGTTCCTTTAAAATCTTCATGATGCAGCTTCTTAGCTAGTTCATCGGACTTGCTTTTTTTTTAATATTGGTCCAGTGACATACCCACCTTATCCAGTTAAAATGGAAAATCATTGATTGAGGGCCTCTTCAACATCTGGATCCTTACCTTCATGCTTTCCTTTTCGCAACATTCCCTGTTGCCCCTCACATAATGCCCATTCTACTGGCAGTTTATTTAGCTGCTGCAGGTTTTAGTACTCCAGCTATCTCTGTCAGCTGATGATGAGCGGACTTAGGTGGATGGCTTTTCACCGGTACAGTAATTTTTTTCAGCTAGTGTGAAATCTTTTTCGTGGAATCTTGGCAAGGGTCTCAAAAATATTTAAAGTCAAAATAAAAAAAAAACAAAACTAGTACTTTTTGAATCAGTATCCATCAGCCCAAATGGATAACATAGCACAAGTACACGCAACTAACACAACTGTTTGCTCGAATCACAATGTAGTGACTAACGGCCACAGAAGTTCACATGACTAACTATCTCCTGTCCCAATTAAACAGCATAGTGTCCCAAATAAACAAAAGGAATTTTAGCTATTTTCTTCATTTACTTTTGTTCTGAATAAGCGGCTGCCCGATTAACTGATGGCCCAATTAACCAGAATCCACTGAATATTCATTCCCCTTTTAAAAGTTCTTACTGACTCCATTGCCAGCACCCTTTCAGACGGTCATCAGGATACAAAGCAATAAAAATAAGTTTGCTTGTGGCATCTGGATCTTTTGTTAATTACTTTTGAGCTGCACTTACTGGTCTCTGATGCTAATGGAAGCAGTTTCTTCTATGTTCTATCAAAGCCCTTCAAAAATTTGAATGCCACAATCTTATCTCTCTGTTGCTTTCTCTGCTCTAATGAGAACAATGCAAATTCCTTCAGTCTCTCTCTACATAACTTCCATTTTACCATTCTGCTAAAATTCCTCTGCACACTTTCTATGGCCTTAATGTATGATGCTGTAAACTAGGCCTGATGACTTATAAAGGTTTAGTGAAATTTTCTTACTCATGTATAAATCTAATAGCTTTCTCAACTTGTCCAGCCTATGTGGAAGATTTATATAAATATGTCCAAATTCTCTTTGGTTTGGAACTCCTTTAAAGTTTGGTATTTAGTGCAAGCTCCCTCTGCTTAGCTTTCCTGAAAAATAGAATTACTTTGCACTATTCTGCCTTAGATGTTAGCTACCATGTATCTGGCTGTTTCACTCGATCCTGAAGTCTGTTTCTATCCTCCACACTGTTAACTAAATATTCAAATTATGTGTCATCTTCAAGCTTAGTTATGTTATCAGTGAGCAATTACTCCAAAACCAATCCCTGGGAAAACTACTTTTTACTTCCATCCAAGCTGAAGAATAAGAATTCATCGGTGTTCACTACTTTCTGTTATTGAGCCAATTTTGTCTCCGTACACTCACTGCTCATTTGATCCCATGCTGTTTAATTCTGCTAACACCTTCTTTGTTATATATTATGTATCCATCAATACATTATTCTTATCCATCCTCTCTTTATTCAACTAAGAGCACAATCAAGTTATCAATCACAATTTATCTCTAATGGACCCATACTGACTTCATCTAGTTTCCCAGCTTCAATTAATTACATTACAGGTTAAGTTTTTGCATCATATCCACCAGATATACATCAACTTTTCCATGTTTTCCCCTCCCTCCCGTGGGACTAGCAAACAGAGCAAGAGACTTTAGCATGTTATATCATAGAACTAGCATAATGCAGTAAGCAGCACACATTCCTCAACACTGAAAGCAGGAGGTGAGGATAAGTAAGAATCCTACTCCAAATTTGAGCAATGTCCGGCCAATGATGCAAGCTGAATCTCTTTGATAATTTCAACAGCAGAGCTGGGAATGATCCAATCTGTGTAACTGCAATTCAGCGAAGCCTTCTTCAATGCAGTCCCTTCCCTGAGGAAATGCTTAGAACATGGTATTGGCAATAACAACGCCCTGTTTCAACCGAGGGACAAATCCAAGCTACCATGAGCATTAAGCACGATCCAGGTACTGACAACTGTTCTTACATTCCAGGTGAGAATTTGGAAAGATACTTGCATCACCTGTGCCATAACAGAAGCTGATGTTTGCTGGACCAGTCAGCAATAATTGTGCTCTGTCACCTTCAAGAACCTGGCCCCAAAATAGCTATGGTAGTGGATTTGTTGTGTTTAAAAATCAGTATCAAAGGACTCAAAGACTTCACAATGAAAGCTCCATGCATTCAAATGCCAAGGTTGTCTGATTAATGTGAGGAATTAATTAAACAAAGCTTTCTTTGTGGGGCCATTGAGTGCTTTGATATTGATTTTCCTGCAGTACCATTTCAGCTGTCAACGTACAGGTGCCATAATGCCGTGTCTACATTGAAGTCCACCGTCAACCACACTGGTGTGAAATCACAATGTTATCTCACTTGTCCAAAAAGAGAAGCAAGGCTGTTCCACTTTGACCAAAGCTCCATATGTCCCTCCTATATATTGCACGTGGAACTCCTCAGCCAAATCAGAACACACAGAACTAGAGTGGAAGCAATTCATTCTTCATTCCTGAGAAGAAGAACCATTTCCAAGAATATACATACCTCACTCATTTTATAAGCAGGTTTGTCACAGCAATAATCCTTATTCATTTGCATCTTTTCTTATTCAAAATTCCCCAAATTTCCAACATTAGCAACCTAACATAGAACATAGAACAATACAGCACAGAAACAAACTATTCGGCCTGCAAAGTTGTGGTGAACCAGCTAAAAAGCAATCCAAACACTAATTCTCCCTACCTATACTATGTCATATCCCTTCTTCTTCCTTACATCTATGTGCCTATCCAAACATCTCTTAAAAGCCTCTAATGTATTTGCCTCTACCCACCAGACCAGGCAGCGTATATCGGGTATCATCGGCTCTCTGAGTAAAAAACATACCCCGTACATCCCACTTGAGCCTACCCCCTCTCACTTTAATTTCATGCCCTTAGGTTTTAGACATTTCAACCCTGGCAAACAGATACTCTCTGTCCACCCTGTCTATGCCTCTCATAATCTTGTAAACCTCGATCAGATCTCCCCTCAGCTTCAGAGAAAACAACCCAAGTTTATACAGCCTTTCGTGATTGCACATGTCCTCTAAACAAGGCAGCACCCTGGTAAACCTCTTCTGCACCCTCTCCAAAGTGGGGTTGACCAGAACTGTACGCAGTACTCCAGATGTGGCCTACCCAGAGTTTTATAAAGTTGCGATATAACCTCCCGACTTTTAAACTCAGTGCCTTGACTAATAAGAGCAAGCATTCCATAAGCTTTCTTAACCATCTTATCGATCTGTGTAGCCACTTTCGAGGAGCTATGGACTTGGATCACAAGACCTCTCTGCTCAGTAACACTATTGAAGACCTTGTGTTTAACAGTGTACTGTCTCCTTGCATTTGCCCGACTGAGTTGCAACACCTCACATTTATCTGGGTTAAACACCAGCTGCCATTTATCAGCCCATATCGCCAGAAGATCTATATTGTGATGTATTCTTTGCCAGTCTTCTGTGCTCTTCACAACTCCACCAATCTTGGCAATATCTGCAAATTTACTCACTCACCCATCCACATTTTCATTCAAGTCACTCATATACATCACGCACAGCAGGGGTTCCCAGCACAGATCCCTGACCAATTCCACTAATTACAGACCTCCAGCTTGAATAAGTCTCTTCAACCACTATCCTCTGTCTTCTGCGTGGGATTTGCCTCCCATGAGGGACCTTGTCAAATGCCTTACTAAAATCCATTTAGATAACATTCACTGTCCTACCCTCATCAATACCTCTTGTCACCTTGTCTAAAAATAAACTAAGTTGGAAAGACACAACCTGCCCGACACAAAGCCATGTTGGCTCTCCTTAATTAGGCCATGGATTACCAAATGTTCATGTATCCTATACATAAGAATTTTCTCCAGCAATTTTCCTACAACAGACATGAGACTCACCGGTCTATAATTCGCATATCTGTTCCTCAATGTCCAGATGGCTATTAGGGGGTCTGTGGTACAATCGCAGAAGTGTGATTGCACTCTTCCTGTTCCTGAGTTCCACATAAATAGACTCAGTGTCTGACCCCTCCATTACATCTCCCCTGACTGCAGCAGTGATATTATCCCTAATTAGTAGTCCAACTGCACCCACCCCCTTTACTTCCTTCTCATTCTTTTAAAAAACTTTGAAAATTAATCACCCATTCCTGCCCCTCTCTCAATGAAATTTTAGCAATGACTACAACATCATAGTTCCAAGTACTGATCTATGTCTAAGTTCATTATCCTTGCCCATAATACTCCAACATTAAAGTATGCACACTTCAAACTATCCAACCAATCATACCTGTTATTTCAATTTTGTCTTTCAATACTTACCCTGACGTCTACCTTCTGGTCCAATTTTTTCCATAATGACACAGGGCTCCAGTTCCCAGCACCCTTCCAAAATAGTTTAAACTCTCTGTAGTAGCATTAGCAAACCTTCCCACTAGAAATTGTTTGGCCTCCACTTCAGGGGCAACCTGTCCCACTGGTGCAGGTCCATTCACTCCTCAGAAGAGGTTCCAATGATGTAAGAACTTGAACCCTTGAACCCTGCACCATGACCACAGCCACTCATTCATCTGTGGTATCAGCCCATTCTTACCTGCACTCGCCCATGGCACAGGGAGTAATGTGGAGAAAATAACCTTGGAGATCCTTCTCTTCAGCCTCTTTCCATCTCTGCGTAGGACCTCTTCCCTTTTCTACCTATGTCATTAGTGTTAATCTGCTTCATGACAGCTGGCTGTTATGCCTCCCCCTTGTGGATATCCTGCAGCCCCTCCAATACATCATGGACCCTAGTACCTGAGAGGCAACACATCATCCTGGGGTTTCTTTTGCAGCCACAGAATCTCTTTTCTGTCCCCCGAACTATCGAGTCCCCTATAACTACTGCACTACCTGACTTTACCTTTCCCTGTCAAGCATCAGAGCTAGCCACAATGTCAACAGCCTGGCTGCTGCTGCTGTGATCTGATGGGCCATCCTCCCCCCCCCCCCACCGCCATTTGTATCTAAAGAGATATTCTTGTTGCTGAGGGGAATGGTCACAGGGAAACCCTGCACTGACTTCTTAATCCCCTTACCTCTGCTGGTGGTCACTGTTCTACTCTCCGGAGCCTGTACTCTGGGTGTGACCACCTCTTCAAAAGTCTAATCTATAATATCTTCAGCCTCCTGAATGATCCTCAGTGTATCCAACTCCAGCTCCAACTCCTTGACCCGGTCAGTCTGGTACTGAAGTTGGGTGCACCTCCTGCAGATGTAGTCATCAGGGAAATTGTCAGGTATTCTGAATTCCCGCACTTGACAGGTGGAGCACTCCCTCCTGACTACTCTGCACTAAAGAAGAAAAAGGTTTTCCTGTTCTTAACTGTGTCTTCACCTGTTCATGCTGAAGCCTGTTAAGCCGAAGTGTCCATACTGTATCATTGGCGCACTCTGACAAAGGCAGCTCCAACATGGCCAATCTGCTTGAGCCTTCCCTCCTTTTATTTTCAGCTAAGTGTAGGCCTCTGACACCAACACTTTCCAAGCCTGCGCAGCCCAAAAAGACCAGCCTTGCCTGAATCTGCTCCTTTTATCCTCCATCTCCCAACTTCTATAGGGCACCATCACCGACACATACTCCTCTCGCCTGGGCTGCCGAGAAAAGGTTCATTCAATCCAGATTAGTATTCTACCTCCTTTAAACATTGCTAACACTTTCAATGATCTACCATTGTAAATTGTAATTGTAACCTTCTACTTTTTTGACAGCCTCCTCCTTTCAAATGATGTGCACAGCATTTACAGAATCACCCTTGAATGTCTCTTGTAGCTGTAATGACAGCAGAGCTTGCTGTAGTGAGAGAGGGGCCTGGTTCATAGCTAGGTGGCACCGCTGTCTTGTGAGAGTGACAAACAAACTAAAAGCAGCACACTCAGAACTAATAAGCTCATTATTGATCTATAGATTGTTGAACTGTATCACTGAATGCTAATCTGGATCCATCAGTAGCAAGTATTCCTTGGAGAAACGTGAAGGCAACAAAATTATTTTTCTTTGATGTTCGCCATGATAATTGGCAACTTTAATTTCATTACAAAGCAGAAAGTGAATAATAAGTCTACAGGGTTTGAGATAAAATATAACAATGTTAGATAGAAATTTGGTTCACTAATAAATTAAACTGATTAGCTATTACTCAAATTGGAAAAGGGCTGGAAAGAGTGTTCTACATGGCTCAGTGCTGCATCTATTTTTAATTTAGGCTGTATGTGTGATGCATGAACATTTTAGATATTAGCTTGGGGACCAGGATCTCAAAATTTACTGATGGTAAAATGAGAGTTCTCAGTGAGAGGGTAAGATTGTAAGAGACATAGGCAGGGCTAGAAGCAACCAAGTAGCCAAAATAATTTCCGCGTGATAAATATATCTGGATGTAAGCAGGAATGTGGAATCATTCACTCAGTGAAAGTGTACTGAATTGTGTGGGTAGATAGGAAGATCTAGAAGGCTTATGTACATAATATTTAAAGCAATTCATGCAAGTAAAGTTATAAAGAAACCAAATCATCCTTTGGGTGTACATAATTCTGATAATAAATCAGTATTATTAAAGTTCTATTTGCAGTCTTTGTGGCCTGAGTGTAACAAATATTTTTAACTCATGGGGAGTTTAATACTTTTAAAAGTACATGTATCCAGCCATACCTTTATTCAGTAGTACAATGGTAGGAATGGGAGCATAGTGTTTTGAGTACTGAGTTAAAGTATTAACTTTATCACATTAGAGCTGGGAAGACTAAAGTGAAATGTATTGACTCATTCGTCGTTAATCTTTATTTCTTCCACATATCTGTGACCAGATTTTATTTCTGCATCTTCAATTTGCACTGATTCCTATCCAGGGTGTGATTCTGAGCATGATACGTTGTTCTTCCTTCAGCACTTCCACTTTCTAGAGGGTTTGGAATGATCAACAGCATCCGACTGGATATTCATTGACCTGGGCTGTGCCTTCCAGTTGCCTCTCCACCCTTGGACAAGGCTTAAGTGACTACACACTTCCTGAGGCCCTACTGACACAGCTGCTCTGGTTTCCATGACTACATAGATGGCAGATGGTGGAATGTGAGGCCCTGCCCACAGTTTATGCTAGAAGTTTTTGAAAGCATTGTCACTCTATACAAATTATAGATTAAAAATATCTTAAACCTTTGCAAATTAATTGAAAACACAGGTACAGAGAGATAAAGAAAAATAAATGCATCCACACTGACTTCTTTTTAAAAGCCATATTTTAAATAATAGGCATTCTCTTCAAGAACATAGGGGCCCAAATGCAAGAACATTTGGAGCTGAGAATCTAAGAAACAAGATTGGGAGGGGGCCAATCAACATCTTAAGCCTGCTCCACTATTTACTAAAATAATGGCTGATGCAATCTGGTTGAGTGGTTTTGCAACAATAATTGCACTCTGAACATCAGGAAGACCAAGGAGCTTATTGTGCAGCTTGGGAAGGTGAAGACAGAACATACACAAGTCCCCATTGAGGGGTCAGCAGTGGAAAGGGTGAGCAGCTTCAAATTCCTGGGTGTCAACATCTCAGAGGATCTATCCTGGGTCCAATATGTCAATGCAAGCATGAAGAAGGTATACCAGTGGCTTTACTTCATTAGGAAGTCAAGGAGATTCGGTATGTCACCAAAGACTCTTGCAAATTTTTATTGATGTGTGGTGGAGAGCATATTGACTGGTTACATCACAGCCTGCTATAGATCTTCCGATGCAGAGGATTGCACAGGGCTGCAAAGGGTTGTAGATTTAGCCTGCGCAATCACAGACAAAACCCTCCCCACTATCAAGGACATTTTCAAAAGGCATTTCCTCAAGAGGGTGACAGCCATCATTAAGGACCCTGACTATCTGGGACACCAGTGAGGAGATACAGGGGCCTGAAGACCAGACTCGATGATTTAGGAACAGCTTTTTCCCCTTTGTCATCAGATTTCTGAATGGTCCACAAATTCATGAACATTACCTCATTATTTTTGCATTATATATTAACATTAGCAATTTGTATATTTTATGTCCTTGCACTGTACTGCCACTGCAAAGCAACAAACTTCATATCATATGTCAGTAATTAATAAATCTGAATCTGATACTTAGGTTCAACATGTCTCTCACTATTATCTTTGGCATCCTTGTAGTTTGCCAATGCCCACCTTGTAATATGTTCAGTAATTCCCTTCTACAAATCTCAGGGGCAGAGAATTCTAAAGATTCACAACCCTCAAAGAGGAGAAAATCCTCCTGATTTCTTTCATTTACAAGGTATTTTCACCCGGAGAACCACCACTCACTAGATTTTTTTTTGGTTTTCCACACCATTCTCTGTTAACTCAAGACTACTGTGTGTGAAAATCCTAGAAGATTAGCAATTTCTGAGATATTCAAACCACTCTGTCTGGCAACAGCAATCATTGCATGGTTAAAGCCATTTAGATCACACTTCTTTCTCATTCTGATATTTGATCTGAACAACAACTGAACCTCTTGATCACGTCTGCATATTTTTATGTACTGAGTTTCTGCTGCATAATTGGCTGATTAGATATTTGCTTAATGAGGTGTACCTAATAAAGTGGTCATGGCGTGTATTACCATGAATATACAAGATAAAACTGCATGCAGCTCTCCAAATGCATTCTCATCAGCACCCTGCAAAACCACATCACCTCTACTATTTTTATACTCCTGACCCCTCGTGATAAAGAACAATATTTTATTACCCTTCCTAGTATGGGAGTCTAGGAATAGAGTGCACAGCCTCAGAATTGAGGGATGTCCATTTAGAACAGAGGTGAGGAAAAATGTTGTTAGCTAGAGGGTGGAGAATCAGTGAGATACATTGTCACAGGTAGCTGTGCAAACCAAGACATCGGGTATATTTAAGACAGAGGTTAATAGGTTCTTGATTAATCAGGGTGTCAAAGGTTACAGGGAGAAGGCAGAAGAATGGGGTTTAGAGGTACTTGATTAATCAGGGTTATGGGGAGAAGGCAGGAGAATGGAGTTTAAAGGTTCTAGATAAATCAGAGCATCATAGGTTACAGGGAGATGGCAGGAGAATGGGGTTTGGAGAGATAATAGATCAGCCATGATGGAATGGTGGAGCAGACTTGATGGGCTGAATGGCCTAATTTTGTTCCTATATATTATGGTGTTATGGTCTAATTACTTCCCATATCTGCATTCTATCTTTTTGTGTTGTGTGCCCTAGACATTTCAATCCTCTACACAATAATGATGCTAGTCTAAACCTGTATAAATAGTCATTTTTTCTCCTCTTTCCATTATTCAAATTATCTGTTCTAAGTAGAGGGATCTGTGTTGGTCATAACACTAGGCTCTTTTGAAATAATACCCTGGAATCTTCTATACAGAGTGGTTTAATTAATGAGATTCAATATTTAATTTAAAAGATGTGACCATAATGATGCAGCTTTCTTTCAAAATTGCGTTGGAATATCAGGCTAGACTAGAATTTTGTATTAATATCCTAGGAGAGCATCTTAAACCATCAATTATCTGATGCAGTGGCAAGACTCCTACAGGTCAATTGTGGGTGACTATATAAATTACATAAGTTATAATTTCAACTACTTGAACGCAGTGATTGTAAGATATAAAGGAATATTGATTTGTTTTCAATGAATTTATTTAATTGTTGTTATATTTTTTGATAATTAAATTTCTGTAGAAAGGCAGGAACAGCTTATTTTGTATACCAGTCAGAGACCTCTGCAATTTTCATTCTTCCAAGGCCACATATGCGCAAGGAAACTGGTATCTGTTCCTTGGGATAGTCTTGAGATCCTTAAACTGTATCCAACTGAGTGAATTGATAGAGCTGTTATCCTTGTTAAAACAAAGTTCACCTAAGTAGATGGCCTAATACTCTGAAACATTTGGATTTCCACATAACAGAGAGAAAAAAAGACATAAAAGAAAGGTGTTAGTTTTGATATTTCAGAATTCAGTAAGGCATGGCCAGTTAATCCAAAACCAGCAAATGCTGAATTCTGCATGATTTTTTATTGTCAATATGATGCCCTAGGCAGATGTGTGTTAATTATTAGCAATACAGTAGGTAATAATTTGTTGACTATACTCTTTTCCATAGATGCTACCTGGCTTCCTGTGTTCCTCCACCATTTTGTGTGTGTTGGCAATATTTGTTATCATTTCATCTAATATTTTATGAAAATCAATTACTATTTGAGGAAATGTAAATCTATTAGCAAAAACAGCCATTCTTTCCAGAAAGTCTAATTATTGACATCAGTTGCCATAAACTCCATTCCCATTCAGTATTCTTCTCCAACCAATGTCAGAAGAAGAACCTGACTATTTGCAGTTTTAGCAGCCGAGTGAACTAGCCTTGTGAGTCGGCATTCTTCCACCACAAAATCTGAGGGCTTCTGCCTCCATTATACCCACCACACCTGAATATGCCAGTCCATTTACTGTGCAAACCCACGTACACACAAGAATGATTATTTCCATGCTCTACTGTCCAACTTATCACATTTCACTCCTACCTGTATTGGCTCTGAGTTCATCAGCTCTTCAAATTAAAAATTTTCATTTGTGCTTTCTACCTCCTCTGTGGCATTACCTGTCCACGGAGATGGGATGAAAAATCTTGGGTTGTTTTCTCTGGAGCAGCGGAGGCTGAGGGGAGACCTGACAGAAGTTTATAAAAGTATGAGAGGTATTGATAGAGTGGGCACCTGGCATCTTTTACCCAGGATTGAATTAGATGCATACATGTGAGGTGAGAGAGGTGCAGGGCAAGTTTTTACTTTGCACAGAGGGAGGTAGGTGCCTGGACTGCATTGCCAGGGTGGTACTGGAGGCAAATACAATAGCAGAGCTTATGAGGCTCTTAGTTGGGCACAGGCACACGCGGAGAATAAAGGGATATGAACTTTGTGTTGGCAGAAGAAAGTACTTCAATTAGAATGCAACTACTAGTTTACTTAGTTTGACACAATGTTGTAGACTGAAGGGACTGTATCTGCGTTTTATGCTCTTTGTTCTATAATAATATATTCCCGACCTACAGTCTTCAAATCAATCAATTCTTTTCTTTATTTGTATTTTCTGATCATCTTAGAGAAATACATATATTTGTTGTTATTATTTCCAGCATGAACAGAAAGCTAAACTTTACTAAGTCATCAAAAAACCATACTCAGCATAAATTGGCTTATTCTGGGGCACCACAGCTGCTTGTTAGAGGTTTGTAGCTTTGAATCCTATTGCAGGACTGAAGCAGGTAACCTTGTCTGCCCTGTCAACGTGGTGCAGTGTGATGTACAAACACAAAGAATGGAATTGTGCATAGCTGTTATTCTCGTTGGGTGGCAGGAAAGGGTGATCTGGGAAAACAATATCAGATGTTTGTTTACCAAGAAGAGATATCTTAGATACATTCTTCCTCCCACTGCAATGAACTAATAATGAACCCCCTGGGGCGCTCCAAGCAGATTACATTAATAGCAGAATACATTGTGCTAATCAGGAAATTTGCTTTCAGAATTTAACCAAATAATCATATAATCCTCAGGTCAGGACCACTTTTCAAGATCTTTATTATAATTAAGTGTAAGTGTCTCACTAAAATAAGGGATTAAAATAGTTCATACAATCACTTGACTTAGCAAAGACTAACCATTGCAGACAAGAATTAACAATTTGTTCTTGATTAATGACAGTAATTAATTTAATATTATACTGCAGGCATAGTGATCAAACAGATAAGGTCAGTGATCTTTTTCAGAGTGCCTGTGTTTATTTTAAGTATTTTTCCTTGATAAAAAGTTTACTTTGACTTGTCATGGAAATTGGTTTGGATGTAGTGATGATAATGGATAGGTTGACAAAAGATTAAGTAGATTCCCAGACTCATGATGTTGTTGCAAGAGAAAGGTCATCTTATATTACAATATTAGTTCATGGCAAAGGCAAACACATTGAGACCAAAACCTGATATGAAAAGTCATTTGATAATACACATATAAGCACTTCATCTTCTATTGGTTTATTATTGTCGCATGTATCAAGATACATTGAAACACTTGTCTTGCATGCTCTTCATACAGATCAAATCATTACACGGGGCATTGAGGTAATGATTATAATGGAAGTAATGAGTGGATCTGCAGGGCACGGCTTGCAATGAGTCTCCATACCCTTTTACACAAAAAACAGAGAAAGGAAAATAAATAAAATATTAGTCAGTGGTAACTAGTGCATAACAGATTGCAGCAACGAAATATGGAAGGGAGGTGAACAAGCTGGTATAATTCTCAAGGAGACAAGTTATTGGAGGACACGTTATCAATGAAGCCATGACCATCAGAGAACTGATCATTGTGCCTAAATCTTTCCTCTTTCTTCTTATTTTTTTTACTCACAATTTCTTTCTAGGAGCTACACATAATGAATGTAGGTGTTTGATTTCCTTCCACTTCTCTTAGCACAACCCAAACCTTGCCCCTTTTCTTATTTCAGACACCCAAGAGTAAGAACTGTAACCTCCCCAGTCAATGAATGGAGGGAGAAGAAGATAAAGTTGAGCTGGTACCTCAATCTAACTACCACAGACATAGCAAGGATTTCATAAGCTGGCAGACAGAAGGGAATCTGCTCACGTTGGGACACTGGCCATAAGTGTGCAAAGACCAGAGCTGAAGGGCAGGAATTGCACAAATGCAGATCTGTCAGAGGGGCACATCACATACTGCTTTAGTTAATGTAGATGTAAGTGAAGACCTCAACTGCCAGTGAACAGAAACAAAAGGATGAATCATAGAATCAAAAGGTCACTAGTCAAAAAAGAACTTACTCACTGAATCCCACCCTGATTTGGGCTTATTTTCAATGGCAGGGTCACTTCTTTTCCTTGCGAGGTACAGGGCAGAAAGATTCTTCATTTAGTGACCCACCTGCCTGCCTCTTCCCATTCATGCTACATTTCCTTCCCATTCTATTTCATTTCTGTACGGGCCCTGCTCCTCACCTGGTTGGTGGGTGCTGTTCCTCACATACGCCTGCTTCCCTACCACCCATAAAATCATTATCACTCAGCCTTGCTTTGCAGAATCCCACAGTGGAAACATTGCTCGAGGCTACCAGTGCTATGCTTTATAATAAACCTGTGGAGTTTTGGTGCTTGCGTCTACAGGCTCTGAATGGGAGTCATGAGCTTGATTATAAATGGATAATCTACGTCACCTTTGAGAGCATATAGTTTTCTACAGATACAGTATGCAGGTGAGACATACAAACAAGGAATTAGGACTGTGGGATCATCTAAATGATTCCTCATCTTGTGCACAGCCTGTTGTAGGTCATTAGGTTTATCATGAAGTTGGCTTCCCTCATTTCATGCCTGCAAGCATCAACTTTCCCTTTCAATGTCAGCTGACCTCACAACATATAAAGAACCCCACCACTTCAGAGGATAACCTTTCTCCTATGTGCTGATTTCCCATCCAGAGGGGCAACATATATGGAGCAACCACAGTGAAAGGATTCAAGTTGCAAGCTTTTATTAACATGTTGTGCTAAGTCATCCTCAAAAGGTCAAAAGGTTCAGGCAACCTCCTAGCTTAATATTATTCCCCACTGTTCTGCTCTCAGGAGCAGAGTAGAGTTCAGACTTGTACGCAGCAGGATTTTCAGGTAATTACAGTGCTATTCTGAAGAAAGGTGATCTCAAGCACTGAACGGACATGACCACTGAGAAAAGACTGAATGTTACAAAACAAACCCATTTTTGCTTGTGGTGTTTAGATTATTTTGTTTGCTTAATTGTCATGTCCCACACTAATTTAAACAAAGCACCATGTGCAAATTAAAAGCCTGAGAGAGTACATGGGCTTTCCGTAAATGCTACATTAAAAGAGTCATTATGTGCTGATGTTATTTAATTGAAGATATGGCTGTAATAATTCAGCAAGCTGATCCTTTTATTATCAAATCTACACGCAAAGGTGAATTGTGAAATGATGTATTATTGCAATTGAAGCTTTCTTTCAGTTAATTTCACTTGTTGAAAAATAGTGTGGAAATGATGATCATTTTTCTTTGGCTACTTCTCCTTTTTGATTCCTGCAAACCTAAGATTACTGGAAAGGTAATTTTCCACCATATCTATACCTAACATCACCCTAGAATCTGGACTGACCCAATTTGACTTTCCTTTTCTACCTATGGAAAATGAGGTCCTGAAATCCCTGTGTTAAGGAAGATTGCCTCTTTTGAATTGCCACTTGAAAGAAGACAGCTCTGTTTTGTTTCCAAAAGCTTTTAGAAACTTTTGCAATACGCACAAAATGCTGGAGGAACTCAGCTGGTCAGGCAGCACCTATGGAAATCAATAAACAGTTGACATTTTGGGCCAATACACTTCATCAGGACTGGACGGGGTGGGGGGAGGGTTGAGAAGCCAGAACAAGAAGGTGGGGAAGGCGAGGGAGTACAAGCTGTCAAGTGATAGGTGAAACAAGATGAGGGGAAGGTGGATGAAGCTGGGAGGTGATAGGAGGAAAAGGTAAAGGGCTAAAGAGGAAGGAATAAAGTAAGATAGGTGGGAAAGGTGAGGGGCTGAAGAAGAAAGAATCTGAAAGGAGAGGAGAATGGGCCATTGGAGAAAGGGACAGATGAGGGTTATCAGGAAGAGACAATAGGCAGATAAGTAGAAAAGAAGAGGTAACAGCCGACCAGAATAAGAAATTAAAGAAGAGAGAAGAGGGAAAAATTACCAGAGGCTAAAGATTACTCTGTTTGGAGATTACCCAGAAAGAATAGTTCAATAGTTGCATTTAATATCAGAGAATGTATACAATATACAAGCTGAAATCCTTGTTCTTCACAGTCATCCATGAAAACAGAAGATTGCCCCAAAGAATGAGTGACAGTAAAAACATTAAGACCCCAAAGCCCCTACTCTCCCCCCTCAGACGTGAACAGCAGTAGACCAGTGACACTCCCCTTCCCCCATTTATTTCAGCAAAAAAGTATCAGTGCTCTCCCCCCACCAACCAAGCAATAGCAAATTCCGCAAGAAAGATCATGGTCTGCAGTACAACAAAAAACTAATCGTTTACCTGAAAATTCGACATACCACAGGCTCTCCCTCCTCCTACTAAAGGGACAGAGAGATGTCACATAGGTGTCACACAGCAAGAGGGGAGATTAACAAGTAAAAAAAAGGCACTTGCTGATTTTCAGTTTTAAAGTCTGCCATGTCACTTTTTCCCCTCCGGAGTTCTCCAACTCAAGAATCGGCAATAAAATCTCCGCCACCAATGAAAGAGAGGGAGAGAGGGAGAGAGGGAGAGAGAGGGAGAGGGAGAGGGAGAGAGGGAGAGAGGGAGAGAGAGGGAGAGGGAGAGGGAGAGAGAGAGAGAGAGAGAGAGAGAGAGAGAGAAATAGTGCATTCAACCTGAGAGTGCCCTTTTCATGGCAGTAGAGGAGGCTATGGAATGACATGTTAGAATGGGAATCAGGATTAGAATTAAAATGGTTGGCTATTTGCTTTTTACAGATGGAGTGA
The DNA here is from genome assembly GCF_030028105.1 of Mobula birostris. Taxonomy (NCBI): domain Eukaryota; kingdom Metazoa; phylum Chordata; class Chondrichthyes; order Myliobatiformes; family Myliobatidae; genus Mobula; species Mobula birostris. The sequence goes on along the minus strand of NC_092380.1, from coordinate 67,191,556 downwards.
AGGTGCTCTGCAAAGCGGTCCCCCAATCTACATCAGGTCTTACCAATGTAGAGGAGGCTGCATTAGGAGCACTGGGTACAGTACGGTTGCCTCACTTGGAAGGACAGTTTGGTGCCCTGAATGGAGGTGACGGAGGAGGTGAAGGGCAGGTGCACCACTTTTGTTTGCAGGGATAAGTGCCAGAAGGGAGATTAATGGATAGGGATGAATGGACAAGGTTATCATGGAGAAGTGATCCCTGCAGAAAGCCGAAAGTGGGGTAGAGTTAAAGATGTATTTGGTGGCAGGATCTCGTTGAAGATAGTGGATGCCGAGGATGATACATAGGATGCAGAGGCTCATAGGGTGGTAGCTGTGGACCAGAGGAACTCTGTCCCTGTTAGACTAATGGGAAGATGGGGTAAGGGCACTGATGCCATCGAAAACTGAGAATTCTTTATGTCCTGCATTGGATTGCCGGCTTAAAACAAATTTTACATTGAAGGATTTAAGAAACTCTTAGATAAGCACATGGATGATAGAAAAATAGAGGGCTATGTATGAAGGAAGGGTAGATGGTTCTCAAGAAGGTTGACAGATCGCCACAACATTCTGGGTCAAAGGGCTATACTGGGCTGTACTGTTCTATTCTCTACGTTCTATGTTCCTGACATACAGTGTGTCAATAATAATAAACATAATGCTGATTCTTAGTCTTGGTAGCTTGCTGCAAGTAATGACATATCCAAGTTAAAGTGGACAGTTTGATGTAATGAAGCAGTGCTAAGACCCTTGGTTGATGAGGAGCTGAGAAGTCCCATCTCAAGGAGCCATATATACTGATGCAACAGTGGAATAAAACAGATTTGAAAGTGTAACTCCAAGATTCCATGGACCACAAAATGCATTTGGTTTTATATGTATGGGCAAGATCAGTACATCTTTAAATTTTGTGTCCCGCCCAATGTAATCTCACAGATTGCTTGTTTGACCACATAACTCACCTGTCAACCAGCTCATCAATTTGGTGTGGAAGCTACATTTTGTATGGCCTCACATCATTCCAGGCAACTACCATGACACCAAACCTCTCACCTATTTCCAATCATTCACCTTTATAAAGAATATCTTCCCAACACATTACGAAAAACTCGCTGATATGCTCTTCTTCGAGTGCGGGAGAAGATTGTGAAGAACTAGCACTGGCAACCACCAACCAGCAGGGGAGACTACAGGCCAGGATTTGACATTCCATACCGGAGGTTGGAGATAATGATGGGCTCATATTAACCTTCTTCCTGCATCACATTTCTATCTCATCGAACAGTCAGTAAGCGAACAGCCAAAGAGCAAAGATGAAAAATTAATGTCAAGTCCTGTATTACAACCTACTACCAGTCCAGATGCTTGCTGGCTTAGAAATGCATCTGACGTAAAAGTTAATGCATATAAATGGACTACAGCCAAGATGGGGGAAAGGTGCCAAGTAGCCAGAATTCTGAGTTATATATACCAGCCCTGCGTGAGAAGACTCACAAGGACAGATCTACATAAAAGGTAGTGTGCATGCATAATTAGAATGCCCACTCCTGTGCAGGACCTGTCCTAAAGTCCGAATTGTAATTTCAAGGGGCACAGTGGGGTGTAGAACTGCAACTCTGCAAAGTCAAAGAAATGTGGAGTTCCAACACGGAAGCTTGGATTGCAGATATTTGGGAGGAAAATGTTCAGTTCAGCAATCATCCCTCCAACATTACTACAACTGCAGAGGCACAGCACTGGTGATGTGGCAGTAGCTCCGGGAAGCCACATTTTGGAAATGGAATTCGATACACAGCTGCTATTACATAGAAACAAAAATGGTTTTCTAAGTGATCTTATTATGACTATAATACCTATTAGAAGGACTTACAATACAAGGTCCATCCTCTTTCTCATGCTTCTATATTCTATCCAATGTTGAATTCACCAGGTAAGTTGAGCCAATAACAATGGTACTCGTCATGGTTTAGAGATTGGTTTCTTCCTGCCTTCTCTCAGACCTTTAAAAAGTATTCACATTTTCTCTGCTCAACACCTTCCCAGGCATCCCAAATCAATATTCAATGTGCATTCAGCTGACAAATTGGGTACTATATGCGTAATTGTTCTAAAGTAGCTGCCAAAATGTGTTATAGCTTTTCGTTTTGCACTTCAGTTTTGCTATTCCTTGTCTCCATTTGTGTAGGTTAATTCAGATCTGTAGCAACACATCATAACGACAGTCTGACGGCTGATGAATTTTTAGCATCTCATAAATTGTAACGACTTCAATTGTCTGAAGTTTAAATGTAATTATGATTGCATTATTTAAAAAAAACAACCTCTGTATTCTTAGCCATTATGAATATGAGGGACAGTGCTGGATGCTGATGGTTGCAAAATGTTATGCAGTGTTGAGTTCTTTAAAGTTTGTGCTACATCAAAAGTGAATTCCAGTTATTTATTCATTGCTCTCTGGTCTATCTTGACTAAAGCCTAACTACATAATTGAAATAAATGCAAAATATATTGGAAGTATTCTTAAAGAGAATATATCGGGTTAGTACAATTGGGAAAAATAAGGGATGTAACATTTTCTATGAGCAGGGTGGAAGAATGAATGTTTTTGCAACCCATTAACGAAGAAGGTTATAATGAAAGAATGTTGGTTTTAAACTAACAAAAATAATAAGAACTAATAATAAAAAATATAAAAATAAGACCTGGAAATACCACCTTTATCCACTACAAAAGGTGGAATATCCCAAAGCACCTTCAGCACCTTCAGTCTGTCTGCCACAAAAGGCAAGATTTCCTGGTGGACATCCAATTGTATTTGACTTCACATTCCCATTCCAGCATATCACTTCATGGTCTTGTCTACTGCCATGATGAAGCCACATTCAAGTTGGAGGAGAAACACCTCATATTTTGTCTGGGTAGCCTCCAACCTGATGGCATGAACATCGATTTCTCAAACTTCTGGTAACTTTTATCCCATTCTCTCTTCTTCCATTCCCCAATTTGCTTCCACTCTCACCTCTTCTCTTCACTAGACCATCACCTTCTTCCGGTCCCATTTCTCCTTCCTTTTCTTCCATGGTCCACTATCCTTTCTGGTTCCTTCTTCTTCAGCTTTTCATCTGTTCCACCTGTCACCGCCCAGCTTTTTACTTTAGCCTCCTTCCCCACCTTCCAACCTTCCCCTTTACCTGGTTTGACCTATCATCTGCCATCTTGTACTTCTTCTCCTCCCCAACTTCTTATTCTGGCTTCTTTCCCCTTCCTTTTCAGTCCTGAGGAACTGTCTTGTCCCAAAACAGATTGACTGTTCATTTATTTACCTCCATAAATTTGCCTACCCTTCTGACTTCCTCCAGCGGTTTGTATCACTCAAGATTTCCAGCATCTGCAGAATCTCTTGTGTGTATAATAAGATGTTACTATTACATACATGCTGGCTTGAAACTTGTGAAAGCCTGGCTGGCAGGCTGAAATGTTCCACTCTCTATAACAGCTGATTAATCTCAAAAGAAATTAATTTGGATACATTTCCAATCCAGGTTAAAATGGCCACAAATCCACAATTTAAAGTCCCTTAATTAGGCAAAGATTGGATCTCATTTACAGGTGCTGCCTATCAGACTTGATGATCCATTGCAAAACATTTATATTCATAATGAGCATACTTACAATATTAGATTTAGTATTGATTATAAAATCTCCAGAGAAAGGTGTGGAAGAGCTTGGCCAAAATTATACTTACCCCTGGAGCTTTAATTGTTCATCTAAACATCAACAGGATTCAGAGGGTATCCCATCTAAAACCCTTGGTCAAAGAGTTAGGTTTTGTGAAGTATTTCTATTAAAAAGCCACCATGCTTTGAAAAAAGATAAAATGAAACTGGACTCCTTCCTGTCCTTTAGAGCGAGCAATTTCCAATTACAGGGAATAGTCTGGGTAACTAACACGTGTTAAAAAAAAGACAAGTAAATAAGACACACTAGTGCAGTGGTTAGCACAACATTTTACAGTACTTGTGACCTGGGTACAATACCCACTGCTGCCTCTAGTGAGTTTGTACATTCTCCCCATGACCTCGTGAGTTTCCTTCGGGTGCTTCGGTTTCCTCAGACAGTCCGAAGATGTACCGCTTGGTAGGTTAATTGGTCAATGTAAAGTGTCCTGTTATTAGGCTAGGATTGAACTGGGGGATGGCTGGGTGCGTGACTGGAAGCCTTATTCAGTGCTGTATCTCAATAAATAAGTAAATATATACATCAGACAACTTGTGTTGATATTTAACCATCCTTTTCCTCAGGATGACTCAAAAGATTCTACAATCATTTCACATCACTGTCGTGACAGGGGAATTCACTCAGCTAGGTTCAACAAATAACCTGTTTTAATGATGCATAAGGAGGAGTAAGTACTGGTACTGGTGAGAATGCCTATTCTCTGCCTTGCAGTCATTTAAGGATCTTCAAAGACTGATGATATTTTGATTCATTTGAAAGGCAACAGATTTAGCCATGCCTGCATGCACCAATCGTCCCACCTCCACCCCTCACCCCTTACTTGAAACATTCAACAGGTGAGTGGTGAGTCATCTCTCCAGGTCTGAGATTCATTACCATTCTGAAGAACCTGGGAATTGCAAAGTAGTCTGCCTTGTTCAAAAAGGGGAGTCAGGAAAGTCAACAAGTGTAACAGAAATAGCTAGAAATCTTGTAGAAACAATGATCTGGGTCAGGAAGTTGGTTTATTAAGGTAAGCCAGCAAAAATATAATTGAGTCAGATAGCCGTTAAAAAAAACTTGACTGAATGGTTTGAAGAACGAAGAGAATTTATGAAGATAATGCAGTCAATGATGGGTACTACTTTTTCCAAAAGGATTTTGTTAAGATGCCACATAATAGGCTTAATAATAACGTTGAAGCACTTAGCAGGACAGGAGCATCCATAGCACAGATACAAAGCTGACCAAGAAAACAGAGTATGATTGCAAGCTGTTTTCAGGCAGGAGAAAGGTTAAAAGTGGTGCTTCCTGGGAATTGGTTAACTTTTTGATCCATAATAATGTCCTGGACTTGTGAGTATAAACCATATTTTCGAAAGTAATGGATGATGCAGAACACGGTGAATATTGAAGAGGAAGGGGAGGCGCATGGCAGATGAAGTTTAAAGTGGAGAAGTATGAAGAGCTGCATTTTGGCAGGAAGAATGAGGTGAAGTAATATAGAATAAAAGAATTTGTTCAAAAAGGAGTACTTGAACAGTTCAAAGTTCAATGCTCAAAGCACATTTATTATCAAAGTATATATACTTTATACAACTTTGAGATTTGTCTCCTTACAGGCAGCCACAAAACAAATGAAACACAAAAGAAACTATATAAAAAAGAAAACCTTCAAACACCCATTCTGCCGAGAGAAAAATAATCGTGCAGACAATAAAAGTAAGCAAATAGGATGCAGAATGAAAGTGAGTCCACAAACATGAAGTCAAGCATCACTGGAGCTGGAGCAGACCACAGCCTCTGTTCAGTGCAGAGCCAAGTAAACTTCGTGGAGCAGCGAGCAGAACCAGCCCAACCCTTGCCACTGGCCTGACACACTGCTTTTCAATCTGGCCCAGCATTTAAATCATCCAAGCATTGAGTTGTTCCTCACTCCAGGACCCAGGCATTGTCACTATGGTATGCTCTGGGCCTGGACCCCACTACCACGTTTCACTCCGTACCCAACCAATCCAAACTGGCCTGGCACTTCGATCAATTGAACCTTGGGTCTTTCCTTGCTCTCAGTTTTGTTGGACTGGCCTCACCTCCGCTCACCTCAATTCTGCCTCGCCTCTGCTCACTCTGACTCTGGGTTGACCTCAGCTTGACTCTGCATCGCACCCGCTCGCCTTGACCCTCATGTCTGCCTCGCCTCTGCATTGTTTGCAGTGATCTTTTACCAGAAATTTTACTGGTACAAGTGTTATTAATAAATGATTTAGTTGTATTATTTGTTTTGTTTGCCACAGATAAGCAGCCATTGGATTTTACTAGCACCATCTTAAACTGAAGTTAAGTTATGAATACACAAATCAGGGCTAATTGAGGAAGGAACCTGCCTGCTATGTTGCTGGCATTTAGGGCAGAGGTCCTCCACCTCTGGCACTGTTCAGGTTTCCTTCATTGTGTCAGTAGCTTTCTCTTGGTTTTCACTACTGTCAGTCATACAAGTCCTTGGTGGAGACTGAGGAATACCATCACACTCAGATGTAGGAGGATTCTTCATCACTGTTTACCAGTCAGGGTTGTTAGCCCTAAGCTGAGCCCCCAAACCTGGAGGACCAGTGGACCATTCTTAGTTTGTCTTCTACCCTTTGACCTGTTTTTGTATGGGTGATCTCGCTCACTTTTGGTCGCATCTGGAAATTCCAGCTGGAGGATAATTTCCCTCCGCACTGCTCCGACATATTGGGAAATGATGTACTCGGTAGGTTACAGCACTGGTTTGCCTTTGCCTACTGCCGGGTGAGTTTAAAGAGATCACCACCTCTTGCGGTGTATGACCAGGACATCTAAGTGCTAGAGCGCTCCACTAACGCCTGCTGGCCTGCCTTCTTGACCATTGGACCATTAAACGGTCTCCTCCGCTCCATCTGCCAGGGCCAGACTTCACACTCTGGGATAGGCAAATTCTCTACCTCACCAAGGGTCAAAGACCCGTTGGCTACCCTCACCTGGTTTGGCCCATCTGCTGAGACGGTTTACCGGGGTGTGGCCGCTGTGCGTGTTACAGCTACTTGGAGCCACGAGTGAAGAGCTGAGTGCCAGGTGGGGACCAAAGGTGGACGAGCTGTCCTGAAAAGGGCACGGCAAGACCCCCAACAGAAGTGCCACCCCTCCCTAGACACCCCATACACCCCTGTATGGGTAATACGAAAGCATAAAGCCCTGACTGCAGTCAACATAGCTCTGGGTCATTAAGGCATGCAAGCCTCCAAACTACACCAAATTTTTGGTCCTATATGGAGGAAGGCTAGTTGAGAACGAGGTTAATAAAACATTCCTGAGGTTGGGCTTTAGGAAAAGAGACATAAATGCTGAAAAGTTATGCCAAATATTCATAAAATACTGTTCTTAATTTAAGTAAGTAAACTCATTTTTAATTAACAGCAGTATAGCAGTTTTTACTTGGACAATGTCAGAAAGGATTTTATAGGATTATCATTAACTAATGTATGCAATAGGTTCACCCAGGAAGATATTAGGAAAAGTGATCAACCAAACGACCTGAGGATTTGATTTTTAAGACCATCTTAAAGGAGGGAAAATAACCTGAGATGTTTAAGAAGACAGTTTGAAACTTGGTGCTATGTATGTGAAAATACTCTATACATCTCAGAACAAGAATTTTCAGTGACAACCCCCCCCATCAAAAAAAATTGGAAGATTCTGGAAATCACAACTAAAGCAGAAAATGCTGGAAACATCCAGCAGGTCAGGCAGTATCAGTGGAAAAAGAAGCAGAGTGTTTCAGATCAGATTCCTTTTGTCAGGAAGGTCTTTGACCTGAAATGTTAATGCTATTTCTCATTTCACAGATGCTGCCTGACCTGTTTGCATGTGAGCAGCATTTTCTGTAGCAGTCAAGAACTGTGAGTGACTGCATTCTAGTGCTGATAATTAACAAGATCCAAGTTTGCACATCATTGAGAGAGCAAACACATCAGCAGCTGTGCGGATTCAACCTCACCCAACATCCTTGAGCTGTCAGTGATATAAATGAAAGGGATGAAAAACTGGTATCAGCAAAGTCAGAAAATGCATTCTTACAGCTCATTCCCTTCAAATGAGTAAATTGATTTAGTATCAGCCCAACTCAATCAATCATATTCAAATTTCATAATGCATTTATTTTTATAAGTCAATGTGCTTATATTAGTTTCCTATTAAATTCAGCCTGCATAAGAATGAATATTTATAGATTTTTGTCTTGTTTGCCAAAGTGAGTCTACTTTGTTTGTCATGTTGATAAAACTGCACTAGGGTACAATGATTTTCATGGAAAAATTGGCTTGATGAAGCCTCATGTGTCCCATTCTAAATAAGGGATTTATGCATTTTCCAGTCAGACTGTTCCTTTGAGTCAGAATTTAACCTGAACGAACATTGTTTGTTGAGAAATGTCAGCATCATACCAGTGAGAATTGTGACACCACTAACATTAATGCACTTCACATTTTGACACTGAAATAATTTCAGTGAATAATTTGGTTACAGTTTTCCATATATTGAGTATGCAAAGGGGAAAGGAGCTTCAAAGTCTGGGCAACACACACAAAATTCTGGAGGGACTAACAGGTCAGGTAGCATCAGTGGAGGGAAATTAGTAGTTGACGTTTCAGGTTGAGACCCTTCATCAGGACTTGAGTTTTGGACTAGATCTTGCTGGATTGCTATCTGGGCCTGCTATCCCCACACTCCCGCCCATCATACCTCGATGGTGCGGATTTAGGTGTGTAACCCACATGAGGCCCCCCCACCCCTCAGCAGGCAATGAGATCAAAGTGACAAGTGGTCCTCAGGGTCATGCTGCTGTCTCTGCACCGCCCCTGAATGCTCAGACTTCTGAGGGAGGAACTTTGTTTCTGTCTAAGCAGTCTAGAATTTCAACAGTTTCTAACTGCCTCAAACTGCTCTTGACCTTCTAGGTACTAATAACTGCAGATTTGCAATATCTAGTAGGAGGAACTGAATTTATTGGATAATTAATGCTGGAGCCATTTTTCACTATTGGAAAGAGTGAACGTTTAGAGTGGAGGTTGATTTTATTACCTAGTGGGTTATTTTGTCTTTGGTGGCTATTGTTGAAGATGCATTCGTTCAGGTAAGTGAAAAACATCCAATCGCACACCAGGTTTTAGGACCAACAGACTACAGTGAACAAGTGAGGTTTACCACAGTGAGCAATGGCTTTGACTATGATGAATGAATGGTTACAGGATACAACGGGAGGATGTCTCTGGCTGAAAAGAATAGATGATTCAGCTGAAATGGCCCAGTGGAACTGCGTTTAATTTCATTACCTCTGATTGCCGTGGACAGGAAGGATTTATCAGCAAAGAGTGCTGGCTGTGGCTGCAGCAAACAGAAAATTCTTGTCACAGCACAGCACATTCAGTATGGCAATGGACAAGTATTGGTATTAGTTTATTATTGTCACAAGCTTGCCTTGCATATTTTTTATACATATCAAACCAGTGAGCATTGAGTGAGAAAAAAAAATGGTAAAAGAATAACAATGCAGGTTAAAGTGAAAAAGCTACATAATATGCAGAGTAGGTAAATGATAATGTGCAAGATTATAACGTGATAGATTGTGAGGCCATCTTGTTGTACAATAGGTCTGTTCAAGAGTCTGATAATAATTGACTAGAAGTTGTCCTTGACCCAGGTGGTATGTATTTTCTGTCTGATGGGACAGGGGAGAGGAGAAAATGCCTGGGTGAGTGAGATCTTTGATTATGCTGGCTGCTTCACTGAAGCAGCGAGAATTAAAGATAAGGTCCACAGAGAGAGGTTGGTTCCCATGGTGTGCTGAGCTGTGTCCATAGCTTTCTGCTGTTTCTCGTGGTCAAGTGCAGAGCAGGTGCCACACCAAGCCGTTATTCATCCAGGTAGAATGCTTTCTATGGTGCATTGATAACAATTAGTGAAGGGCGATGGGGACATGCCTAATTTCTTTAACCTCCTCTCCTAAAGAAGCGTAAGTTTTGGTGACATCAACGTGAGTGGACCAGGACAAGCTATAGATGATGTCTACATATAGGAACTTGAAGCTTTCAACCATTTCCACCTCAACGCCACTGATGTAGGCAGGAGCATGCAAACTGCTCCCTGCCCCTCTCCTGAAGTCAATGACCAACTCTTTTGTTTTGTTGACATTCAATGAAAGGATGCGGTCATGACACGATGTCACTAAATTCTCTGTCTCTTTTCTGTGCTCCGACTCAGAGTTATTTGAGATGTGCCCACAACTGGAATATCATCAGCAAACTTGTAGATGGAGTTAGAATGGAATCTGGCCAAACTGTCATGAGTGTACAGGGAGTAGAGTAGGTGGCTGAGGAAGAAACCTTGTGATGCTCCAGTGTTTAGAATAATCATGGCAGAGGTGTTGCTGCCTACCTTTAACTATTGCAGAGCTGGTTATTTTTTATAGATGATCTAACATAAGAAGCTACTTGTGTTGTTGAAGATCAATTGCCTTAGCCTCTGGCGCAATACAAATCTGTTGCTCTCAATGACCCAGAATGGTTTATAATGCCAATTCAGAGCTGCCAGAGTAGTTCCAGATCTATCCCATTCAGGCCAATAGCACAGCTATATGAAATGATGGAGGGTATTCTTGGACCTAAGTTACGATTTTATCTTCACAAGAGTAGTGCGGTGTCACTTTCTCATTATTATTATGGAGAGATAGTTTGGTGAGAACAAGTCAAGAGGGGTTATCCCTCCAATAGTTAATTTAGCACTTCTTGAACTCTGTCTGGAAACGCCATCTCTCAAGACTGCATTTCGCTCTCGGAGACAGTCCACTGAGTTACGGTGTACATTGATGCTCTCCATCCAGAGTATAAGTAGATCCAACTGCAAGACTGGGCAAGTAGCTAAGATTAGCATTACGTCCGCTGTCTGGCCAACTTGCTTTGCATTTTCTGACAATTATCCCTTTATTCATTTCCATAGACGCTGCCTGACCTGCTGAGTTCTTCCAGCATTTTGCATGTATTGCTCCGGATTTTCAGCATCTGCAGAATCTCCTGTGTTAATGACTCCCTTTGCCTTTACTGTGCTGATGCACTGTGGATGAAGTAAACAACTCATGAGCAGATGCCGACTGGCTGACAAGTCAGACAAAAGAAGAGGCTGTAATTATAAAGGCAAATTCAAGATGATTTTCTTTTCTCCCTCCTTTTCTGATGGGTGTTTCATTGCTCTGCTTGCATATTTTTGCATAATTGGAGACAGGCGTCACACTGAGATGTTTATCTCCACGCAGGTAACCTGATATTTTTGCTTAATCAACCACTAACACAGGTCTTAAGAAGCCCTGTAGTGGGCGTCCAATCAGAAATAATTGTTGCACGGAATAACTAATTGGAGTATAGGAAGTCCTCTCTTGAGACTTGTTGTGCTTCATATTATTAAATAAAACCTCTATTTTCAATAATAATGATTATCTCTCCACCCACAGCCTGTCGTATTTTAGACATACAGGTGAAACTTTCTACAGGGTGTACTTAGCATTCTTAAGCAACACTTATCTCCAAGAAGCACTTTCTTTGAAACATAAATAAGATTTCAGAAATTTAAAGGTTCTACCACCTCTGGATTTGGTACAGGACAATGTTTTGCCTTGGAGTGCAAATGCAGTTTTGTTCCTTTGGAAGGAGTCAGCGCTACCTGACATGTTGGCATGGATTCTTTAATGAACAGGATTTATATATGTTGAAACATACTTGCATTTCAGTTTCTTCTAGTTCCCACTTGACATTACTCCAGCCCTGTGCTATCAAGATTACCTCAATCCTATGTTCTGTCATGCTCCTGGAGACAATTTCAGCTTCGTACATTCTTGAAACAGGACCTCCAGTGAAGAACACTTCAGGGTTGAGCTAATTCCTAATGTGTCAGAACATTGCAACACAGAAGTTAGCACTGAGTCCAGAAGAGATGTTCAGTTCTGGGACCCTCATATTTAAGCCAACCATGGGTAATGACATTTGTATGACATTCAATAAAAGACCATAAGATCATAACCATAAGATAAAGTAATAGAATTAAGCCACTTAGCCCATCAAGTCTGCTCCATCATTTCATTTTGGCTGATCCAATTTTCCTCTCAGCCCCAATCTCCTGTTTTGTCCACATATCTCTCCATGCCCTAAAGAAACTATCAACCAAAAAAAGTACATAAAGGTAAGCTTCAGTTTAACTTATTGGAAATATTTTAATTAATTTCTACAAGTTAAACTTAATTATAAATAAAGTTATTTTTAATTAATGTTTCATACATCCTATTCAAGCCGAAATCCTGGAGGATCCCACCCACAAACTGCACCATTGCCTCAGCCCAGAAAGATGGTTCAGCATCATACTTTAAGAGCAATAATCTTTCACTTTCATGGGCTTTGATAATTCACTTCATGGGGTAAGTGAGTGGTCTTACTGACCATTTGAACTGGCCAGGGGGTCAGCTGCTCCACAGTAATATCAGGAATGAATTATTAAATAGATTATCAGTCAAATGATCAAGAAATGCCAGTGAATACAGATTTATGTATTTCATCAGAACAAATATTACACACATTTTGAGCATCATGAGATTTGACGGCCTCAAAGATTTAAAAAAATAAAAAAAAAGAAAGAGGGAGAAAAGCCTTTGGGGTAAGAAAGAAATAGAATATAGTTTTAAGGATCTTGCACCTGAGGCGGAGCTCATGGAATCATCAGTAATCCAAAGTCCATATGAGAGCAGGGTGTATGAAATATTGTACTGACAAGAGCTGGTAGACTTCTGGCATCTGTGTCATCAACTCATCTTGAGAGAACACTTGAGTCTGAACTGCGAGGAATTATTTAATTGAAGAATTCTTTACAATAGCAAGTAAATATTAGCCTGTGATGCAAGTGAAAAAAATCTATTTGAACACAATATGTCAAAGTGATTTTAGAACTTAAGTGTCACAGGTAAGATACAGAATCAATTGTGGTACTGGATCTCAAACCCATCTAGGCTGCTGGGATCATATTCTTCATATTCTTATGGATCTTATTTTGAAGCAATTTAGGGACTGTAACTTAACTTTTCATGCCCTTAAGTCACTTTGATAAGTGGACTTCAAACCTGAATTGGCAATGCCATTATGAAATACTGAAGGAATTGATGTGGATGCGGAAAGTTAAATCACACAATTGCACTAATGTGACTTCGTGAGGAGACATTCCAGCATATTCAGACTGAAATCACTCAAAGTAACAAATCTATAGTGTCTTTATAAAAGCACTAAATTGAAATAAGTACATCTTGAATAATAGTGAAAAGTAGTATGTTACTTTGAAGTATTAAAAGATGTTTGTATTTTCACTATTAATTTCTCAGGTTCTGATATTCTCCCAACCTTTATGAAAAAAGTATATATTACATGGCTAAAATGTGCACAAAATTTGAAGTCATCTTGAGTCATTATGAGGCACCCTAACATAAATATCAGTTTGGTTCTACTTTAGTGATGATTGAAGTACGATTCACTGTTGATTCTTACCTTTTTATAGGATTCATAGTTGCAGTAATAAGCTTAATTTTCAAGCTAATCCTCAGAAATTAGATCAATTACAGATATTGAAATGCTGATAGTATTTACGTGCACGGTATTAGTTGGATACAGGCTGGGTCTGTGAGTAATATTTATTTTATGAAAACACTTCAAGAATGTCATTTTTATTAATTTGTGAACATAATGGAATGCCCGTGAGAGGATATAAATGTTTTGACTCATTGTCTTCCCATGGAGATTATCGTGTTATTCATATTTTGCAGGATCTGAGCAGAGAGTTGTTGCTTTCCAATTGTCCTGTCCCTGCAATTGTTAAAATATAGTTGTTTTCATGTATACCATCCTTCCATACTTAACTGGTGTAAATTCCCAGTGAGTTATAATGGAATAAAGATACATGCTACTTCAATATGACCATGGTATTGAAAATCAGACGGCCATTTCATAGAGGTGGCTTCATTGAAGAGAAGGGGTTAACCTAACACATGGACAGCAAAACTTACAGGACAAACTTACAAAAAATAGGGAAAAACACATAGCAAATATAAATAATTTTCATTTAGTCATGGCATTCTCTTAGAGTAGTACAAACAAAATGAAAGTTTGTATCATAATATACTCATCTGATTAGGAAGCTTCTCTGAAGAGAAACCGAAGAATTTGGGCATTATTTTTTTGATTAAGATGTTGTCAAAGTGCTATGTTTCTCTCTCCAAAGCTTCTGCCTAACCTGCCTACTATGTTATCTGGTTTGCTTCAGATTTCCAGAATCTACAATTCAGGATGTTAGAGCTGAAGAATTGTAGCTTTAGAGAGGATGTACAGGAGATTTACTATTATGCTCCCCAGATTAGAGAGCATGTCTTATGAGGAAATGTTGGGCGAGCTGGGGCTTTTCTTTTTGGAATGAAGGAAGGCAAGAGGTGATCGAGGTGTATAAGATGATAAAAGACATTGATGGAATGTACAACCAATTCCTTTACCGAGGACAGAAGTGATTCATATGAGAGAGCATAATTTTAATGTGATTGGAGGAAAGTTCAAGGGAAATATAGGAGGTTGGTTTTTATTTATACAGAGAGTGGTAGGTGGATAGAATATGCTGCCAGGGGTGGTGGTAGAGGCTGATCTATTAGGGATAATTAAGAGACTCTTAAATAGGCAAAAGGATGAATGAAAAATGTAGCACTATGTAGTAGCGACGGGTCAGATTGATCTTGAAATATGTTAAAAGTTCAGCACAACATCATGGACAGAAAGGCCTGTATTGTTTTGTACTGTTGCATGTTCTATGTTCTACCTGGCTTTTCAAGCCTACTCCACCATTTATCAAACTCTTGGCTGATCTTCTACCTCAACCCCATTTTGCTGTTCTATCTTCATTTCTCTTGAATCCCTTAACATCCAGAAAGATATCAATTTGGTTTAAATGAATTCAATGTCTGAGCATCTACAATCCCAGAGAATTCCAGTGTCTATGAGTGAACAAATTTCTTATCGTCACAATTCAAAAATACCTACTGCTTACTCTGAAACATAACTCCTCAGTTAGAGAAAAAAACACATCCCCTTGCATCCAATGTCAACCCTTTATGAGTTTTATATTTTTTATGAGATCAGCTTTTGTTCTTATAAACTCCAGAGAATACAGGCCATGTCCACTCCAACTCTCCAAATATGATAAATACACAGTCCCAGGAAAAATCCTGGTGAACATGTTGCTTATTTGTAGTGATAGAGCTTATTTAAGCAATTTATAACAGTTACCTTTGATACGTTGGGAGACTAAGAGCCCAGTTCAATGCTGTATGGTTCTAGTTTTTTGCATAGAGTGTCATGGTTATAAAGAGGAAGCAGTAGAGAGTATTTAAAAGGCATTTAGATAGGTATGTTGACAGGAAAGGAGTTTAGAAATAGCAAAGGCAAATAATTTTGGTATAGACAGTCATCATGGTCAGCATGAATGAGTTGGGCTGTAGAGCAAGTTTCTCTGCTGTACAGCACTATGTCTCTTTGACATTTCACCCCAATAAATTTGTACTGACCCTTTACCAGGACTTTTGAAAAATTATTTCCTTTCCCAACGTCCTTCCCATTGTCCAGCTTCCAATACCGAAGAAAACAAGGTCCAGTTTGTAAGAACATAAGAACGTAAGTAATAGGAGCAGGAATAGCCAGTTAACTTCTCAATCCTTCCCTATCTTTCATCAAGTTCATGACTGGTTCACTCCTGTCCTCAGCAGGGTCAAGAGGCTGAGTACAGAAGAGGGGTGGACAACCTTGTTGAGTGCTATGGGCTGAATCACCTGCAGCTCAACATTACTAAGACAAAAGAGTTGGTGGTGGGCTTCAGCAAGGTGAAGACACCCTGCCTTCCCATCTCTATCAAAGGAGTGGACATCAAGTCATTCGGGACTACAAGTACCTGGGAACTCATCTGGACAATAAACTTATCTGGACTACCAATACAGAGGCTCTATACAAAGAAGTACAGAGCCGATTGTAGTTCTTGAGGAGACTCCAGTCATTCAGTGTCTGCTGTACCATGCTGCAGATGTTCCATGTCTCAGTGATGGTCAGCATTCTATTCTATGGTGCAGTCTGCTGGCACAGCAGAGTGAGAGCCATTGACACAAAGAAGATCAATAAGATTGTCGGTAAGGCTGGTTCTGTTCTGGGGGTGGAACTGGATTCTCTGATGGTTATGTCTGAGAGGAGGATGCTGCAGAAGCTACGGAGCATTATGCACAATCCCTCTCACCACTCCATGACATACTGAACAAACAGAGGAGCACCTTTATTAACTGACAGATTCCACCAAGGTGCACCACTGAAGGCCACAGGAGATCCTTTCTCCCTGTGGCTACAAGACTCTACAACCTTTCCTCCTTAATTATATAAGTGTATGGTTTCATTATTACTTTTTAATGTACATTTTGTATTTGTTCATACCTCAATGCTTATATTCTGTATTTTAAAGTATATATTTTTGACTGAACAACCTTGCAACAATAATTTCCTTGGGGATAAATAAAGTTTAATCTAATCTTAACAGTACTTTTCCACTGGCTTCTCACACCCCTTGACTCTCTTGTCTACCAGACTGTGTCTTGAATACATTCTATGTCACTGTGAGAGTATGGTGGGGAGAGAATTCCAAAGATTCACAAAAATTCCTTCTCACCTTCATCTGAAGTGGGTGTTCCCTTATTCTGAAACCACAGGTGTGGGGCGGGATTTACTTTCAGTATCCACCTTGTTAATCCACCTGGAATTACTATGTTTCAATAAGATTACCTCTTATTCTTTTGTACTTCAATGAGGCCCAAGCTGCTGAACCATTCTTCATATATCAGCCCCTTCATATGAGGAATCAAGATGGAGAATCTTCTCTGCACTGTCTCCAATGCAAGCAAATCTTTCATTATATTAGCAATGAAGGTCATCAGCATGTAATAATGTTACAGTAAATCTTCTCTATATTTACATTTTCATGATACTTCACCAATCAACTTCTTGACAACTATCAATATGAACTTGGAAGCTGTCATTGTGTTGCTAGGTGGTAGAGGGAGCCAATGAATAGGAGACTGTTGAAAACCAGCCCTTGAAAGGCATGAGGAGAAATGGTATGGAAATGAGCAGGTGATTTTGTTATCACTGAAGAATAAAAACGAAACCAGCCAAATATAAGTCCTCCAAGATGGATGGCTATGGAATAGGCTGGGAAAAGAAAAAGCAGCTGAGTATGCTGCAGTTGTTACCGACTTCATTGAACAACTGTGTGGATGAGTGTGTGTCTACAAGAACTTACTGTACATTTCCAAACCAAAAGCCGTGGATGAACCAGGAGGTACGTCGCCTGCTAAAAGCCAGATCTGTGGTGTTCAAGTCTGGCAACAGAGGCCTGTACCAGAAAACCAGGTATGATTTGCGAAAGGCTATTTCAAGGGCGAAGAGATCATTTCAAATGAGGTTGGAGGTGAAATCGGATGCATGGCAACTCTGGCAGGGTTTGAAAGACATTACTTCTTACAAAGTGAAACCCAATAGCATGAATGGCAGTGATGCTTCACTAGCAGAAGAACTCAAAATCTTCTATGCATGCTTTGAAAGGGAGAACACAACTACAGCTGTGAAGATCCCCACTGCACCTGAGGACCCTGTGATCTCCATCTCAGAGGCTGATGTTATACTGTCTTTAAACATAGAAACATAGAAAATAGATGCAGGAATAGGCCATTCGGCCTTTCGAGCCTGCACCGCCATTCAGTACGATCATGGCTGAAGAATCAAGGATCAAGAACCTTATACCTGCCTTCTCTCCATACCCCCTGATCCCTTTAGCCACAAGGGCCATATCTAACTCCCTCTTAAATATAGCCTACGCACTGGCCTCAACTGTTTCCTGTGGCAGAGAATTCCACAGATTCACCACTCTCTGTGTGAAGAAGTTTTTCCTAATCTCGGTCCTAAAAGGCTTCCCCTTTATCCTCAAACTGTGACCCCTCGTTCTGGACTTCCCCAACATCGGGAACAATCTTCCTGCATCTAGCCTGTCCAATCCCTTTAGAATTTTATACGTTTCAATCAGATCCCCCCTCAATCTTCTAAATTCCAGAGAGTATAAGCCTAGTCGATCCAGTCTTTCTTCATATGAAAGTCCTGCCATCCCAGGAATCAATCTGGTGAACCTTCTTTGTACCCCCTCTATGGCAAGAATGCCTTTCCTCAGATTAGGGGACCAAAACTGCACACAATACTCCAGGTGTGGTCTCACCAAGGCCTTGTACAACTGCAGTAGTACCTCCCTGCTCCTGTACTCGAATCTTCTTGCTATGAATGCCAGCATACCATTCGCCTTTTTCACCGCCTGCTGTACCTGCATGCCCACTTTCAATGACTGGTGTACAATGACACCCAGGTCTCGTTGCACCTCCCCTTTTCCTAATCGGCAACTATTCAGATAATAATCTGTCTTCCTGTTCTTGCCACCAAAGTGGATAACCTCACATTTATCCACATTAAATTGCATCTGCCATGAGTTTGCCACTCACCTAACCTATCCAAGTCACCCTGTATCCTCTTAGCATCCTCCTCACAGGTAACACTGCCGGCCAGCTTCATGTCATCCGCAAACTTGGAGATGCTGCATTTAATTCCCTCGTCTAAGTCATTAATATATATTGTAAATAACTGGGGCCCCAGCACTGAGCCTTGCGGTACCAACTAGTCACTGCCTGCCATTCTGAAAAGGTCCCGTTCATTCCCACTCTTTGCTTCCTGTCTGTCAACCAATTCTCTATCCACATCAATACCATACCCCCAATATCGTGTGCTTTAAGTTTGCAAACTAATCTCCTGTGTGGGACCTTGTCAAAAGCCTTTTGAAAATCCAAATATACCACATCCACTGGCTCTCCCCTATCCACTCTACTAGTTACATCCTCAAAAAATCCTATGAGATTCGTCAGACATGATTTTCCTTTCACAAATCCATGCTGACTTTGTCCGATGATTTCACCGCTTTCCAAGTGTGCTGTTATCACATCTTTGATAACTGATTCTAGCATTTTCCCCACCACCGATGTTAGGCTAACCAGTCTATAATTCCCCGGTTTCTCTCTCCCTCCTGTTTTTAAAAAGCGGGGTTACATTAGCCACCCTCCAATCCTCAGTAACTAATCCAGAATCTAAAGAGTTTTGAAAAATTATCACTAATGCATCCACTATTTCTTGGGCTACTTCCTTAAGCACTCTGGGATGCAGACCATCTGGCCCTGGGAATTTATCTGCCTTCAATCCCTTCAATTTACCTAACACCACTTCCCTACTAACATGTACTTCCCTCAGTTCCTCCATCCCACTAGACCCTCGATCCCCTATTATTTCCGGAAGATTATTTATGTCCTCCTTAGTGAAGACAGAACCAAGGTGGTTATTCAATTGGTCTGCCATGTCCTTGTTCCCCATGATCAATTCACCTGTTTCTGACTGTAAGGGACCTACATTTGTTTTGACCAATCTTTTTTTTTCACATATCTGTAGAAGCTTTTACAGTCAGTTTTTACGTTCCCTGCCAGCTTTCTCTCAAAATCTTTTTTCCCTTTCCTAATTAAGCCCTTTGTCCTCCTCTGCTGGACTCTGAATTTCTCCCAGTCCTCAGGTGTGCCGCTTTTTCTGGCTAATTTGTATGTTTCTTCTTTGGAATTGATACTATCCCTAATTTCCCTTGTCAGCCATGGGTGCACTACCTTCCTTGATTTATTCTTTTGCCAAACTGGGATGAACAATTGTTATAGTTCATCCATGCGATCTTTAAATGCCTGTCATTGCATATCCACTGTCAACCCTTTAAGTATCATTTGCCAGTCTATCTTAGCTAATTCACGTCTCATACCTTCAAAGTTACCCTTCTTTAAGTTCAGAACCTTTGTTTCTGAATTAACTATATCACTCTCCATCTTAATGAAGAATTCCATCATATTATGGTCACTCGAGAGTGAACCCTCACAAGGCAGGAAGTCCTGATGGAGTACTTGGTAAGGCTCTGAAAACCTGTGCCAAACAACCAGCGGGAGTATTCAAGGACATTTTCAACCTCTCACTGCTATGGGCAAAAGTTCCCACTTGCTTCAAAAAGGCAACAATTATACTAGTACCTAAGAAGAATAACGTGGACTGCCTTAATGACTATCACCCGGTAGCACTCACATTGACAGTGATGAAATGCTTTGAGAGATTGGTCATGACTAGACTGAACTCCTGCCTCAGCAAGGACCTGGACCCATTGCAATTTGCCTTTTGCCACAATAGGTCAACAGCAGACACAATATCCATGGCTCTCCACATGGTTTTAGATCACCTGGACAACACAAACACTTACATCAGGCTGCTGTTCATCGACTATAGCTCAGCATGTAATACCATCATTCCTACAACCCTGATTGAGAAGTTGCAGAACCTGGGCCTCTGTACCTCCCTCTGCAAGTGGACCTTTGACTTCCTAACCGGAAGACCACAGTCTGTGCAGATTGGTGATAACATATCCTCCTTGCTGACAGTCAACACTGGTGCACCTCAAGGGCGTGTGCTTAGCCCAGTGCTCTACTCTCTGTATACATATGACTGTGTGGCTAGGCATAGCTCAAATACCATCTATAAATTTGCTGACGATACAATCATTGTTGGTAGAATCTCAGGTGGTGACAAGAGGGCATACAGGAGTGAGATATGCCAACTAGTGGAATGGTGCCGCAGCAACAACCTAGCACTCAATGTCAGTAAGATGAAAGAGCTGATTGTGGACTTCAGGAAGGGTAAGATGAAGGATCACATACAAATCCTCATAGAGGGATCAGAAGTGAAGAGAGTGAGCAGCTTCAAGTTCCTCGATGTCAAGATCTCTGAGGACCTAACCTAGTCCCAACATATCAATGTAGTTATAAAGAAGGCAAGACAGCAGCTATACTTTATTAGGAGCTTGAAGAGATTTGGTATGTCAACAATTACACTCAAAAACTTCTATAGATGTACCATGGAGAGCATTCTGACAGGCTGCATCACTGTCTGGTACGGATGGACTACTTCACAAGACCTAAAGAAGCTGCAGAAGGTTGTAAATCTAATCAGCTCCAGCTTGGGCACTAACCTACAAAGTATCCAGGACATCTTTAGGGAGCGGTATCTCAGAAAGGCAGCGTCCATTAGTAATGACCTCCCGCACCCAGGGCATGCCCTTTTCTCACTTTTACCATCAGGTAGGAGATACAGAAGCCTGAAGGCACACACTTAGTGATTCAGGAACAGCTTTTTCCCCTCTACAGTGATGGGGGAGCGGTGAAGCAACAGGTGGAGGTGACTACTGGGAGGTGTAGTCACAAACCCGCACGTAGGCGGCTTTTGGACAAGTGGTCATTCTTTTCTGTACTCAGGGCAGCAGAGGAGTCTGGCTGCACCAATTGCAACGGAGCAGCCCTTTTCAGGACAGCACTGCTCACCCTTTGATAGGGAGGGGCCTAGAAAAGGTGGCCTAAACATTGCCTGCCCTACAGACAGACAACTGGCCAGCTTGCCGCAGCTGGCAGTTCATCCGCCAATGCGGTTACACTCAAAGGAGAAGAAAGAAACTTCTGTTAGGATCATGGAATGTCCACACACTCTTGGACAGAGAGAACTCAGCAAGACCCCAAAGAAGAACAGCCCTTGTTGCCAAGGAACTTCCACGCTACAACATTGATATCGCTGCCCTAAGTGAAACCAGGCTTGTGGAGGAAGGATCCCTGACTGAAACCACCAGCGGCTACACTTTCTTTTGGAAAGGAAAAGTGCAAGATGAAGAGAGGATTCATGGAGTTGGATTTGCAGTCAAGTCCAGCTTCCTGAAACAACTCTCCGACCTGCCCGTGGGAATCAACGAAAGGCTTATGTGGCTACGTCTGCCCCTCAGCCACAAACATCACACAACATTTATCAGCGCTTATGCCCCCACCATGACCAGCAAATACAAGACCATTGAACAGTTCTACACTGACCTTAGCTCTGTTCAGTGCTCAGTTCCTACCAACGGCAAACTAATCCTGCTCGGTGACTTCAATGCTCAAGTAGGCTGTGATCACAGCCTCTGACGAAGGGGCTCTTGGCAAACATGGTATTGGCAATATGAACAGCAACAGCCTCTTGCTCCTTAGCAAATGTTCAGAATACAACCTCCTCATCACAAGCACAGTGTTCAGGCTGGCGAACAAGTATAAGACAACATGGAAGCACCCAAGATCCAAACATGGGCACATGATCGACTACGTTATAGTATGTCACCGAGACATCCGGGATGTCCTCATCGCCAGAGCGGAGTGCTGGACTGACCACAAGCCACATTGAAGCTACGTATTGCTCCCCACCATCCCAAGCCCCCTACGTTCATCAGAACAGCTTTTAACACCACCAGACTCCAAGAGCCACTGTATCTTCACAAGTTCCAGACCACCCTTGATGAGAAGCTGTCTGCCAACAGAATACTAACTGGTGGGCCAACCCAGAAGTGGAATCAGTTTAGAGAGATGGTGACGGAGACTGCAAAATCAGTCCTCGGCCCCAAGGACCGGAACCACCAAGATTGGTTCGTCGGGAATGACAGTGCCATCAAAGATCTCCTGGCCAGGAAGAACAAAGCATTCATGGAGTGGCAAAATGACCCAAGCTCCATTCCCAAAAAAGAGCGGTTCAAGTCCCTTCAGGCCCATGCCCAATGGGAAATTCGCAAGATGCACGACCTGTGGTGGGATAGGAAAGCTGAAGAGGTGCATTGCTTTGCTGACATCAACAACTCGAAGCTGCTCTTCAACTCCATCAAGATGATCTTCGGCCCCTCAAAATCTGGCTCATCTCCACTGTTGTCCGCTGACGGAACCACACTGCTAAAGGACAAAGAGAGCATCCATCACAGATGGAAAGAGCATTTCAGCCAGCTCCCGAACTGCCCTTCATCGGTCGACCAGTTTGCTCTGGACCAAGTCCCCCAACAGCCTACTCATGAGGAACTAGATGATCCTCCCTTGATAGATGAAGTCAAGAAGGCTATCACGTAGATGAGCAGTGGCAAGGCGCCCGGCAAGGATGAAATAGCTGCTGAATTGTACAAGGCATTCAGCACGGAATCACTTGAGGCTTTCCACAGCACCCTGACTAGCATTTGGGAAGAAGAAGAGATGCCCCCTGACCTCAGAGATGCAACGATAATCACCCTCTACAAAAATAAATGTTCAAGGACCGACTGCGGGAACTACAGAGGCATCTCACTACTTTCCATTGCCGGAAAAATCCTCGCCCGCATTATCCTCAACAGACTGATTCCAACAGTGTCAGAAGAGAACCTTCCCGAGTTGCAATGCCGCTTTCGTCCCGAACGCGGCACTGTCGACATGATCTTCGCAGTGAGACAGATACAGGAGAAGTGCCTGGAACAGAACATGACATTATACTCTGTCTTCATTGACCTGACGAAGGTGTTTGACACGGTCAACAGAAATGCTCTGTGGGTCACCCTTAGGAAGCTTGGCTGCCCGCAGAAATTCACTGCACTCATCCGCCTGCTCCACGATGGCATGACAGGAGAAGTGTTCTCAGATGGTTCCCCATCTGAGACTTTCAACATCTCAAATGGCATGAAGCAAGAGTGTGTTCTAGCACCAGTGCTCTTCAACCTCTTCTTCACTCAAGTGCTGAAGCATGCTGTTAAGGACATAGACCTAGGTATTTACATAAGCTATCACCTAGACGGATTGATGTTTGACCTAAGACACCTTGCTGCAAAGACCAAAATGTTGAGGAGGCTCATCACTGAAGCCCTGTTTGCTGATGACTGTGCCCTCATGGCCCACCAAGAGAACCACCTGCAGATGATTGTCGACAAGTTCTCCGCAGTCTCAAAGCTGTTTGGCCTGACAATCAGCATTAGTAGGACAAAAGTTCTCCTACAACCTGCACCAAACAGTCACCCTCCTCAGCCATGCATCACTGTCCTGAAGAATGTGGAGAGCTTCAAGTATCTAGGAAGCACCATCTCCAGTGATGGATCCCTTGACAAAGAGATCATAGCAAGGATCCAGAAAGCCAGTCAGGCACTCGGGAAACTCCGTGTCAAAGATCTAGAGCACAAGGACATTCAACTTTCAACCAAGCTCAAGGTGTACAAGGCTGTGGTCCTCACCTCTCTCCTGTACGGCTGTGAAACCTGGACCCTGTACCGCAGGCACATCAAACAGCTGGAGCAGTTTAACATGCGCCCTCTGCGGTCGATCATGAGGGTTCGATGGCAGGACCTAAACACCAACTAGGAATTCCTTGACAGAGCCAACATCACAAGCATTGAGGCAAGGATCCTCCAGGCCCAGCTACGCTGGACTGGCCATGTAATCCGCATGGGTGAAACAAGAATCCCCAGGTAGCTGCTCTACCATGAGCTTGACCATAGCAGTCGCAATCAGGGCCACCCCAAAAAGAGATTCAAAGACAATCTGAAATCGTACATCAAATGGGCAGACCCCCAGCCTCGACAACTTGAAGAGTCCGCAGCCGACAGGGCTGCGTGGCATGCCCTGACCAGAAAAGCTGCATCTGACTTTGAGGATGACCGAAATCAGCGCCTTGCAGCAGCACGAGACCGACAACACAAAGCGGTGTATGCACCTGTTCTAACAACCGCCATTCCATGTCCAACCTGCAACCGTATGTGGTATGTGTGTTTCGGCCTTCGGCCTCCAAGGCCACATGCTTATCCACAGATGACTGCACAATGTTTTGTCTTCCTCGGACCCCGAGAGACAACCACCATACCATACCATACCATCAGGTAGGAGATACAGAAGCCTGAAGGCACACGCTCAGCGATTCAGGGACAGCTCCTTCCCCTCTGCCACCCGATTCCTAAATGGACATTGAAGCTTTGCACGTTACCTCACTTTTTTAATATACAGTGTTTCTGTTTTTGCACATTTTTAAAAATCTATTCCATATATGTAATTGATTTACTTGTTTATTTATTACTTTGTTTTATTTTATTTATTTTTGTTATTTTTTCTCTCTCTGCTAGATTATGTATTGCATTGAACTGCTGCTGCTAAGTTAACAAATTTCACGTCACATGCCAGTGATAATAAACCTGATTCTGATTCTGATAAAGTTCTTGATAGACCAAGGCTGAGGAAGAATTGAATGTTTCTGCTGCAACCCAAAGGATGCAACTATTGACTGTTAGTCATTTCTGCTCTGAGGTAAGGTGAGTGAGGTTCAGTAGGTTTCCGCTATCTGGAGAAACAGAAATAGAAAATATTGAAAATATGGAATAGTTAACAGCTTTTAAGAGAATTGGCATGTTTTAATTTGTATTAAAAACTGTATTTCTATACAAATGTTTCACCAGAACCATAAACTACTCTACTTTCTCTATATATACTACCTGACTTGATATGCACTTCAATTTAGGTTCTGCTCAAAGCGATCAGTATTTTGTTTCTAGTGAATGTACCACATAAATCTTTCCATGACAATGGTGTAATTTTTAAGTTGATACATGGAGAGTAAAGAGAAAGATTAGGGTGATCATATTTTTTAATGTGGAAGGTTTTTTTTGGAAGATACCTGACAACTTGCCTGAGACATCTATCATTACCTCTTTGCACATCAACTTTATGATTATTTATCAAACAACAAATGCTTTAATCTATACATTTTATGTATCTCCAGTCACATAGTACATTCATCAAAGAAAATGTGGGCCATAGTATGTGAAAACAAACAGAAAAAACAGGCTAATTAAAAAAAGATATTCAGAAATATATCTATCTATGGAAGTTTTACAGTCATTGTAATATCTTAGACCTACGTGGAACATTATTCAATGCTGATCACAGTACTTTAAGCTCAGACATACATACGCATAACAGAAGGAAAAAGATACAGAAAAAAAATGCAGTGGTAATGACGAGATAGTGAGGGTGATCAAACTTTACTCAGTAATGGATAAATGTTTGCATTAATACATAATGCTGAGTATGAGAGACAAAGTTACTACAGACATTCAAAATCTATTTGGTGCTAAAATGGATGATAAAATCTATTTGGATGCTAAAAGAGTACTATTTGATGGTCATTTATCTCTTGCAATTTTGGAAACATGCCACATTTATCTTTAAAGCAATTGCAACTACATTTCAGAAAAGCAATTCATTGCTTGAAGCACTTTAGATTGTGCAGAGTGCAACATGAATACAACCATCCTTTTTTAAACTGTGATTGTACACTTCTGTGAACCAAATTTCTTTCTTTTCCATGTCTGCTCTTGACTTCTGTTGCATTATTCTTTACATTAGAATTCTGGCAATGAGTATTAGTAGCAGATCAGCAGGACTTCATGGTTATCATTGCAAGTCTCAAGTCTTTCCTCATGCAGTAATCGTATGATCAGAATCCAAACTGGAGGCTTTTTAGATTTTCTCCTCTTTAAACCCAGAACAATCACTGCTTTAACTGGGATCAGATAACAGGGCATGAATCACATAGTAGACCTGAGACCTTCCTGGTCTGTATCTCTGATGTACTTATTAGATAAACCCAGGTTCTTCCTTCAGTCATTTCTTTTTGCTGCATTCTTGAGGTTTGTTTTTTAATTTGTCTCTTAGGTTAAGCTGCCTTTCACCACTTTCTTGTTAACTGAGCAACTTGTAAGAGTGAAAATAACTTCTAAAATTTGGAAAAATAGCAGAACTGATAAAAGTCATAAGTGCTATTTAAATTATTTTGTGAGGTTCAACTATGAATGAGGAATAATGGATGTTTATCCATAAGTGCTTTTATACTAATAGAAAAATAATTTGAAATTGAAGACATTTGCAATCAAAATGTTGATACCACATCAGAGAAGCAGGCACCAAAGCAAAGATGGACATGAGGTGAAACTCATATCAAGAAAGCATTTAAGATCAACAATTTTGTGTAGTTTTATGAGGGCTTCATTGAAACTGCATTTTAAGTAGGCAAAAATCATTTAAATCTGTCATTTTAATGAAAAACAGATATTCTTTGAGCTACAAGACTATAGTTGGTCTGAATCACAAGCTCAACCTGAGCAAGTTAGAAGGTGTAGGAGATTACAAAGGCTTGCAATATGATAATCACGATGACTTTGTAGTTCTAGGGATAAAGGCAGCAACTCAAGGATTTATTAAATTTTACTTTTGCAAAAGTAAGATTTAATAAGTGATTATCCTTTAATCTCTTGTTTGCAAGATCCAAAAATCAAATGTACATGAGATATACCAGTGTACATGTAAGTTTTCAACAGAACATGATGTGTATCAGAAATAGCCTCAGAATAGAGGGATGTTTCTTTAGAACAATGATGAAAAGAAATTTCTTTAGCCAGAGGGTGGTAAATCTGGAATTCCTTACCACAGACAGCTGTGGATATCAAGTCAAAAAGCAGAGGTTGATAGGTTCTTAATTAGTCAGGGCATCAAAGGTTATGGAGAAAAGGCAGGAGAATGGGGCTGAATAAGGCAGGATAATGCAGCAAATCAGCCATAATGGAATGGTGGAGCAGAATTGATGGGCTGAAAGGCCTAATTCTGCTTCTATGTCTGATGGTCTTATAGTCTTAATATGTTAGAATTCTGTGAACCATTGATTTGTGCACAAACAATCGACAGTAGTCAGTGATGTTTGCATACAGAAATTATTATCACAAACAGGCAGCACTAAATTGACGAGCTGTGTGCAAAGCAATCTTAGAGCTTGTGTTATCATGCTTTGCAATCCTATAACCTGTTTGCTAGGATTATCTAATTTAGCCATCCCTACAGCTGAATGACTGATGACATCTGGTTAAATGAGCTATTTCTGGCCTTTATTAATGTTCTTAGCTGAACACAGTCATTCTTATAGAACTAATCTGTTTTACAGTAAGAACACAGATGTGTGGATTTAGCCTAAATGGGCAGTTCTCACTTTGTGATGAAGCAACTTATACTTGATTATTATGTGCTTGTTAGTGCTTCTTTCTTAGTTTCCACGTCAAATGCACAAATATTGTTAAATCATTAGCCTATTGTGCAGAAGTTAATGCAGTCTTTCATCGATTCTATGGTCATTATTCTATTATGGATTTATTGAGAATTCCCACAAGAAAATGAATCTCAGGATTGTATATGATGACATATCTGTACTTTGATAATATATTTACCTTGAGCTTTAAACTTTGAACTTTGACCTATTATTTAATAAAAGCAGTAGAACTGCATGAAATTCAGTGTCATATGGATGGAGACAAGATAAGTCTAAGGCCATGTTATTTGCAGAACTATTCATTATAGGTGTGTGAAATGCAGCAGAGCTATTTGTACTGACTTAATTAAAACTTATCCAGGCCTAAGTAAAACATTCATAGGTGTATGCAATCTTCTCACATTTATATTTATATATTCTGAATTCCCTCAGCTTCTCTATAATACCTGAATCGGTTTCTGGTGACCTGACTGCCTCCCAAAGAGATTAATTGTGTTTATTCTTTGTGTTTTGGTTTGGGTCATATTGGGTTGGTCCTAATAACACATAAAACTCGGGCCCTTCTGTGCTATTAGTACATTAAACAAGTCTTTTTTTTCTGCTTTTCTTTACTGCCTCTCAAAATTACTTCTGCCTTTGTTAGAAGTACCCAAGAAACAAATGTATAAAAT
The DNA here is from genome assembly GCF_030028105.1 of Mobula birostris. Taxonomy (NCBI): domain Eukaryota; kingdom Metazoa; phylum Chordata; class Chondrichthyes; order Myliobatiformes; family Myliobatidae; genus Mobula; species Mobula birostris. The sequence goes on along the minus strand of NC_092380.1, from coordinate 67,162,986 downwards.
GTGTAGTAAGAGGTAACTTCAATAGCACTTATGAAACTTACTAGATTGTTGATTGGGTGTGAAAAAACAAACATCGACTGTTCTCTCCTATGGATCAGATTTAGATTGACCATGTTCAGTTTGGATTTGTCACAGGTTTTACTAGTTTATCAGTGTAGACCATTCATCTGAACACAAAGATGCTTCATGCAAATATTCTGATCTGAAATTTTACTTGAATTCTCTGTGTAATGGCTCCTAAAAATATCTCAGATTCCACTACTGCCTCTGACAATGAGCTCCAGATATATGCTCCCATGTAAAAAAAGCTTCCCCCAAATTCTCTTTAAAATTCCTTCCTCTCTTCTTAAAACTATGCCTTCTTGATTTTGATACCACAAATATGGGGAAAGGATTCTATCTATCCTGTCTTTGCCTCATACCCATATCATGTCAATCGATGCTCCCCCCAGCCTCCCTTACTGCACGGAAAACAAACACAGCCTGTGCAGGTTCTCTGCATGATGAAAATTCTCCAATCCAGGCAACATCCTGATGAATCTACCCTGAATTTCTTCCATTTCAACCATGTCTTTCCTAAAGTGTGTGACCAGAACTACACACAATACTCCAAGTATGCTCTAAGTAATGTTTTACAAAGTCTAAAATAGCATCATTTTTATTTTCAGTGCCCTGACCAATGAAGATAAATGTGCTATGTCCCTTCTTCACCAAACTATCTACCTATCTTGCAACTTTTGGATTGAACCCAATGGTCCATCTGTTCATCAACATTATTTAGCATCCTATTACTTACTGTCTATACCCTACTCCTATTTGACTTCTCAAAATATATCACCTCACAGTTGTCAGGACTAAATTCCGTCGACCACTGATCCGCCTCATTTTCCATCTGATCTATATCCCTCTGTAACTTGAGACAATTTTCTTTACTATCCACAGTACCATTAATTTTCATGTCATCTATCAATATACTAATCATACCTCCTAAATTCATCTCCAAGTTAATAATATAAATCACAGGCAACAAGTGTCCTAGTACCAATTTCTGTGGTACACCACTGATCACAGACAGAGCATCCCTCCACTACTACCATCTGCCTCTAAACTTCAAACAAATTTGGATCCAGTTAGCCAGCTTACCTTTGTACAATATGGCTTAAACAATTTAAATACTTGTTTTAAATGGTCTAAATGAGGTGCATACTCCCTGGTTTTTCTAAACTCCACAAGCTCTACACTCCTCAGTGTATGTCCTCCTCCAGTTTAACCCCTCCAAATTTAACAATTGCACCATTGTTACCAAGGCCCTGAACTTTAAAAATCCTTCTGCCTCGCTATCTTTTTTTCTTTCCTTTTGAAATTTTATCTCTGACAGTTTTTGGTCATTTCCCCTTAGATCTCCTGCATCTTGTGAAACAGCTTGGAACATTCAAATTTATTTGACTTGTTTTGATGTTTTTGTAATTTCAAAAAGTCGAATTTAGTTCAGCACACTAATGGTGTGACATTAGATGTGAAGAGCATTAAGGACACTTTCAGTGCAATATGATTGTATAACAACTCCTTCATCTCCTGCCAAATCCAAGACTGGCTGGTGTGATAAAAGTTGGGCAGCAGATTGCTTCTTGGCTTGAGCTCTGACGTTTGACATACTGAAGACGAAAAGTTATTGGACATCTTAATAACCTTTAGGACTACTGTCTTACATTGTAAGCCACAGAAGTATTGGAAAAGGACCGAATTATATTTAAGGTAGATTTGATTTTACTTTCTAAGATGTTAGTTTACTCAAAAGCTTGAATCAGACAAAATCAGAAGGAAAATCTGGCATTGCTGTCAGCTGCAATAATATGTTATCACTGTGCAGCATTTCCTCAATGTCAAGTAAGTTCATTGGTGTAACCCTTTTTTAATCACAAGCTTTATAAAATGTGCTCACTTAGATCTAATTCAATGTGTTTTTAAGTGTGATTCCAGAAATCCCTGCAGTCTGCAACTTTAAAAAGCAGCATCTTTCTCTGCCCTAGTATCCAGCTTCCATTTCATTTTGAAAATAGAGTTTCCTTGCGATTTTAAATAAACTTGGCAGAGAAACCCAGGAAGCTCACAGCCAAGTACCAATCTCACATTTTTGCAGGAATGATCAAGTGGCAGCATTACTGTCCAGCAGGACATTGGTAATCAGTCCATTGATATTCCAAACATTTTAATTTGCTAATTAGAACTGTAAGCTTTTGAGTACTTGCATGACTTCATATCATATAGATCTATGTAGATTAAAATCATGGTGTACATTTATTCAAGCACCAGAGAATAGATGGCAATACTTTGCTGATGATTGAGTCAACTTAGTTTGAGATGATGTCAATCCAACCTGTATCAGTTTACCTTGGAATTTTCAGAAAGGGAACATTTCACTTGAAAATGACAATATTGTTGCTGATAGATTAATCTTTAGCCAAAACTATCCTGACAGGAATACTTGAAAGGTGCCTATCCAGCATAACCAGATGCTTTAAATATGTATTGCCATCTAGTGTAAATGTATAAAACTATTCCCGTGAATAAAGGCAGGAAATGCTGGGGATAATCACCAGAATGGACAGTACTGTGGAGAGAGATATAGTTTGCAGACTTTATGTGCATGAACTTCCATCAGGAGGTTGACCTGGAGTCTGAACTTAGATGATACAGGGAAATTATATCTGTGATACACTGTAACATTCTTCCACCTCATTGTTTTTGTTTCCTTTGCTGACCAGAGGATGGCAAATGTGGTTCATTTACCAAATGACGGAAAGATAGAAAATTAAATCATCCCTTTCAAGAAGAGCAGCAGGGAAAAGCTTGAAAGTTACAGACTTTATGGGCTTTATATCAGTAATTATCTTCATCGTCATTATGTGCTGTGTCATATGACGTGTGCAATCCTGGTCTTTGTCCATGATTGTTATCGGTAATTTTTTCTACAGAACTGGTTTGCCATTACTTTTTTCTGGGCAGTATCTTTACAAAATGGGTAATCCCAGCCATTATCAATGCTCTTCATAGATTGTCTGCCTGGCATCAGTGGTCACATAACCAGGACTTATGATATGCACCAACTGCTCGTTCGACCATCCACCATCTTATGCCATGGCTTCACATGACCCTGATTGGGGGGGTGTGTGGTTTAAGCAGGTGCTACACCTTGCCAAAAGGTAACAAGTAAGCGAGCAAAGCCTTACTCCTCCTTTGGTAGAGACACGTCTCTACCTCATCACCCAATATCAGTAGATGGGAAGTTATTAAATACATTTCTTAGGGATAAGATTACTTGGAACTTGCCAGCAAGGTTTGGTCAAGGGCAGATCTTGTCTAATAAATCTGACTGAAATTTTTGAGGAGGTAACAAAATGTAATGATGAGGGCAGTGCAATAGATATGGTTTACATGCCACATGGAAGACCTGTTCAAAAGATTAGGTCCCATGGGATCCATAGCAAATTGAATCCAAAACTGACTTAGCACTAGCAGAGAGTTGGCAAAGAGCTGTTTGTGTGATTGGATGCCTGTAACTGGCGGTGTTCCACAAGAGCTGGTGCTGGAATCTTTGCCATTTTTTGATACACACTGTCCATGAATGAATAGGATGTGGAGGTAGGTGGCATAATCAGTAAGCTTTCAGCTGACAATAAGATTGGTGAAGTTATGGATAGCACAGAGAGTTGTCATAAGTTTCAGTTCTTTATTGATGTGGTGGTGAAATGGGCTGAGAAATGGCAAATAGATTTCAATTCTGATATATATGAGGTGATGCATTTTGGGAGTGCTAATGATGCCAAGACACACGACATGAATGGTAAAGTGACTGTGTAGCTAAGTAGAGCTCATATGCCATTAATTATTTTGTAGATGACACCACAGTACAGGAGTGAAAAACAGCTGCACACACAAAATGCTGGAGGAATTCTGCAAGTCCTGATAAAGGGCTTCGGCCTGAAACGTTGACGGTTTATTTCTATCCATAGATGCTGTCTGACCTGCTGAGGTCCTCCAGCATTTTGAGTGAGTTGCTTTGGATTTCCAGCATCTGCTGATTTCCTCATGTTTGAGATACAATCTGGTTGAGTGGCGTTGCAACAGCAATCTCTCATTCGACATTAGCAAGACCAAGGAATTGATTGTTGACCCGAGGAAGGGGAGGTCAAGAGGACATCCACCAGTCCTCATTGAGGGGTCAGCAGTGGAATGTCTGAGCTGCTTTAAGTTCCTGTGTGTCAACATCTCCAAGGATCGAACACATTAATACAGTCATGAAGAAAGCATACCGGTAACTCTACTTCATTCAGTGTTTGAAGAGATAAATTACATGGATACATTGATTATAGGTCCATAAAGTGATGCTAAGCACAGGAGCATCTGTACATAAGGTAACTGACAGGAAATAATAAAGTAGTGATGGTTCGGGGTCTGGAGGGGTGGGTTCTGCTGAAGTCAATAACCATCTCCTTTGTTTTGTTGACATTAAGGAACAGATTATTTGCCCAGCACCAGACCTCTAGCTCTTCCACATCTTCCCTGCAGGCCTTATTATCAATGTTGGTCCCAGCACTGTTAGGTCATCAGAAAACTTGACAATGTGCTACTCGGATGTACGGTGGAGAGCATTCTGACTGATTGCATTACAGCTCGGTATGGAGTGTTGGATTCTGATATTTAAATCCAAGGCTCATACAGAAGTCAGGGAAGAGGCACAAAACTTGTTGCTTCATGATTGCTTTACTAAGCATTGACAGAACAAAGGAAAATTGAAATGGACAGTGACAGGGGTCTGATTAGCAAAGGGAGATGGAAACAAGAAGAACCAAGATGAAGCTGCCTTGTGGTGCAGCTCTGTTTATACTATATCGATAAGGAAAATTCCATAGTAATTCATAGATAAGAGTTAACCCATAAGAAAGCTCCTTTTCAAATAACATAGCACCAAATAAAGCTTCTAGAGCTTCCCAGAAACATGCCAATGTGGTCATAAGAACAACTGCATATACAGTACATACTGTGGCAATTAGGAACCATAATGAACTATTACATGTATATAAAATATATGCAGGCAATTAATGAAAAACACAATAACATTTTTGGTTGACCCTGTAGAAGCCGCTGTGATTGAATGCGCCGCCATCTTACCAGATGTTCCAGTGAGATGGCAGTACATTCGATCGTAATGGGTACTAAAGGGTCAACCAAAGGTGGTATTATCTTTTTAAAATATAGTTTTTACCATCACAAGACTCTGCTAGATATTAAAGTACTGCAGGTCTACCCCAACAGCGAGTTGTTTGTTGACGGAGAAAGTGAAGGAGCTGGACTCGGAGCAGATCTAGCTGCTGACCATGTCAGAGAGGCTTTGGAGGAGTCAAGCACGAACGCAATATGATCATCATAGTTGCTATCCTTGTGATCACAGGGCTCTGTTGGACATTATTGATGTCAGATACATTAGTTTATTGGCGAAAAATGGGGGTGAACGGTAGGGGAGCTGTTTGGCTTCGGCTGTGGCGAGGAGTGGGCCTCAAGCCATGGTGTCACCTGTTTACAGCCATCCAGGAGAGAGATGCTCCACTGGACAGCCAGAGGCGGTGTGGCATGGTGTCCCAGTCAGAGCCCATTCTGCCACCCCAGTGTTCACTCGGCAGAAAACAAGCTATATTGTGTTCAGTTGCTACAACATTCATGGACCCAGTACCTTGGACTATATATTTATTTGTGTGACTGTATTTTACTGATATAAGGTAGCAAGCACATATAAAATATGTGTGATATCTGCCTTGTTCTGTAGGAATGTTGGTACTGTGTTTTGCACCTTTGTTAGTTACTGCCTGTAATGTTGCTGATGTTTAGGGCAGCAAAGGAGGCATTCTTCATCGATGCTTGTAGCAAATTTTTTTTTTTTGACCAGCCAGTATTGTTATCCCTGAGAAGAACCTCCGAACCTGGAGAACTGGTGAACCACTCTTAGTCTGGCCGCTATCCTTTGTCATGTTTGGCATGGGTGACTCTACCAAGACCTTGACTCCAGCCAACATTGCGCTCCCAGTCATTGAAGCACGCAAGCCTCCAAACTGTACAGCGAAGTTGTGGTCCTCTTGGAGCATTTTGCATCTTAGCCCTGGAGTAATGCTGTTTCATTTGGCTGTATTCTTGGGTAGTCTTGCATGGCTGAATGACAATTAGAATTGAACTTGAACTTAATTGTTAAACATGCAAAGAAAATAACAATTAAACAGTCGAAGAATTAAACAGCTGGATATAATAGAGGCTTCAATACACAGCATCACAAGGAAGGTGCTGATGGTTGTAGATTCAGCTAGATTAATCATGGGCACAATCCTCATCGAGGAGATCTTCAGGAGGCAGTGCCTTAAGAAGGTGATATCTAGTTTTAAAGACGGTTGATCAGGGCATGATCTCTTCATATTTCTACCAACGGAAGGAGGTACGGGAGCTTGAAAACCCACACTGAATATTTCAAGAACAGCTTTTACCCCTTCACCTTATTTCTGAATGGTCCATGAAAAGATGAACATGATTTATTTCATAATTTATAATAATCTGAAGTCTTTGCACTGTACTGCTGCCACAAAAAATCGTGCCATATGAGACAGTGATATTAAACTTGATTAAATTCTGATTAATGTCCTAGAGAGTACTGAAGAACATAGGCATCATGATATGTGAACCAAAAAATCCTTGAAGATAGCAATGCAGGTTGATAACACGCTCAAAAAGGCATTTGGGATACTGGCCTTCATTAGTTGAGGCATTGAATACAAGTATACTCCAACTTTGTTAAACTTCAGCTGAAGTACTGCTCGCTGCTCTGTGCAACACGGTTAGAAAGTGGTGATCCTGCAGGAGAGGGTGCAGAGAGATTCCTCAGGATGTTGCCTAGGATGGAGCATTTTGCTATGAGGAGTGAGTAGAGAGGCCAGGTCTGTTTTCTCTGGAACAGAGGAGGGAAAATGATTTTAATACATAATGTTATGAAGGGTATAGGTAGGATAGACTGCAAGAATTAATTTCCCCTTGCCAGAGGCAAATTCAATTAGAGGGCATAGAACACACAACATAGATCAAGTACAGCACAGTGTGGGTCCTTTAGCCCACAATGTTGGGCCAACCTTGTCACCTACTCCAAGGTCATAGCCCTTCATTACTCATTCATCCACGTGCCTTTCTAGAAGCTTCTTTAATGTCTGTAATGTATCTGCCTCTAACACCACCACCGGTAGTGTATTCCATGCACTTACCATTCTATGTAAATACTCCTACCTCTGACAACCAACACCCATAGGTTTAGGTTAAAGGATAGGAAACTTGGAGGGGATTTGAAGGGAACCTTTTTCACCTCAAGAATGTTGAGTACCCGGGATGCATAGTTGTTTGTGGCATTTATGAGGTGTCTAGATGATCACTTGAATCACCTAGGCATAGAAAGCTGCAGGATGTGGTGGATGAATGATCTATTTTCATGTAGGACTCTCTGACTTTATTTATGCTCCTCAATGCTGAGCAGCCAATCTGAGTTTGGTCAACTAATGTGGGCAAGCCACTTGGCTATGGTGCTTTTCAACTCTGCATAATGTACAGAGGTATTTTATTGCGTGTCAATGATTCCAAATTTGCTGCACTGTGGGATGTCTGGAATAGAATGGATGGCAATTACCTGTGAAAACCCAATGACTCAGAGTACCTGTAAGTTTGGTCATTGGTGCTTCAGTAGAAATAGGTTTAATTTAAGGAGAGGGTTTGATTTCATAATGTTTAATGTTTTAGCACCAAGATATAATTTACTTTTGGAGGCAATAAGGTGACTAACTATTATTTATTTGAAAGCAGCTGGACTAAAGTTAGTGGCCTAAGTCAGCTGCACTCAGTTTTTCTGGTTTCAAAAACCGAAGGGCAAAAATCATTTGAAATTGAGCTCTAGTTTAAAAATTTATCCAGTGTTCACTGAAGGTGATATTGTCTTCTGGTGAATTCTCTTTGGTTGCGATAGAATTTCAGTGAGTGGTGACAAGAAAGAAAAGCTTCAGTGTGTATAGTTCAAAATGTCATGCACAGCAATTACAGCCGGTCCCAGATTTGTAACCTCTTTCTCTCATTTATATGGCACAGCAGAACTGTAGTCTTTACACAGCTTACTCATATTAGCCATGCAGTGAAAAGCGAAATGAGGTTTAAGAGAACATCAACAAGATGTGTATCTTGCGGTGAATTGATAGGCTGCCTGTGATGTTCTCCATGGTGAATGTTCAATTTTGGCTTTACTGCTTGCTGCAGTAGGTAAGAGGAAAGAAAAAAACAAATTAAGTGGTAAGATCAGTCGCACCAACTCGTACTCCATTCCAACACGATCTCCAGAGCAGCTTCTGAATTTGCTGCTCACCATCTCCCATCTCATCCTGTCCCCAAAGTGAATCTCTTTTACAAAACAACTGCCACCCCCGGCTCTGCTCATAATTGACCTTCCATTCAAAGTCCAGACCAACTTTGAGAAGGGCAATTAAGTCTACACTCTTATGATATCAGCCCCCATGATGCATACAACAAATCAACACTGCTGTTGAATGAACTGGTTGAACATAGTAAGACCAAAACAAATCTAAGCACCAGGGTGTGTTTCAGCCGAATCACAGAAATAAGCAGGTGGCATGTGGCTTCCATTCTCCCTACATTGCAATCAATACATATGGGGTAATCACACATTGTAATCCTTGTCATCATCCTCTGGGGCTTTTAAATCTGGGCTATAGGACTAAGTGAACCAGAAAACAGGCACGTTCTGAGAGCTGCAGCACTATTCTGCTAACTCTCCAGTGTTTTGTCTTCCTGCAGGGATGCTGGCTTGCTGAACTTACCCAGTTGTGTGGTCACTGCTGCACAGGTCTCCTGCCCTGCTGAGCAAAAAGAAAAGCAGATTGACAACCACACTTGTAATGAATGCAGGGTTCTCTTTAAGAGAATCATGCATAATGTAATTTTTAATCAACAATTACTGACCCTAACTTAGTGACATTGATTTATTTTAAGGAAAATATTGTGCATGCTTGTCGTTTCAGGGTGCTGAGCCAACACGCAACCATCTGCTAGGATTAGGTAGCAGAGGAGTTGTGAATACAGATTAGTGCTGTCTCTCATCAGAGAAATATTGCTTTATCATTGCAAGAGCTCATACGTTCTACAGGCTGCCAAAACTACTCGAAGTGAGTTTACCATGAGCCAGCCCAAAGCCATAGACCTCTTGAAACATGCCTTGTTTTGTGTATAGAACCTCTACTGTTTTTTTCACTTTCATTAACTTAATGAAAATGCAGGGTTAGAGTGGTTAGTGTGGTTCTGATTAGCAGCAGAAGAACATGATTACTAAAGGGAACAGATGTTTCTCCAGAGACACCGACAGACCTTCTGTTGAGGTGACCCATGTTCAACTGAGAAAATGTCTGCAGACATTCCAACCTACAGATTAGCAGCAAAAGCAAATTTCACTTAAACCAATCTCCAATCTTTCCTTAGAAAATAGAAAGAAAACACAGCAAATTCCGTGCCTCATTGATGCACTGACTTTATTTGTTTGTCTTTCTAGTCATGAATTGTAATTGCGGGCCTGGATTTCCTACATTGGTAGCTTTTAAAAAAGCTTCTCTATTCTGAACCCTGATACACATCAAGCATGTGTTTCTTTCATGTTAATTCTGATCTCTGGCATATACTCAATGATGACATTCAAGAGGTAATTTTTATTTTCACTTGTTCTTCAGGAAGCACAATAACCCTTGCCATTATAAGACTGTAAAGATTGTGGGCTTCCTCATTTTGCTGTGATAAGTAGAACATGGTTGATGTTGAATTTCAGTATGCATATCATGCTACGTAGAGCACCTGGTTCACAAAGGTATATATATATATATATATATATATAGGTATATGTGCCTACATTACACCTCCTCCACTTGTAAAAGAAATAAAGCAACACAAACTGTGAGCAATTTACTCATATTTAGTCCAATCCAATACTTCAAATGTAGGCACAGGTAAAACATCAAATAATTACAAATTTAGTCAAGCTGCAGGTCTTCCTCACCCTCTGAGACTTCCTCAACTGTAAAAATATATTTTTCATTCCTGCAGTGACCATACCAGCTGTCCTTAGTTTTGGTGCATCTGCTCTGCCTGTAGTCCCTCACGTCTCTTATGACTTTGAAACATATCCTGCCTAGTGGTGGTTATATGATAGGAACCATTACATATGTCACACTCATGTTTGTCCTGTACCTCATAGTCTCAGTCATCATCTTCCTGTCTGTCATGTCTTCACTGAGCCACATGAACACTATGACTTTTGTAGTACAGCTTTGTCAGAGTCAAACAGCATGGAAATGGGCCATTTTCCCACCTTGTCCAAGCCTACCAGTGAGTAGATATTCTTATTTATTCCATTTTCCAGTATTTAGTCAGTTACCTTCAATGATGGATGCCACTTTCTTGTGGGGAGGACTTTTCCTGTGATGATCTGGGCTATATCTACCATTTTTGTAGGCTTTTCCATTCAAGGGAATTGGTGTTTCCATACCAGGCTGTGGTGCAACTAGTCGGGATACTCTCCACTGTGCATCAATGGAAGTTTGTCAAAGTTTTAGATGATATGCTGAGTCTGCGCAATCTTCTAAGACAGTACAGGCACTGTCGTGCTTTCTTTGTGATAGCATTTACATGCTAGCTCCAGAAATGATCCTCAGATATGATAATGCCAAGGAATTTAAAGTTACTGACCCTCTCCACCTCCGATCCCCGAATGAGGACTGGCTCATGGACTTCCGCTTTCTGCTTCCTGATGCTGATGAGAGGTTGTTGTTGTGGCACCATTCAACTAGATTTTCAATCTCCTTCCTAATGTGATTCATCACTTCTTTTGATTCTGCTAACATTAGTTGTGTCATCAGCAAACTTAAATATGCATAGGAGCTGTTTTTAACCACACAGTCATAAGTATAAACCTGGTGGAGCAGGGGGCCAAGCATACAGCTTTGTGGTGCACTTGTGCAGATGGTGATTGTGGAGGTGTTGTTGCCAATCTGTTCTGACAGGGGTCTGCAAGAGAGAAAATCAAAGATCCAGTTGAGCTAGGAGTTAACAAGGCCTAGGTCTTGGAACTTAGAACTTAGTGATTATTTTCTAGGGCACGATAGTGTTGAATATTAAGCTGTAGTCAATAACGAGCATCCTTCATTGTCCAGATGTTCCAGAGCTGAGTGAAAAGCCAGTGAAATGGCATCTGCTATTGATCTGTTATGATGATGGACAAACTGAAATGGATCCAAGTCACTCCACAGGCAGGAGTTGACTTGCTTCATGACCAGCCTCTCAAAGCACTTCACCACTGTGGATGTATATAAGTACTGCTGGACGATGGTCATTGAGGCAGACTACGCATTCATCTTGGGCAACAGTATGATTGAAGCAGGTGGGTATCTCAGACTACTGAAGTGAAAGATTGAAGATAGCAGTAAAGACTCCAGCCTGCTGATTAGCACACATCTTCAGTAGTCAGACAGGTATACTGTGAGCCAGATGCTTTAACAGTATCTTTTCTATAATGGGGAGATCAAAACTGTACCAAGTGCAACCTTAGCCACTACTTATACAACTGCAATACAATGTCCCAATTTCTATACTTAATACCCTGGCCGGTGAAGACCAGCGTGTTAAACACATTTTTCACCAGCCTGTCAACCTATGATACCACTTTCAATGAACTATGTATTGCATTCTTAATTCACACTGTTCCATTACATTCCCTAGTGTCCTGCAACAATATAAGTTCTACGCTGGTTTAGCACTACCTCACACTTACCTACATCTGCCAATCCTTGGCCCACTTTGCTAGTTGATCAAGATTGCCTTTGTAATCTACAATAAACTTCTTCACTACCACCAGTCCTTCCTAATTTCAAGTCAATTGCAAACTTACTGATCAATCCTTGTGTATTTCCATCCAAATCATTTATAAGAAAAATGAACATTAGCTAGAGTAATTGACAAAATATCCTGCATTGCAATTAGTAAATTTCAATTTAGTAATACAATAATATATCAATGTTATACGATTCATTCAATTTTTAAATGTATCCATATTTCAGAACCACACACATTATTTCTAGCAAGTGACCTGTGCCCATTCTAGACTTCATCCTAAGTTATATGACAGTGAACGAAGAAAAAAAAAGACCAAAATTTATGTAACGTCTTTCTTAATGTACCACAGCCATGTAGTTGTATAGTGGGACAAACATCAGCCAATTTGTGCACAATAAGCTTGCTCAAAAAAATGGTGTAACATTGATCAGATAAATGGTGCTTGTCAAAAGTCATATCAACAACAACTTCTGGCTGGATGTTATTCGCTCTCATTCTCTCCGTGGCCTTGTGGAAGAATACTGCAGAGAACTGGCATGTAACAAGCTAGACTTGTTTGGAGCTCTTAGATGACAAAAGACTGCCCAGAGTATTAGTGTCCTCCCACTTACCATCTTACTCCTCCTCAGATTCAATAATGTCTGAAATGCTTTTGCACGTAGATGATTCATTAGTTTGGATATGAAAAAAAGAATACTGAACAAATGGCTCTGAACTTTGTACATCATTAGAAATATTGATATTCATACTCTTTGGCATAAGGCACTAATGACTCATTACAGCATTATGTGCTATCAGACACGATAGGCCATTAAATTATTTAGAGTGTGGATGATAAGTGAATTTGATCAATAAATATGTGTAGTTTTACAATCAGACTTCTTTATTCCATCGAATAGTCCAGATTTTGTAAACGGTGGAGTTAAGATAAAGCAGAATACAGGAAATCTGAAGTAAAACAGAAATTTCAAGAAACATGCAATAGTTAACATCAGAAAAAGAGAAAATAGGTTGCCCCTTTGAGTGAAGACACCCCTAGTCTCTTGATGTGGGAGAAGTGCGGCAGTACATACAGAGCTCTGTCAAATGTTTCATTAATTTTTAATGTTAGGAGAATGTGCTAACAGTGTGGGAGAGCTCATGGGGATGTAAGAGAGTGGAATAGGCTAACAGAAGATTGTGGGTTGGAGAATCAACACTCACTATAATTAAAAATATCGAGTTCAAAAGGGTCACCACTGGAGCTTGAGGCCCAGGTGAAGTGGAGCAAGACTTGCTTGTGCTTCGCCTGACTGGATTGCGGTGGGGTCAGATTATTTATTCATCAATGTACTCACTTCACAATGATGTGTTGACAGCAAAAGATATAAAAGGAAACAGTCTGATGTATATATAAGCTTGAAGGCAGACTAAACAAGATAGAGATTTGTGAAGAATATTTTAAAACTTCCTTAAAAATTTAGAATGAGAAAATATAAGCAAACTCATAACAAATTTCATAAAATTTCTGTAGAACTTGTTTTGAATATGCCCCAAATATAAATTATTATAAGTACTAGGCCTATGTACATTGAATGACAAATTGGGCATTCAGCTTAATGAGTCCACTCCAGTATTTATCCTTTCTGGGTCCCTCCCATCTTTCTTCATCCAAACATATCAGCATAATCTTCAGATATATCTTCCTGATAAGCTTGTCCTGCATTCATGTAAAGAAGTTAGTACTATCCCTGTGGTTTATGAGTTCCACCTTCTCAGAATATCATGTCAATGGCAAGACTCTTGGCAGTGTGGCGGAATATAACATTAATGGTAAGACTCCTGGAAGTGTAGGTGATCTGAGAGATCTTGGGATCATGGTCCATAGGACACTCAAAGCTGCTGTGCTGGGTGACAGTGTTGTTGAGAAGGTGTATAGTGTATTGGCATTCATCAGCCATGGGATTGAGTTCAAGAGCCGTGAGGTAATGTTACAGCTATATAAGACCTTGGTCAGACCCCACTTGGAGTGCTGTGCTCAGAGCTGGTCACCTCACTACAGGAAGGATGTGGATACTATAGCAAGAGTGCAGAGGAGTTTTACAAGGATATTGCCTGGATTGGAGGGTGTACCTTCTGAGAATAGGTTGAGTGAACTTGGCCTTTTCTCTTTGGAGCGACAGAGAATGGGAGGTGACCTGATAGAGGTGTATAAGATGATGAGGGGTTTTGGTCACGTGGATAGCCAGAGGCTTTTTCCCAGGGCTGAAATAGCTAACATGAGGGGGCATAGTTTTAAGGTGCTTGGAAGCAGGTACTGAGGGGATGCCGGGGTAAGTTTTTTACATAGAGAGTGGTGGGTGCATGGACATTAATTACCAGTGGCAGAGGTGGAAGCAGATACAATAGGGTCTTTTAAAAGCCTCTTAGATAGGTACATGGAGCTTAGAAAAATAGAGAGCTATGCGCTAGGGAAATTCTAGGCAGTCTCTAGAGTAGATTACATGGTCGGCACAACATTGTGGGCTGAAGGGCCTGTAATGTGCTGTAGATTTCTATGTTCTATGTTCTATGTTCAATACTCTTTGGGTAAGCTTCTTATTAATTTTATACACCGGGCCAGGCTGAGATTTCCTCCTCTCTGGGTAGTATTCAGGTGGTGAATTGGCAGCAAAGTACTTTGTAATTTTTATAGATCAGGAAGACCTTTAGGAATGTAATAATCAATTGGTAGTTAAAGTATACTTTTCCATAGAGTACTCTTTAGTCAGAAGGCAACTCTGAGAAAAGTAATGTAAAAGCATGCAAGGTGGTAACTTCGAAAACCACGCCAGGTTAAACGTTTCAATTGTATGTAAATTCATCCAAATCACCACCATTTCTAATCCTTTCTAAAACTTAGGGTTCATAAACTCAGTGGAAATTCGTCATATTTGTAAATAAGAGATGAGGGGGAAGAATGCTTTGAGGTGGAGGATTGAGAAATATTTCTGTCACCTCCATATTCTCAGTCTGGACTTACAAATCCTTCCATTTAACTGATTACAAATCAAAAATGCTTCCACCCAGCTGCGAGCTGTGACAGCCAGACTACTTTGATGTTTCTCCTTCACCTACAAAAGCAGAATCAGACATTGATTTCATGGCAATTACTGCATCAAGCCTGCCTACCTCCATGTGCAGTAATGCAACAGAGGGGATTTTGTAAGAAATAGAACTGGGCATCAAGTGAACATGCCCATGTAAGGATGGTAATTGGTTGCTGAAGGCACCTTTGTGCATAAAAGGCTTATTCTAGGCAAGAAATATTCACATTTCAGCATCATGAATACAAAGAAAGTAGATCAAATTTAAAATGAAGTCCGGGTAAGAAGAAAAAAAACGTCTGGATGATAGCTGGTCTACAGGGTTCATACGAACTGCCATCTTCCCTGTTTCTCTTATGCATGGAATTAAATTTATGAATTTATCTGCAATTTCTAGCACCCTCTGCTAGTCTCTTCTTCCTTTAACGTGAAAACTTAATAATCCCATATGTCAAAAGGTATCCCCTTGATCAGGTCTAGTTCAAACAGTAAAATTTCCAAAGCTTTGTCTTACAAGCATGAACATTCCAAACACATCACTCCATATTTAAAAGGAATAAAGGTTGTGATTATTTTCAAAGATAAAGCAGAAAAAGTAGCAGGTCTGAGAACTGGGAACAATTTAGAAACAACAATAAGGACCAAATGTTTGTTTAAGAGAGAAGGATACAATAACTTATGAGGAACATAAAAAAGGAGCAAAAAAGCTTCTAAAAGCAAGTAACAAGAAAATATTATTGATAACAAATGTAAATTCCTTGCAGTTAGACATGGGAGAGTAATTTAAATGGAAATGCCATTAAGCAAATATGTTGGATCTGCTGTATCTTCACAGAAGAGGGTAACTGTAAATACCCAGAAATGCAAGGGTAAGAGAGTCCAGTGAAAAGAAGGAAATAAATGAAATGGTTATCAAGAAATTTATTGGAGTGAAAGCTGACAATTATGTCAAGATGAAATTGGATGGGATTGTGAGCTGTGAAGAGGATACAAAGAGGCTTTAAGGTGATATAGATGAGTTGAGTGAGTGGACAAATACATGTCAGATGCAGGTCTATTTGCACAAATGTGAAGTTACCCAAGTCAGTTGCAAAACCAGAAATGCAAACTATTATTTAAATTATGGTAGATCGGGACATGTTAGTAAACCAAGAGATCTGTATGTACTTGTGCACCAGCTTCAGAAAGGAAACGCATAGGTGTTACAGAGAGTTAAGAAAGCAAATGGTATGTGGGCCTCTATAGTAAGAGATTTTGAGTACAATGTCAAGGATGTTTTGCTAAAATTACAAAGGGATTTGCCTAGACTAATATGTGCAGTTTTTATCTCCCAGAAAACAATAGACATATTTATCGCAGACGGAGAGTGATGAAGATTCACTGGAGTGCTTCCTTGGCAACAGGATTGTACAATGACAAGAGATTGGGTCACCTCTGCCTGAATTCACCAGAAAAATGAGAGTTCACCTCGCTAAAGGGTCTCACAGGTGGAAAAGGCAAAAAAGTAGGGAGGACATTTCCCTTTCTAAAACAATGATTGCAGCAAAAGGTATGGCTAAGGCACTTAGAACTGGGAGGTCAGAGAAGGCAGAGGAGGCCAGCGTACTGAATATACTTAAGAGGGAAGCAGACAGAACTCTAGACACAAAAATCATTGAGGGATTTGATGAGAGAATGGGAACTGAGACAGTGGATCATTAATGATTGTGTTAAATGAGATGGTAGGTTTATATAGACAAATGACCTCTCCTAATTTCTATGTTTTTATGCTTCATCAACAGAATTCTTCTTTGCTTCAGCTTTTCAAGACCTTTCAATGCAAGAAATACAGTAAGTGCAGCCAATTGGGATTGCATGCAATCAAGAATAGAACATCAGGGTATTATTTCAATGGTGAGAGATTATGAAATGATGGTGATCAGAGATATCTGGAAGTCCTCATACAAGCTGAACAGGAAGTTAGCATACAGGTACAGCAAGTAGTGTAGGAAGACAGATGAGATGATTGCTTTATTGCAAGAGAAATTAGTAAGGAAATAATCACCTCAGTAAATTCTTTGTGCATTTATATTGTTATTATTTAAGAGAGGAGATTCTCAGTAGAATTATTTATCTCAAAGGTTGTAAATCATTGGAATTCTCAACCATGGGGAGCTGTTAAATTAATAAACACACTGAAGACTGTAATAGACAGACCAGATCTTTGGCCAACAGGGGTGAGTGTGGGTGGGGTTCAAGATTTATGGAAATAAGACGTGAAAATAAACCTGATGATCAAATATAAACAAAATAAGTAGAACCAATCTATTCTTCGATTTGTTCCTTTGTTTGTTTTCCCCTATTCTTAATGAAGTCTATCACTGACTTCAGCAAGACTCAGTGGATGAGTGTGTGCTTTTGAGAACATACTGAGTCTTATCAAACATCAAGTTCCGGATGAAACGAGGGGATTCACAGTCTGCTGGGGGATAGATCTGTGATGTTCAGGACTGGCAATTCTGAACCCTATAAGAAGTCAGGGTATGATCTGTTCTGTACCTTACAATATTTAATTTATGAACTTTAGTTTATTATTTATGTGTGATTCATCAGTAGATTTTATACCTATCTTCATAAGTTGTTGTGTGTTATGTGTACTACTGTGCTTTACACCCTGGTTTGAAGAAACATCGTCTCATTTCTGTATACATTATAAGACCATAAGACATAGGAGCAGAATTAGGCCATCTGACCCATCGAGTCTGCTCCACCATTCAATCATGGCTGATGCTTTTTTCTTCTCCTCAAACCCAGTTCCCGGCCTTCTCCCCATAACCTTTGATGCCACGTCCAATCAAGAACCTATTAATCTCTGCTTTAAATACACCCAACAACCTGGCCTCCACAGCTGCAGGTGGCAACAAATTCCACAAATTCATCACCCTATATGGTTATATACATTATATACGTGTATATAGTTAAATGACATAAACTTGACTTGACTTGACTTGACCTGCCCTATGAAGGGGCTCTATGAGAGTGAAAAGGCAATGCTGTGTGGAATTAGAAACAGATTTGGATATATGACAGCTGTGGAAGGGTTTTCATGCCATTAATTCCGATAAGGGAAAACATAACAGCATAAATAGCAGTGATGATTATCTCGATGCCTTTTATCCATGCTTTAAAAGGGAGAGTAACTCCACACTTATGTGAATCCCCACAAAACCTGGCAGCTCTGTGATCTGCCTCAGAGGACGACATCAGAATATCCTACAAGAGGGCGAACCCTCACAAGGCACCCGGCCCCAACGGTGTTGTTTACAGGCTTCTGAAAACCTGTGCTGACCATCTGGCTGGATTGTGAGGAAGTGATTTGAGAGGTTGGCCACGGCTAGAACTAACTCTTGTCTGGGCAAGGACCTGGACACACGGCAATTTACCTGTCACCACAACAAGCAATCTCATTGACTTTTCATTCAGCTTTGGAGCACCTAGTCAACAGCAAAACATATGCCAGGCTGCAATGTATCAATTAAAGCTTGGCATTCAACACATTTGTCCTCTGAGTACTAATAAACATGTTTTGAATCCTGTAACTCCCTCTTCAACTGCATCCTCTATCTCCTTATGTCAGTTATGTCATTCCTTCTGACCCTTTGCCAGAATACTGCTTCTGATTTCAGTTTGGCATTCAACACAATAGTCCTGTAGACTTTGGTGAGCAAACTCCTACTCCTCACTCTGAACACACCACTGTACAACTGACTGCTGGGCTGCCCAACCAACAGAGCTCCGATAGTCACGATGCACAGCCGCTTCTCCCTACCCATCCCCTAGGGCTGTGTGCTGAGCCCACTGCTGTACGCTCTGCTCACGCACAACTGCATGTGCCGAGCCCACTGCCGTACACTCTGCTCACGCACAACTGCATGTGCCGAGCCCACTGCCGTACGCTCTGCTCACGCACAACTGCATGTGCCGAGCCCACTGCCGTACACTCTGCTCACGCACAACTGCATGTGCCGAGCCCACTGCCGTACACTCTGCTCACGCACAACTGCATGTGCCGAGCCCACTGCCGTACGCTCTGCTCACGCACAACTGCATGTGCCGAGCCCACTGCCGTACACTCTGCTCACGCACAACTGCATGTGCCCAGCCCACTGCCGTACACTCTGCTCACGCACAACCGCATGTGCCGAGCCCACTGCCGTACACTCTGCTCACGCACAACTGCATGTGCCCAGCCCACTGCCGTACACTCTGCTCACGCACAACTGCATGTGCCGAGCCCACTGCCGTACACTCTGCTCACGCACAACCGCATGTGCCGAGCCCACTGCCGTACACTCTGCTCACGCACAACTGCATGGCCAAACTTCCGTATAATCACATTGTCAAGTCTGCTGTTGGCATGGCAGTGGTGCGACTGACCACCAGCGATGATCAGATGGTGAAGAGAGAAGATGGAGGAGCTTGAGGCCAGGTGCCAGGCAAGTAACCTCTTCCTCAATGTCAACAAAACAAAGGAGATGATTATCAACTTCAGCAGAACTTGTACCACCTACATTCAACTTTTCATCAGTGGCACAGCGGTGGAAACTGCGAACAGTTTCAAACTCCTGGGACCGCTTGTACAACCTCTCAAGGTCCCAGAACACATCCTACATGATCAAGAAAGCTCATCAACACATCTGATTTCTGAGAAGACTGAAGAAAGCTGGACTATATACACCAGTACTCACGACCTTCTACAGATGCACGTTGGAGATCCTAACATGCTGCATTACTGCATGGTAAGGGATCTGCACTGTGGTGGACAGGAAGGCCCTGCAATGGTTAATCAAAACTTCCCGAAGTATCAGCAGTACCAGCCTACCCCTCATCAAGGACATATATGCAGAAAGGTGTTGGAGAAAGGCCAGTAACATTGTAGGGAACCCCACCCACTTTGTTCATGGACTGTTAATCCCACTCCCATCGGGGAGGAGGCTACATAGCATCCACATCAGGACTACCAGATTCAAAAGCAGTTACTGTCCCCAAGCAGTAAGGCTGATCAACACCCCTGCCCGGTAACTCACCCTTCCTCAACCCCCTCTGCCACTATATTTCTTGCAGTTACCTTATGTACAGAAACTCCTGTATCTAGCATCACTTTATGTACACACAACTAATCTGCTGTATGTGCATGTTATTTATATTTATTATGGGCTTTTATTTTGTCGGTTTTGTGTGCTGCTTTGGATACGGAATAATAATTATTTTGTTCTCCTTTACAGTTGTGTACAGATAATGACAATGAACAATCTGATCAGGAGACCATGTACAGCGTGATTAGGTACATTCAACACAGCCACATCTAAAGGACGCGTGCTTAGCTCACTGCTCTACTCTCTCTGCACTCATGACTGTGTGGCTAGGCACAGCTGAACTGCAATCTCTAAACTCCCTGATGGCCCTGCTGATGTTGCCTCTCTCACACGGACGTGAGGAGGCAGAGACCAGTGAGTTACATCAGTGGGTTGAACGGTGTTGCAACAACAACATTGAACTCAACATCAGCAAGACCAAGGAGTTGATTGTGAACTTCAGGAAGAGTAAGCTGGGAGATCAAGAACCAGTCCTCACTGAGTGGTCAGCAGTGGAAATGGTGAGCAGCTACAAGTTGCTGGGTGTCAAAATCTCAGAGAACCTATCCTCGGCCCACACACTGATGTAATTATGAGAAAGACATACCAGTGGAGTGCTGCATTACTCCAATATGCAATATTGCAGAGGTTACAGAGTGTTGCAGACTCGTGGGCACAGCCCTTCCCACTCTCGAGAGGCAGTGACTCAAGAAGGCAGCATTCATCACTAGGGATTCACACCATTGGTCAGGCTCTCCTCACATTACTACCATTGAGGAGGTACAAGAGTCTGAAGACCTATATTCAACTATCAAGAACAGCTTCACCCCCTCTGCCATCAGATTTCTGAATGGTCCATGAACTTATGAACACCACCTCATTATTCCTCTTGAATATTATTTATTTATTTTTGTAACTTATGGTTTTTTTTATGTGTGCACCATACTGCTGCCACTAAACAACAAATTTCATGACATATGCCAGTGATAAAACCCTAATTCTGTTTCCAAGCTTTCATTTTAATTTCTATGTGTCCCTATCTCTATAAATACAATCTACTAATCTGTCTTATCTTTCTTTGTTTTCTCATTACCATCTTAGAATATATAACTGAAATGCTGCTTCCTTCCAAACAATACACAACAAATTATTGCCTATATTAAGGCCTCAATATTAAGATCCAGGTGAAATTATTATTAAGGTGGTACTTAATACGTTGATAATAAATTTGCTTTGAACTTTGAACCTGTAACTGAGAGCTGGCTCGATCCATATGTAAACTAGCTGTTTCATTTGACTTGTACAACAATGAATCTGCTTAGTTGCGACTTGTACAAATTATCATACAAGGCTGGTTAGGTAAACTAGTCCATTGGGTGAAACATTAAAATGTTGAGCGGATCTTGTCTTCAGTGTAATCATTAATAATGAAATCAATGAAATTACAGCAAAATTGAAGGTACCAAAACTGGCTTGCTCTTTGTCTTGAACTATCTTCCTTAACCACATCAATTGCAATTGAAGTGGGTTTATTATTGTCGCATGCACTTTGACAGTGAAAAGCTTGTCTTGCATACTGTTCCTACAGCTCAGTTCCTTCATCATCATCATCATCATCATCATCAGGTTCCATGTCCAGTTTGAGCTTTGACTGCCATGGCCCACACACTCCTGTTTCGGTTCAAGTGGATCAATTCATTGGTATTCATTTCCAGTTCTCTGGCTGCTGTCTCCAGCATCATTTGTCTTTGTCTTCCTCTTGCTTTCTTCCCTTCAATCTTTCCCATAATTACCGTGCATTCTAACTCCTCTTTCCTAATCACATGTCCAATGAAGTCACGTTGCCTTTTCATGATCTCATACGTTATTTCTCTTTTTGTGTTTGCTCTGTTCATGACATCCTCGTTAGATATTCATTTCCTCCATGATATTCTTTGTATCCTCCTCAAAAACCGCATCTCTGTTGCTACAATTTGTTTCCTCATATTACTAGATATTGTCCAACATTCTGAGCCATATAACATGACTGGATAAGGGTGACACTTCAGTACTCTGAGGCAGGTTGTCATGCCTAGTTTAGTATTGGTCAGTATACTCTTCATTCTCGTAAAGGAGTCTTTTGCCATTCTTATTCTTCTTTTAATGTCCAAGTCACACCTGCCATCTGATGTCTCCCAGCTTCCTAAGTAGCAAAAGTTCTGTACTTGTTTTATGTCTTCCCCATTTATTCTCAGCCTGCAGATAGGATTCTCCTTCTTTTTGGATATCACCATACATTCTGTCTTTTTGCAATTGATAGATAGACCCATGTTTGCTCTTTCTTCAACAATTATATAAACTAAGTTTTGTAGTTCTTCCTCCGTACTTGTAATTAACACAGTGTCATCTGCATATCTGAAATTATTGATGTTTTCACCACCAACTTTGATTCTCAATATGTCTCTTATTTTTTGAGGGGAGGAGAAGATGGCGGCGCGACACAGTGCGCGTGGCCGCTCCGAAATGATATCGTATTTTAAGTAGGTACCGTGCACAGTCCTGCTTTGATGGAGGCAGATGTGAAAAGCACGGAGGAACATCTGGAGAAACTTCTGAAATTCCCGCTTCGCTGCCGTTGCTACTGTGCAATTAAGAATCTCCGGAGGGGAAGGCCCCAAATCCTCCGCTTTGCCTATTGCCTGTTGCCGGGGCAGGGGTTGAAGCGCTCAGCAGAGATGGTGCTCGGTGTTCTGTGTTGGAGGACTGGTCAGAGGCTCCAATTTTTCAGACGGACTCAAGAATCGGCTGTGGTCGGGTGCTTCCAATGCATCGGCATGTTTGAAGCGCTGGAAGCTCATGGCAGGGAGAGTTTTTCTTCCTTCTACCATCTGTGTGAGATGATGGGACTTTCAAGAGACTTTGAGACTTTTTTTACCGTGCCCATGGTCTGTTCTTTATCAAATTATGGTATTGCTTTGCACTCTTGTAACTATATGTTATAATTATGTGGTTTTTGTCAGTTTTTCAGTCTTGGTTTGTCTTGTGTTTCTGTGATATCATTCTGGAGGAACATTGTATCATTTCTTAATGCGTGCATTACTAAATGACAATAAAACAGGACTGCGTGTCCTCATAATCTAATCTAATCTAATCTAATATTGTCTCACTGTACACATTAAATAAATCAGGGAAGAAAACACGCCCTTGTCTAACACCTCTCTTGATCTTTGTAAACTGACTCACTTCTCCATCTATTCTTACAGCAGCAGTTTGTTCCCAGTACAGATTTCTGATTAGGTGGAGGTCTTTCGAATCTAGATCTAGAGTTTTCTGTAATATTTCAAATAACTTATTGTGCTTCACTTTATCAAGTGCTTTTGTGTAGTTGATAAAACAAACAAACAAATCTTTCTGCACTTGAATAGCTCGTTCTGATAGTATCCTTAACATCAATATTGCATTTCTTGTACCTTCATCTTTCACAAAACCACATTGTTCTTTGCCTATTTCAGCTTGTGTCTTACTTTTAGCTCTTGTCATCAAAACTATTAGAGGTATCTTGGTGATATGACTCATTAAACTTATGGTCCTATGTAATTCACATTCTATTGCTCCAACTTTCTTAGGAAGAGTGATAAATACTGATTTTTTTTCATCTCTTCTGGTATTATTCCAGTCTCATAAATGCCATTGATTAAATCAGTAAGTTTTTCAATCCCATAATCTTCAAGGGTGATAATTTGTTCTATTACTAATTCATCAGGACCTGCTGCCTTTCCTTTCTCATTTTATTAATTGCATTACAAACTTCAGATTTTAAAATACTTGGACCTTCAATGTTTTTCTTCATTTCTGGTTTTTCGCCTCGATCGTCTTCAAACAATTCCTGAGTATACTCAGTCTATCTGTTCATAATCTCTTCTTTTTCCCTGATAATGGGTACCGTCCTTTGCTTTCAAACATCCACCTGAAGCACAGAGGAGCTTTTTACCAGTGATATTCTTGACTTGTTGATGTAATCTTTTTGGATCAGTAATAGGGATTATTTCTATTTGCTCACACTCCTGGTTTAACCATTCTTCTTTGGCTTTTTGACATAAGCTTTTAACTTTTTATGTAAGGACTTATATTCCATAGATTTTGCTTTCTTCCATCTCCTTTCTTCCATTAGATTTTTGATTTCATCTGTCATCCATCTATTCTTTGTGCTTTTTTCTTTTTTAGGAATCACTGACTTTGCTGATTCTACCAAGCCATCCTTTACAGAGTTAAATTTCATTCCTACATGATTGCTATCATCTTCAACAGATTCTATTTCTAGACTTTGAAATCTATTCCTTACTTCAATTGTAAATTTTTGTCTTGAGTTTTCTTCTTTAATCAATTGCAAGTAGTCAAGGGATTGTTCAGGTTTTTGCTTCTTT
The DNA here is from genome assembly GCF_030028105.1 of Mobula birostris. NCBI lineage: Eukaryota > Metazoa > Chordata > Chondrichthyes > Myliobatiformes > Myliobatidae > Mobula > Mobula birostris. The sequence goes on along the minus strand of NC_092380.1, from coordinate 67,138,443 downwards.
AGTTTTTTAAGTTTTACTTTTAAAATTTACATGACATACTGCTGGGTTATGGCCACTATTACAGTCTGCACCTGGATATGTTTTGCATTGAGTCACTGAGTTTCTAAATCTGTGGTTTATAGTAATAAAGTCAATTTGATTTCTGGTGTTATCACCTGGACTTTTCCAGGTCCACAAGCATCTTGGATGGTTTTTAAAGTAGGTATTCATAATGACCTGATTATTCATCTTGCACCATTCTACCCATTTCTCACCTCGTTCATTTCTTTCCCCTAGTCCAAATTTTCCTATGGTATTTCCATCAGCACCTTGTCCTACCTTAGCATTTAGATCTCCCATGACAATAACAATATTTTGAGATTTGCATCCATTCTTCGCTTGTTCAAGCTCTTCATAGAATTTATCTATATTCTCATTTGTTCCATCTGTTGTTGGTGCATATACCTGTATAATTGCTAAATCAGATGGTTGTCCTCTGAATCTAACAAGGAGCACTCTTTCTGATATTGCCCAATGTCCTAAAACACTTTTTGCCATGTTTTCATCCATAAGAATTCCTACTCCATTAGTATGCGATATTCCACAAGAATAAACTAATGTTTTATTTCTAATCTGATGTGTTCCAGTGCCTATCCAACAAACTTCGCTAATTTCCATGATGTTAATCTTTAGTCTTTCCATTTCATTTATCACATTGTCCAATCTTCCTGCTTGATATAGGGTTCTTACATTCCAAGTGGCAATAATTTTCTTTTGTGTTACTTGAATTTTATGAGCAGTAGCTTGATGACGGTCGGGGATCCCCTGCTGACCAAAATCAACCCCTCCAAGCGAAGCATCTTTAGAATTGTCTTGAAGATCCTCTTGATGCTGTTGTTGTGTGATACACTTTGTGAGTTTGACCATGGTTTCCTTAGCAAATAGCAAAGGTGGTTTGTTATTGTCTACCATTAGGCGAACTAAAGAAATCACCATTTCTTTTTCCAAATGTTCATCCCCCTATACTACAGCCGTTGACATTTGATGTCATAGCTCATCCGCCTTCTCCACGGTAAGTTCACTTACTGAACCTGCAAGATCTGCTGTTGGCCTTCGCTCATATCCTGAGCAGGAACCCTTGCAGGTGCTACTGTTCCGGGTCAGAGTGGCCCTGGGAGTAATGAATGACTAAGGGGTAACTCCACTTTCCCCAAAGCTCTGAAAGTCCCCAATCAGAGCCTCATCACTGGTTGCAGTTTAGAGTCATACCCAGGACTTTTCAGTTCTTTACACAGCAGAATGCAGAATAAAGTGTGTCAATTATAGAGTAAATGTTATGCATGTAGACAATAAGGTGCAAGATCATAACGAATTAAATTGTGAGGTCAAGAATCCATCTTGATGTACTTGGGAATCATTCAGTAGTCTAATAACCGAAGGGTTGAAGCTGTCCTTGAGCCTGGTAATACGTGCTTTCAGAATTCTATATGTTTGCCCTTTCGAAGAGGAGAAGTAAGAGAATGTCTGGGGTGAATGGGTCTATATTACTGAGGCAGCAAAAAGAAGACAGAATCCACAGAAGGGACACTAGTTTCCATGATGTACTGAGTATGTCCACATCTCTCTGCAATTTATTGTAGTCATGTGCAGAGCATAGTTGCCATATCAAGCCATTATGCAGTTAGATGATTTCTAGAATGGTGCATTGATAAAAATTTGTAAGGATTATCAGGGGCATGCTAAATTTCTTTAACCTTCCATGGAAGTAGAGGCAATGGGAGCTTTGTTGTCCATGGCATCTATATAGTTGGACCAGGACAGGTGATGTTCACTCCTAGGAACTTGAAGCTCTCCACACCTCAATCTCAACACTGCTGATGGAGATAAGAGTATGTGTACTTCCCCCCCCACCCCCATTCTGACATCAATGATGTTTGTTTTGCTGACATTGAAGGAATTGTATATGAGACTTTGTTTTTTTCTAGCAATTTGCATTATTTCTTCTGGGTATCCTATCCAATATCAATTAAGTGGACAGTGTCTGTTTGAAAGGCACTTATGTATTCCATGTTTAGTAATATTCTCAATATATTAAAAATCACTGCATTTATTTTTCGTTAATACTTCTAAGAAATTGCCCCTTTGTGACCAATTTACCTACAAGATAAAACAAATTTTAATCATGTTGGAACTCTTTATTTGCCTTCCCCAAACCAGTGCACAGAGATTGAGTCACTGAGCTTTCCTTCACTATTCTAACATTACTTTCTAAATATTATTTTAAAGTATTCTTACTATATTTTGTGTTCCACAGCAAAACACTCTGCCTAAATTAAGATTTGCTCACAATACAATACAAATAATCAGTTTGTTTTGCTTTCATCCTATCTATTTAGATGTAAATGAGGGACAAGAGCAAGAGAAAGCTGCATGGACACAAAGCCTACTGTGTGTGTACCATTCAACAATACTCTGTCTGATCCTGTGCCTCAAGATGACTTCAAGTCAAGTCAAGTTACTTTTTATTGTCATTTCAACCATAACTGCTGGTACAGAACATAGTAAAAATGAGACAATGTTTTCCAGGACCATGGTGCTACATGAAACAATACAAAAACTACACTGAACTGCATAAGTAAAAACACAAAAATTACACTAGACTACAGACCTATCCAGGACTGCAAGCACTACAATAAATTATAATAAATAATAAACAAGACAGTAGGCACAGTGGAGGGTATAGTAGGTTGGTGTCAAGCCAGGCTCTGGGTATTGAGGAGTCTAATGGCTTGGGAGAAAAAACTGTTACATAGTCTGGTCGTGAGAGCCCGAATGCTTCAGTGCCTTTTTCCAGATGGCAGGAGGGAGAAGAGTTTATATGAGGGGTGCGTGGGGTCCTTCATAATGCTGTTTGCTTTGCAGATGCAGCGTGTGGTGTAAATGTCTGTGATGGTGGGAAGAGAGCCCCTGATGATCTTCTAGGCTGACCTCACTATCTGCTGCAGGATCTTGCGATCCGAGATGGTGCAATTTCCGAACCAGGCCGTGATGCAGCTGCTCAGGATGCTCTCAACACAACCTCTGTAGAAAGTGGTGAGGATGGGGGTTGGGAGATGGACTTTTCTCAGCCTTCGCAGAAGGTAGAGGCGCTGCTGGGCTTTCTTTGCTATGGAGCTGGTGTTGAGGGACCAGGTGAGATTCTCCACCAGGTGAACACCAAGATATTTGGTGCTCTTAACAATCACTATGGAGGAGTCATCAATGTCCAGCAGAGAGTGGTCGCTGCGTGTCCTCCTGAAGTCAACAACAATCTTTTTTGTTCTACTTTCCACAACTCTCACCTTAGCATCTCCCTGAAACCAATCCTCATCTCAACAATCCATCATTCTCAATGGCTCAAGATTCTCAGCTCTCTAAGTGAAAAACTCTCAGACTACTACATTAACTCTCACCACTACATTAACTAATTTCTCCTCATCTCAGTCTAGAATTGCTAACCATTTATCTTGGTATTGTGCACCTTAAAACTAGACTCTACAGCTCTAAACAAATAAATGCCATCAACCCACGGAAACACTCAAAAGATGACACGAAAGTCATTCAGTTAATAAATTCAAGCAATTTTGCACACATTTTGTCTCTTTAATAAGACCGGATAATTATTGTAAGTTGGTTGAGGGCCTGATGTCAGCAAGGATAAAGAGTTTGTCCCCAGTGTATATAAGGGAACATTTAAGGACTGCATCACTTGAAGTGACTTTAATCCATAATTATACTAAACTCTGCTGTTTAATTGAGAGTTACTATCTTTAATAGATTGATCTTCTGTTGATAGTTCTCTGTATTTACTTATGCAAGAAGATACAAAAAGAATCAACTGTACTACGTTATCTTCTACAGCCACTTCAATTTTCAAAAGCAGTCAAGAGATCTTTTATATTTTGCTGAAACTGTAGAAATGACCTCTGTTTAACATTTTGTTTGAAGCATAATACTCCAAGAGGCAAAGCACTTCCTTCCTACTGCATTGAAGTGTCAGTCTGGATTAAATGCACCAGTATCTGGGATTTCACCTGATGCACACTGCTATCTGATTTACTGGTGAGACTGCATTTACCATGCTAAGCATGATATCTTACACATAACACAAATTATTTTAACGTGCTTGATGTATATCCTATGGTGTTCGTTTTACCTATAAACACAGGATGAAATGCTGCATAATCACATCTGTGGCCCAATGAAGTGAATAAAAATAAAATTTATTGTGGTGGGGTAATATTTACTGGATTCTACAAACATGGAATGAAAATGGGTAGAAATAATTATTTTCAGAATGAAGCACGGTTAGAAGCATGCCAAATGACAAATGCATGAAAACTTATCTTTATTCTGTTGGTAGAGAATGATCTTAATAATTCATAGACTTAATGCCTAGTGGATTGTGATGCAAAATTGTATCTTGCCTTTATTTTTTCTGTTGCTATCACAATAGGTTGAAATAAGACAGGAATTTGACACTTCAAATAGTCCCAAGGTTTTGTATTCCTTTCATGAATCGTTGTAGATTATGGCCCCCGACAAATAAGAATAGTGCCCTACTTTCCCCATCCTCAATGCAGTAGTGAGACTTTCTATTTTTGTCCGTATTATTTAACTAAAATGAAGGTAAGTTTACAAAAGGCAATTCCTCTACAGACCCAATGAAGTTCAGTGTAAAGTAGATTTTGCCAGTGGATTGAATAAGGGTTTATAATCTTTCTGTGGCCCAGATGTGTCTGTTGGTTTGTCCTCCTCTTGCCCAGCTGGATAGTCTCAATATCTGGTGGTGCAATAAATGTCCGGGGTCGAGACAGAATGGGAGGCTGAAGGGCCTTTGTTGTGTTGTACGAGCTCTGTGACTCTGTTATCTAATTATAAGGGTGAAATCTGCCTAATGACACATTCCTCGAAGATTGCCAAGCTTTCTAAATCCATGAAGTCCATAAAAAGGCAGGTTTAAGGAAATATGTGAATTGACTTTAAAAACATTTCTGTATTTGGCACCTTCCTTCAGTTGACAGGATTCCACAGAAGCTGAGCACTGAGATTTAAAATTAACAGAAGAGACACGGCTGTATGAGATGAGTGCCTCAAGATATTCCAGATATGAATGCCATCTTCTGCTTTTCATTTGCTAGCTTCCAACTGTAAAGTTACAGTCTTAGTGTTTGCCTCTTAACAAAGATTCGTCATCTCAGCATATCTCTCACCGGACCTAGACAATTCATTGTATTGGCATAGCCTCTGCCTTGCCAGTTTCAAGGTGCTCATGGGAACTGCTCTCTCATATATGGGTAATAGCTTCCTTAAAGGTGCATCACCTCTCCTGCCCACACTTCAGAAAAAACCTTTACCAGTTTTGCTATAGCTTGATCGAAGACCCAGATTCCTAGGCTACTGCTTGTCCTTTGAGTTACAAATATAATAAGCCTCAAGAAGCACTGTGATAATATTCAAGATCAATAAAATTAAACTCATTCCATGTTTCCTCACCCAATATTTTAATTAATTCCTCCTCTAGTTTTACATTACCTCTCCAATCTTTCTTCTCCCAATCTCCACAATTTCAGAACACCCACTTTCCACACTTTTCTAATACCACTGCCCATTCTTTTCTTCTCTTTCTATTCTCCCTCATTGTCCCCACACCTCCATCTTTTTTTCACTTCATGCTCGCTATCTCTCTAGCCCAGAGGTTCCTCTAGCCCTCTGGTCCACTGCTCCTTGGTTAATGGTAAAGCTTCATGGCATAAAACGCTTGGGAATACCTGCTCTAGCCATTCATGAGATGCTCTTGTATTCAGGGACATAGGTCAAGGGATATTTCACAAGGAGGCATTGAGGCCAAGGTCTTGGAGCTGTTGATTCTCTACCTTGATCTTTTGCACATCCATAGTTTTTTTTTTGGACTGGGAGTTCAAGATTTTGGCCCACTGATCATGAAATAACACTGCACAACACACACAAAATGCTGGAGGAACTCAGCAGGCCAGCCAGCACCAATGAAACAAAGTACAGTCGATGTTTCAGGTCGAGACCCTTTGGCAGGACTCCTGCCTTTTTTTCCATAGATGCTGCCTGACCAGCTGAGTTCCTCCAGTGTTTTTTGTGTGTTGCTTGGATTTCCAGCATCGGCAAATTTTCTCTTGTATAAAATAACACCCGTGTATTTCCAGTCAGAATTTCCTGTGACTAGTCAGTGAACTTGAAGGCAGAGGCATTCTAGTGTGCTAGCGTGCCTAGAAAGTAGAGGTAGCCGGTTTTGGAATTGCTGCTTAAACAAACTAAGCAAAATCTGGCAACACCACAAGTAGATGACATATACTGGAGTGAGGGTATAAGTGTTTATGGTGATGAATAACATACCAAATAACAAGACTCTTTGATGTGAGTGATAAAACTCAGTGAGCACTGAATTTTTCGATGTGCTTACCTGAACTGACATTAACTTTAACATCTGAGGATAATATTACTAAAGAGAAGCTCTGTTGCTTCTGTGGGAAAAGTGAGGAATAACTGTTGGCTGTTACCTCTTCTTCTTTGGAATTTCTCATTCTGAAAATGATACTCTTGCAGAGGACTCTTCATTTAATCACTTCCTACATTGGGCTCTGCATTTTAAACAATACATACACTTGAATTGAGCTGCAGAATATTAACACTCCTGCTTCACAACACCCTGATCCCACACGGTGAACTAATCACACCAGGATTGAAAGAAAGCTCTGATCTGAGTTTTTCTGAACTATAAATAACTGCAGCACGAAAAGTTCCAGATTGACAACCCTAATGACAAACTATTCTAAAAATGCTCATTCATTCATCAACCAAAACAGTTTCAACATACAATTAGCATTCCAAGCCTTGGGGCTACCTAAAATGTCTATTAATGTGATGTGTAATCTTTATGTCATGCTTCCCACAGTTATTTCAGTGGGCTACATGTGGGCTGTTCAATCTTGATTCTTTTCATTTCTTTCCTTTGTTAATATTCAGTATCAAGAATGTCACAGATAATCTTCTTAAGTTACCTCTGATTATACTTTTATATAGAATCCCACACAAATGACATGCTTCCCCAGCTGGAACATGTGACTTGGTGTGCAGGGCCCCAGGCTTTCTATGCTTTATATTCACTGCACTTGGCTTTCTTTATTTTTTAACTACGCCAGTAATATTGTTTTTTTGGTGTAATCAATGATGGAAGCTGACATCTGTACTTATTAAGAACAATTAAAGAATAATTAATATACAAATCACCAGCCTACACTCAAGTCCCTTCCATTTTCCCTGGCAGGACTATTATTAATATTCCCAAGGGTTATAATTAGAGGATTGTGGAGCTGTAATCATCCATTATATTTGGAGACTCTTCTGAGAGAGGAAGTGTCGTGAGGTATTAGAATTTGATTGACACTGAAGTATTACTTATTTATAAAATGGAGCGGAATGTAGGGATTCTTCTGAAAATGAGAGACAATGGACGACAAAACCACTGCAAATAAATTGGAAGAAACAGAAGGATCAGCTTTAAAATTTGCCACCTGCAGCCAATGAAGAAGAACTGAACATGCCCAACAAGAATGCAGTACAGGATATTGAAACCAGCAGGCAATTCTTTTTAACAGTATTCTATCTGTATCTAACTGTGGATAACATATCAAGATGGAATTGAAAGTCAGTCAATGATGCCGGAGTTGTATTGTGCAAATAGTGCGGCGTAATTAATGTTTGAAGTCATCCACAGCAAATTTGAGCAAGTAGTGTGAAATTTTATTAAGGAAGGCAATAAAGAGCATTCAGACTTTATGCAAATAATTATTTTGAATTGTTCATTTTTAACAGCAAATTGACAACTGAACCTGGCTTAAAAAAAGATTATCAGCTTGAATATATCAGCCTTCAAAATATTTCATATGGCAGCCTTGCTAGTTATCAAGAGTAGCATTTATTTGAGAATGTACATAGATTTTTGTGATTTTGTGGCACAGAAAAGGCAATTTCCTCATTGGCCTGTGCCAGTGAAAGTGTTTCACAAAAGATTCTGACTTAATTCAACTCCTTGTATCAGTATATTTCATTCCATTCTTCATTCTGAACTACTCTTAGTTCTCCGTATATTAATCTTTAGTATTTGTTTCAAGATCATAATGATCAGAGAAAATATGCATAATCTGTTATTATCTCAGCCTTTTAGTAAAAAATGTACAATACAGTTGAATTAGTGAGCCATAGTCCATATGGGTTAGAATTTTGATGTTGCATGTCATCACTTATTTTTCATTTACAAATCAAAATTGGAAAGAATCATTCTCAATTGCCCAGATGAGGCAATGTAATGGAAAGTATGGCCAAATGAGACTATTAAATTTACATACTCAGAATCTGTATTGGTAATGATAGAAAAGCTGTCACCATTAGTCATTGTACTCAGCGAAGCTGACAGCAACTTTCCAAATCTGCATATTTGCCATTAAATAAATTCCAGAAACTGCTCTCAATGTCATCCCACTCTTCCACAGAGATTGTTGTTGAAGTCTTCTACATTGCAATCAATACACGACCACTGACTTGAACTTCAACTTTTCAAATATTGTTCTTGCTATGACACTGTTGAAAATGCCACTTCTTATTGTAGCTGTAATAGAGTTTAATGACACACTAAGCAATAATTACTGTTGATTAACTGTTTTAATCCTTTGGGTGGAGCTGATTTTACTCAGATAAAAAAGAGTTTAATAATCCTATTGATTTGAAAATACTATCTTTTAGGTGTGTCTATTTATGATTTTTCAATGCAAAAATTAATTTATATGCAAATTGATACCACTTGATTTTTCTGTCTGTACAGTGCTTACATTGGGAGGGGGTGTGGGAATGGTAGTGAGAGCAGAAAACCTTAAACAGAAGAGATGAAGTTCTCTTGTTCCTACTAGTCACCACCAGCCTTCGCATTCAAACAGACCATCCATTGATATTTTCAACAAATCGATCAGAATCCTTTTTTTAGCCATGCCATCCATTCCTCCTCTTTCCTACACTCACTAGTCCACTCATTCCATGATCACTTCATCCCTTCCCACCCACTTTCCTTGAAACACTTGTCCCTCATCTCCTCCCCGATGTAACCACCATACGAGACCTAAACAAGTGAGGCAAATGTTGATGTGCACCTCTTTCAGCCTTGTCTACTGTGTTCATTGCTCATTATGTAGCTTTCTCCACAGCAACGACGCCAAGTGTAAACTAGGTAAATGCTTACACAGAGCAAAGCACTCTGTTCACAACAGCTATCTCGAGCTTCCAGTTGCATGTTATTTCAGTTCTCCCTCCCATTCCCACACTAACCTGTCCGGCCTCAATCTTCGCCACTGCCACAGTGGGGCTAAATGCAAACTAGGACAGTGCCTCATATTCTGCTTGACTGGTCTACAAAACAATAACATGAGGCTTTCTTCATTCTTTAATCAGTACTATGCTAATATCCCAGACACAACCATCACCACAGTTTGCTGTTGTTTCCTCATGCTCTATACCTCCCAAATCAACACAACAAGAAAAGTAAGATGCATCAATCAATATTGATCCCTTGTTGAATTGAAAACAATGATACAGTCTTGCAGCACATGAAAAATTCTCTTTGATGCCCCCATGTAATTTAAAATCAAGATTCAGTAACTGTACACCTTTGACAAAACAAACTAATGCAGAGCTTTAATCAAATCAAACTAGCCAGTCATAAGGAATATTGCTACAAATTCAAAATGGTCTTAATGTATAAAGCAGAAATTTATTCAGTGCCTCATGTCCTATGAAATTAATATTTAATTGCAGAGTCAGTTAGTAAAACTCTATCATATTTAATACCACTGACTTAATAGTCAATTGGTTAATGGACATTTTTGAAAAAGTTAAAGAGAAGTAACAACAAGAATTCAGTTTTAATAGAAAAAGGAATGAGTATGAAGCTGATACATAAGACAATTATTGAAATTCCCACATTTAAAATTAAAATTAACTATGAAGACCAAGGTAATGAAGCATGGGCATACAATGATGAAAATAATATATACCATTTACCAGAATGGAAACATAGTTAATATATTGCCAGAATGGAATCATAGTTAATATATTACGAGAATGGAAACAAAACCAATATTTTCTACATCCAGCAGCAAGAAACAGGTCAAAAAGTGAAACAATATAATTTAAGGTACAGTTTGTGCACGCTATTAAATAATTGCCTCAAAGTCACTCTCCAAATGTACATAAAATCTCACAAAGCACAGAAATTTGTTGGCATCTTAAAATGTATGTGAAATATGTGATGTGACAGGAAAATAAATATCTTCATGAAGGACTCATCAGTAAAAATAACTTCATTGCATGAATCCTAAAGTGTTGAATGCTGAACAACAGCTCTACTCTCTCCACCACTGCAATCATGGGTTCAGATCATGGACTGAAAAGACATTGAGTGCCAGTGTATCAATTGTAGAGTGACTGGGATCTTAAGAATCACATTGAAGTATTGGGAGAGTGAGAAGAGGAATCACAATAAAATACAGTAAATGATCAAGTTCATGACTATCTGGAAAAGTCAAGGGTCAAAACTGAGTCAGGAGTGGTTTAGGGGACCCAAGGGAGAGATGTATTTTTTTAAATTTATAGTTGAATTAAATTATGCTGGTCCTTGGTGCTGGACTCAAATTTAGTTTATAACAAAGGAGTCTTCATATAAGTTATGAATGGCAGGCTCTATGTCACTCGTAAACCACACATATGTAAATGAAAAGTACGCAAATGGAATTCAAGCATGTACTGCATTTGATTGACCCTATTGAAAGGGACCAGGTGTCTCCATGCATTAGTGTCAGAGGAAGCTTCACAGGCTGAATCTCCTTCACTAGCTTTTCTTATTTCTTTTCTAGCTCTTTCTCAGGGAAGAATATTTCCACAAGCATGAACATGGAACTGTAAGTAATGGGAGTGTTTCATGTAGTATAGCCCTAGACCCTGAGATACAGATGGGCTCTATCTGAAACGTACTGGGTCCTGGGTCCTGATGAATCACATAATTAGGGCTTTAATCTAAATAGTGTGTGTGTGTGGGGGGGGGGAGGGTTCTACAGCTTGAAAAACTGTGGATACAGTAAAAGGGAAGAAGAGTTTACTGGAGCCTTCAGAATAAAGAATAAGACAAAAAAAAAGTTCATAAAGGGATAAGAATATAACTTCAGGCAACATGGAAACAAAACTGAAAAGGGTGATGAATAGAGGACTGTAGGTTTTATATTTGAAAGTAGAGTATACAAGATAAGGTAGGTGATCTTGAAGGGCAGTCAGAAATTGGCAGGTATGACATTGTGGGCATCATAGGACTAGAATCAGAATCAGATTTATTATCACCGGCATGTGTCGTGAAATTTGTTAACTTAGCCCCAGCAGTTCAATGCAATACATAACATAGAAGAATAAATAAATTGCAGTATATGTATATTGAATAGAATAAAAATTGTGCAAAAACAGAAATATATATTAAAAAAGTGAGATGGTGTTCATGGGTTGATTGTCCATTTAGGAAGTGGATGGCAGAGGGGAAGAAACTGTTCCTGAATCACTGAGTGTGCACCTTCAGGCTTCTGTACCTCCTGCCTGATGGTAACAGTGAGAAAAGGGCATGCCCAGGGTGCTGAGGGCTCTGATTAATGAATGCTGCCTTTCTGAGGCACCCACTCCTTGAGGATGTCCTGGGTACTTTGTAGGCTAGTACCCAAGATGGTGCCGACTAAATGTACAACCCTCTGTGCAATAGCAACACCCCACCCCCCCGGCTTACCAGACAGTGATGCAGCCTGTCAGAATGCTCTCCATGGTACATCTATAGAAGTTCTTGAGTGTTTTTTGTTGATACATCAAATACCTTCAAACCCCTAATGAAGTATAGTTGCTGTCTTACCTTCTTTATAGCTGCATCAATATGTTGGGACCAGGTTAGGTTCTCAGAGATCTTGACACCCAGGAACTTGAAACTGCCCACTCTCTCCACTTCTGATCCCTCAGTGAGGATTGGTATGTGTCCGTTTGTCTTACCCTTCCTGAAGTTCACAATCAGCTCTTTCGTTTTACTGATGCTGTGTGCAAGGTTGTTGCTGCGACACCACTCCACTAGTTGGCATATCTCGCTCCTGTACACCCTCTCATCTCCATCGGAGATTCTACCAACAATGGTTGTATCATCAGCAGATTTATAGATGGTATTTGAGCTATGCCTAGCCACACAGTCATGGGTATAGAGAGAGTAGAGCAGTGGGCTAAGCACACACCCCAGAGAGTCATGGTTGAAAGAAGCTCACAGTCATGAGGTTATCAATTAAGTTCCAGTCCAAATTTGTTGTCATCTGTCTGTATATGCATACAACCAAACAAAACAATATTCCTCCAGACCACAGTGCACCCACAAAAAATACAACACACAGCTCTTAAAACAAAATATTACCACAAATGAGTTAATAAAATATATAGTATAATTACAGGTGTATGCAGTGCAGACATCCCACCCTGCAAAAACTCATTTCAGGGAGGTAGCACCATCAATTTGCGGGAGACTCCAGGAACTTGCGGGAGAGGTGGGATGCCTGCAATAGAGTAGCTCCTTAGCAGCTAGCCAGCTAGTTTAAATAACATTAGCTATGCTAATGAACGAATGACACCTGTTAAACTCACCTCAACATGTCTTTTACAGTCTTAACCCACCATGGGCAATAGAAAAAGTCACTGTTGCAAACAGTGCAGCGAGCAACACTCATTATTTTGACCCCTATTAGGCAGGGGTACACTTTGGTGTAGTCAGGGGTGACGTACGTTTTATATTTTCTTTTTTTGGAACACCCTGCCATGGCGCGCTCTCACTCTCTCTCTCTCTCTCTCTTTCTCTCGTGGTCACTCTCACACTCTCGCTTGCTTTCTCTCGCTCACTCGCTCTCAAGAAAATTGATTTCCATGATATTTTATATAATTTGCAGGCGTCAGGGAGCCACTATTAATATGAGGGAGACTCCCAGAACTTCCGGGAGAGGTGGGATGTCTGGCAGTGTGCAGCACAGGTAAACATGAAACACTAAACAGCTCGTTGTTCTAGTGATAAGACCTTGGTGGCGGCAGGAAATTCATTAGTCTCACAGTCTGGGGGAAGAAGCTGTTGCCCAGTCTGGCAGTCCTAGTTCTGATGTTCCTGTACCTCCTTCCTGACAGTAGAGGGTCAAAGAAATTCTGTGTGAGGTGGTAAGGGTTCTCAACAATGCTTCAGGTGCTTTTTATCCAGTGCTCTCAGCAAATGTCACAAATAGGGGGAGGGAGACACCAGCGATCCTCATGTTGGTTTTTGCTATCCTCTCTAGGATCTTGCCGTCTGATGTCTTGCACAACGATGCAGCCAGAGAGGCCACTCTCAGTGGTGCTCCTGTCAAATATTGTCAGAATAGGGCAGGGGAGCCTTGCACGTCTCAGTCTCCTCAGAACGTGTAGATGCTGCCTTGCCTTCTTGACTAATGAGGAAGTGTTGTTGATCCAGGTTAGATTGTCCATCATGTGCATACCAAGGAACGTATGTGCCAAAACATAGAAAACCTACAGAACAATACAGGCCCTTTGGTCCACAAAGATGTGGCGAACATGTCCTTAACTTAGAAGCTACCTTGGGTTACCTATAACCCTCTATTTTCCTAAGCTCCATGTGGCCTTCACTCTCTCCACACTACAGCCATTGATGTGCAATGGAGAGTGATTGACATGTGCCTTCCCAAAGTGCATAATCATCTCTTTTGTCTTGTCGACATAGAAACTCAGGTTGTTGTTCTCACACCATTTGACAAGCCTCCCTATTTTCTCTCGGTATGCTGTCTCATCCTTGTTTCAGATGAGGCCAGCCACTGCTGTATCATCAGCAAACTTGATTATATGGTGAGACAGCAGCGTGAACGTCAGGTGACTGAGCAAACAACCCTGGGAGGCAACAGCGCTTAGTATGATGGAGCTTGATTTATTACTGCCAACTCGGACTGACTGGGGCCTTTCTTTCAAGACATCTAAGATTCTGTTTGTGGAAAAGGAGTTGAGTTTCAATGAGAATAGTCTACCTACCAGCCTCTGGTGTATCACCGTGTTAAATGCTGAGGAAACACACTATATCAAAAGGACAGGCAGATGTGCAGATGAGTGGGATAGCATTGTTGGGAAGAAAAAAGAAAACAAATCCTTTGTTGCATGGAGCGACTGAGGAGAACCCAAATGCAGGACACCGGCACGTCAACTGAGTTGGGGATGCTGGCGTAGATGTAGACATAGACGTAGAACAGCAACCCAGTGGAATCTTGACAAGGAGACAGGACTTACAGGGACTATCTGGAAACTAGAGCTGAACTTGGAATTAAACTTAGAACTAGCAGTTCTAATTGGACAAGAGAATGAAGTATTACATGAGAATGGACCAACAAACTGGCAACCTGTGTAGTGACGCCATCATACTTATTTCACAGTCTCTGATGCAAACCAGGTGTACTGTAATTAAGCAAACTAGTAGCAATTGGAAATCTAATGGCTGAAATTAGGGTATAATCGGAGAGAAAGGAGTGTTAAAGGGGAACAACCAAACTGAACCATGACATCCTTAGGATCATAGGATCAGAAGATTTAGAATCCTTGTGGATACAGTTCAGAAATTGAAAAGTTAAGGAGACCCTGATAGGAGATACATGCAGGCCTCCAAACAGTAGCCAGGATGTGGGCTACAAATTACAACTGGAAATAGAAGAAGCTTAAAAGGCATCTAAAAGGTGCAATGTGACAATGGTCATGGTAGATTTCAGTATGCAGGTAGATTGGGAACATAAGTTTGGTGTTGGTTCCTAAAACAAGGAATCTGTAGAATGTCTATGAGATGCCCTTTAGAGATCAGCTTGTGTTTGAGCCCACAAGGGAAAAAGACAATTCTGAATTGGGTGTTGTATAATGAACCAGATTTGATGAAAGGAGCTTAAGGTAAAGGAACACTTAAAAGACTGTGATCGTAGTTTGATGTAATTCACCCAGCGGTTTGAGAGAGAGAAGCTAAAATCAGATGTCTCGGTGTTATTACAGTCAAGTAAAGGGAACTATAGAGACACTAAAATGGAGCTGGCCAAAGATGATTAGAAGGGAACACTAGCAGAGATGATGGTAGAGCAGCAGAGGCTGGAGTTTCTGGGAATAATTCAAAAGGCATGGGATCAGTTCAAAGATTCATTTTATTATCAAAGTATACAACTCTGAGATTCTTCAATTCTCTGGGTAGCCATGAAACCAAGAAAGAAAAGAAAGATAGCATGAACATTGACCCCTAAATTCCACCTTCCTGTAAAAAAAATACAAAAATGGAACAAGTACATTAACCTCCAAATCATTCCTTCCTCGCAAAAAAAACAAACAAAATGGATCAGGCACATTGACCCCCAAATCTCTTCTCCCACACAAAAAAAGCAAACGAAATGGATCAGACACACATCGATCTCCAAATCCCTCCCGCAGCACAAAAAAAAGGAACAAAAAGGATCAGGCACATCGACCTCCAAATCCCCCTCCCCACACAAAAATAAAACAAGAAGATTGGGCGAAAATATACTAACTGCATGCCAGAAGTTCAAGAATGTCAGGGACAGAAATGAGTGTAGTCATTATTACTAAGGAGAAAATGCTTGGGAAGCTGAAACATCTAAAGGCAGATAAGTCGCCTGGACCAGATGGACTACACCTCAGCGTTCTGAAAGAGGTAGCTGAAAACACTGTGGAGACATTATTACTGATCTTTCAAGAATTACTAGATTTTGGAGGACTAGAAAATCACAAATGTCAATTCACTCTTAGAGAAAGGAGAGAGTCAAAAGGCAGGAAATTATAGGCTAGTTAACTTGACTTCAGTAGTTAGCAAAACATTAGAGTCCATTACTAAGGATGATTTTTCAGTGTACTTGGAGTCATAACATAAAATCAGCCATTCAACATGGTTTCCTTAAGGGGAAATCTTTTCTGACAAATATGAGGAAATAAAGGGAAAGATAGACAAGGGAGAATCAGTAGATGTTGCTAAATTGGAGTTTAGTAGGCCTTTGACTTGATGCCATGCATGCAGTTGCTGAACAAGACAAGAGCCCATAGTATTACATGAAAGATACTAGCATGGACAGAAGCTCGGATGACCAGCAGAAGGCAAAGTGTGGGAACAAAGGGGGGCATTTCTGGTTTGCTACTGGTAACTATTGATGTTCTGCATGGCTTGGTGTTGGGTCCACTATTTTTCACCTGATATGTTAACAATCTGGATGAATTCATGGCTTTGTAATCAAGTCGAAGGATTATACAAAGAAAGGTGGAGGGACAGGTAGCGTTGAGGAAGCAGAGAGTCTGCAGAAGGACTTGGAGAGATTAGGACAAGGGAACAGAAATGTCAGATGGAACACAGTGTGGGGAACTGTATAGTCATGCACTTTGGTAAAAGAATAAAGGTTCAAACTATTTTTTAAATGGAGAACTAATTCAAAAATAAAAGTTGCCCTCTGATATTCAAAATAGAACCTGAGTTGCAAAGGGACTTGGGAGCCCTTGTGTAGGATTCTCTAGTGGTTAACCTGCAGGTTGAGTCAAAGGTAAGGCAGACAAATTCAATGTTTGCATTCATTTTGATAGGACCAGAATATAAACACAACAATGTAATGCTGAATCTTCATAAGGCATTGATCCAATTGCATTTGGAGTAATGTGAGCAGATTTGGATATGCTGGCATTGGAGAGTACCCAGAGGAGTTTACAAGAATGATCAAGCAAATGAAAGGGTTAATGTATAAAGAGCATTTGATGGCTCCAGGTGTTAACCTGCTGGAGTTTAGAAGAATGAGGGGGATTCTCACTAAAACCAACTAAATATTTTAAAGGGCTAAACATAGTGGCCATGAAGAGGATGTTTCCAGTAGTGGGAGAGTTCTATGACCAGAGGGCACAGACTCAGAACAGAAGGATGCCCCCTTAGGCCACAGAGTGGGAAATCTATGGAATTCACTGCCACAGATGGCCGTGGAGGCCATGCTGTTGGATATAATTAAAGTGGAGGTTGATAGATTCTTGATTAGTAAGGGTATTAAAGGTTATGGGGAGAAGACAAAAGAATGGGATTCAGAAGGGAAAAAAATCTTACAGTCTTATGGTCTAATTATGGAAAGGTTCTGAAGTCATTTTTAAATCTTCAAATAGAGGATCCAACAGAATGTGTCATACCTTCTGGTCAATTTTGACATTGATTTGCAACCTCATCAACATTAATTGAATGTGCAAAGAGCTTGACAGAGGATTTGAATGGGGTGAGGCTCATGAGTGTTCAATTTCTATTCATGCTGCAAGTCAGAATCAGAATTAATATCGTGAAATAATATGTCGTGAAATTCGTTGCTATGTGGCAACAGTATATTGCAATACATAACAATAAAAACTGTAATTTCCAGTATGTGTGTGTGTGAAAAAAAAGACAATGTAATGAGGTAGTGTTCATGGGTTCAATGGCCAACCATAAATCTGATGTCAGAGGTGAGGAAGCTAGTCCTGAATAGTTGAACCTGTGCCTTCAAGCTCCTGTAAAAACTAAGTCAAAATATATCTCTTTTTCCTGCTTTTTTTTAAGGTGCCATTTGTTAATGTTAGCTTTAACTTATGCATTTGGCTTTCTAGCTGCTGTTTTAACAAGGTATTTTGTGTCAATGGAGAATTTCTCCACATATTCAAGTTCCTGTCGTTCTCTTGTTCATCTAAATTCTGGAAGAATAGTTGGTGTCATGTTGACTACATTTATATCTAGAAAATAAATGCCACACGAAAGGTACATCACACACATAATCTTATTGTTACTATTGGTGGCTGTATACAATAGTAACCAATATGATTAGTGTAAGGAAACTTGCAGCAACGATGTAAGCCTTGTTGAGGATATGTTTAAACCTTACTTAAGTAATAAATCTGAGTCAATAACTCATGGAATAGGCTGCATCCTCTTGCAATAAATACTAATTATCTTGAAGGACACGGAATTTTCTGAATTTCTGAACAGAGAGATATGGGTTTGTTGTAGGACGAAGATGATAAGTTGTTGGATCTAGCTATAAGCTTACTGCCAATGTGACTCATGTATAGAGATGTGAGCAACTGAACTCCTTCAGGGATTAGCTGAATTATGCTTTCTTGTGGTTAGTTTTTTATGATTGTCATTGACTTAGTAAAGCTTAGAGCAGAGGCTGGTATTAAATGTGTCAATACCATTTCTATTGGGTGGTTAACTGGAAATTTTTTGGGGAAATATTTTTAAGTAAGCAGTCTTTTTCATCATTTAAAAAGGTTTTTAACATAGGAGTAAATATCTCTTTCTTCAATTACAGTATATAGGGTCTCAGTGAGATAGCCCTGGAATACTGCAGACAGTTCTGGTTTCTTTACCTAACGAAATAAAATATTTGCCAAGGAGAAGTGCAATGATATTTACCCAATGTTTTTCCAGAAGCTGTAGGTATGCCTTGGGAGAAGACTGACAGACCTATACATATTCTCTGGAGTGTAGAAGAAGTAGAAGTATGCTCACTGTAACTTACAAACTTTTACAGAGGATGGCTAGCTAGATGCAGGGAGAATGCTTCTCTTGGCCGAAGAGCCCTGTCCTTGGAATTGCAGGATTAAAGTTATGAGTAGGCTGTTCAGGACTGAGGCAAGGAAAACTCCTTACACTGAAAGCATTGAATGTTTGTAATTCTGTACTCCCGACAGCTACGGAAGCTTAGTCATTCATTAAATTTTAAATGTGGATCAAAAGCCTTCAGGATATTAGCGAATAAAGGGCTATGGGGAGAGTGTAGGATGATGAAATTGATGTAAAAGATTAGCAATGATCTTGATGAATGATGGAGCAGACTCAAATGCCCTGATTAGTACACTTTTATACTCTTATTGCCCAAGTGCTTTATTGGAATACGCAGTTTTAATTTACAAAACTGCTTAAAGCCTGTCTCTACACAATGTTTTCACTACTCAAAAGAGACAGCACTGAAGCAGTTTGTATGAGATAGCATTAGATGCTAATTCTGGTTCTATCATTATCTGAACACTTTAATTCTCAGATCTTAAGATTCTCTGGACTTTGTCCTCACAAATTCTACTTAACACATCATCTGAAATGAGAAGGAACATGAAACTCAGACATTCCCACTGAATCCTATCTAAAATGTCTGTCTTACATTGAAGATTCACACACCTCTCTCTCTAATTTGCGCACTCCCCCCACCCCCCCCACCGTTTATCTCTTTCTGTCTTTGTTTCAATTTGTGGCTCTCTCTGTCTATCTGTCTCTTTCTTTCTCTCTCCATCTTTCTCTCTCTGTCTCTTATCCTGATGGTTCTCTAATTGATTCCCTCCTACTCCTTCCCTCTCATTGTTTCCCTTTCATCCTATCTTCATGCACCTTTTCTTTAAATACCCATTTATTTGTTATATAAATGGTATGCGAATGGTATGCTGGCATTCATAGCAAGAGGATTTGAGTACAGGAGCAGGGAGGTACTACTGCAGTTGTACAAGGCCTTGGTGAGACCACACCTGGAGTATTGTGTGCAGTTTTGGTCCCCTAATCTGAGGAAAGACATCCTTGCCATAGAGGGAGTACAGAGAAGGTTCACCAGATTGATTCCTGGGATGGCAGGACTTTCATATGAAGAAAGACTGGATGAACTGGGCTTGTACTCGTTGGAATTTAGAAGATTGAGGGGGGATCTGATTGAAACGTATAAGATCCTAAAGGGATTGGACAGGCTAGATGCAGGAAGATTGTTCCCGATGTTGGGGAAGTCCAGAACGAGGGGTCACAGTTTGAGGATAGAGGGGAAGCCTTTTAGGACCGAGATTAGGAAAAACTTCTTCACACAGAGAGTGGTGAATCTGTGGAATTCTCTGCCACAGGAAACAGTTGAGGCCAGTTCATTGGCTATATTTAAGAGGGAGTTAGATATGACCCTTGTGGCTACGGGGGTCAGGGGGTATGGAGGGAAGGCTGGGGCGGTGTTCTGAGTTGGATGATCAGCCATGATCATAATAAATGGCGGTGCAGGCTCGAAGGGCCGAATGGCCTACTCCTGCACCTATTTTCTATGTTTCTATGTTTCTATTCACACTCACAATAATGGACTATTGGTATCAGTTACTCATCAACACACCTTATCTCCTTACCTGCCCATCACCTCCCTCTGGTGCTCCTCCCCTTCACTTTTCCCATGGTCTTCTGTCCTCTCCTATCAGATTCCCCCTTCTTCAACCCTTAGCTCTTTCACCTATCAGGTTCCCAGCTCTTTATTTCACCCCTCCCCCTCTTCCAGTTTCACCTATCACCTACTACCTAGTACTCCTTCTTCCCTTCCTCTCATCTTCTTGTTCTGACTCCTCATCTTCTTTTCCAGTCCTGCTGAAGGGTCTCGACTGAAACATCGACTTTACTCTTTTCCATAGATGCTGCCTGACCTGCTGAGTTCCTCCAGCATTTTGTGTGTGTTGCTTGGATTTCCAACATCTGTAGATGTTCTCCTCTTTCAGATACTCCTCAACATAATTGAAAATGTAGTTTAATGTTCCTCCAAAAGTTTTCCAGAGCATCAGAGGTAGCCATTGTTCAAAGATCTGTTCCTCTTACTTTAATTAATGACTGATCTTTCTAGGAGTATACCTCACTCACATTCTGGCTCCCATACTGTCTCTCATTCTTACATCTCCTGTCCACTTCTCTGAATTCACCATTCCGTTACTGCCATTTTTTTTCTTGGCTCTCCTTTATATGTAATATTTATAATTTAGGTTTCCATGCACCGTCTTCCTCAGCTTCTACATTACTGATTCCCCATTACTCAAGAAACCACATTACTGGGCTGAAGCAACACACATCAAAGTTGCTGGTAAATGCAGCAGGCCAGGCAGCATCTCTAGGAAGAGGTACAGTCGACGTTTCAGGTCAAGACCCTTCCAGACTGGGCTGGGCTGAATCTGGCTTCTACTTGTATCAAGCATATTCGTCATTGTGCAAGGGATTGCATTACTTCCAGTACCATAACTCATAAGCAGCATGCTGAGAACTTCATGAAGCCTCCTCATTAATTATATAAACAACTGAACAATAAACTCTCCTCAGCATACACATAGTTGACTGCATCACAAAGGCCTCAAGGCAACAATATTGAAAAATTTGCACAGTTATAGAAACTTCCATAAACTCCATTGATCAGAAAAGCAATCCAATGTCCAACTTGCTAGATAACTTTTTCTGGTCATGCTACATGTGTTCAGCTCAAACCATTTGCTGCTAGGAATCTTCTTGGGTATAATGTGTTCAGATGTTTTGAGGCTTTTGAGACACCACTAATATACTTCCAAAGGAGGTAGAGGTTGAGGTTTATTTAAAAGATAGTGGACTAACTAATCATATGTTGAGGGCATAGGCTGGCAGCCTGCATATTTATGAAATTGCTCTAGTTTTTGCAAAACAAGCACACTACATTGACCTGCTATCCAATAGTCTGCCATATAACCATGCACAAACACATAGATGCACAGAGACTAACCGTTTTCCATGTTTACATGTGCAGCACAATAGATTTAGTCTACTAACTGGTTTTAGGAGTCCAGGTTCTGTTCACAGGTCTTGCTGCAAATAGCCCTTTGCACTGTTTGGGTCTGGATTTGAATTCAAAGATGGTTCTGCTTCTTTAGTAGACCTGCATGGATTTACTGGAAGTCTGCACTGCATCTAATTAGAACACTGCTGCATGATCAAATGGTTTACTGCCAGCACTTGGTTCTTTTACACAGCATATGTAAATAGTTTACATTCTGACTCAATTTCATTTATTTATTTGGAGATGCAGCATGGTAACAGGGGATTCAATCACAACGAGCCTGTGCCACACAATTATGCGTATGAGACCAATGAACCGACTAATCCATATGTCTTTGAGGAAACAGAGAATCCAGAGGAAGCCCATGTGGTCATGGGTAGAATGTACAAACTCCTTACAGACAGCGGTGAACCTGGGTTGCAGATGCTTTTATAGCCATGCCACTGTGCTGGCCAAACATCTCTGGGTGCTTGCCTTCCAGTTGTGTAAATTTAACTTGATAGGCGGGCTTAGAACACAAGCTGGCTCAGGTGCTTTTACAACACCTTTGATTTAACTGCTTCTGTTCAACTCCAGATTGGTTCAAAATGTCTCAAGCATGCTCTCGGTCTTCTCTTCATCAGGTGTTCTGAATTGTGGAATATGGAACATGGAATTGTAGAATGTGGAAGTGCATGTGGAATTGTTTGCACATCAGCTAGAAATTGGCCAAGCAATGTTCTGCATTGAGCCTTGAATATACCTGCAACAGCTGCTTCTTTGAAGTGTCTTTATTACTTTGACCAATCCCTCAGCCATTCCACTTGATGCATTATGGCGAAAGCTGCGAATACTGGAAATCAGAAAATGTGAGAAAGGCTCCATTGAAAGGGAAGCAGTTAAGGTTTTAGAACTGAATTTGGAGAGAAAACATGTTACTTTTCAGAAGCAGAGGAGATAGAGGAGAGATGGTTAAATATTGATAGTGAAAAAGGCAAATTAGACCGACAGAAATCCCAAAAGAGAGTGAGAAGGGAAAAGAGAGTGTTTGTCACTAATCTCTTTCTTAAGGTTTGTCAACAGAGTAGATCAAAACTGACAGGTGTTTTAGGAGCGAGTTCACAAAAAGACTCATAATGTGCTCAGAAGCGATATATAAGCCCATGTGTTTTACTTCAATTCACTTTAAATGACTGCCCAACAGTTCCAGGAAACTGATATGTCTTTTTTCACCAAGGGTACATGTATTCTCTGAATGGTCTAGTAGGTATGTAAAAGCCTGCAAAGGAGTTTTAAGTGACCTCTTCTGGAAGCTTTTTTGTAACTACTATGTTTGTCCACCGATGATTTTTTGACCATTTCCCAAAGGTCCCAAAAAACTAAGCTCTTAAGAATTGCTGACATGATGACTTTGCCTGCGTATTCAGTCTGACCACATTGTTCCTTCTTAAAGTACTTTGGTTTATCATTTTATGAGCCCATTTGGTTCACAGCTGTTTGCATGATAATTGCAGAATGGTGTTCAGCTTCTCATCGACATTGTTCAACTCTACCCATATATGCGGGTGATGGGGTGGAGATACGTCTCCATCAAAGAAGGTGTAAGGTGCTCTTTCTGTCCACTGGCCTGTAGGTCATCCTTGGGCAAGGAGTAGCACCTTTTTAGCCCCCTGAGCAGGGTCAAGTGAAGCTGTTGGAGCAGGTAGTGGCTGGTTGTATGAGCAGCCGGTGCATATCACAAGTCCTGGTTATACAACCACTGACACCAGGCAGACAATCTCTGAAGAGTACTGATGATGCTTGGGCTTCAAATGTTCAAATGGTTCAATTTAATATCAGAGGATGTATACAGTATACAGCCTGAAATTCTTCCCCTTTGCAGAGACATCCATGAAACAAACCCCAAAGAATGAATGATAGTAACATCAAAACCCCGAAGCCCCCTCTCCCGTCCCACACACAAGCTGCGCCAGAAACATCAGCCCTCCCCTTTCCCCTTTCCCTGCTTGCACCAGCAGAAGCACCCCCACCTCCAGAAAGTGAGCAATAACAAAAGCCCCAAAGAGCCCTTGACCTAGAGACCAAAAACTGCAGTTCATAACCCAGCACGTCAGTATCTCAGTGTCTCAGACCAGCGAGGGAGCAACAACGGGAGCAGGAGATGAGCAGCTTGCACTTCTGCTGTTACAATGTTCAGTCTTGCTTCTCTAAGCCTACCAACTCAGGGACTGACAGGGCCTCACCCTCCATCATAAGCGAGGGAGAGAAATAGAGAGGAAAATGATCACTCAAGTACAGGGGCCTTCTTCCGACAGCAGTGCACACCGCCTGCTGTCCCGATGTTTGGGTCTCCCATGACACTTCAACCAGTGAAATTGGCAAGGAGCTGGGTCATTCTCGGGTCACCCATCTCGTAAAGACACAACCCAGAAGAAGGCAATGGCAAACTGTTTTTGTAGAAGAAATTGCCAAGAACAACCATGGTCATGGAAAGACCATGATCGCCTATGTCATACAACACAGCACATAACGAAGAAACCCACATATGTTCATTGATACTATTCAACACTGAGCCTTTACAGCAATTTCAAACACAATTTTTGAAGTGCTCCATACTTAACATGTAGATCATATTTTCATTTCCAACAACAGAGATCTTATGCAACAGAATATCCACAGTGCCATTTTGTTTAGGACTCCTGCATTGGTCATATAGTTAACCTGCAGTATTTGGTGATGTTGTAGAGGGTATGACGGACTTGGAGCCTAATACTGCTCGGATGTCTTATGATCTCTTACTAGGTAAAGAAATTCAAAGGAAAAACAAAATAATTTTCTGATTTTAAATACAGTTCCTAGTACCTCTCCATTTGTACATAATTGCATTTGCTTTTTGCCTAAGTGCAGGAAAGAAATATAATTACATCCTCTTTCCAATTATCCATCACGTAGCCTATTAGTGCACCCGCACCACAATCTGATGCATCACATTCAGTTTCAACATGTGTGTAGTATTATAATGGAAAGGTAAGCTTCAATTCCTGGTATTCTTGTGTATTCACAACACGTTGCTCTTTGTTCCACCTCTATTTTATATCCTTTTCTGATAAGTAGTGCAATGCTCTGAGATAGTGGTAGATTTGAAAGGATCGCTAATTAAATTGCAGTATTCCCAAGTGCAACCTTACCAGACTTCAGTACATTGACGATAGCTTCTAGTTTTTCCCCTCACTGGTTGTAGCTCATTGGCATCAGCCTTCATGCTATACTACACTTTTCTTGCTTTACTTTGTAATCTCCAGGGCAAATCCTCCAAAATCAGAAGATTTTCTTCTACTGTGCTCAAGGTTATATAAATTGTGCTGGTTACATAAGCAATGATCTGCTCCTTACAGGATTTTATTAATCTAGCACTGCAAAATTTTGAGGGAAGCACTGACCTCAGAGGCTGATCTTGGTTTTAAGTAGAGCTCTCTAGGTGTGTCATTGGCCTGGCTCATCTAACTATATTTGCTGTTGCCCTGTTCTGCACAGAAGTCCTACATTTTGTGAATATCATTGATTCTGCTAATACTTATGTTTAAGTACTGGAAAGAAGGCAATAGACATGGTTTGTCTACTATTTGATTTAACATGGCTTTGTGTGAAATCATTCTTATTCCTTCAGTGCAACCATTTTTGGTAAGTCCATCCCACCCACTCTGTTTGGCGCTCATAAGCACACTATTTTCTTCAAGACTATCTGGTTCCTTCTCAGCTTGACTCTTTATAGCAAGTGAAATTTGCCTAGAGTTACAAATAACTACCTTTGTATCTCATTGATGCAAATTTTTCCATGGTGCCCTGTTATGCCAGAGTAGCTATTTTTAAAATTATTGTCATGCATTTAATCACAATGTATTAATATGCAGCTTTAAAGTATTAATGCTGAAAGCATTCTTCCTGTCTAACTAATGTTTCTCAGCCAGCTATTCTCTGTTAAAGTTGGCCTGTTGGAATAGTTACCAATAATAATGGTTTGCTCTGCCTGCTTTCCATTGATTGCTGTAATGTCTGTAAAAGATCACCAGCAAGTGTTTTCAATTTGACAGTGCCTTTGTCAACAATATCTAGCTGAGCTTGCTAAAATAAGTGTCCTTATTCATTACTGAACAGTCTGCAGCAGTATTAATTTACATGCCACTATATTGATTGTTAATCAACACCCTTACTCAAAAGTCTGCCTGTAGGCTGTAGGGTAATGTAATTGGTGGAAACATATATAATTCAGAGCCACTGATATTGAGTTGGGGTTCACTTTAAGACAGTGGTCCCCAACCACCAGGCCGTGGACCGGTACCGGGCTGCAAAGCATGTGTTACTGGGCTGTGAGGAAACAATATGATTTGGTGATATGAAATGATATGAGTCAGCTGAACCTTTCCTCATTCCCTGTCACGGCCACGGTTGGAACTTGAATGCATGCGAGGTCATTACTCACACGTCATCCATGTCAGGGTGGGAAGAAGATCAACTCCTCGAGCTTGCAAATGATGGTGGGCTGAAAAGTATGTTTGACATAACATCTCTGCCGGCATTCTGGATCAAAGTCAAGGCTGAATATCCTGAGATAGCCACGGAAGCACTGAAAACGTTGCTTCCATTTCCAACATCATATCTCTGTGAAGCGGGCTTTTCTGCAATGAATGCAATGAAAACTAAATTGCGTAATAGACTGGACATAAGGAACCCCCTTCGAGTATCGCTGTCTCCCATCACCCCTCGATGGGACCGTCTTGTTGCAGGGAAACAAGCCCAGGGCTCCCACTGATTCAACGATGTTGGTGTGTTGCAATGATTTTATATGTTCATATAGGGAAAATATGTGCTGTGTATTTAATATTAAATTTGTTAGATAAACCCTTTTAGAAATAAATTGAGTGTATTAGCCACGTATAAGTGAATCAGTTAACTTATCACCTATATTCCGGTCCTGATTAACACCCGCCTCCACCACCAGTCAGCCGGTCTGCAGGAATATTGTTAATATTAAACCGGTCCGCAGTGCAGAAAAGGTTGGGGACCCTGCTTTAAGAGGCTGGTCTGACGTGATGATGTAATTACGTAAGGGACTTTTACTTGCTTTATGTTCAGTTTTTGGAGTTCAATAAATGAAATGTTTCAGTTTTTCTTAAACATAAAATGCCTCATGTCATTTTATTTGTGAAAACTGACATTGGTGACACCAGTGCTCTAGATCAATTCCAGAGCTATTGAACATGTCAGCAATGCAGTCACTTTGAAACTGCTGGAGTTTTGGGAGCAAAATGCCGTCGCTGAGTTTGTGCAAGCCAAGGCCCAATTTGTGCTGCGAAAAGTCACCGCCAATGGCACCAAATTCCACTAGGTGGTAGCGTTGCTCAGAAACTCCATGGCTGCGAGAGTGGTGAGTCTACTGGAATACCTGGTTGAACACAATAAATACTAATCGCTGAAAAATCAGCTTTTAGAGACTTTTGGACCATCAGAGTCTGAGCACACCAAACAATTTCTCTCCTTGCTCAGCCTTGGCAATGTCAGACCTCTGGACTGTGATGGCCCAGAACCTTTTCATTAGGCTATGTCATACCATGGCAGGCCACTGACCCACACGAGTGGTTTTGCCATTCCTTAAAAGCTGCCCGAGGGCTTCCCTGACAGATGAGCGTTGGTATGATCATCTCACATGTGTCCTGCTAGGGCTTAGAGCAACTCCAAAAGAAGACCCGCAGTCACCTGTGGCTGAGTAAGTATACAGGCAGCCATCACAAATGCCAGATGATTTTATTCCTGACAACATGACACCTGCTCGACCAATCAACAATGTTCCACACTGCTCAGTAAGTTCAATTTCTTTGCACCTATTCCTGCCTCCCATCATGGCGTCCAGCACTCTTGGGTTCCTCTTGGCCTACATTCCATCTCATTTGCTTTTGTTCACCCTGACGCACAGAAATATCCTCTTAGGCCCCCTTATATTGGACCATTCTGCATTTTGGAATGCAGAGAAAAGACTTTCTTCACCAATAAGAGGAGTAAACCTGAAAGGGTTTCGATAGCTTCCCTTAAACCCACCTAGATTTGGAGAATTCTGCTAGCATGCCCCTGCCCTCAGGTCATGACCACCAGCATGTCCACACACCTCTGTACGAGCCAGAGTCACCTGCTATTCCACCGGCCCAGGCTGGGCGGCTCGTCTCAGCTCCGGACAGGCTCACAGTATTGAATTCTTGGGGGGTTTGTGCAAGCTAATGTAACTGGTGGAACCACAACCACTGACATTGAGTTGGAGTTCACTTTAAGAAGCTGGTCTGACGTGATGATCTGATTACATAAAGGACTTTTACTGCGCTTTGTGTTCAGTTTTTGGAGTTCAATAAATTAGTTGTTATGGTTTATCTTAAATATAAAATGCCACACGCCGTTCTATTTGCAAAACCCTACAGCTGCAGTTACAGCTTGTCGGATACACTGAAATTTCAGTTGCATGTTACCTGAATAAATACATAAATTATAAAGCCCTCTTTCCTGGTGTCATCTTCAATTACACGTGAAGTTGCTGTTGTTTCTTGTCGTAACCACGGATCTGCATGCTATCAGAATCTACCTTTATCGTTGGCAAATGAAGTTTATGACTATTCAAACTCACAAGACCTTAGTGAGTGATGGCTAGAGGTGATTAGTTAAGGGGTGAAGGGTTATGGCAAGAAAAAAGGTTAAAA
Organism: Mobula birostris; assembly: GCF_030028105.1. Taxonomy (NCBI): domain Eukaryota; kingdom Metazoa; phylum Chordata; class Chondrichthyes; order Myliobatiformes; family Myliobatidae; genus Mobula; species Mobula birostris. Next base: position 67,109,984 of record NC_092380.1, on the reverse strand, counting down.
AAAAGTCAGCCTTAATTAAATGGTGCTGGTGAAACATGGCATCGTATTGCAGGCACCTTGCAAAACTTTCTTCTAAACTACTACTATTTCTGCAATCTGCAGCCTATTATTTCCCTTTAAATAATGTACTTCTGGACCATAATGAATTCGCAATTCCATGATCTTCAGAAGGACTTGGCGGACTTAACTCTCAAGCATGCAGGTAAAGTACCTTCAAACAGATGATGGGACGAGAGGACTCCAAGCCAGACTAAAACACCCTGGCATGAAACTTCCTCTAACCAGTATCTTATTGGCAAACATACGGTCACTGGAGAACAAAATTGAGGACCTAAGGACAAAATTGCTTTATCAGAGAGCAATGAGGAATTTCTGCTCTCTCTATTTCACAGAGACATGGCTCACCCCAGCACACTTGATACATTGGTAAGACTCAAGGGTTCTAGATACACAATATGGACCAGACTGCTGATTTGGAGAAGGCAAAAGATGCAGGTTTGTGTTTCATGATAAACTCATTGTGGTGCTTGGAGGTAGCAGTTTTGTTGCACTCTTATTCCCCCACCCTGGAACATATAATGATTATGTGCTGACCATTCTACTTATAGTGCCAAGGGAGTTCTCCTCCATGATCCTGACAACAGCTTATAGAACGCCAAAGCTCAGCGTTAAGCAGGCACTCAAGGTTTTGAATGCCTCCATCAGCAGACAAGAATCAACCTACCCTGATGCCTTTCAAATAATTGTTAGGAACTTCAGTCAGGCTTGTTTGAAAAGAAACTCTGCCCAATTATCATCAGCGTATCACCTGCAGCACCAGAGGTCCCAACACACACAACCATTGCTATACTATGATTAAGAATGCCTTCTGCTCCATGCCTAGACCTCATTTTGGGAAATCTGATCATTTAGCTGTCCTCCTTCTGCTTGCATACAGACAGAGGCTAGACAGCAAGTTTTAAGTAGTAAGGAAAATGAAGAGATGGTTGCAGGTGGTAGAGCAGCAGGTATGAATTTCCTTCGAGTCGGTGGATTGGGTTTGTTCAAGGACTCATGAAAGGATCTGAACAAATACACCACGGTTGTCATAGACTTAATAAAAATAGTCCTAGATGAGGATGAAAAGTAGAAAGTGACCCGATCTGAGGTGCTTTCTTTTTAATAAACCCATTATAAGGTATAGAAAATACAGTTATAGAGCACTAAAGCACAGAAACAGGCCTATTGGCCTATCTAGGCCATGCTGGCCTGGTCTTCTGCCTAGTCCATCTACCTGCACCTAACCATAGCCCTCCATTCCTCTCTCATTCATGTACCTATCTAAGCTTCTCTTAAATGTTACCATTGAACTCACATCTACCATTTCAGCTGCCATTTTGTTTCCGTACTCCCAACACCCTCTGCCAGAAGTTCACCCTAAACCTTTCACTCAACGACAGCAGAAAAAGTCTGCATGCATTCACCCTATCTACATAATTTGGTATACCTCTATAAAATTTCTCCACACTCTCCTGGCCTCCAGTGAACAAACTCTGAACCTATTCAATCTTTCCCTATATCTAAGGTCCTCAAGTCCTGATATAATCCTTCTAATTTTCTTCCGCACCCTTTCAATCTTTCCTGTAGGTAGGTGACCAGAACTACATGCAATACTCCAAGTTCAGCTTCACCAACATCTTAACAACGTGAACAAAACATCTATCAAATAAAGGGAAATTATGGTAAACCATGGATGATGGAAAATATAAGCCAATATTAATCTAAGAAAATACTCTAAAGAGCTGAAAAAACTAATAACGCAATGTTAGATCATTTGCAGAGAATTTTCAAAAATACCAAGATATTCATTTAGTACTTTGCATCAGCAAGATATTGAAAAGAAAATGAATTCCAAAGTGTTTGAGAGTTAAATGAACAGTAATATGATGGATAAAAGGAATCTTTGAACCCAATGGAAGAAAAAGCACCAAAACCCAATGGGTTATATTATTCATATTTCAAGCCCTTGTATAATGTGAATGTTTTCTATAGCAGAGAAGAATAGCTAATATGCTACTCGCTTTTAAATGAGTGAGCTAATCTTATTAGAGAGCCAGTTAACTTAACATCTGTAGTTCTGAAAATTTTACAACATTTGGAATCTAGTTGAGCATTAAAAAACCAATAGTACAATAATAATTCTTGCTAAGCAATGGATTTTTTTGAGGATCTAACTGTAATGATGAGAAGGAAAACAGTTAATGAAGTGTACACAGAGATTAGGAAAAACTTTGGACAAGATATCACTGAAGTAGATGAAGGGATTTTGCACCAGTCAAGAATCTCAACCCTTAAGAAAACAAAGAATCATGTGGTTATCGTCTTCAACACTCACTTGTTAAGCCCATGCCTACAGTACCTTCCATGTACAAAATACAATGTACCAAGGTCACTTTGAGAGCACTTTTCAAAAAAAAAGTAACTAGAAGACAATTATGAGGAATATCAGAAAAGAGTGCAAACAGGGTTAAAAGTATTTGAAGGAATAAAAAAAATGTAGAAGTTGACCCAGTGTCTCACAAGGCATTCTTGAGTCAATGTTCACTGTGTACATCACTAATTTGAACATGGCCTTTGATGTAGGAGGTTTTAGTTTTGTGTTTAAACTGGAAACTATCATAAATTCTTCCAAATACCAATGGGAGCTGTAATGTGTACTTGGATGATGCTGAATGGGCATAAGTTGATAAGTGGAATTAAATATTAATTAAAGGTATATTTGATTGAAGGAAATAATGAAAGAGAAATTGACTGGAAGTGCATAGTGGAAAAATAGATATGTGGGAGCAAAATTTCAAAGGACTTTAAAGCCAACACCTCAGGCTGATCCATCTATTATTTAACAACAATAGATTCTTGACATCACAAAAAAACAGGAAAATTAAAGCCCTGAGGTTCTGACAAGCCTCTGTGAAGCCTCAATAACAGCATTGAGCAAGGGATTAGTGCAGATGGGCAAAAAGGTCTACATGGACATGGTTAGCCTGTTGTTCTGATGTGTATCACTATGATTCAATGCAGAGTATTGATCTCTCCAGTACAGAAATGGCACTGAGTTTTTAATGAGGTCAAAACAAAGGTACAATATACTTTTTCCTTGCATGAGATTGTAGGACAATGATGTGTATAAAATGATGAAGATCAGGATCATTACCAGTAGAAGCAAAACTCCTCCAAGAGTTTAAGACCTAGAAAGAGCAGACATAAGTGTAACATTCAGTACAGAGAATAAAGAAAGCTTCAATACATCATGGAATTCACAGTTCTCTTGGTGCATGAGACAGAAATCAGTACTTAAAATTGGATTTACTGAAAAGAAAGTGGTTGAAGATCTATTGAAACAGGCCAGATAAATATATGCCACCATGTCTTCAGAATAAGCTCTTCATAGAGAATAGTTGGAAAGTAAAGTGTGGAAAAGAGTTACTTCTTGGAAAGTTGCCCAATGTCAAGGAACCTAAGATGCATGCAGAGAAAGACGCTGGATGATGCAGCGAGAACCAAGCAGTGGTAATGCCTGCAGACTGATACAGAGTCCTGATCATTACTCAGAGCATTTTAGCTCTGCAGAATTTTGTGAATGTGATCCTTCCTGATAACTCCACATCCCCCAAAGTTTTATATACATATATCAGTCATTGTGTAATAAATACTTAACTTTGACTTCCTTTTATTTATTTATTTTCATAAAATATCACTGATTCAGTAATGAAAGTTGTAGAAGCTTAATGTATTCTGAAAAGTAAATCCTAAAGTGTGTTTCATAACTTAAAAATGGGTGTGAAGAAGGAAACGATTCTACTTAATTGTTAAGTTTCAAAGGTTTCATTTAATCATGAGCAAAGCAGATGAGCATGGAGCAGTACTTGGAGGTATGATGTTGTCGTCATTACAGAGACTTGGATAGCTCAAGGGCAGGAATGGCTACTTAGAGTGTCAGGCTTTAGATGTTTCAGAAAGGACAGGGAGGGGGCAAAAGTGGAGGTGCGGCACTGCTGATCAGAGCTAGTGTCACAGCTGCAGAAAAGGAGGAAGTCATGGAGGAATTGTCTACTGAGTCTCTGTGGGTGGAAGTTAGAAATAGGAAGGGATCAATAACTCTACTGGGTGTTTCTTATAGACCATCCAATAGTAATAGGGGCATCGAGGAGCGTAAGGGGAGACAGATTCTGGAATGGTGCAATAATAACAGGGTTGTTGTGATGGGAGATTCTAATTTCCCCAATATTGATTGGCATCTCCCTAGAGCAAGGGGTTTAGATGTGGTGGAGTTTGTTAGATGTGTTTAGAAAGATTTCCTGACACAATAGGTAGATAAGTCTACTTGATCTGGTATTGGGAAATGAACCTGGTCAGGTGTCAGGTCTCTCAGTGGGACAGCACTTTGGAGATAGGAATCACAATTCTATCTCCTTTACCATAGCATTGGAGAGGGATAGGTGCAGACAGCTTAGGAAAACGTTTAATTGGAGTAAGGGGAAATATGAAGCTATCAGGCAGGAACTTGGAAGTATAAATTGACAGCAGATGTTCTCAAGGAAATGTAGGGCAGAAATGTTGCAATTGTTCAGGGGCTACTTGTGTGGAGTTCTGCATAGGTATGTTCCAAAGAGACAGGGAACGGATGATAGGGTACAGGGACCCTGGTGCATAAAGTCTGTTGAAAATCTAGTCAAGAAGAAAAGAAAAGCTCATGAAAGATTCAAAAAACTAGGCAATAATAGAGATCTAGAAAATTATAAGGTTAGCAGGAAGGAGCTTAAGAATGAAATTAGGACAGCCAGAAAAGGCCATGTGAAGGGGTTGGTGAGCAGGATTAAGGAAAATCCCAAGGCAATCTACCAGTATGTGAAGAGCAAGAGGACAAGATGTGAGAGAATAGGACAAATCAAGTGTGACAGTGGGAAAGTGTGTATGGAACCAGAGGAGATAGCAGAGGCACTTAATGAATACTTTGGTTTAGTATTCACTACGGAAAAGGACGTTGGTGATTGTAGGGATGACTTACAGTGGATTGAAAAGCTTAAGCATATTGACATTAAGAAAGAGGACGTGCTAGAGCTTTTGGAAAGCATCAAGTTGGATAAATCCCTGGGACCGGAAAAGATATACCCCAGGTTACTGTGGGAGGTGAGGGAGGAGATTGCTGAGCCTCTGACAATGATTTTTGTATCATCAATGAAGACAGGAGAGGTTCTGGAGGATTGGAGGGTTGTGGATGTTGTTCCTTTATTCAAGAAAGGGAGTACAGATAGCCCAGGAAATTATAGACCTGTGAGTCTTACTTCAGTAGTTGGTAAGTTGATAGAGAAGATCCTGAGAGGCAGGATTTATGAACATTTGGAGAGACATTATATGATTAGGAATAGTCAGCATGGCTTTGTCAAAGGCAGATTGTGCCTTACGAACCTGATTGAATTTTTTGAGGATGTGACCAAACACATTGATGAAGATAGAGCAGTAGATGTAGTGTATATGAATTTCAGCAAGGCATTTGATAAGGTACCCCATGCCAGGCTTATTGAGAAAGTAAGGAGACATGGGATCCAAGGGGACCTTGCTTTGTGAATCCAGAATTGACTTGTCCACAGAAGGCAAAGTGTGGTTGTAGATGGGTCATATTCTGCATGGAGGTCAGTGACCAATAGTGAATAGTGTGCCTCAGGGATCTATTCTGGGTATCCATTCTTTTCGTGATTTCGTGAAGTGAAGGGATGGGTTAGTAAATTTGATGATGACACAAAGGTTGAGGGTGTTATGGATAGTGTGGAAGGCTGTCTGAGGTTACAGCGGGATATTGATAGGATGCAAAACTGGGCTGAGAAGTGGCAGATGGAGCTCAACCCAGGTAAGAGTGAGATGGTTCATTTTGGTAGGTCAAATATGATGGCAGAATATAGTATTAATGGTAAGACTTTTGGCAGTGTGGAAGATCAGAGGGATCTTGGGGTCTGAGTCCATAGGACACTTAAAACTACTGCGCAGTTTGACTCTGTGGTTAAGAAAGCATATGATGCATTGGCCTTCATCAACCATGGGATTGAATTTAAGAGCCGAGAGGTAATGTTACAGCTATATAGGACCCTCGGCAAACCCCACTTGAAGTACTGTGCTCCGTTCTGGTCACTTCACTATAGGAAGGATGTGCAAACTGTAGAAATTATGCAGAGGGGATTTACAAGGATGTTGCTTGGATTGGGGTGCATGCCTTATGGGAATAGGGTGAGTGAGCTTGGCCTTTTCTCCTTGGAGCGATGGAGGATGAGAGGTGACCTGATAGAGGTACATAAGAAGATGAGAGGCATTGATCGTATGGATAGTCAGAAGCTTTTTCCCAGGGCTGAAATGGCTAACACAAGAGGGCACAGTTTTAAGGTGCTTGGAAGTAGGTACAGAGGAGATGTTAGGGGTAAGTTTTTTATGCAGAGAGTGGCGTGTACATGGAATGGGCTGCCAGCGACAGTGGTGGAGGTGGATACAATAGGGTCTTTTAAGAGACTCTTGGATAGGTACATGGAGCTTAGAAAAATAGAGGGCTATGGGTAACCCTAGGTAATTTCTAAAGCAAGTAAATATTCAGCACAGCATTGTGGGCTGAAGGGTCTGTATTGTGCTGTAGGTTTTCTATGTTTCTACGGTAAGGTCTGAGTAATGCATACAATATACATCCTGAAGTTCTTCTTCTTCACAACAATCCAAGATGGTGCTGTGTACGGCAGCCATGTTGTGTGCTCCATTCCAAATCTACAGTATACTAATAATTTCTACAATTTTCTGAGCATTTTCTGTTTAAGTAGCTGATAGTCACATCAGATATGATAGACTGACCCTTCTGAACATCGGAAAGACAGCATTTACCCACTATGTGCCACTTTTCCTACACTGGGATCCCCTGCTGCACAATCTATGGGAGACTCATCTCTTACACCACCACTACCTCGGATGAAGCGCCGGAGGTGAGGGAGAAGGGTCGGCGTCCTGGTAAGGATGAGACGGCGTGCAAATCGACCGCCGCTCCCTAGCATACTCCTGGCTATCTTCAGTCCGGAATAACAAACTTTGTGAACTGAGTGCCAGAATCTCCTATCAGCAGGAAACAAGAAATCAACGTTTTGTGTTTCATGGAGACCTGGCTGATGGAGGAAATACTCGATCATGCCATCGAGCTCTCTGTTCCAGGCAGACAGGTCGAAAAACCTCACTGGGAAGAGTAACGGAGGAGGGGTATGCTTCAATGTCAACAATACTTGGTGTGACCCCCAGAATGTGCACACACTCAAATCCTTTTGTTCCCCGGACATGGAATACCTGGTGCTGCTGTGCAGACCCTACTGGCTGCCGAGGGAGTTCACGGCTATTATCATCACCGTGGTGTACATTCTACCCTAGGCTCACATTGACCTGGCTCTCACGAAACTGTATGAGACCATCAATACACTGGACACTGCACACCAGAGACTGCCTTCATCGTCGCAGGCGACTTTAATTGAGCGTTGCTGATGAAAGTCTCTCCAGAGTTCTGTCAGCACATCCAAATGAGCACTCGTGGAGATAACACACTTGACCACTACTACACTCCCTTCTGCAACACTTACAAAGCTCTCCTCCATCCAGCTTTTGGAAAATCAGATCACTCTTTGATCCTGCTTCTGCTGACGTAGAAGCTGAAGCTGAAACAAGAGACGGCCATAGCTAAAACAGTCCACTGTTGGTCCGACCAATTGGCCTCCATGCTGCAGGACTTCTGCAATGTCTTCCTTGATAAGGATGTCTCCAAGTTCACTGATGGAGTCACGTGATTCATCCGGAAATGCAGCGACGATGTCGTCCCCCAGAAGTTGGTCAGGGTCTTCCCGAACCAAAAATCCTGGATCAATAATTCCGTGCGAGCAGCACTTACAGCGTGACATCAAGCTTACATCTCTGGAGATCAACAAGAGCTCAAGAAAACCAGCTATGATCTGCACAAAGCTATCAAGGCTATGAAACAACAATACAGGGACAACATTGAGTCAAGATTCGCAACGAATAGCACATATGACTTGTTGCAAGGGCTGCATACCATCAGACATCAAAACCAAACGTTGTGGTGCCGCCAACATCACAGATTCTCTCCCAGACAAGCTCAACTGCTTTTATGCTAGGTTTGATGTCACTAACTCTGAGCCTCCGAGGAAAGCCACTGCTACAACCTGCAACTTGGTCATCTCTGAGGCTGAGATACGCAGATGTTTCCAACGAGTGGGCAGTCGCAAGGCTGCGGGACCAGACGGCATCCCAGGGCGAGTACCTGGGATGTGCGCAGCACAACTGGGAGCTGTGTTTAGAGTGTAGAGTGCCCTCCTGCTTCAAATTATCCACCATTGTCTCTGTACCAAAAAAGACCAAGGTAACATACCTGAACGACTGGCATCCTGTCGCACTCAGCTCAATAATAAGCAAATGCTTTGAGAAGCTGGTCAAGAATTACATCTGCAGCTTGCTATCAGCCAGACTGGACCCCCTACAATTTGCTTACCGACACAACCAATCGACAGATGACGCAATAGCCACGGCTCTACATACTGTGCTTACACATCTGGAGAAGAAGAATGCCTATGTGAGAATGCTGTTCTTGGACTACAGTTTAGCATTCAACCCCATAGTTCTATCCAGGCTCAACAAGAAGCTCAGAGACCTCAGCCTTGACATTGCCTTGTGCAGCTGGATCCTGGACTTCCTGTCAGATCGCCAGCAGGTTGTAAAGGTGGGCTCCCTCACCTCTAACTCTCTGACTCTCAATACAGGGTCAATACAAGGCTGCGTACTGAGTCCCCTCCTTTACTCCCTGTATACCCATGACTGTATCGCCAGCCACAGCTCCAATCTGCTAATTAAATTTGCCGATGACACTACATTGTTTGGACTTATGTCAAAGAATAACAAGGTGGCCCACAAGGAAGAAGTCATCTCTCTGACACAGTGGTGTCAAGAAAACAACTTTTCCCTCAATGTCACAGAAATAAAGGAGCTGGTTGTGGATTACAGGAGGAATGGAGATGGGCTAACCCATCTGGGGTTGAGAGGGTAAACAGTTTCATGTTCCTCGGCATCCACATCAACAAGGATCTCACGTGGTCTGTACACACCAGCTGTGTGGTGAAAAAGGCACAACAGCGCCTCTTTCACCTCAGACAGTTGAGGAAGTTTGGTATGGGCCCCCATATCATAAGAGCTTTCTACAGGGGCACAATTGAGGGCATCCTGACTGGTATGGGAATTGTACCTCCCTTAATTGCAGGACTCTGCAGAGAGTGGTATGGATATCTGTAGTTGTGAAGGTTCCATGATTCAGGACACTTACAAGGACAGGTGTGTAAAAAGGGCCTGTAGGATCATTGGGGCCCCAAGCCATCCCAGCCATATTCTATTCCAGCTGCTAGCATCTGGGAAGCGGTACCATAGCATAGAAGCCAGGACCAGCAGGCTCCAGGACAGCTTCTTCCACCAGGCCATCAGACTGATGAACTCACGCTGACTTGAGTGTACTCTATAATACATTGACTGTTCTATTTATTAAAAATTATTATAAATTACTGTGATTGCACATTGCACTTTTAGATGGGGACGTAACGTAAAGATTTTTGCTCCTCATGTATATGAAGGATGTAAGAAATAAAGTCAATTCAATTCAATTCAATCCATGAAAACAGAGGAGTGCCCCAAAGAATGAATGCCAGTTAAATGTTAGAACCCCAAAACCTCCCCCCAGCTCTCCCCTCCCATGTGTAAGCAGCAGCAAAGCTACGACCACCCCCCCATCCCCCACCAGCAAAAAAAAGCTTCGGTGCCCCGTACCGAGCACTCAAGCTTGCAGCAAAGCATCAAAAAAGACACAGATTTGCAGTATCCTAAGGACTATTTGTTCTCCTTGGTATTTGACATACAACAGACTCTCTCTCTCCCTAAGGGAAAAAGGGGTTTCTCCGTTTCACAGCGAGAGGGGAGACATAACAAACAACTCACTGATTTACAATGTTAAAAGTCCATTGCAGCATTTTTTCCGAGCTCTGTGCCCAAAGAACTCAGGTCTCTGGACACACAGCCAGAGATCTTCTATTTCCCACAACACACTGACTTCCTGCAGAGGCACCAACCTTGAGTCTGCCCACCTCCAGAGCCACGAAATCCCAAAACTCCAAAGGTGAGCTAATCTTCTAGGCTGCGTCCTTGGTATATTGAATAACAGCCTACCGTAAATACCCCGAGAGCGGGTCCCATTCCCGCAAAGAACTAAAGTTAGCATGTAACTCCAGATCAGGGTCTTTGAAAGAACCCTGACAGGGAAAAATAGTGAGATTAACATTAGAAATAGAGCTGTTTCCGCAGATGCAAGCAAAGGAGTTTCTGTTAGTTGCCAGGAGTCGCTGTCCGACTAGAACGGAATTGCACTGAATTGATTCATGATTTTTGTAAGCCTCAGCTCTTCCAGCTAGATGCAAATAAAATCTTTCCTTATTCTAGCTAAATGGTAAACTTCAGTTCTAATGAAAGTATTCAGTTCTCACATTATTCTATGAACTGAGTGTGATTGTCATTTTGGAGACCATAAATGTAGCTTTGTGACATGAGCTTCACCGAGCAGAAACTGATTTGGGACAAACAAACTTCATAATGGCTTTTGAGATGGTTGCCGTAGATGACAATCATCAGACAATTGGAATTCATGTGAAAGCACTATCGTATCAGAGTCTTACTTAGCTCCCTTACCACACTATTTGATTAATTATTTAACTGAATCTGTTGTATCCTGTAATCCAAATGTTTGAATGCAGAGAACATATTTCACCTAGAGATTTATGACTGTACATTAAAATTCATTAAGTACCACCACCTTTAGATATTCACAGACCATTAGAGATCAATCATATATGTCAGGAAAAGACACGAAATTCTGACATGATAACTTGCATTCAGCTCTCGAAAGCAGAGAGCAAAGCTAATGTCTTGTGGCAATTGAAGCTCCAACAGAAACCTACTGAGGCAGAATGACCCCTGCTGCTTTGTGTTCTCATACTATGTGCATTCATAAAAGTTCCTTTAGCTAGCACTTGAAAACAAATTTGTTCGGAACTTCCACCAGAGAAAGCCTTCACATAATTGTAATTGATTTAGAAAGCAAGCAGAGGATTTCAACCTCCGCTTCATGCCACCTACTAGTGCTAATCCTAATTTGATGAAATGATATTCCAATTACTCATTGTGATTCCTCAGTCCATCTCTACCTGATCCATTGCATCATTTTCAGTTCAAATGATTCCGCACAAAATGACCGTAACAAGAAAATAAGTACATTTCTTAAAGCAGCAATTTCTGATGACTTCTTAAAACAGGGATGTGTGAGAGTTCACAAGTTCTGTGGAATGACTCAAACTGAAGTAAGGTGCAAAATTCAGAAATAAAGTAGAAGTAAGAATTCCTGTAAAAGATTAGGGATAAGAACTAGGAGCAGAGGTATGCATTTTTGCCTGTCAAGGCTCTTTCAGCATACATTCCAATCATTGTTAATCTTCAAAATCAGTTTCCCACATTAGCTTATTACCTAAAATATATAGTTCTCAATTTTATAGCAGTTAATACTGAGCATCTCCTGCTTGCTGAGGTAAAGGTGTCCAAGAGTTTGCATTATCCACGTGAAGAAGTAATGCATTTCATATCTCAGACTGCTGCATTAACTTCCATCCAGAGGAAACAGACTCTCTGCATCTAACCTATTTTTCAAGAATTTTACATCTCTTTCAGATGACATATTAATCTGAAAATAAAAGAAAAACAAGGACTTCAAACTCAATCTACCCGGCCTCTTAATCAGCAATCTAGTGACTACAGAGAGTATAAAAGTTCCACATATGACCTCTGGGATGCCACCTCACATGGAAAGTGGCAATTCTGAACCAAACTTGAATCACAGCGCAATACTTGACAACTGTGGCAGGGCTTCAATGCCATCACCTCCTACAAAGTAAAGCCAAGCAACATCAATGGGAACAAACACAAAATGCAACAAAACAAGGTTTCACTCTTAGATTGGCTCAATGCCTTTTATTCTGCATAACTGGATCCTCTATTTCCTCACTGGCAGACTCCAGTTAGTATGAATTGACAGCATAGAAACATAGAAACATAGAAAATAGGTGCAGGAGTAGGCCATTTGGCCCTTCGAGCCTGCACCGCCATTTATTATGATCATGGCTGATCATCCAACTCAGAACCCCGCCCCAGCCTTCCCTCCATACCCTCTGATCCCCGTAGCCACAAGGGCCATATCTAACTCCCTCTTAAATATAGCCAATGAACTGGCCTCAACTGTTTCCTGTGGCAGAGAATTCCACAGATTCACCACTCTCTGTGTGAAGAAGTTTTCCTAATCTCGGCCCTAAAAGGCTTCCCCTCTATCCTCAAACTGTGACCCCTCGTTCTGGACTTCCCCAACATCGGGAACAATCTTCCTGCATCTAGCCTGTCCAATCCCTTTAGGATCTTATACGTTTCAATCAGATCCCCCCTCAATCTTCTAAATTCCAACGAGTACAAGCCCAGTTCATCCAGTCTTTCTTCATATGAAAGTCCTGCCATCCCAGGAATCAATCTGGTGAACCTTCTTTGTACTCCCTCTATGGCAAGGATGTCTTTCCTCAGATTAGGGGACCAAAACTGCACACAATACTCCAGGTGTGGTCTCACCAAGGCCTTGTACAACTGCAGTAGTACCTCCCTGCTCCTGTACTCGAATCCTCTCGCTATAAATGCCAGCATACCATTCGCCTTTTTCACCGCTTGCTGTACCTGCATGCCCACTTTCAATGACTGGTGTATAATGACACCCAGGTCTCGTTGCACCTCCCCTTTTCCTAATCGGCCACCATTCAGATAATAATCTGTTTTCCTATTTTTGCCATCAAAGTGGATAACTTCACATTTATCCACATTAAATTGCATCTGCCATGAATTTGCCCACTCACCCAACCTATCCAAGTCACCCTGCATCCTCTTAGCATCCTCCTCACAGCTAACACTGCCACCCAGCTTTGTGTCATCCGCAAACTTGGAGATGCTGCATTTAATTCCCTCATCCAAGTCATTAATATATATTGTAAACAACTGGGGTCCCAGCACTGAGCCTTGCGGTACCCCACTAGTCACCGCCTGCCATTCTGAAAAGGTTCCGTTTATTCCCACTCTTTGCTTCCTGTCTGCTAACCAACTCTCCACCCACACCAATACCTTACCCCCAATACCGTGTGCTTTAAGTTTGCACACTAATCTCCTGTGTGGGACCTTGTCAAAAGCCTTCTGAAAATCCAAATATACCACATCCACTGGTTCTCCCCTATCCACTCTACTATTTACATCCTCAAAAAATTCTATGAGATTCGTCAGACATGATTTTCCTTTCATAAATCCATGCTGACTTTGTCCGATCATTTCACCGCTTTCCAAATGTGCTGTTATCACATCCTTGATAACTGACTCCAGCAGTTTCCCCACCACCAACGTTAGGCTTACCGGTCTATAATTCCCCGGTTTCTCTCTCCCTCCTTTTTTAAAAAGTGGAGTTACATTAGCCACCCTCCAATCCTCAGGAACTAGTCCAGAATCTAACGAGTTTTGAAAAATTATCACTAATGCATCCACTATTTCTTGGGCTACTTCCTTAAGCACCCTGGGATGCAGACCATCTGGCCCTGGGGATTTATCTGCCTTCAATCCCTTCAATTTACCTAACACCACTTCCCTACTAACATGTATTTCGCTCAGTTCCTCCATCTCACTGGACCCTCTGTCCCCTACTATTTCTGGAAGATTATTTATGTCCTCCTTAGTGAAGACAGAACCAAAGTAATTATTCAATTGGTCTGCCACGTCCTTGCTCCCCATAATCAATTCACCTGTTTCTGTCTGCAGGGGACCTACATTTGTCTTTACCAGTCTTTTCCTTTTTACATATCTATAAAAGCTTTTACAGTCCGTTTTTATGTTTCCTGCCAGTTTTCTCTCATAATCTTTTTTCCCCTTCCTAATTAAGCCCTTTGTCCTCCTCTGCTGAACTCTGAATTTCTCCCAGTCCTCAGGTGAGCCACTTTCTCTGGCTAATTTGTATGCTTCTTCTTTGGAATTGATACTATCCCTAATTTCTCTTGTCAGCCACGGGTGCACTACCTTCCTTGATTTATTCTTTTGCCAAACTGGGATGAACAATTGTTGTAGTTCATCCATGCGATCTTTAAATGCTTGCCATTGCATATCCACCGTCAATCCTTTAAGTGTCATTTGCCAGTCTATCTTAGCTAATTCACGTCTCATACCTTCAAAGTTACCCCTCTTTAAGTTCAGAACCTTTGTTTCTGAATTAACTCTGTCACTCTCCATCTTAATGAAGAATTCCACCATATTATGGTCACTCTTACCCAAGGGGCCTCTCACGACAAGATTGCTAATTAACCCTTCCTCATTGCTCAAAACCCAGTCCAGAATAGCCTGCTCTCTAGTTGGTTCCTCGACATGTTGGTTCAAAAAACCATCTCGCATACAATCCAAGAAATCCTCTTCCTCAGCACCTTTACCAATTTGGTTCACCCAATCTACATGTAGATTGAAGTCACCCATTATAACTGCTGCTCCTTTATTGCACACATTTCTAACTTCCTGTTTAATACCACCTTCTCCCCATTAACAGTCAGTGCATTTGCAGCATAGGGATCTGTGCATAGCCTACTGCCTCACTTGCTTTATAATTATTATTGTATGGCTAAGTAAAGTTCCAATGCTTTATATAAGTTTGCTCGAGGCACCACTATTGGGGGCTTAATCTAAGGTGGTGACAAATTGGCATATAGGAGGGAGATTAAAATTCTGCTTAAGAGGTGCCACAACATTGCATTCAACATCAACAAAATCAGATTATCTGCTACAGAAGGAAGAAGACAGAGGTCTCTGTACCAGTCCTCATTAGGCAAACGGAGATGGAGAGTGTCACTAGTTTTAAATTCCTAGGTGTCAACATATCAGCGGATCTGTATTGATACTAGCACATAAGTATTATCCAAAAGAAGGCATGGCAGTCCCTGTACTTTCTTCAAAGTTTGTGTAGATTCAGCCTGTCACCAAACACTTCAACAAACTTCTACAGAAGCTGAGTGGAGATGACTCTGTCTGCATCAGGGTCTGATATGTAAACATCAATGCCCAAGAATGGAAACGGATTCAGAAAGTGGTAGATACAGTCCAGTCACAGGTGAATCCCTCTCCATTATTGAGTACATTTACATAGAACGCTGCCACAAGATTCATCGCCAAGGGCCCCCAGCTTCTAGGCCATGTCTTCTTCTTGCTATTGCCATTGGGCAGGAGGTACAGAGGCTTTAAGTCTTATACTACCTGGTTCAGGAACAGCTGTTACCCTGTCTCTATTAAGCTCCTGAACCGGTGTGGGTACCTTCGTTCATCGCTACTCTGAACTGATTCAATGACCTGCAGTTTTAAGAATGCTTTACATCTCACCTTCCCAGTTTTATATTTATTTGCACAGTTTGTCTTCTTTTGTACCTTGGTGCTTGTCAGTCTTTGCCAGTTTATGTATAGTTTTTTGTAAAATTCTATCGTATTTCTTTTTCCTTAAATGACTGCAAGAAAATGAATCTCAAGGTAATATATGTTAACATACGTACTTTGATGATAAATTTATTTTGAACTTGAGTTCAAAGGTTCAAAGGTTCATTTTTATTATCAAAGTATACAACTCTGAAATTCTTCATTTGTCTGGTTAGCCATGAAACCAAAAAAGAAAAGAAAAGCAGCATGATCATTAACCTCCAAAACCCACCTCCCCGTAAAAAAAAACAAATAAAAATGGAACAGGCACATCAGCCCCCAAATCCCTCCTTCCACACAAAAACTGAGCAAAAATGGATCAGGCACATCAACTCCAAAGGTTGATTAGAGGTGGAGCTTCGGAGACGATGGCGCCTGACAGCGACTCCTTTGTTTGCATCTTCGAAAACAGCTCTATTTCTATCCTTACTATCTCTATTTTTCCATTTCAGGGTTGTTTTGAAGACCCTGACCTGGAGTTACATGCTGACTTCATTTTTTTGCAGGAATGGCACCCGTTCTCAGGGTCTCATGACTGGCTGCTATTTGACATATCAAGGACAGGGCCTAGGAGACTAGCACACCTTTGGGGTTCTAGGATTTCGTAGCTCTGGAGGCAGGCGACTTAAGGTCAATGCCTCAGCAGGAAATCGGTGTGTTGTGGGAGACGGAAGATCGAAAGCAGCATGCTGGTTGCTGGCTGTGTGCCCAGAAACCTCAGTTCTACGGGCACAGAGCTCGGAAAAAGCGACACAACAGACTTTTAAAATCATAAATCAGTGAGTTGTTTGTTATGCCTCCCCTCTCGCTGTGAGACTGATACACCTCTTTTGCCCTTATTAGGGAGAGAGAATGAGCCTGTGGTATGTTGAATTACTGGGTGAATGGGTAGTCTTTGGGGTACTGCAAGTCTGTGTCTTTATTGATGCTTTGCTGCACGCTTGAGTGCTCAGTGGGGGGTGCCGATGATTCTTTTGCTGGACGGGGTGGGGGGTTCATTGTTTTTTTTGCTGCTTACACTTGGGAGGGAGGAGCTGGGGAGGGCTTTGGGGTTCTAACATTTAACTGTCATTTATTCTTTGGGGCACTCCTTGTTTTCGTGGATGGCTGTGAAGAAAAAGAATTTCAGGATGTATATTGTATACATTTCTCTGATATTAAATGTACCTTTGAAACTATTGAAAACCCTCCTCCCACACAAAAACTGAGCAAAATTAATCAGGCACAGTGACCCCCCCCCCCCAAATCCATCCTCCTGCCCAAAAAAATGAACAAAATATATCAGGTGCATTGACCCCAAATCCCTCCTCCCATAAAAAAAAACAAAACGGGTCATGCATATCAGTCCCCAAATCCATCTCCCTGCACAAAAGAATCCCCAAGAAGATCAGGGAAAAAAACACTGCGTATGAAAACCATAAGACCAAAAAAAAAGATGTTATAGTCCAAGTCCACATCCAAAACGCAGAAAAAACCTGGGTAACACTGCCTGCAGCGGCAGGCTCTTCCCTCTCTGGTGGCGTAGAAGAGGGATCAAAAGGCAGGCAGCCAATGCTCACACTCTGCACTTGTTTTGATGTTTCAGTCACCCTCGTTGCTTTAATTGGCGAACAATGAAAGCTTTTATCGGTGAAATGTAGCCAAACATCAGCTCCCACGTGATCCTGCAGGCTTCTCACCACGAGGTTCACTCATGGTGCCTCTGCTTCCTGGAATCTTGGAGACTGCAGAGCACTAAAGCACACAAACAAACACTAAACAACAAAATATATTCTCCAGCAGTTCCAGAATCACATCCAAGATGAGAAACGAATGTAAAAGACAGAAAACAATTGAAAAAGATGTTTCCATGTTCTATCCAGAAGATGTCAACCAAAGGAGCATTGTGCACAGGCACCATCTTGATGAAAGAGCTGACTATGGACTTCAGGAAGGGTAAGATGAAGGAAGACATACCAATCCTCATAGGAGGATCAGAAGTGAAGAGAGTGAGCAATTTCAAGTTCCTGAGTTTCAAGATCTCTGAGGATCTAAGCTGGTCACAACATATCGATGCAGTTATAAAGAAGGCAAGGCAGCAGCTATATTTTATTAGACGTTTGAAGAGATTTGGTATGTCAACAAATACATTCAAAAACTTCAATGGTTGTACTGTGGAGAGCATTCTGACAGGCTGCATCACTGTCTGGTATGGAGGGGCTAATGCAAAAGAAGCTGCAGAAGGTTGTAAATCAAATCAGCTCCATCTTGGGTACCAGCCTACAAAGTACCCAGGACACCTTCGGGGAGTGGTGTCTCAGAAAGGCAGGGTCCATTATTAAGGACCTCCAGCACCCAGGGCATGCCTTTTTCTCACTGTTACCATCAGGTAGGAGGTACAGAAGCCTGAAAGCACAACACTCAGCAATTCAGGAACAGCTTCTTCCCCTCTGCCATCCGATTCCTAAATGGACATCGAATCTTTGGACACTCACTTTTTTTTAATATACAGTATTTCTGTTTTTGCTCATTTTTAAAAACCTTTTCAATATACATATACTGTAATTGATTTACTTGTTTATTTATTATTATTATTATTTCTATTTTTTTTCTCTGTGCTAGATTATGTATTGCATTGAGCTGCTGCTGCTAAGTTAACAAATTTCACGTCACATGCCAGTGATAATAAACCTGATTCTGATTCTGAATCTTCTAAGCATATTCTTCCTTCATTAAAGAGACAGTACAAAACAATCTCTCATACAGCCGATATGCCCCTACAGTGCTTTATGTAATTGCAGCATGATCTCCACAGTCCTAAATTGAAGCCTTTTTACAATACTAGATAACCTACCACTTTTCTTCTTAATTGCTGCCAGCACTTCCGTGTTAACATGCTATGCATTAGTAACAGTTGGTACTAAATCAGCTCTCACATAGTAGGATTACAGGAAGACTGATGATTGTAATAACACAATGTTTAGTGGATGATTTGCAGTGGTGAGGTATACCATTGTGATAGAGGAATGCAAATTATACTCTCCATATAACCAGGCTAGATCAGATTTCCAGTCTGGTTAATCTTCTTGTTTCTGATATTTCTAAGCATATTTTCAGAGTATTAACACTGTTTTAAGTTCCTTTGCTAAATCTCAATGTGGATTGACTTCCATTTGCTTGCTAAAACTTTTGGAGCAAGCAACAGGAGCAGGCACTTCGAGTCCATCACAGAGGGTCTCTGCTTTAAAAGAATTGCAGAGGCTAGTAAAGGACTGTATCTGATTTCACCTTCTCAACGATGTATCCTTTCATCACTTTTCCTGAAGCTCATGTGACCTCATTTTTCCCAGTTAGGACTCCAGAGCAGCTTATTTTGAACCAATGTAACTGTGGTCTTTAATATAATTAATCTGTTATCTCATAAGCATAGAGGAGTTGACTGCCCACTCATTGTCCCAGCTTTGTCAAAATCAATGAGTGTGCTGGGATTTTAAAACATTAACGCTTGACCTGACTTTAAGCTCATCCTGCAGTATATTAAAAAAAACATTCTATTTCCCAGTGAACTACCCTTTTTGTTATGAAAATGAAAACTAAAATGACTAAAGTTATAACAGAGAAACTAATAGAATGCTTCATGCTTCAGTTGAACAGTCAAAGCCTCAAGTCTGCTAAACAATTTGGCGCCTAAACTAATCCTAGTACAATAACACACAGATAGATTTATTCCAGCACATCGTTATCCTTACACGGCTATAAATTTTGTGTCTGTCCATTGTTCCCTTCCCATCTGGCTCCACCTATTACCTACCAGCCTCTTACCCCATCCATCTTGTACTGCTAAACACCAGCAGTGTTTCTTCTTACCTCAGTCTTGATGCAGACTCTCATCCTAAAACTTCAGTTTTCACCTTTGTTTCCAAAGATGCTACTTGACCTGCTGAGTCCTTCCGCTATTTTGTTTTTTGTATCATTCCAGATTCCAGCATCTGCTATCTCTTACAGTATGCATTTATCATCTTTATTTGCTCCTCTCCCCTGCCCACCAATCCAATCGTTTTTTTGAGGACACTGATTCTTTCATTTGGCCCAACTGTGGCACAAGCTAATGGACTAAAATCAAAGAGCTGAAGATAAATGCAAAAGCTAAACAAAGTTTTACATCCTGAAGGAATCATATTTTCACTCGATAGTGTAGTAATGCTCTTCTCTCTTACAAGTTAAGCAGACAAACCGACTAAAGAATAACAAAATATATAATGTTTCAGAATATTCTTTTGCATGCATAGTGATAAGTATTTGCAATTGCAAAATCTGTCAGGCTGCACTTCTAATGTGATCTCACTGTTCTAATGTGGCCCAATTGCTTTGGTTCTTTAGATTCCTGAGTCATATCTTTGACCTATTTAATGTCATTTTGCTAATAGATTTCAAATGATCTTGGTCAGAAACCACTGCATCAATAACTCTCAGGGCCTAATTGCACACAGTGGGATGGCCAAAGAAGATGTGCATATTTCCCTCTCCTTCATCAAAAAATTATGAATTGACCTCAGGGTCAATTTTGTCAAAAGATTATATCCTCCAATCCAAAAGGGCAAAATGCATTTCTGGTCATAATACAAACTTCTAAACAACAGAAGCAGAAAGGTAAGCTTTTTTTCACTAAACGCCTAATGGATATTTTAACCTAATTTGATTAAGCATGCATTATAAGAGTATGAAATCTATGAAATGAATTTAATGTCCAGAGTTCAGCAACTTTTCCTCAGTGGATTCTGTGCTCATCAAAATAAAAGCTATCACATTAGGGAATAGAATATCTAACAGTCATTACAGTAGGCAAAGTAAATCATAACATTAGTTCAATGCACTTTATTCTGCACTGCTGTTTTACCTTGTACTATCTCAATGTTGAAATGAATCAATATATATGGACGGTATCTATGACTTTTTCCACGGTCCTTCAGTGCATATGGCAATAATAAGCCAATTTTCTAATATAATATCATGAAATGTTTGTTTCATTGCTTTCAGAAGGCAGAGATGCATTGATGATCATGTGTTTGAAACTGAATGAATTATATAGCAACTAATCTTACTTCCTCTTGCCCACATGGACACAATGATAATTTTCACCACAATGCTAAAGTGGACTGTAAGGAAAACTAAACATTTGGAACATTGGTAAGCAGGACACACAAGTGCGTAGCCCTTTAAGTAGTTAGAATGAAAGGCTTTGGAATTATCATTGCAAAGACTGAGCAATAAGCATTAATAAAAGAGGGTGAATTTAATGACAATCAAAACTGGAAGGAGAAATAAAGAAAATGAAAGAAGAAATGCAATAAAATGGAGAAAAAAACATAATGAATATAGAATAAAAAGAAGATATGTTTCCATTTAAAATCTGATCATTTTGAAACTTTCCAATATCAATTAACAATTGAAGCAATAAAGCTTCACAGTTGCAATAATTATTTCTCAGTGAGTTCATCTTTCCACATCATGAGCCTCTAGAAGATCTTCATTATTTTCTGACCAAGAAAGATCCCCTGCTGCACCCTACTCCTTCAGTGTCATCAAGACGACATGGCCACAGTCATCATGAGAAAACATTGAAGATGGATTGGGAATGTGATGAGGAGTGAGGTCAGTTCCATCATTGAGACAGCACTCCATTTGGCTTCTGAAGGGCGGAGTAAACAAGGGAGACCAAAGACAACTTGGCATCGTACAGTAAAGGCTGAAATGGGGACCCTGAACAACACCTGGGGCACTATTGAGAAGATGGCCAAGGACAGACAGAGGTGGAGTACCTTCATTTCTGTCCTAAATGCCAGCAGTGTAACAGGCTGGAAGTAAGTAAGTAAGATGCTGCTTAGAATTGATTAGCTCATCATCAGAAGCACATTCAGCAGCAATGAACAAGCAATTTCTGGTGATGAGATTGATTAATGGAACGATGATGAATGCACAATTCAAAGCATTTATGAATGTGTAAAGTAGCTTCAGCATTTTTTATTTAACTTTGCATCTTTTTCAAACTTTGGATGCAAAGAAAAATAGTGCATAAAAGTATGCTATTAACTTCACTATTAATTTAGCAACATGGACTTACACAGAGCTATTAATGGGTGAATAGTTCAAACGATAACCCTTTTGCTCTATGGTCAGTATGCCTCTCAGATTAAATCTCAGAGATTCTCTGCATTAGTTCACTAACTTTTATTATCAAAGGAACTAAGGCAATGTTGAAGATACTGTGACACTATTTGAAGAACAGCAGGGATCAATATATACTTCATTGAAATCAGAAGCATTTCAATACTTTTTGTTGCATCAAATACTTAACAAATATCTCTGTTAAACTGTGACTGAGAATAATATTTAATAATAAAATTACTGAGACATGAAACATTTCAAAATACTTCTGCTAAATAAGTTTCTGCAAGAGCAATAGCAAAATGTTCTCCTTTTTAGCTTTTTTGTTTCATAAAACATGAACTTTACATATAATTAAATTCTCAAGGTTGAAATTAACAGGTGCAGAAGCTGAAGGAAGAAACACAATAAAATGAAATCAGTTTGAAAATGTTATATATGTTTGTCCCTCTTTTATAGTCAAATATCTCAGGGCTTATTATGATTATTAATTGTTGATTGACAGTCAAAACTATTTTTATCAGTCCTGAGTACTAGTTGATGAATCATATGGAAGGGGAGTGGTTAATCATCATTATATTTGGTAATATATGGCAGGCTTTCTAATTATATACTTGGATTTCTCTGGTTGTGGCTGCTGATGACAAGTGTCTGAAATTTCACAGTGCGTGAAAATTATTACATTCATTTTCCAATGACTTCAGCAGGACCTTCTGCTGACAGCTCATTCTGATATCTAGTACCTGATCAATCATTTTTGCATGCTGATCTCAAGATAATCAGTTTTAAATTTAATGTCAAGGATGACTAAACATATTTGTTTCCTTTTTACATGTATATCACCATTTTATTTGATTTCATAATTTAAATCACTAAAAGTAACACTGTAGTAAGACTTCTTCTAATTTTATTTTTAAGTTCCCTTATTCCTCTGCCTGTCCAATTAAAATATTCATTGTCTGAATAAATCATTATATCAAACTCCTTTAAAGCACAAGACTGAGACTAATATGTAAATGATAAGCTGACATAATGATCTCTGTAAGGCCTTGTCACTGCTATTCTTTGACACTTGTGCAGGCGCTACATAAAAGTGTGTGACTGAGCACATTTAATTGATGATGGGGAGAAAGTGAAGGACCTGTGATGTAAAGTTTGCACTAAAATATGTTTAAACTGGCCTGTAAGGCTGTTTACCTCTTCTATGTACATATATGTAATATAAATCAACAATTTTACGCTAACTTATAATTATATTTTAAAAGATTAAATATATCATGGAGTTCTATCCTGTAGCAGTTTTCATTACTGTCAGGGTGGGTTTAAGCAGTGTTGGGAGTAGATGAGAGTCTCTCCGTTATTTTTATTGTGTCAGCAACAAGTGTAGCTAGGTCAGCTGCAAAACAGATTAGGTATAAACTAACCTTGACGTTGCAAAAACAGGTTTAGTTAATCCTAGTCTCAAAAGGGATATTCCTACAGCCCTTGTGAGCTTCTTTTTTTCATTTCTATGAGAGCTTTTTTGAGTGAGATTGCTGATCTTTGTCAATTAATCCATACCTAGCAGGAACAGATTTTCTACTACCTAAGGTCCTCCTGCCATCAGATAGAAGAAACTTTGAGATTTCAGACTGGGCTGGATCCCACTGCAAGCCATGTGCTGTGATTGACAATTACTTTTGTTGAGTTGGTGGCTGTTTAATTAATGGCTGAAGCAGGGAGAAAAAATGGATGAAAAGTCTTTCCTGAAGAAGTCAACCCTGAGGAGACAGAGGCGAGCAGTGGGTTTTAGACTGATTACGGTCACTTATGGCTGTCCCACAGAAAGTCATCAATGTAAGAAAGAGGGGAGTACAATAAAAGTCTGTCTGTGTCCCTAAAAGAGTTAGTACAATAGAGGGAGTCAGTCAAGATGAACTTCATGACCATTACTTTCACCAGAATACTATCTGGTGTGCTATCTGATTTTCTGTACATCTGCAAAGGTCATTGGAAGGCAGGCTAAGCTGGTGGAGAGACTCATGTGATCTGACACTGCCAATGTTGAAAGGTCAAGTCCATCGTAGCTACCACTTCAGCTCAAATCAGCCATCCCAATCTTGATTAGGAATGTTCCCCACATCTCTCCTGCCTCACCCCCCAATGACTGATCCTTCCTGCGGTTCTTCCACTTCTGTACCCTTTCCCATGCATATATTCTCCTCACCCCATCATCAATTTTCATCCCCCTTCTCATTCATCTACCAATCAGCCACACTTTATATGAACCAACTTCTTCTCCTCCCCCATCAGGTTCCAGTTCCATTTGCTCTAATGGTTTGATATTATCACCTTCCTTACATTCCCAATTTCAACATGGTAAATTCTGTGTTCTTACTTATCACCCTCCCAGCTGTCTCAAACTTCACCCTCTCCTTCCCCCCCCCCACCCCCACCAACTGCCTTGGTTTGCTTGTCTGCATTTATGGCACACCTATCACTCTCTCTCCCAAATCTACTCTTCTCCCCTGCCTGACTTGATCTGCCCACCATCCTCCAGTCCTCTCCAGTCCGCCAATCAGCCACTCGCTCCTGACTTACCACTTGCACTCTCCTCTTTATACTCTCCACTCTTAGTCCTGATGCAGGGGTTTGAATCAAAATATTGTTAATGTAAGTTCCCCCACAGATGCTGTTTTATTTGGTGAGTTCCTCCACAGATTATTTTTTGCTTGATCCTGGTTTGTACAGTATACAAATCATTCCACTGAAACAAAATGTTGTCTACTTTGTAAAGTGAAGCAAGCTGATTATTAATGTTGACTTAAATTTTCTGTTTGCAGTTTTGATTGTCACACCCTTTCACCAGCCATAGGACCAGATGACGTCTCATATGTTCCAGAGATTGTATCTGGAGACTGTAGTGATATAATGAATGTGATAATCATTTGTTTGTGAACTTCGCAAATAATAATCAGGAATCTCTATATTTTTCAAGTGTTGCAATTACAAAACAAGTGATTCTCAAATACAATGAGCACCATATTTGTATTTTTTTACATTGAGGATTTATAGAAGCAGTTTGCACTGCATTTTCTAAACCAGTAGCAGTCTTTCTTCAGATTTATTTAAATGTCATGATATCATAAAAGAAATAACAGCAGGTCCTGTGCCTACAACAGTTCCCTCCTTCGCTTCACTGGAAAAGTGCTGCCTCATTTTTCAATTCTCTCTGCAGTCCTGCAGTTATATTGTGCACTTTCTTTGTGCTTTGTTTAGATAAAGGCAATGAGATTACAATCCCCACCTTACATTTTGCCAAGGCCTTGAAATGCAGTATACTCTTTCTAGCCCACATTATAGGTAAACTGACAATCAGATCGTTGCTATTTCCTGGAGGCAGCGCAAGAAAAGTTAATGAGGCTGACTTCAGAAATGGTGATGTTAGTGCTTGAGATATTGGATGGAATGAATCTCATTTCCCATTCCGCAGCAGGTAGAAGATCTAGTTTCTTTTTTTACTGTGTCTCATATGTTATCCTTTGAACACATTTTCCCTCTGAACTCATATTTTATATTCTAGCTAATAGATGTTTTTGCTTTAAAACAGTGAGTTCAGATAATCTGGCATGTAACCAACAAATATATGTATTTATATATAATATTACATCAAAAAGCAATGCAAGTTTTAAAGAAATTATAATGATCAAATTTAACACCTGCTTATAATTACTTCACATTTGTACTTTCAGTCTGAAATAGAAGAGAAAGGGTAAATTGTGGCCATTATGGACCTTAGATTTCTTTTCCAAACTACAGACGTAGGGAAGAAGAAAATATTTTACAATTTAGTCTCATGACTTGTTCCCTGTTCTCAGTCTTTGCTAGCATAAATTCAGTATTGTCTGTACTGAAGAAGCTGCAGACGTTGTAATAATTAAGCTTATCATTCTACTGACCATTGCTTCGTCAAATTCAACAGGGACTCACAAATGACATTGTGTCTTACTCCAATCTCAGAGAAAAATAACTTTTCTGTCACATTGTTAAATGTTCTAATTCCCAAAATAGCTACCGTTACGGCTTTTATCAGTGCAAATTGTCTTGAGGCATGAATAAATTAGGTACGACACAAACTTAAATCTTACAAAACCTGTACCTTGATATATGCAAAGAAACTAAAACACAAGCTATTTATTTCAGTCATTCAGTGTCAGTGTTTATCCACTATGCAAGCTAATAATACTAAGCATGTTTATGTGCCCTGTTCCTTTATCTTAATTTCCTTTATTAATCTCTTCAATTTAATTTTGTTTCTGCCTCACCAATAATCCTGCAAAAGAATACCATCACACCTTAGCTCTGAAAAGAAGTTTCTCCTGGTCTCCAGGTTGGGTTATACGTTTGTATTTAATTTGTCACCTATCTGAGGCAGCTTGTCCAATACTCCTCCATGAATGTAAACAGCCTGCATAAATCCATCCTCACCTTTCATAATTCTAAACCATTACAAGATATTTCTACACAATATATCAAGTAAAGGATACAGGTCACCCCTGCATTATGGTCATTTGAGTTGCGAAAATTTTCCCTTACAGAATTGAGAAATCTTTACCCAAAACTATGTGTGAGAAGAAGAATATAAACACAATTTATTTTCAATTCAGGCATCTTGATACTTGCACAAATGATGCTGCTTCACATTACAGAAAAATAGTGCTGGACCATTTTCTAAGACACCATCATCATATAGATAGATAGATAGATAGACATACTTTATTAATCCCGAGGGAAATTGGGTTTCGTTACAGTTGCACCAACCAAGAATAGAGTATAAATATAGCAATATAAAATCACAAATAATTAAATAATAATATGTAAATTATGCCAGATGGAAGTAAGTCCAGGACCAGTCTATTGGCTCCGGGTGTCTGACCCTCCAAGGGAGGAGTTGTAAAGTTTGATAGCCACAGGCAGGAATGACTTCCTATGATGCTCAATGTTGCATCTCGGTGGAATGAGCCTCTGGCTGCATATAACTTGTGGGTTACGTACATAAATCTAAAAATAACTAATATGAATTCATGAGATGCAAAAGTTTCTGAAGAAAGCTTAGTGTTTTTTTTTATGTTGGCTAGGAATCAAATATTTATGTGCAACATTTCAAGAGAGGAAAAGCTACTCTATTACTTGTTTATCTACAGCACTTGCCTCATTGATAGGTCTTCATCAAAGATGGCATTTCATCTCAGCATACAATACCCATTGTTAAAACCTAAGCATACTCATCCACTGTAATCCACAGTATATTCCATTCCATATGTCAATCTGCATCTCTCATCAATAGATTTTACTGCCAATGTTATTCTACTGAAACTATCTATTTATTTATTTACCGGGATTCTGCACAGAATAGGCCCTTCTAGCCCTTCAAGCTATGCTGCCCAGCAATCTTCTGATTTAACCCTAGTCTAATAATTAACCTACCAACTGGTACATCTTTGTATTGTAGGAGGAAACCAGGGCACCACAGGAAACCCACACCATCACGGGAGGACAAATTAACAGAACATCAGCAATGAAGATTATCAAAACATACTTACATCCCCACAGTTTTGTCATATATAATGTTGAACTTTGCTATTAAATGTTACAAGAAAAACAGTTTTCACATGTCTTTAAAGTTTCCTTTATAACATTAGGTTGATAGTTCCCCTGGACTAATTAAAGATATAGAAAAGAACTAAGATGCGGGTAGAATTGATCAAGCAATTCCAATTTGAGCTGCCTGTCACCAGTACTCTGATGGTTAGTGACAGGATAAGCAATAAATAAGTCAGAGATTTTAAAGTTGCAATCACAGTCCTTACACTGGAGGAACAGTAGTGAGAGAGGATTCTCTTCAGACTGCTTTCGTTCCATATGTTCCTCATTTTCACATGTAAATGGAACTTCCAGCAAAGTTACAATGGTAGAGTAAAACTCACTCCAAGGAGGCAATATAGCTCATATAGTCTGTGGAGAACAGAGCTGGTATTTGTAAACCCCTTCTATGATCTGGGCACTGCTTGAAAGGTTTCATTAATTATAATTTCCCTTTATGTCAAACTCTGAGTCTGCTCTGTTCAATGAGGTCATGGCTGCTGTGAATGGAACCTCAGCACTGCATTTTGACTCAGTAATGATGAAGGAATAATGATATCCGTCAAAAACAATATATAAAGTTGAGAGAAAAGAGCATAACTACTCTTGTTTTCTTTGTAGTTATGGTGACTGTGCTCAGAAAGTTATTAAAATATCTAAGCATGGTACAGCCATAGCATGACAAGTGGAAGAGTAGATGAGATCACGTAGATGACTTCTTCATAGATGATGGTGAGCTTTCAGTGTGCAGAAACGTTTTGGGTAACAGGAAAGGAACCGTTTATAACAAATTATCCCATTTCTCTTCTACCATGACTAGCTTTGGTCAGTGATGAAACTCAATGCTGATAGTGGGTAATTACTTAATAGCAATAATTATCTTTCTCACCACAACCATTCTGGTTATTCAAATTATCATAATAATCTTTGGCATTTGCACCACTATGGTTACAACTTGATTTCCATACATAACTATGACTAATATCTGGATACTTTTAAATTTTCTGAGGTATTATTCACAGCATGCCACACTTTGCTTTGGTCTCACGGGAATGTTTTAAATGCACTCATGCACACACCACAGAACACCCAATCATTTTACAGTGGCAGTAGCATTGAGAGCCACTTGTTAAGCTTGTAGCCTTCCACTTAATGAGATAACATCTTGGAAATCTTTGTGATTGCTGCTGTGCTGCCTGTGAATCATTGGTACTTTGCTTTCTAATTTACTCAGCTCAATGTGTTGGGAGTTCAGAAAACCCTTTAATCACTCAAACACAAGCCCTTTGCCTTTTTGCAAATAAAAAGCTAAAACCTATATCAAATTATTGTTTGTGGGGGAGCTCCCTGCTGCCTAGCTGATGAATGTAATTACTTGCTCACAAATACCTATTCCCTGACTCCTGGAGCAGTCTAATCGCATCACATGCCCAGTTAACAGTGGTAGCTTTCATTCAGACTTCCGGGATCTCACAAAAACTGGCTTCATGTCTTAAAAGATGTTCATTATTTTGCAATACAAGCAATAAAAATGTGATGAAGCATGTAAGTATTCACAAATTAAAAGATAAGTATACACAAGAGAAGCAACTTGGCCTTTCAGAATTCATCTGCTTGGAAAGCAAATCTGTATTTCTCAACTCACACCATCCAAGTCACTCTTGAGCATCTCCAGTGCTGATAATTTCTGCAAGGCTTTTCCCATTCTGCTGCTGTCACTCGGTATAAGGTTTGGCAAAATTGCAAATTAGCTGTGCAAGTAGGTTTCACCAAACATCTTCCAATATTTCAGCATCTCAAGATACAAGTGGCTCCTCCAATCCTCCAATGCTCAGGCTGAATGTTGCTGGATGTCCTCGCAGCCACCCCACCTTCACCAAAGACAGCAAGGGCTTTTCTTTGGGAAACATCATGTCATTTCATGGCTGGATTCTCTCCTATTTCTGGTGAACCTCTTCCCAACCTGCTACCAATCATCCCACCCTATTAACTCCCTCACCCCTGAAACCCCACTTACTGTACCATGTCCCCAATTCACCTCTCCTGTAATCTCTGGTGTACGTAACATAATATCCAAGCCTGGGAAACCTGGCATGAGTTCCCACGTGTATCCATTTTTACTTTAGTGTCAGATGAGTTCCAGTGTCTAACTTGTAAAGTTCAGTCTGACAGATGAGGGTACAATCAGCCAGGCTGACACAAAGAATTAGGGAGAATTGAAGAAAAGTACAATTATAACTCCCAATAGCCAATTGTTTGTAAGAATAGACAGTTCAAATGCATTTAAGGTTAAAATGTAGCAGATTTTGTGCTGCCTACCCAAAATTTCAGGCTTTGTGCCACCAAAAGTGTCTGAGACATTTTTGTAGGGTGTAATTCTTTGAAACGTATTCAGTGCAAGAATTGGCCAATTGAACCCACAGCTCATTGGCTTAATGAATTAAAATCCCAAACTAAGTCTGGTTAAGGGCCCCCAATATTTTTTTGTGACTAATAGTGCAGATAGATTGATTCATTCATACCTGCAATGAACTACCATCAGGAATAGTTTCCATGCCCTCAAATTTCAAGCACACCTTTTAAAAAATCTGCTCATTTCAAAGTTCAAAGTTCAAGTTCAAAGTAAATTTATTGTCAAAGTACATTTATGTCACCATATGCAACCCTGAGATTAATTTTCTTGTTGACATAGACAGTAAATCCAAGAAACACAATAAAACCAAAATGACCACATCCAATAGGATGGACAACCAACCAATATGTGAAGAACAGCATACTGCAAATATGAAAAAGGAAAACAAAGAATGATAATAATAATAATAATAATAATAACAAATAAGCAATAAATATCAAAAACATAATATGAAGAGTCCTTGAAAGTGAGTCCATAAGTTGCAGGAACATTTCAGTGATGGCGTCGGTGAATTTATTCCCTTTGGTTCAAGAGCCAGATGGTTGAGGGGTAATAATCTTCCTGAACCTTGTGGTGTGGGCCCTGAGGCTCCTGTACCTTTTTCCTGATGGCAAGAGTGAGAAGAGAGCATAGCTTGGATGGTGGGAGTCCTTGATAATGGATGCTGCTTTCCTGAAACAGTGATCCGTGTAAGTATCTTCAATGGTGGGGAAGGCTTTACCTGTGATATGCTGAGCCACATCCATTAACTTTTGTAGGATTTTCCATTCAAGGGCATTGGTGTTTCCATATCAGGCCATGATGAAACCAGTCAATAAATTCCCTACCACATATCTATAGCAGTTTGTCAATCTTTTAGATGTCATACTGAATTTCTTCTATTCCAATGAAAATATCACGTTTGTTTTTTTTTCCTTATATAATGTAAATTTGTAAAACCATGACATAATTTTATATTGCCCCTTACGGGATTGAGCTTATTTCCCCATTCAGTACTCTGACTGTAACTCTATACCAATTTACACTGCATTTCAACATTTGTATCACTATCACTTCTGTATCAGAGAATGTTGGGCGATATGGAAGAGCAGATAAACCAGTCTCTCAAGTGGATAATCCCGTTTAAAGCAACACTGATTCTGCTGTTAACAGCCTGTCTGCTTGAAGTGCTACATTTTCTGCACTTTCACATCATTCAACCATCTGTTGTATGAAGCATAACCATCAGTTATTTGTTCGTTACCGAAATTCACAACCTCATATCAACTCCAACCACACAGCAACACTGAATTTCACAAGCATTTTCTTACTTATTCCACTTGGCTTTCAATGGACAATTAGCTACATTTAAGTCTAATTCACTTAATTTGAATTACCCCTTATAAACTAAATTTTTCCTTAAGCCTATTTCTTTAAAGTTGCCTAATTTTAATTAAGACATAAAATATTTTATTTTGAACAGAAAAAAAAGACTTGGAATTAACAGAAGTAAACTGCATCTCATTTGGCTCAAATTATCTTGCTGTAAATCTCAGGAGTTGCTTTGCTTTAAGATCACAGAATAAATCTGTCCTTATCTTCTTTTTCAAGTCAAGGAATGCCAGCATAAGAGCTTCAGAATTTAATATTGAATTTAATATAATAAAATTTTGCTGATTGACAATTCCATTCTCAAAGGATAAAGGCTGGGACAAGTAAAACAATTTTTCTTGTCTGTGCCTTCCTCATACTTCTCCAAATCTTCAATACTCTACTGATTAGCCAGATGTTTCAAGTATTTTGAATGATTATTATTGAAAAAGAATGTTACAGAGTATGTAATATTGAACAATATGGCACAGAAAAGGGCCCCTATAGCAACAAAATGTGCATTGAACACAATGCTGAATTAAACTAAATCTCTTCGCCTGTACATGATCCTTATCTCTTCATTTTCTGTATATTCATTTTTTTATTTAACAACCTCTGAACCATGGCAATTACATCTGATTCCACCATTACCCATGAGAAGAGGATATGACCTGGATGATAGAGTCTTTAATGATGGATGCTGCTGTTTTGAGCATCCTCTTTTGAAGAAGTCCTCAATGCTGGGGAGACTAGTGTGCATGACTGAGCTGGCTGAATTTGCAACTTTCTGAAGCATTTTATGATCCTGAGCATTGGCCCCTCCATACCAGATTAATAGAAATAATATAAAAATAAAAAAAAGTGATGTAGTACTCATATCCATTTAGGAATTGGATAGGAAGAAGTTATTCCTGAATTGCTGAGTGTGTGCCTTCAGGCTTCTGTACCTCCTTCCTGATGGTAACAGTGAGAAGAGAGCATGTCCTGGGTGAAGAGGATCCTCAATAATGGAAGCCGCCTTTCTGAGACACTGCCCCATGAAGGTGTCTTGTATACTATGGAGGCTAGTACCCAAGATAAAGGTGACGAATTTTACAACTTTCTTAGCTACTTTCGATCCTGTGCAGTAGCACCCCTGTACCAGAGAGTGACACAGCCTGTCAGAATGCTCTCCATGGTACATCTGTATAAGTTTTCAAGTGTTGTAAGTGACAAAGCAAATCTCCTCAAACTCCTGAGGAAATATGGTTGCTGTCTTGCCTCTTTTACAGCTGCATCAACATGCTGGGTCGAGGTTAGATCCTCAGAGTTATTGACACCCAGGAACTTGAAATTGCACAGTCTCTCCACTTCTGATCCCTCTCTGAGAATTGGTTCATATTCCCTCATCTTAACCTTCCTTAAGACTGTACTTCTGCTGAAAAAAAAACAAATCTCATGACATATGTGAGTGACAATAAATCTAATTCTAATATGGGTCTCTATTGTGGACCGAGAAGGCAGGCACTGCAAGGGGAATCAAGGTTGGGTAAATGGGGAGGGAGAGGAGAGGCACCTTGAGGGAGCATTCAGTAATGATCAATAAACCAATAGTTTGGAATCAAATTACCTTACCTGGTGTCTGAGAACTCAGTGTGTCTGCACGTGCGCCACTACTCCCTGCCCAAGCACTCCTTCTCTGTCACCTACCCCACATCTTCCACCCCCTACCCACCCCCCCCCACCGCCCAGGTGATGCACCCTTACCATTCCAAACATCCTTTGCTCTTGCCAGATTTCCAAACTCGCTTTCCACTCCACATTGACAAATACAGTACTGTGCAGCATGTTATATTTGAGCCAGAATTAATTTATAAGAGCATAAGACATATGTAGGAGCACAATTAGATCATTCAGCCCAATGAGTCTGCTCTGCTATTCATCATCCCTCTCAACTCCATTCTTATAATCCTCCTCCTTATAATCTTTTACACCATTACTAAAGTTTTATAGGAGCCTTTTTCAGAAAATTGTATAAAATAGTGGTTTCAAGTGCCAATAAGAGATTCCTTCCTAAAGATGATGTAAATAGCAAATTATTTGTATATCTTGGAAGTAGTTATTAAAAATCTCAGGTCCGCTGAACATTTTTCTGAGACGGATTTCCAAGCAAACTGATAGAAATCTGGAAGCTAAAGTTTTAACTGCAGAATTAACTCAGATTCCTGCATCACTAGGATTTAAGAGGTGATTTCAAGAGAGGGTAACTGTCGAGAGGTCAAGAGAAAAGTGTGGAGTGTTGATGATCATGATGAGGACAGTCAAATCACAGGTCTGGTCAACTGCAGAGGAGCTCTAATCATGAGAGGACATTCAACTGTGGGGCTGTAGTGTATTACATTTTGTAAAGCATTGAATGAATGTCTGAACAGTTCAAAATGACAGCATAGTTCTTTCTGAGCTCATAGCATATAGATTGTCTTTACAAGATAAACACTGTAGGTTTGCTAATGTCTAATAACAGCTGGATTCTTTCCTAGTCTCAGTCACCATTAATATGAGGATGTCTGTTAATGACTAAATGTCTGCTGGTCACTTTGAGGGATAGGTTGATAGATTCTTTTTTGGATTCAGGCTTATTGCTTATATGTAATATTAGTTTTCTTCGTATGTCAAAGCAGTTTTATGTCAAAAACATTGGTGGACTAATGCATAAGGAGTGACCATTAAAGTGTCCAATATATTTATAAGGGCATGCTGAGCACTGTGTTACTGAACGCATGCATTGTTTGAATAAAAGAAGCCAGGCAGATTTAATAGCGTGAGAACAAAGAATCAAAGGGTTTGTCTGACTCTATGTGTCTGTCTACACTTCTTGAACTCATATTATTGGGGTACCTTTTGCTGGGTTCTTTGGACTTTGCCCAGACTAGAAATTACGATTGGTGCCTGGAACCCAGGGGTGGTGTCACGAGTGAGTCAGAATGTGAAGTTCCCAGTCAACAGCAGCAATCAAGTCATGAGTAAGAATTGTGAGCCCTTTGTGGAAATCTTTGTGATTTACCATATAGTATTTTGTGTGATTAATTTGGGCTTTCTATTTTTTAAGATAATAAATTGGGCTTAAGTTACTTTGTTGTACATGGCTGCTTATTACCACATCTCCTGGATGCATGAATTGTTTGGATATGATCAACCCAGCCCATTACAGGAGCTCTGGCACCAGATCTCTCTGATCACATTGCCAGTCTCAGCTGGATTGAAATATGGGTTCTCAGCATGCTTAGTGCAATATTTGGGATGGGTGGATCTGAGAAAGCACTGTTTTTTTTTTAATCCTGGTTGACAAACAGTAGTGGGAAACCACTTTTCCTTCTCCCTTTAACTACTGGGTTTCCTGTCCAGCAGTGAAGTTTTAAGACAAGAGGGCTACTAGTTTTATTATAATTTTTAAATGAGTAACCTAGCTTTGGTCTAGCTGGAACAATTTGAGGCATATTCAGTTCATATCTGAGTTTTATACTTTGTTAAAATCTGCCATTTTAAACTGCCTCCATATTGGAATTAGTGAAGGTGTACTTCTCAAGAATCTTTCAGAACATTTTTGAATTGTTTTCTCTGTCTACCTGGTCAGCAATATATTGGCAATGTGGCCAGCTCAAAAGTCAAAACTGTACAACTAGGATCTCAAATGTTAGGGAAGTTGGTCTGGATAAAGATGCTGACATCACTTCACTTATTTTGACATAAAACTTGGAGAATTCCGCAGAAACAGGTGCACCCTTCCTTGCTTAGTTGTCTGTTTGCTCTGCCCATCCACTAGGCCACCTGCTGTTATAGTTCTGCTTAAGCTCCACCCTGTGTTCACCTTTCAGGTCCACTTGCACCACTCTCTGACATCTCTTATCAGGTCCACCTGAACTCCACCTTGCCAGGTCCACATGTAGTACGCCACTTCCACCACTGCACCTCTTCACCCTCTGTGGTCCATTTCCAGACACCCTCTCTCCCTGCTCCCCCCCCCCCCGCAACTGATTACTCCTTGCTAAGTAACCCTTTCGCTTTGTTCATTCTTATTTGCATCCCAGTTCTCCAGGCCTCCAGCCTGCCATCTCTGTTTAAAGTCCGTGTGAGCTTCTGCCATTCCCTACTGTCTTCACTTCAGGTCCACTTGAGCTCCATCCTGCTGGGTTTGCAACCAATTTCTCATTCCCAGACTGGATCATTCTGATTTCTTAATGATGGCATGGGTTTGTTGAATGCAAAGTTCTAAACTCAAATGAAGGCCTGAAGCCATATCGGGTATAAGTAGCCACAAAGATACTCATTAAAGGAGATTATACTGTAACTACCCAATCTTCTAAGACTAGTTTACATCGCTGTTTATTCCTTACAGTGATCTTAGCTACCAATACCCACTATTCAAGCCGTGAGTCCCCTCTCCTTACAAAAAGATATTTCCAGTTAAGAAAGTAGTTTAAAACAGTTTATTTATTTACAGTGATGCATATTTAAATCCATGCATTGTTAAAACACATTTAAGACTCACAGAGGATTTCTATCTTAAACATTTCCAAATTCTCTCAGAGAATTTCTAAAACACAAAACATTTCTAAAGCACAAAGCATTTCAGAAACATAATGCATTTCTTAAACAGAAAGGACAAAGCATTAAGCACAAAGCATAAAGAATTTCCAAAATAGAGGCACAATCCCTATAAGCTGAAAAGACATACCCACAAAGCAGATGAACAAGTTATTCATCACAGAAACTGAAGCTGGAGGAATGGATTCTAGTTCGCCTGTAGGTTTCTTTCAGGTTTCTTCTTGATGTTCCTTACCTCATTCCTAATGAACCTGAACTGGTCTCTACATTTATACACTTTTTCTCCCACTTAGGTGACTTCATAAGCATAAGATATTTCCTGAGATACCCTTTTAACACAAGTGGTCAAAAATAATCTTTTGGAGGCATAGTTCTCAGTACCACCCATTAATGCTGTAGATCTATCTTTTCTGAGTACATAGAACTGTCAACATAATAGACCAGTTATTGAGATGCTAAATGATATCCATCTGATCTACAAGCCTTCTACAACTAAGCAGCTTAAAAGTCAGCATGTTTGTTTGAAACAACTCAAATTAAGCAACCTATTATCTTATACTACATCTTGGGCAGTCATAAAGCAGGTGCAATGACCCTTAGCAGATAGTGTGTCTTCAAGGCAATACTGTAGAGAGTGCTTTTTTAACTTCAAGCTGATTACTACTTGTCATTTATATTTTAAGAACTGAAGACTGCCTTCCTTTTAAGGCCAGAAGTTAAACAAGTTGCTAGTTGGAACTTCACTTCCATTTTGTTTTGATCTTACAAGTGGCACCTGCGTTTAGAAAGTATGCTTAGCAAAACATCAAGGAAAGAATGTCCATCACATCCCAAGCCACTTGTTCTCTCTGCGCTCATGAAGTTCACTCTCACTTCGCTTTATCTTCTCAGCCTGTTCATGCTTCATCATAACTGGTGTGCTGAATCTTTTCATTTAACTGGTTCATTTCGAGTCACCCAGTCACGCCACTTTACCCTGTGGCCAATTGGAAGAAAGAAGGAAAGTTAGCCATTTTCTAGGATCTTGTTGTGACCATTTTTTAAGTTGGTACAGATTGCATTGTACACCTGGACCAGATGTATCAGGACTTATGTTTGTGACCCTACATTCATGTATTCCCCAGTGTATTCCCTAACTCATGGATGACTTGGAACTTGGTGTCCAAGTGCATTTGAATGTGAATGTTGACTCCCACTACAGCTGAAGTAGCAGTGATCTTGATTCTGGGGTGTAAATGACTGAGGTTGAACAGTTTCCTTCAGGCCTGCAGATATTCTGTACTCGAGCATGGACCCAGCTGGAGGTTAAGAGCAGCATCATAGCAAGAAAAATGAAAAATTGTGTTGGAGCACTGACAGCTTTGCTTGTCACTTGCTTGTTCTGAGAATGGACCTGTCGGTTAGTTGATTAGGATCATAGCTCATCCTGCTTATGTAGCAGTTGGTGTGTAACAGTTCTCCTTTGTTCAGTGAAATTTTACATAAGGATCTAAAAGCTGGATTAAGAGATAAGACAAATGACACAGTATATATTGTGATCTGAAAAAAATTTGACATGCAGAGATTTGTCTGTATTAATGGGATTGAGACTTTCTGTAATTCAGCTTCAGTGCATTAGTAAAAACATTTGTATAAACATCTCAGCATTTTTTTTCTTTACAGGTCAACACTTGTGCTAAAGGAAATAAAGTCGATCAGGATGAATGCAAAGATTTAAACTCTCAGCTGGTGCTCTATAATCTATCATGTTTATCATAAGCTCACTGGTTTTGTGTGTGTATTTTTGCATAGGGAGAAAATGAAGGATACTGTATAATTTTACAATCACGGTTGATTGTTGTTATGCACAAGGGGTTGGTAAGCTGCAAACTTAACTATTACCTGACCTAATGTTATTATATTCTGTCTGTTTTAATTTATTTTTAAATATAGTTTTTGAAGGTCAGTTTCATAGATCATGCTAGATCAAATTTACTCTTGATAAAATGAATTCAAAAGTAATGACAGTGTATTAATAATACACCTTCTATGTAGCAAAGGTTTAAAAATAAATAATTTGGAATACAAGTTGGTAACAGTAATGACAATGGAAGAATCAGATTGTCCTTAAAACATATCATTTACAAATGTCCTTCGAGGAAGAAGAAACGTTGTCTTTATATGGTCCTATCTATAAATGGAAAGCAATATGAACTCGTAACTACCTAATGTAGAACTACATAGGGCATACAGTGCCGAAATAGGGCATGTGTTTTAAACATTCGATATCGATGTTTTGGCTTCACTTTAGCTTCCTGCTATCTTTCCTCAGCTTAATCTACAATTGAAATCCTAAATGGATTTTATGGCAACTACATATTGAAGGCATTTGGTTATGCTCTTCCACCACCAGCACCCTTCCCCCAGCAGAAGCAGGGTCTGCTTTGTTTCTACCTTATTATTTAAAAGTCCTCAATTATGTCACCATTGCACCTTTTGGCAAGAAAATTGGAGACCCCATCTGTTTATTTTTTAGTATATATGCCTTTCTGTTTCTGGTTTCATCTTCACAAATCTTCTCTATACCTCTCCTATACTACTATATATCTATACAAAAGGCAACTAGAAATGCTTTCAGTTCTCCAGCACAAATCAAGGTTCGATGCACAACTTGCTTAATGTTTTTTTAAATTCTACCCCTCCAATATTAAACACGAGTGCCTGATCTGCTGTTATTTTTATGGTTATCTACCTGTGAGATGGCTTCTTGGTTGTGGTATGTTTATAATCTGAAATCCCTTTGTTCCTCGACCTACTTAACCTCACACCTTCCAAGTAATAAGTAACTTCTCCATTCTTTTTACCAAAATGCACAGTTATGCATTTATCTGAGTTAAATCTCATTTGTTAATCTATTTTCTCGACTGCAAGTTTATTCATCTGTTTGGCATTTAACATGGCTTCAGAGCAAAGCAATCTATTTGAGTGATATGAAATCCATCTATATATTGTGACGCCAAACCAAGTTATCAGACGATTGATGCTAATGAGAGAGATAAGGGAGACAATGGAGAAACGTCCAAAATGTTAATGAGAGAGGAGAAGAGAGATAACGGAAAAGAAACACAATTCAGAATATTGACAGACCGGTTGTTTTGAACCTGAACTGTTTGAAGTTTGATGGACAGGCGATACCCCAGCAGGGGGATAAAAAGAACAGGTTCGCTAAGGCATGGGACACACCAGGACATCACGAGATAACGAGACCCTGGAAGAGCAGTGTGCCCCCACAAGTTGGTGGGAGTTTGGAGGTCCGGTTCGTGGGAACCGACCATAGACTCACAGGGTGTAAAGGTACAATCGGTGGGAACCTGGTGTGTGTGTCCGCCCTTGCCTGGGTGTCAGGTTCACTGCGGAAGAACGATCGTATCCGGAACGGAGTGGTCACAGTCGGTGACCACAGCAGGATAGAAGATATAAAAGGGTCCACCCGAAACCAACTGCGAAGAACATCAAAGGTCTGCCTGAATCAAATTTGCATCCCTCCCCCCTCTCTCTCTCTCTCCAATGGCACAACAGTGATTACTGCGAACTGTACTAAGCTGAACTGAACTCTGTGTCACTTAAGAGTGATCATTTTACCCCTAGACTGTGATAGGGCTTGGTTTGATTCCTATTACCCTAGTTCTGTGTACACGTGTGTATTATCATTGCTAACTTGTTGCATTTATATCCTTACGATTAGAGTACTGTGTTACTTATTTCTTTAATAAAACTTTATTAGTTCCTAGAAATCCAGACTCCAACTAGTGGTCCATTTCTGCTGGTTTGGCAACCCAGTTACGGGGTACGTAACATATGTAGGGATCTCATCCGCGATTTTGAACGCCAAATTTGGGACTGGGTAAATTGATTGGGTTAAAATACCTAAAAGAACGAAAGGGCAAACAGCAGAAATGGAGACTGAGGAATTTCTAAAGGCGCCAACCTTGGAGGCATTAGAGGATGCCAGGAAATCAGAATTCGTGACTGTTGCCAAAAGGTTGAATCTTTTTAAGGGGAAGTCGACAATGAGGAGAGCAGAGATGCACAGAGCTGTCATTGAGCATTATGTATCAAAAGGTGTGTTTCCCCAAGGGGAGCTGGAGGTGGTATCTATGGGAAAACCTGGTGGAGAAGCAGTACAGCTGCAGATGAAAAAATTGAGACTCGAGCATGAGTTCCGGGTAAAACAGCTTGAATGAGAAGAGAGGGACAGGCAGTTATAACAAGAACAGAGAGAGAAGCAGAAGGACAGGGAATTTGAGCTGGAGAAATTAAGGATAACGCTAGCGCAGGGCCCCGTGCCGAACCAAGGTGGAGGGTTCAGGGCGACCCAGGAGGTTAGGCTGGTTCCCCCATTTGAGGAGGCCGATGTTGATTGGTACTTTCTACATTTTGAAAAAGTTGCTGCAAGTCAGGACTGGCCGAGGGATAAGTGGGCTGTTTTGCTTCAGAGTGTACTTAAAGGGAAAGCTCAGCAAGCTTACTTGGCATTGCCCGCAGAAGATGCCTAGAGGTATGATGTGGTGAAAGAGGCAATACTCAGGATTTATGAGTTGGTCCCGGAGGCATATCGGCAGAGGTTCCGGAATGTGAGGAAGCAGTGGGGCTGCACGTATTTAGAGTTTGCCCATGAGATGTAGATGTATTGTGAGCGTTGGCACGCCTCGAAAGGGATCAATGGGGATTATGACAGACTGCTACAGCTAATACTGATTGAGCAGTTTAAAAGTTATGTCCCTGAAGGTATGAGGCCCTATTTAGATGAGAAAGAGGCAGACACCTTAGCTGCAACTGCTAAATTAGTGGATGAGTATGCGTTAACACACAAAGCGAAGTTTACCCTGAGTAAAAGCTACCACAAGGGTAGTCGAGAGGGCGGAGAGAGTCCGCCGGAAAAGCCAGAAAGTAAGCCAAGCACTAGTGAGAAGGATACGGAAGACAGGAAGCAGTTTGGTAGGAAGTCCCCTGGGGTCGTATGCTATAATTGTGGGAAAGCCGGTCACTTTGCGTCCAGGTGCTTTGCTCCAAAGAAGGAGACGGAGAAAAGAAAAACGACTCCGACTGGCTGTATTGAGCTGACAAACAAACCGCTAGGGAAGAAGAGGTCTGATACAGTTCAGGAAGGGCGCGAGAAGTTTATTTCGGCTGGATTGGTGTCAGTGAAGGAGGGGTCAAACCCGGGTCCAGTACGGATCTGGAGAG
Organism: Mobula birostris; assembly: GCF_030028105.1. Taxonomy (NCBI): domain Eukaryota; kingdom Metazoa; phylum Chordata; class Chondrichthyes; order Myliobatiformes; family Myliobatidae; genus Mobula; species Mobula birostris. The sequence continues at coordinate 67,068,976 of NC_092380.1, read as the reverse complement.
ACACTGGGGCTTGTTAGTCATTGATCTTAAACAGTGTGTTAGACTTTAGTTTGGAGACCCCGACTGGGGAGGTCAGGGTGATAAAAGGCATTGGGAAAGGGTCTGAAGCAGTACCTTTGCACCAGATATACCTAAAAAGCAACTTGGTCTCCGGACCGGTCACGATAGGGGTGAGGCCCGAATTACCGTTGGAAGACATGGAGGTCTTACTCGGTAATGACCTTGCAGGTGGAGATGTGTACTCAGCAGTAAAACTGACAAGGAAGCCTGCCAGAATTGAGGCCCTGCCCATGGACTCACAGGTTTATCCCATTTGCGCAGTGCCTCTGCGCATGTCCAGAAAGGCTGCCGAAGGGAATATAGATTTAGCTGAGACGTTTTTACCAGCCTTGTACCAGGAGTGGTTAGAAAGTGAGAAGGAGCGTAGTGGAGTGGAAGGAAGTGAGGGAGTTGAGGTAGACTTATTATTAGCAAGGAAGGAATTTATACAGGCACAGGAACGAGACGAGGAGCTGATGGTTTTGACGGAGACAGCTCTCTCCGAAGCAGAATTAAAAAGGGAGCCAGTGGGCTATTATGTGAAGGAGGGAGTACTAAAGAGGAAATGGAAACCAAGTACTGTGCCCGCAGATGAGGACCACCGCAGGTGGTGCACCAGGTGGTAGTGCCAAAAATTTATAGGAACGAGATTTTTAACCTGGCTCACAAGATACCCCTCGGAGGACATCTTGGGGTGAGGAAAACAGTCGATAGAATTAAGAAAGAGTTTTACTGACTGAGCATGAGGGAGGATATTATTGAGTATTGTGGACGTGAGCTGACACAGTAACAGGCTATTGATATGTTAACAGCTTGCCATGATAAGTGAGCAGACCTAGTCGGTGTTATCACGAAAATTAATGAGGCTAGGGTGCCACCTGATAAGGGGAAAACCCATTTTGAAAAGATAAGTATGGTGCCGACCAGATGGGAGAACTCTATTGTTTTGGCCAGCTTTGCTGTTAAGGTCTCTCCCTTAACCCCCGAACAGAGCGAGCCGCTGAGAAAGTTAATTGACCAGCACACAGACGTATGTTAGGATATCCCGGGGCGATGCAAAGAGACGGTACATGGTGTTGTTGTCACATCAGGTCAGCCTAGTAAGCAACACCCCATAGGATGATTAATTCAGTGACAAAAGGGCTAAAGAACGCAGAAGCGTATATTGACGATTTAGTGGTCTGGAGTGACATGTGGGAGGGGCACATTGTGGCAGTAGAGGAGCTGTTTAAACAGCTCTTTGAAGCCAGACTAACAGTGAACCTCGCAAAAAGTGAATTTGGCCACGCGAAAGTCACTTATATGGGATTTGTGGTAGGACGGGGCAGCTGGCTCTGATGCAGGCTAAGGTGCGGGCTATCTCTGAAGTCCCCACCCCGGCAGACAAGAGAACCCTGAGAAGGGTCTTGGAGATGGTGGGGTACTATCGGAAGTTTTGCAAAAACTTTGTGGATATTACCCTCCCTCTTACTAAGCTCTTGCCAAAGAATGCAAAGTTTGTGTGGGACGACCTTTGTTATGTTTGTCCGACACGGAAACCACTGATAATTTACACTGATCACAACTCATTAGTGTTTTTGGCCACTATGAAGGATAAAAACAAAAGGTTACTAAGTTAGAGCCTGGTCTTACAGGAATTTGATATTAAAACAAAGCATATAAAAGGAACGGCCAATGTGATTGCTGGCTGTCTGTCAAGGTGTTGAAAACTTGAAGTTCTCTGTATTATCCAAAGAGCTGATGACCCTGTATATTAGTGTGTATCTAATAATGTATTCATGCCCATAATTTTTACCCCGGTAAAAATCCTTTGAAGGGTGGGGGTGTGACGCCAAATCAAGTTATCAGACGATTGATGCTAATGAGAGAGATAAGGGAGACAATGGAGAAACGTTCAAAATGTTAATGAGAGAGGAGAAACATAGAAACATAGAAACATAGAAAATAGGTGCAGGAGTAGGCCATTCGGCCCTTCGAGCCTGCACCACCATTTATTATGATCATGGCTGATCATCCAACTCAGAACCCCGCCCCAGCCTTCCCTCCATACCCCCTGACCCCCATAGCCACAAGGGCCATATCTAACTCCCTTTTAAATATAGCCAATGAACTGGCCTCAACTGTTTCCTGTGGCAGAGAATTCCACAGATTCACCACTCTCTGTGTGAAGAAGTTTTTCCTAATCTCGGTCCTAAAAGGCTTCCCCTCTATCCTCAAACTGTGGCCCCTCGTTCTGGACTTCCCCAACATCGGGAACAATCTTCCTGCATCTAGCCTGTCCAATCCCTTTAGGATCTTATACGTTTCAATCAGATCCCCCCTCAATCTTCTAAATTCCAATGAGTACAAGCCCAGTTCATCCAGTCTTTCTTCATATGAAAGTCCTGCTATCCCAGGAATCAATCTGGTGAACCTTCTTTGTACTCCCTCTATGGCAAGGATGTCTTTCCTCAGATTAGGGGACCAAAACTGCACACAATACTCCAGGTGTGGTCTCACCAAGGCCTTGTACAACTGCAGTAGTACCTCCCTGCTCCTGTACTCGAATCCTCTCGCTATAAATGCCAGCATACCATTCGCCTTTTTCACCGCCTGCTGTACCTGCATGCCCACTTTCAATGATTGGTGTATAATATCACCCAGGTCTCGTTGCACCTCCCCTTTTCCTAATCGGCCACCATTCAGATAATAATCTGTTTTCCTATTTTTGCCACCAAAGTGGATAACTTCACATTTATCCACATTAAATTGCATCTGCCATGAATTTGCCCATTCACCCAACCTATCCAAGCCACCCTGCATCCTCTTAGCATAGAGAGATAATGGAAAAGAAACACAATTCAGAATATTGACAGACCGATTGCTTTGAACCTGAACTGTTTGAAGTTTGATGGACAGGCGATACCCCAACAGGGGGATAAGAAGAACAGGTTCGCTAAGGCATGGAACACACCAGGACATCACGAGATAACGAGACCCTGGAAGAGCAGTGTGCCCCCACAAGTTGGTGGGAGTTTGGAGGGCTGGTTCGCGGGAACCGACCATAGACTCACAGGGTGTAAAGGTACGATCGGTGGGAACCTGGTGTGTGTGTCCGCCCTTGCCTGGGTGTCGGGTTCACTGTGGAAGAACGGTCGTATCCGGAACAGAGCGGTCACAGTCGGTGACCACAGCGAGATAGAAGACATAAAAGGGTCCGCCCGAAATCAACTGCGAAGAACATCAAAGGTCTGCCTGAATCAAATTTGCATCCCTCCCCCCTCTCTCTCTCCAATGGCACAACAGCGATTACTGTGAACTGTACTAAGCTGAACTGAACTCTGCGTCACTTAAGACTGATCATTTTACCCCTAGACTGTGATAGAGCTTGGTTTGATTCCTATTACTGTAGTTCTGTGTGCACGTGTGTATTATCATTGTTAACTTGTTGCATTTATATCCTTACGATTAGAGTACTGTGTTACTTATTTCTTTAATAAAACTTTATTAGATCCTAGAAATCCAGACTCCAACTAGTGGTCCATTTCTGCTGGTTTGGCAACCCAGTTACATGGTACATAACTATATCTATATATATATAGAGAGAGAGAGAGAGAGAGAGAGAAAGAGAGAGAGAGAGAGAAAGAGAGAGAGAGAGAGAGAGAGAGAGTGAGAGAGTTGGTGCAGTATATAGTTCTACAAAATGCGTTGCATTTACTCTACTGGACAAGTGTGACAGAATCTCCAAAGAAAAAACATGACCATAGCCACCATCTTTTTGGGCAGATTGTTGGATTTAAGTCTGACTCACTTGCACTTCAATTCTGAGGTGGTGACTGTGCGACCCACGGACTCTGCTGTAGGTGGGGAAGAGGGAGTTTGATAGGTTGAAGAGGTGGGGTGAATAGGAGATAGTACAATCCTTCTTCCACCTCCACATGGCTTTGCCTGTGCTCCTGATGAATGCAGGGGAAGTTTTCAGTGTCATCCTGAATATACCTTCTCAAATTTGAATGGTCAAGTGCCACAAGTTTATGAGCATTTTACACTTTCCCATGGCTTGGAGGGCATCCTTGGATCTTTTCCTTTATAAAAATGCTGTGTTTTCCAACATACTAGTGCTATACTTCCAAAAACTACTTACAGTGCTGAAAATTACTTGAGGTGGAATAAAGCACTATTTAAATACAAGCTTTTTAAAAATTGTTTTAGGCAGGTGTTCCTGAACATTAGAAGGTCTGCTGGACAACAGAATGAGATGAGAGTGTCCTGGGTCTCCACGGTCTCATTTGACTTTCTCTGCTATTTAGGTTTAAAATGAGATAAAGGGCAAAGGAGAATAATGGAACTGGGTCAGGACACTTGCTTATGGCACCGTTTGTATGGAGGAAAGACAAAGCTGGTATAATTTCTAAAGTATTACTGTGCATTGTGTGCATTTGGAGAGAGACCATGCAGGTATAGGAGAAGAAAACAATTAAATAAAACTTTCCTGAGTTTGTAAAACAAGGTCAATGTATTGAATTGCACACCTGAACTGTTTCCATCCTGAGGATCCGTTAAAGCAGTATTATTCACTCTGTACAACACATACAAAATGCTGAAGGAGCTCAGCAAGTCAGGCTGCGTCTATGGAAAAGAATAGTCAGAATCAGAATCAGATTTCATATCACTGGCGCATGCCACAAAATTTATATATAGGAAGTATATATAAAAAAGAAAATTAAATTAAATAATTTGTGCAAAAAAGAAAGGAAAAAAATTATGAGGTTGTGCTCATGGGTTTACCATTCAGAAATCTGATGGCAGAGGGGAGGCATCTGTTCCTGAAACATTGAGTGTGTGTCTTCAGGCACTTGTACCTCCTCCTTGATGATAGCAATGAGAAGTTGGTGATGATGGTTCTTAATGATGGTGCCGACTTTTTGAGGCATCGCCTGTTGAAGGTGTCCTGGATGCTTGGAGGGATAGTGTCCATGATGGAACTGGCAGTCTTTACAGCAGCTTTTTATGATCCTGTACAGTGGTCCCTCCAGTGATGCAGCCAGTTAGAATACTTTCCATAGAAAATCTGTAGAAATCAGCACACCAGACCAAGTATCTCAGTCTTAATGAAACATATCAGCCTGAAACATCAACTGTTTATTCATTTCCATAGGTGCTGCCTGACCTGGTCAGTTCCTCCAGCAGTGTTGCTCTGGATTTCCAGCTTCTGCAGAATCTCTTGTGTTTATTATTAACTCAGTGCCTTCCATCGAAAACTGTTCTAGAATTTCGATATCACTTCCCTTGAGAGATAACCAAACTGGCTATAATAGTTCAGATGTGGGACAACTAGGGTTTGGTACAGTGACACAATAGGGCTATATTGTTTAAAATTAATCATCCTATTTATACGTAGCATTAGATTTTTGGAGCTGAAATTTGATCACAATATGCAGTTAGACTGTGTTGTTGATCGCAATGCAGGCATCTTGCCAGTTTTGTTCTGCCTGTTTATTTCAATGATTTGGATATCTAGCTGGTGCTAAAGGCACTATTGACCGGTTGGTTGCATCAGCAGAGGCCAATAGTGTGAACTGCTATCTCTCTTTAAATCTACCCTGCATGCCTTAAAAAGGAAGTTGCACCGTGGCTGGAGTAGATGCAGATAGTCATAATGTAGAGTAGATCTTGGGGGAAGAGATGCAGATTAAGAGAGATCTCCTATAGTCAAGAGTATCAAAGGTTCTCAGAGGGAGCAAATGGTTAAAGAGGCTGCCAAGTCTAGTGGATCAATATGGAGTAACTCAAGAATAAGCTGGCCAGTGAACACATCCTTAAATTCCATCTTATACCAGCAATACCACTACCCAAAGATACTGTTTAATTCATTACATGATCATTATTCCTTCATTTTTATTCATTAGGACTCTAACCTCACATTAATATTGTTCATCATGCTGTCATATACTTACTACATCCCCAGATCTTCTGACATGAATGTAGTGCTGGCACTCACTATCTTCTGTTATAGAAGAAGCTGGCAATGCAAATGTTGGCAGGAGAAGGTAATCAGAGTGGGTAGATGAGTTACCACCAGCCCTATCTCCCACAGAATAGATGGTGTCCCATCACTCATACACGGAGATCATTCTTTACATGAGAAATGAGTCCATTGTGGATTCAACCTCCTTTACCTATCCCATCTCAACACACACTTCTCCAACCTATGTACACTCTATATACCCTCTTACTTCCCCTTCCTTTCCACTCCACAGTAAATTTGTCTCCCCTTGGGTTCAGATACCAAAGTAGTGGAACTCAGACAGCCTACGGAAGATCAGCAAGAAAACATTGACGATGAAGTCACACCATTGTGTAGTTTCACACTCACAGCCCTCGGCTCATGTTGGTGCTGACTGTGGTGGAATAAATGTAAGATCTGCACCTGGTCAATCAACAGACTTAATGGCCTCACATCCAGACAGGTATCAGTAGTAAATAGATCATCAGACTAACCCTAATCCTAAACTGAAACAGATCATCTGTCACCTAAAACAACTCTCACTTTTCTCTCCACAAATACTGCTGATTATTACCACTGTCTGATGAAGGGTCTTGGCCTGAAATGTCGACTGCTTACTCTTTTCCTTAGATGCTGTCTGGCCTCCAGCATTTTGTGTGATTTCCTGCATCTACAGGCTTTTCCTTGTTTGTGATTATCACTGTCCATATTTATCTTTCAATTATCTAGCACCAGTGATATTATTCTTTTGTTTGGACATCATATTTGGGGTACTGGTGAAATAGTCTTCATATAGTGTGAAGGATTATAAAAGAGTCTATTATTAGTTTATGGACTATAACACAAAATGGGTCTGTTTGGCCCATGGATCCTGGACAGCTCCCAGGAAAACTATTCCATCAGCCTCTCTTCTTATTTCTCTTTGGTGTCTGCAATTTATTCTCTATCTCTCACCTATCCAGCAACTTCTAGCAAAGTTTTGTAATGTGGGAAGAAACTGGGGGACCTGGCAAGTAGTCAACAACCAGCTCAGAAAATGATAATCCATCACCATTTGCCCTTCCTTTCACAAAGTGGCTGCACGCCTCCATTGCCCCATTCACCCAATGGCATCAATTCCAAATTCACTTCCATCTCCCAATACAACCTCCATGAATGCTCCCAACCAACACCCAACCTACCTCCCGGTGAACTGATTTGCAATCCAACATATCCCCAAATCGTCACTTTATCCCACCATTCATCTTTCTTCATTATCTTCAACCTGATCCATGGTTGCCTCAGACCTTGTGATTGATATATTATGGCAGTGCAAAAAATTATTTTATTCAAGGGCATTAGTGTAGAGCCAGTTCCACCATACATATAAGGGACCTCATCCAAAACGGGTGCCAGATTGCTGCCCAGTGCTGTTTTATAACACTGCTTCCAGACTGTAAAATTTAACCAAAGGTCATTCATTGGAATAAAAACTATACATTGTTGAAACAGAAATTGAATAACTACAGTGTTTCAAAAAGTAGAATAGAAAAAGGATCTGGAAAATTCTGTGGGATTCAATCATTTCCTCTAATTAAAAACAGCTGTCAGAAGCATAATAATTTGGCTGTTGATGTGATACAGATCACTAAAAAGTGCTGGTGAAGCACGAAAAACAACACTTTATTCAGAATTTTCTAAATGTGATCATGCAAAACAGGCAGCACATTGACTTATTTATTTGGTTTATGCACAATGTCCTGTTATCCAGACAGGAAGCATAATTACATATATTATTATACAGATCTCAATACTTGTCCAGGGTATCTACATCATACCACAATGTCAATTTATTATATACTCTTGTTCATTTCAAGGCAAACAGTAGGCAGGAATTGAATAGATATAAAACTATAACCTTTTAGCTAAGTTAATGAAGAGTGAGTATAGAGAGCTTGGTAGGAAGTTAAAAAGCAGGATCTCGAGGGTGGTAATCTCAGGATTGTTACCCGTGCCACGTGCCAGTGAGGGTAAGAATAGGATGCTCTGGCAGATGAACACATGGCTGAGGAACTGGTGTAGGGGGCACGGTTTCAGATTTCAGGATCATTGGGACCTCTTCTGTGGCAGGTGGGACCTGTACAAGAGAGACAGGTTACACCTGAACTACAAGGGGACCAATATCCTTGCAGGAAGGTGTGTTAGCGCTATTGGGGAGGGTTTAAACTAGATTTGCAGGGGGATGGGAACCAGAGTGCCAGAGCAGATAGTGGAGTGGGGGTTAAAGTAAACGATGTTAAATGTTCATGCAAAGTCACAAATAGAAGGGTTGTGTGTGGTGGTAATAATCCTCTGAGGCGTGTCTATTTCAATGTAAGGAGTATTGTGGGGAAGGCTGACAAGCTGAGGGCGTGGATTGACACATGGAATTACGACATTATAGCCATTAGTGAAACTTGACTACAGGAGGTGCAGGACTGGCAGCTTAATGTTCCAGGGTTCCGATGTTTCAGACGTGATAGAGGCAGAGGGATGAAAGGTGGAGGGGTGGCATTGCAAGTCATGGAAAATGTAACGGCAGTGCTCAGGCAGGACAGATTAGAGCGCTTGTCTACTGAGTCCTTATGGGTGGAGCTGAGAAACAGGAAAGGTATGACCACATTAATGGGGTTGTATTATAGACCACCCAATAGTCAGCGAGAATTGGAGGAGCAAATCTGCAGAGAGATAGCAGACAACTGCAGGAAACATAAAGTTATGATAGTAGGGGATTATAATTTTTCAAATATTGATTGGGATTCCCATACTTTTAAAGGTCCAGACGAGTTAGAGTTTGTAAGATGTGTTCAGGAAAGTTTTCTAAATCAATATATTGAGGTACCAACTACAGAGGATGCAATATTAGATCTCCTCTTAGGAAACGAGTTAGGACAGGTGACAGAAGTGTGTGTAGGGGAACACTTTGGTTCAGGTGATCATAACACCATTAGAATCAACTTGATTGTGGATAAAGATATATCTCGTCCTTGGGTTGAGGTTCTCAACTGGAAATATGCCAAATTTGAAGAAATGAGAAAGGATCTAAAACGCGTGGATTGGGACAGGTTGTTTTCTGGCAAGGATGTGATTGGTAAGTGGGAGGCCTTCATAGGAGAAATTTTGACAGTGCAGTGTTTGTATGTTCCTGTCAGGATTAAAGGCGAAGTGAAAAAGAATAAGGGACCTTAGTTCTCAAGGGATATTGGAACTCTGATTAAGAAGAAAAGAGAGATGTATGACATGTCCAGGAAACAGGGAGCAAATAAGGTGCTTGAGGAGTAAAAAAAGTGCAAAAAATACTTAAGAAAGAAATCAGGAGGGCTAAAAGAAGACATGAGGTTACTTTGGCAGTCAAAGTGAAGGATAATCCAAACAGCTTCTACAGGTATATTAAGAGCAAAAGGATAGTAAGGGATAAAATTGGTCCTCTTGAAGATCAGAGTGGTCAGCTATGTATGGAACCAAAAGAAATTGGGAAGATCTTAAATGTTTTTTTTTCATCTGTATTTACTAAGGAAATTGGCATGGAGTCAATAGAAATAAGGCAAACAAGTAGTGAGGTCATGGAACCTATACAGATTGAAGAGGAGGAGGTGCTTGCTGCCTTGAGGCAAATCAGAGTAGATAAATCCCCAGGACCTGACAGGGTATTCCCTTAGACCTTGAAAGAGACTAGTGTTGAAATTGCAGGGGCTCTGGCAGAAATATTTAAAATGTCGCTGTCTACGGGTGAAGTGCTGTAGGATTGGAGGATAGCTCATGCTTTTCTGTTGTTTAAAAAAGGCCCTAAAAGTAATCTGGGAAATTATAGGCTAGTAAGTTTGACGTCAATAGTAGGTAAATTATTGGAAGGAATACTAAGAGATAGGATCTACAATTATTTGGATAGACAGGGACCTATTAGGAAGAGTCAACATGGCTTTGTGCATGGTATGTCATATTTAACAAATCTATTAGAGTTTTTCTAGGAGGTTACCGGGAAAGTGTATGAAGGGAAGGCAGTGGATGTTGTCTACATGGAGTTCAGTAAGACCTTTGACAAGGTCCCGCATGGGAGGTTAGTTAGGAAGATTCAGTCGCTAGGTATACATGGAGAGGTGGTAAATTAGATTAGACATTGGCTCGATGGAAGAAGCCAGAGAGTGGTAATGGAGGATTGCTTCTCTGAATGGAGGCCTGTGACTAGTGGTGTGCTCAGGGATCAGTGCTGGGTCCATTGTTATTTGTCATCTATATTAATGATCTGGATGATAACGTGGTAAATTGGATCAGCAAATTTGCTGATGATACAAAGATTGGAGGTGTAGTGGACAATGAGGAAGGTTTTCAAAGCTTGCAGAGGGATTTGGACCAGCTGGAAAAATGGGCTGAAAAATGGCAGATGGAGGTTAATACAGGCAAGTGTGAGGTATTGCACTTTTGGAAGGACAAACCCAGGTAGAACATACAGAGTTAATGGTAGGGCACTGAGGAGTGCAGTAGAACAGAGGGATCTTGGAATACAGATACAAAATTCCCTAAAAGTGGTGTCACAGGTAGATAGGGTCATAAAGAGAGCTTTTGGTACATTGGCATTTATAAATCAAAGTATTGAGTATAAGAGTTGGAATGTTATGGTGAGGTTGTATAAGGCATTGGTGAGGCTGAATTTAGGGTATTGTGTACAGTTTTGGTCACCAAGTTACAGGAAGGATATTAATGAGGTTGAAAGAGTGCAGAGAAGGTTTACAAGGATGTTGCTGGGATTTGAGAAACTGAGTTACAGAGAAAGGTTGAATAGGTTAGGACTTTATTCCCTGGAGCATAGAAGAATGAGGGGAGATTTGATAGAGGTATATAAAATTATAATGGGTATAGTGAATGCAAGCAGGCCTTTTCCACTGAGGCTGGGGGAAAAAAAAAACAGAAGACAAGGGTTAAGGGTGAAGGGGGAAAAGTTTAAAAGGAACATTGGGGGTGCTTTTTCACACAGAGAGTGGTGGGAGTGTGGAATGAGCTGCCAGATGAAGTGGTAAATGCGGGCTCACATTTAACATTTAAGGAAAATCTTGGACAGGTTCATGGATGAGAGGTGTATGGAGGGATATGGTCCAGGTGCAGGTCGGTGGGACTAGGCAGAAAAATGGTTTGGCACAGCCAAGAAAGGCCAAAAGTCCTATTTCTGTGCTGTAATGTTTCTATGATTCTATGGTTATTGGCCCTAATGTGTAAGAAATCAAAATCAGACTTTCTCTGAACCAGCCTGTCATAACACAGTACTGACCTGCATGTAATAAATCAAACATCATATTATTTCTGTATTAGAAATATGAGCAGTAGGTTTGTAAGGGGCTAAATTACAGCAGATGAATTGCCATTAGAATTGATTACCTGTACAATTGATAAATTTACTGTTCTATCTATATCTATGCTGCTGTGTATGTGGCCTGGTTACACAATAATGTTATTAATAAAAACGCTGGAGACGGGAGCTAAGTTTCATGGTTCTTTACTGGCAGAATCCGAACTTGGCACACACACACAGATCAAAACGCGCCTAATAGTGCATGCTCAATATGTGCCTAATAGCGCATGCAGCAATGTGTCCCTACAACATAAAATAGTCCCTTACTATACTGTAGGCCATACAGTACACTCCTCCCCTTTTATTTTAATAGTGTATCAACCGCTTTTTTTTTACTGGGGCATTATGCTAAAGAAGTATGTTTACCCCTAACATTCAAACGCCTACCATTTGTTTACTTAGTAACTTAATAATAACAAATTATAACAAAGTAACATAATATTATCGAATTATAACAAGCATTTTTTTCTTTTGTATTTTTCCTTTTTTTTTTACTTTTTTTAATGTTTGGAATAAGACCCATTTATAACTCAAGTCTTTGGGGAGGTCTCCTCTGCCTCTTTGGGTAATGTCTGACTTGAAATGTCTGCTTCGGGGAGTGAGTCTCCACAGGTACGTCAAATGGGTCCTCCATTTTTCAGTACAAGGAGGTTCAGCTGCTGTGTTTTGTCTCCGTAGGTCACTGTCACTTTAATTTTGCCATTGGGACGCACTTTCTGTCCTGTGTAAGTCTTTAGCAGAAGTTTAGTTCAGTTCAGAGGTATGTGCGAAAACAGCCGTTTGTACTCGTGTACAGATATCACTGTTAAAGCTGAGCCTGTGTTCAATTCCATTTTCAGTCTCACGCCCGCCACTTGTGGAGTGATCCATATTACTCTTTGATCATCTGTCTCTTTCACGCTGTGAAGCTGCAAGCAAGACAATTCACTTTCATCGGAGTCATTTTCATCAAAACTGCCTTCTTTCATTTTGTGTACATTGTTGTATTTTCCTTTCTGGGGTTTCTCGTTTCTCTGTGTTTTGCACTTTTTCTGCTGTTGACTAGCTTTGCATACTCTGCCAATGTGACTCTGTTTGCCACAGTTTCTGTATTCTTTGTCTTTAAACCAACAGTCCTCAGGGTCATGTGACATGTTCCCACAACGGTAACATTTCTTTCCTTCATTTCTGTTCAGTGACATTTTATTTGTAGCACATTCCAGAGATTTTGTTGTATTTCTGAAGCACCCCGTGCTGCTGCTTCCAATGATATTGCAATGTTCAGCGCCTTCTCTAAGGTAAGGTCTTTTTCACACAGGAGGATCTTCTGTGTGGCTTCACAGTGCATGCCACACACAAACCTGTCTCTCAATGCGTCCAATAGACCAGCTCCAAATTGACAATGTTCTGATAATTTGTGCAATTCAGCACAATATTCAGAAATGCTTTTATTTTTGCTCTGATTCCATTTTTGAAATTTAAATCTGCAGTAATGACCAGTGGTTTGGGGTTTAAATGCTGTTGGAGCGTGTCTGCTATTTGCTTGAATGTTTTGTCAGCTGGCTTTTCAGGGGTTAACAAGCTCCGTAGCAGGCTGTATGTTGTTGCTCCCATAATATTGAGCAAGACGCTGGCTTTCTTTTCATTAACACTGTTAGCTTCACAATATAACTCCACTCTCTCAATGTAAGTTGCCCAGCCTTCAATGTAACTATCAAATGCTATATTGGTTCCAATCATCGCCATCTTTGTTATGTTAATTAAGCCCCATTCTCCCCTTATTGTTCTTTTTGACTCATGTGTCCTTCTTGCTAGCGCCATGAGTGCACTCCGTCTAGATAGGTGTGTTGCTCCTTTTTATCTCCCATCTGGGGCAGACAGACCCTCAGCCCCTGGGGGTCAGTACCGGCTGTGGTCTCGACTGGACGTACTGTGGTTCCGACTGTATCTCTTGGTCTCCCGACGTTCCCGACCCCATCTGTGCTCCCGCTTCCTTTCAGACTCGTGGCCTTGCTCTGCCTTCTTCTCCTGCTCCTTGGCTCGTTCCTTGCGCTCTTCTTCCGAGTGCCGTTATCAATTAAAACACGGCATTCCGATAAGATGTAGGTTCATTAACCTGGTTGCCAATTTGTTGTGTATGTGGCCTGGTTACACAACAACGCTATTAATAAAAACTCTGGAGACGGGAGCTAAGTTTCATGATTCTTTACTGGCACAATCCGAACTCAGCACACACATACAGATCAAAACACGCCTAACAGTGCATGCTTAATACATGCCTAATAGCGCATGCAATGATGCGTCCCTACAACATAAAGTAGTCCCTTATTATACTGCAGGCCATACAGTACATATGCATTCCTCTAGTGCACTTCGATATATACTGTTACACTTCTGCTAGGTTCCATACTTTAGCATCAACACTAAAGGTTGTTTTACATCATTGTGGTGCTGGCTATCAGTTTAATAAATCAATCATGACTTGCTGTCCAGTCAAGGGGTAAATGTACTTGTGCAGTGGATGCTGTCTATTTGTGCCCTCACTGAGCATGAGTTTTGGTTGTTCTTATTTTTCAAAGATGGTGATAAATCAGATTGTCAGCTTACTTCAGCTGGTCACACACTCTGGTTGACAGAGCAGTAGATTTGACCTCACATCAGTGGGTGAATGATCCAGGGTGATGCTGCAGTACAAGGGCAAGTTGACTATACTTAGATGTGAGGTTCTATAGTTAAGCTATTAAGCCCTGATTTTGTCATGGATGTTACAATCTGTACTACAAGGACTAATATACCAGAACAATGAAATCACACAAGCTGAACTGTTTTTATTCAAACTGGTCTGAATTAAAGCAATCCAGCTTGTTTTGCTGGAAATGAATGTGTGAAAGAACATCAGTGAACAGTTTCCCATTTTGCTGACAAAAGAAGGAAAAAGGACTTAAATGGAATCAAATCCAGCTTTTCTCCAAACATTCAATTTAAATTCAGTGTGTAAATACTTGGGTGCAGAATTCAGCATGTCAAATTCATAGTCACAAGTTTAAAACATGGATCTTCACACTTATAAATCCTAATTCATGCTATTTTGTCCACAACTTTAAAATTAAAACATTTATCTCAAGAATTAACCTGAATAAAGAGAGAACATATTTTATGAATGGTTATCTCTAACCTGTTACAAATTGTACAAAGGTTATTATGGAAATGTCCCACAAACATTGTCAGGGTGTTTTTAAAATTCATTTTTTTAAGTACCATAATGATTTCAATGAATTAATTTCACCTTTGAAGGAGCAGCTCTGAATCTGAATGATGGGACAAAAGATGGAAGACAAAATGTCATTCACTTCACAAGGACTTTATTTTAAGAGACTGTGTGCCAGTTTTCATCTGATATATGGAAGCAAATAAAGCATAGGTCTGTCAATAGCATTTTTCTTGAAACACAGCAAAACATCTTGTTCTTAAAACTTGTATTTTTCAGTCCTTATTAATGTCTTGTATTCAGACATACAGGCACAAGAAATGTTCTGCAAATATCAAACAGTAAAGAAATAAATGCCCAGGATCAATAGGGAAGGAAATATTTGCAAGATTGAAGTATCTACAATGTTCTGAAAATTTATCATGAAATCTTTAAAAATCTCTCTCAGCCTCCACAACGGAGAGTTTCACATCTCATCTGAAGGACACCCAGCAATGCTGCAACATGTGAGCAATGAATCTGTTCAAATTATGATCTTAAAAACTGGAGCTCCATTCAACAGCCAGAGGCAGGATATATGAACTGGGCCAGCAATTCAGAAGTATGTGTTTTTTTTTCCAGTCACGTGTCCTTGGTAGTTTAATCATTCATTAGTTCATTTCAGAAGAAGTATCAATTATTATTCAGCACTTGATGTACCAGAAAGATTAAACTAAGATTAAATAGCTAAGAAATCAGTATTTGGGACAAGCTTCCTCTTTCAAATCATGCCCTTAAATCTCTCCCAAAGATACTCTTACACCTATTCTCCTTAAGACATTGTTCCCTGCCCTATTCCCAACAAATTCAGTGTGATTCATTTTAAGAGGAATACAATATAAAACAAGGGTGTAATGGTGAAGTCTATGTTTGGAAAATTGAGAGCAGTTCTGGGCCCATAGCTAGGGATGGATATACCTTCATTAGATATGGTCCAATGTAGATTTCTCCCTAGAAAAGCCTATCACACTCCATTATGCTAATCTTATCCTCACTCTCCTAGAGATAAAGGGTGGGAGTATCTGATTTAGAACTGGCAAACCTGGAATGAAAATCCAGTCCAGGTCCAGGATGTTTCAGACTATTCTGAAAGGTGTGTCTACACCTGAACAGTAAGAGCTGAAAGTACTTGGGCTACCTTCCAGCACCTGTGAAGATAATGTGTGTGGTCTGTAAACCTTTAATCCAACTGAAATTATTCAGTTAAAGTTCAGTTAAAGTTCAATGGTCTTATATCAAAGTTTATTGTCATTCAGCCATATATAGTACATGTATATTGCCAAGTAAAACAGTGTTCTGCTGCACCAAGAAGCACAGCACAGTACATATGGCACAGTCAGACACCAATAAAACAATATTACTACAAATAAATTAACAAATAATAAAATAGAATCTGGAAGACTGACAATTAGCATAAGGTGCATTTATGACACAATTTAAAAAGTAAACAGTATAAAGCTACCGGCTCTTCATAAGTAATGAGAGCTGGGAGGTGGCAGAGAGTTCAGTAGTCTCACAGTCCGGGGGAAGAAGGTGTTTCCCATCCTGACTATCCCTGTTCTAATGCTGTGATACCTCTGACCTGATGGTAGAGGTCAAAGAGACTGTGGGACAGATGGGGGGGAATCATTGGCAATACTAAGTTCCCTACGTTTACAGCACTCTTGTTATATATCTCAGATGAGTGGAAGAAGGACCATGATGATCCTCTTAGCAGTCCTCACAATTCTTTATAGGGTCTTGTAGTCTGATGCCTTGTAACGCCCATACCAGACGGTGATGCAGCTGGTCAGTACACTCTCAGTAGAGCTCCTGGAAAAACTGGTTAGAATGCAATGGCAGCGGGGGATCTTTCAATCTTCTCAGGAAGTGGAGACACTGCTGTGCTTTCTTGCCTAAAGAAGTGGTGTTGGGGGACCAAGTGAGATCATCTGTATGTGCATTCACAGAAACCTGGTGCTCCTAACTCTCTTCATGGATGAACAATGTGAAGCGTGGTCAGCCTGCAACTTCCTGCAGTCCACAAGATCTCTTTAGTCTTGTCCACATTGAGAATCAGGTTGTTCTGCTTGCAGCATTCTACAAGCCACTCTACCTCCTCTCAGTATGCCATCTGCTCATCGTTGTTGATAAGGCCAACTACTGTTGTGTCATCAGTGAACTTGATAAATCAGTGTGAGCTAGACCTAGCAGTACAGTCAGGCATCATCTGCATAAACAGCAGTGAGCTGAGCTCACAGGCCTGGGGGCAAAGGTGATCAGCATGATGAAGCTAGAGGTGTTGCCATCAACATGAACTGATGGTAGTCTGTCTGTCAAGAAGTCCAAAATGCAGTTACAGAGAGAGCTGTTGAGACCCAACAAGGGAGTTTATCCCCCACCTTCTAAGGAATAGCCAGTTATTGGCATTTGGCCAACATTTTTGGTCAGTGAATATGCATATGCCAGATGGGAAATTTATTTGCATTATGTATATGATGATGGCTCAGTTTTCCTTTTTTAATTCTTTCCACTGTCTTCCCTAATAACGTTCTCTCTTTTCCATGTCCTATAATTTGTTAATATAGCTGTTCTAATTTCTGTATTTCCCCAGTCCCAATGAACGGTCTTTGAACTGAAACATTAACTCTGTTCATTTTTCCACACATCCTGATGAAGGGTCTTGGCCTAAAATGTTGACTGTATATTCGCATCCGTAAATGCTGTCTGACCCGTTGAGCTCCGCCGGCACATTATGTGCATTGGTCTAGATTTCCAGCATTTGCAGTACCTATCGTACCTATATTTTCCACAGGTGATGCTTGACCTGTTAAATCTATTTTATATATCTTAATATTCCAATTTGCTTCTGTCTCTTGCAAAATAAATCTCAATTGCTCTGCTTCCATTACCTATCCAGTTAATGTTTACTCTGAGGCTGCCTCCATTTTACCTTTCCTCCATTTTTTCTCCCCCACTCCTCGCTCACACATTTCCTTCTCCCCTCTCAGAATGTGTAAATTTGCTTCAGAGAGCTTATTTTTCCCAGGACTTACAATTTGTCATTGTTGAGAGCAGGTAAAAATATACATGGCTTCAAATAAGAAGTAATTGGGTCATCTCATTTAAAAATCGTCAGATTTGTTTCTTAAAGTTACAACGGCATTAGCAACACCACCAAACGTTAGATAACTATCTTGAATAATTTATTTGTTATTAAATTGGTGTATATTTCAACAGCCTCTCCTCCAGACATATTAAGATTATTCATCTCTCTGACATGTAAAAAGTACCTTCTCACAAAATTGCTTCTGCATATGATTAGTGTTACTGTGAAACGAGTTTTCTTGAAGCTTTAGCATTGTAATACTGTTTGTGTGCCGTGATGGAAAAACAGAACTGACCAGACTCTGAAAAAGTCTGAAAGGAAATGGATTTCGAGCCACAAGATCATTACACAACTACTGTTGACAGCTTCACTCCAATGGCCTTTGTAATCATGCTCTGCAGAAGGAAAATATTTTCATTTGAAGAAATTGAAGCTGTGGTTTTTGTTAATTTTAGTGAGTTGATGTTAAAAAATCATGAAGGAAAATAAATATATATTTAATATATGCTAAAAGTTAAAAGCATTGCCCCAGTTATACCAGTGTGCAATCCTTGAAGGCTCAGAATTAATTAAGTCTCACATACTTGTCTAATCCTTTTGCTGTGCTGCAGTGTTTTAGATATGACTTGTCTTAAACAAAAAAAACACAAATACAAAAATCCAGAGTTGTTTTGTGAGGTTATAACAACATTCATGGAATTATAAAGTAGAGGACAGAAATACAAGTTAGAACAGGCACTGTATCAAAGTAGCGTATGCAACGAAGGTGTTCACCCCAACAAATCATGCTTATTCTATCTAACAGCCTTAACAGTCAGACATTCACTCATCCACTCCCAAACTTGTATTCCATACCCCAGCCCTTTTTGCTTTATCATGGATTAAATAAATTCCTAAATGAAGGTTATTATTGAATCTATATTCACCACGCATTCGGAACCAACTATTGCATTAAAAAAAAAGTTTCCTCACGTCAGCTCTGTTTGGCTTGTGTATCAACTTAAATCAAGACCTTATAACTATTAATTGCTCAGATGCTGGAAATAGATTCTCTGCATTTACTCTTATACATTTCATGTCCATCTAATCTTGCATCTTTCTTTTCGGTAATGTGAATCTCATCGGGCGACCAGGAGTGGAGAAGGTCAGCAACTTTAAATTCCTCAGTGTTATCATTTCAGAGGATCTGACCTGGGTCCAGCATCTAAGTAGCATTACAAAGGAAGCACAGCAGTGCCTCTACTTCCTTAGAAGTTTGCAAAGATTCAGCATATGATCTAAAACTTTGACAAACGTCTATAGATAGGTGGTGATAGGTCTGGTATGAAAACACCAATTGCTTTGAATGGAAAAGCTTACAATAAATAGAGGAGGCAGCCAAGTCCATCACAGGTAAAGTCCTTCCCACCACTGAGCACATCTACAATGAGCATTGTTGCTGGAAAGCAACATCTATCATCAAGGAACCCACCATCAAGGTCATGCTCTCTTCTCACTGCTGCCAACTGGAAGGTGGCACAGGAGCCTCAGAAACCACACCTCCAAGTTCATGAAAGGTTATTTTCCCTAAATCATCAGGCTCCTGAACCAGATGAGATAACTTCACTCAATTTCATTCACCTCAATATTGAACTGATTCCACAACCTATGGACACACTTCCAAGAACTCTTCAACTCATGTTCTCAACACTCACAACACGCTGGAGGAACTCAGCAGGTCGGGCAGCATCCGTGGAAAAGATCGGTCGACGTTTCGGGCCGGAACCCTTTGTCAGGACTGTAGGGGGAAGGGGCAGAGGCCCTATAAAGAAAGTGGGGAGAGGGTGGGAAGGAGAAGGCTGGTCAGTTCCAGGTGAAAAACCAGTAAGGGGAAAGATAAAGGGGTGGGGGAGGGGAAGCAGGGAGGTGATAGGCAGGAAAGGTGAAGAAAGAATACGGGAAAACACAATGGGTAGTTGAAGGAGGCGGAACCAAGAGGGAGGTGGTAGGCAGCTGGGGGAGGAGGCAGAGTGACATAGGGATAGGGGAAGGGAGGGGGAGGGAATTACCAGAAGGTGGAGAATTCTATGTTCATACCAAGGGGCTGGAGACTACCTAGATGGTATATGAGGTGTTGCTCCTCCAACCTGAGTTTAGCCTCATCATGGCGGTAGAGGAGGCCATGTATGGACATATCTGAATGGCAGTGGGAAGCAGAGTTGAAGTGGGTGGCTACTGGGAGATCCTGTCTGTTTTGGCGGACGGAGTGGAGGTGCTGGACGAAGCAATCCCCCAATCTGCCTCGGGTTTCACCGATGTAGGGGAGGCCACACCGGGAGCACCGGATGCAATAGATGACCCCAACAGACTCACAAGTGAAGTGTTGCCTCACCTGGAAGGACTGTTTAGGGCCCTGAATGGTGGCAAGAGAGGAGGTGTAGGGACAGGTGTAGCACTTGCGCTTACAGGGATAAGTGCCAGGTGGGAGATCCGTGGGGAGGGACGTGTGGATCAGGGAGTCGCAGAGGGACCCATCCCTGTGGAAGGCGGAGAGGGGTGGAGAGGGAAAGATGCGCTTAGCGGTGGGGTCCTGTTGAAGGTGATGGAAGTTACGGAGGATAATGTTATTTTGTGCTTCCAACTCATTTTCTTGATACTTCTTCATTATTTAGTTATTAGTATTGCTTTGTTGTCTTTTTTCTTTTTTGTACAAGCACAGGTGGTTGTCTTTAGCATATTGGTTGTCTACCTTGTGTGCAGTTTTTCACTGATTCTGTTGTGCTTCTTTGTATTTACTGTGAATGCCTGCAAGAAAGTAAATCTCAGGGTTGTATATGGTGACATATACAGTGGTATGCAAAAGTTTGGACACCCCTTGTCAAAATTTCTGTTACTGTGAATAGCTAAGCGAGTAAAAGATGAACTGATTTCCAAAAGGCATAAAGTTAAAGATGACATATTTCTTTAATACTTTAAGCAAGCAAACTTTTTTATTTCCATCTTTTACAGTTTCAAAATAACAAAAAAGGAAAAGGGCCTGAAGCAAAAGTTTGGGCACCCTGCATTGCAGTATTTAGTAGCACCCCCTTGGACAAGTATCACAGCTTGTAAATGCTTTTTATAGCCAGCTAAGAGTCTTTCAATTCTTGTTTGGGAGATTTTCACCCATTCTTCCTTGCAAAAGTTCTGTGAGATTCTTGGGCCGTCTTGCATGCATTGTTCTTCTGAGGCCTATCCACAGATTCTCGATGATGTTTAGGTCAGGGGACTGTGAGGGCCATGGCAAAACCTTCAGCTTGTGCCTCTTGAGGTAGTCCATCGTGGATTCTGAGGTGTGTTTAGGTTCCTTATCCTGTTGTAGAAGCCATCCTCTTTTCATTTTCGGCTTTTTTACAGACAGTGTGATGTTTGCTTCCAGAATTTGTTGGTATTTAATTGAATTCATTCTTCCCTCTACCAGTAAATGTTCCTCATGCCACTGGCTGCAACACAAGCCCAAAGCATGATTGATCTACCCCCGTGCTTAACAGTTGGAGAGGGGTTCTTTTCATGAAATTCTGCATCCTATTTTCTCCAAACATACCTTTGCTCATTGCGGCCAAAAAGTTCTATTTTAACTTCATCAGTCCACAGGACTTTTTTTCCAAAATGCATCAGGCTTGTTTAGATGTTCCTTTGAAACTTCTGAATAGAACTTTTTGGTCGCATAGAACCAGAGGGACATCAGGGACTGCTATGCACTTAGTTTCATCGAAACGTGGCTCACAGCCACAATTTTGAACGCAGCACTGCAACCCAATAACTTCATCATTTTCCACAAAGACAGGTCAGTTGACTCATTTAAAGGTGGGGGGGGTATGCTTTGTGATTAACTCATCGTCGTGCACAGATGTGATGGCTCTCTCTCAGTCCTGCTCACCCAACCTGAAATATATAGCAGTCATGTATCGTCCATTTTATCTACTGAGGAAGTGTTCCCCCATCATTCCAGTAGTAGTGTACAATCCACCTCAGGCCAACATCAGACAAGAAGTTGAGGAGCTGAGCATCGTGATCAGCAGGCACGAAACAGTGTATCCTGATGCCTTCCCTATCATTGCAGAGGATTTTGACCAGGCCAGCTTGAAGAAGTCCCTGAACATCTACCACTAACATATCACCTGTGAAACCAGAAGAACCACTGCTATGCTGGTATACCACCACCTAGAATGCTTACTGTGCCATCCCGTGCCCACACTTCGGAATGTCTGATCACCTGGATGCACTTCTACTCCAGCATATAGGCAGAAACTAAAGACCACAAAAACAGTGATGAGGACTAAAAAGGTATGATCAAGGGAGACAGAGGAGAGCTTACAGGACTGCTCAGAGTTGGTGGACTGGACAACATTCAGAGATTCATCTTCAGATCTAAATCTGAATATGCCACAGTTGTCATCAATTTCATCAAAGTCTGTGTAGATGAGTGTGTGCATTTGAGAATATGCTGGACCTGCCCAAAACAAAATCTGTGGATGAACAAGGGGATTCATAGTCTGCTAAGGGCTAGACCTGTGATATTAAAGACGTATGACTCAGAACTTAACAAGAAGTCTGGGTGTGACCTACACAAGGCTATTTTAAGAATGAGAAAACAATTCTTATTGAAGTCAGTGATGAAATCGAATGCACATCACCTCTGGCAAGGTTTACAGGCCATTATTTCCTACAAGGCAAAACGTAACATCATGAATGGCTGTGATGCTTCACTCCCAGATAAGTTAAATGCATTTTATGAATGCTTTGAAAGGGAGAATAAAATTACACCTGTGTAAATCCTTGCAGCATCTCTGTCTCGGAGGCCAACATCAGGACAGCTTTCATGTGGATAAACCTTCACAAGATGGCAGGCCCTGATGCTGCACCTGGTAGGGCTCTGAAAACCTGTGCCAAACAACTGATCTTCAGTTGGAGGTTTCCACCTGCTTGAAAAAGTGACAATCAATAGAAGTCAATCAATATACTCTTCACTACACATCTATAGAAGTTCATCAAAGCTTTAGATGCCATGCCAAATCTTCGTAAACTCCTAAGGAAGTAGAGGTACTTACTTCAAAATTGCACTTACGTGCTAGGCTGAGGACAAGTTCTCCAAAGTAGTAACACAGAGGAATTTAAAGTTGCTGAGCCTCTCCACCTCTGATTCCCCGATGAAGACTGGTTCACTGGCCTCTGGTTTTCTCTTCCAGTCAATAATCAGCTCCTTTGTTTTGATGACGTTGACTGAGAGGTTGTTATTATAACACCACTCAGCCAGATTTTCAACCTCCCTCCTATATGCTGATTGATCACCACCTTTGATTCAGCCAGTGGTGTTATCAGCAAACTTGAATGTGGCATTGGAGCTCTGCTTACCCGCACAGTCATAAGAGTAAAGTAAGTAGAGCAGGGGGCTAAACGCACATCCTTGTGGTGCATTTATGCTGATGTAGCTCATGGAGGAGGTATTGTTGCCAATTGTACCAACAACCTTGCTCTCAACATCAGTAAGACTGTGGACTTCAGGAAGGAGAAGTTGAGAGAGCACACAAAAGTCCTCTTTGAGGGATCAGCAGTGGAAAAGATAAGCAGCTTTAAGCTCCTGTTTATCAACATCTCTGAAGATTTATCCTGGACCCAACACTTTGATGCAATTACAGAAAAGGCTTGGCAGTGGTTATATTTCAGTATCAATTTGAGGAGACTTGATATGTCATCAAGGGCACACACACATTTCTACAGATATATCATGGAGAGCATTCTAACTGGCTGTATCACCATCTGGTATGAATATATCACTGCACAGAATCGGAAAAAGCTGCAGAAAGTTGCGAGCTCAGCCAGTTCCATCATGCATAGTAGCCTCTCCAGCACTGAGGAAATCTTCTAAAGGTGATGCCTCAAAAAGGTGGCATTCATCATTAAGGACCCCCCATTACCCAGCACATACCCTCTTCTCATTGTTACCATCAAGCAGGAGGTACAGAAGCCTTAAAACACACTCCTGTCATTTTAGGAGCAGCTTCTTCCTCACTGCCATCAAATTTCTGAATAGACAATGAACCCATCTACAGTAACTATATTTTTATTTTGCTCTCATTTTGCACTACTTATTTAATTTAATCTATATTATTAAAAAATTCTTATTATAATTTATAGCTCTTTATTATGCTACTGCAAAACAATATATTTCATAATGTATGCCAGTGATATTAAACCTGATTATGATTCTAATCGATATTTTTTAGAAATTGATTGCAAGCAATTACATGTATTACATTTGTCTTTACAGATTATGATGAGCAGTTGTTAAACTTCATTTCTGTATCTTTGTTTTATTACCCTTGACCTTTTGACATTACAAAATATAATGTCTGAGAATTTTTTGGGCAGTGGGTAGGGGCATTGTGGAAAATTGCTGAGGTCCACATTTTTTTTTGTATTGCTTGTTTTGTAATGTCTGAACTTGAAATTTTAATGTGCCCTTTTCCTCTAGAGATCTTCCCGCTGGGAGAAATAGCTCCACTCTGTGGACTCAACTCCAAGCTTTTACCACTATTAAAACATTAATAGAGTACCCTTTAAGCTTCTAAATTCAGAGAATACAAAACAAGTTTACATGGGCAGTCCTGTAACCTTTGCTTTCAGTGTCGCAATCCCTTGGCTGTGACTTCAGCACTTACAACTGAACAAACACTCGATACTGAAGCTGCAAAGGCTGTGTGTAATTAAAGATCACTTCTTCACTTTGGTATTCCATTATCCTTGAGATCCATCCACCAGTTTTATTGCTTCTTACACTTCTTGGCTGGCTTTTAATAAGCTGTCCACCAAGCCATATGAATCTCTTTGATTGCCCATATGTTGTAATTCCTCACAGTTAATACCACTTCCATTCTCCTTCTCCCTGTCCCAGCAGTGTTCTTTCTCATTCAACTACTTAGAAAGTTATTTTTGATGTCTGCTATTGAATTAGTCTTCACCATCTTGTCCACTGTACCCTATTTTGGAAAGGTTTTGTGATAACACTCTGCTGTGAGAGGAACTGCATCGTCAGAAGCTGGACTGAGCTCCGATTAGGATTCCAGTTGAATACTCATGCTGTCTCTTCACCAAGTGAAGTTCTTTTTGTGGCTTTAATGATAACTGCCTTGACTGTGGTTTGTCAGACTACGAAACAAGCTTTGAATTTTATAACATACTTATAAACACAATCAGAAGCTTTAAGACAATGTTCAAAATCCTTGGTTGGATCTAAAGTAGGTTGTTCCCCAATAGCTCCAATGAACTCTATTGCCTCAAATTTGTCTACTTAATTTGCTGGCATCTGCCTTTGGAAGCTTCCTATTCCGATCAATACTATCATCTGTTCCACCAACTATCCTGTCTCAGCTGCAGACTTAGCATTAACAATCTTTCATTCAGTCTATAATATAGGGTGAGAAGCTGAGGACTCAGTAGAGATCCTGCAGAGGTATTGCACATTACTAGAAAATCATATATTACACCAATGGATGTTCATTATATTTAAACAGTATTTATTTTTTTAACCAAGACAGAAATTGTGTTTGAAAACTTTTGGATCAATGTGTCAACTCAATTTGACAAAGAATTATAACTTTGGGTGAGACTGGCAGAGAGGTAAGAACAAATGGAAAGATACTGTCGCCAGCACAGTATCAGATTCAAATTAAAAATAAACAAGGCTTGGTCAGAATTTTGTAAGCAGAGTTTGCATCAGAACTTATCAACTGAAGGAATAATTTTGAGTGACTCTTTAAATAGAAACAGCAGGTTGCAAAAGATGATGCCATTTTCATAATTTATCCCGTGCAGTAAAAAAAATCTTCAGGACTTTCAGGCAAGTTCTTCAATTCCTCCCCATAATCAACTCACATATAGATCTTAAAATAATCAGGCCAACTGATGCTGGGTTTCAGGATTAAATCCACTCATTATTTCTATCTCAGATATTCAAATTAAGTATTCTTCTTATAGACACAACATCCCAAAATATTTCTTAGTTCCTTGAATAACTAAAAAGTGCAAAATATTGAAGTTTTATTTTCATCCAAACCATTGTGCAACACAATGCCTATTTTACAAAAGAAGGAAGTGGTTGGAAATTATTCTTTGAAAGTGAAAATTTGAAGAATGCTCAGAAATTAGTAAGATTGCAAAGTGCCTTTTACAAAGGTTCAACCAGGCCAGATGGGGCTTGGTACAACACTTTCTAACAGAACTACCTGCCTTTAAAGATAGAAAGACAATTAAGTTTGTCACCATCAATGCTATACTCATTCTAAGTTACCGAGTCATAAGGTACTTTTCAAAGCAAATGAAGATCAATGAACCTTCCCAGAGAGAGAGAGGAAAATTTGTAATACCGGGTACTTTAATGTAGCCATTTATTTTGAAGTATGCCATATAATCATATCTGTGTTATTTAAGAAGTTTCTTGCAAAGACACATAAATGATTCATATATCATTTTGGGAGCAGTTTTCTCAATAACAAAGATTAATTATTCTGGACAGCAGTCAATGAAGATTTATCACTGCTGTGTACATATTTCATATTCTCAAATGTCATTCATATTTCTCTTTATGCTGGCTGTCACAGACTACAGAGGCAACAACAGAATGTTATAGTTAGCACTAATTTATGGTCATCTCTTTAGGAGAAGACAGTCACTGGAAAAGCCAAACACAGTTACAAAGACAATGCAGGTACGCACCTTGTCATCAGGGTCGTCCTTCCAGCCAAGGACTTGAGAAGAAGAAAGCTGAAGATAAAAGGAAACCACACATAACTTTAAGAAGCAGCAATCACAATTTCAGCAAATTGATCAGTAACATTTTAAGTTGAATACAGCACTTAGTCCCTTTAAACCAAAAGGACCATGGGCGCACATAGCGATTATCACGATGCTCTAACAGCTCGGGGCTCCACAGCTCGGAGCCAATCCCGTGTCCTCTGAAAGGCATCTGTGTATGTCCCCAACATGGAATGCAGTGGGTTTTCTCAGGGTCCTCCGTTTTCCTTCCACTGTCCAAAGATCTATCAGGTCTGAAAATTGGTCATTATAAATGGTCCTATGATGAGATTAGGTTTAAATTGGGGTTGCTGGACAGTCCAGCTCAAAGGGCCAGAAGGGCTTCTTTCTTGCTGTATCTCTAAGTAAATAAATAAAATGTAAACCTATAGATAATCAGCCTCCTTCTTCGAGGATTCTGATTGATATAGAATAAGCAATAAAAATTCAATTGGAAAAGAAATATACTAATGAATACCATATTTTAAAGCAAATATTTTGCACCTTTTTAAAATCACAACGTTGAAATAGAGACTGCTGAAAAATTGCTATGAGTTGATTTTGGGATTTTCTACTGACCTCATCGACCAAGGATGGGATGACACCATGTAACTTCATGAGCACTGAGCAATATGCTCAGGGGGAGCAATATCCTTGCAGGTAGGTTTGCTAGCATGGTTCGGGAGGGTTTAAACTAATTTGCAAGAGGTATGGGACCCAGAGCGATACAGCAGTGAAAGAAGTGCACGGAGTAAAGCCAGATCTAACATACAGAGAGGCTTTGAGGAAAGCGAAGCAGAATAAACGGTGTAAAGACAGTAAGGTAGAAGGGCTGAAGATTATGTACCTCAATGCAAGAAGCATCAGGAACAAAGGTGATGAACTGAGAGCTTGGATACATACATGGAATTATGATTACAGAGATTTGGCTGGCACCAGGGCAGGAATGGATTCTCAATTTTCCTGGATTTCAGTGCTTTAAAAGGGATAGAGAGGGCAGAAAAAGGGGAAGAGGGGTGGCATTACTGGTCAGGGATACTATTACAGCTACAGAAAGGGTGGGTAATGTAGCAGGATCCTCTTTTGAGTCAGTATGGGTGGAAGTCAGGAACAGGAAGGGAGCAGTTACTCTATTGGGGGTATTCTGTGGGCTCCCTGGTAGCAGCAGAGATACTGAGGAGCAGATTGGGAGGCAGATTTTGGAAAGGTGTTAAAATAACAGGGTTGTTATCATGGGTGACTTTATCTTCCCTAATATTGATTGGCACCTGATTAGTTCCAAGGGTTTAGATGGGGCAGAGTTTGTTAAGTGTGTCCAGGACGGATTCCTGTCACAGTATGTGGATAGGTCGACTAGGGGGAATGCCATACCAGATCTAGTACTAGGTAATGAACCGGGTCAGGTCACAGATCTCTCAGTGGGTGAGCATCTTGGGGACAGTGACCACCGCTCCCTGGCCTTTAGCATTATCATGGAAAAGGATAGGATCAGAGGAGGACAAGAAAATTTTTAATTGGGGAAGGGCAAATTATGAGGCTATAAGGCTAGAACTTGCGGGTGTGAATTGGGATGATGTTTTTGCAGGGAAATGTACTATGGACATGTGGACGATGTTTAGAGATTTCTTGCAGGATGTCAGGGATAAATTTGTCCCGGTGAGGAAGATAAAGAATGGTAGGGTGAAGGAACAATGGGTGACAAGTGAGGTGGAAAATCTAGTCAGGTGGAAGAAGGCAGCATACATGAGGTTTAGGAAGCAAGGATCAGATGGGTCTATTGAGGAATATAGGGAAGCAAGAAAGGAGCTTAAGAAGGGGCTGAGAAGAGCAAGAAGGGGGCATGAGAAGGCCTTGGCGAGTAGGGTAAAGGAAAACCTCAAGGCATTCTTCAATTATGTGAAGAAAAAAAGGATGACAGGGGTGAAGGTAGGACCGATTAGAGATAAAGGTGGGAAGATGTCCTTGGAGGCTGTGGAATTGAGCGAGGTCCTCAATGAATACTTCTCTTCGCTATTCACCAATGAGAGGGAACTTGATGACAGTGAGGACAATATGAGTGAGGTTGATGTTCTGGAGCATGTTGATATTAAGGGAGAGAAGGTGTTGGAGTTGTTAAAATGCATTAGGACGGATAAGTCCCTGGAGCCTGACGGAATATTCCCCAGGCTGCTTCATGAGGTGAGGGAAGAGATTGCTGAGCCTCTGGCTAGGATCTTTATGTCCTCGTTGTCCATGGGAATGGTGCCGGAGGATGGAGGGAGGCGAATGCTGTCCCCTTGTTCAAAAAAGGTAGTAGGGATAGTCCGGTTAACTATAGACCAGTGAGCCTTACGTCTGTGGTGGGAAAGCTGTTGGAAAAGATTCTTAGAGATAGGATCTATGGGCATTTAAAGAATCATGATCTGATCAGGGACAGTCAGCATGGCTTTGTGAAGGGCAGATTGTGTCTAACAAGCCTGATAGAGTTCTTTGAGGAGGTGACCAGGCATATAGATAAGGGTAGTGCAGTGGATGTAATCTATACGGATTTTAGTAAGGCATTTGACAAGGTTCCACACTGTAGGCTTATTCAGAAAGTCAGAAGGCATGGGATCCAGGGAAGTTTGGCCAGGTGGATTCAGAATTGGCTTGCCTGCAGAAGGAAGAGGGTCATGGTGGAGGGAATATATTCAGATTAGAGGATTGTGACTAGTGGTGTCCCACAGGGATCTGTTCTGGGACCTCTACTTTTCGTGATTTTTATTAACGACTCAGATGTGGGGGTAGGAGGGTGGGCTTGCAAGTTTGCAGACGACACAAAGGTTGGTGGTGTTCTAGATAGTGTAGAGGATTGTTGAAGATTGCAGAAAGACATTGATAGGATGCAGAAGTGGGCTGAGAAGTGTCAGATTG
Source organism: Mobula birostris (assembly GCF_030028105.1). NCBI lineage: Eukaryota > Metazoa > Chordata > Chondrichthyes > Myliobatiformes > Myliobatidae > Mobula > Mobula birostris. The sequence continues at coordinate 67,039,572 of NC_092380.1, read as the reverse complement.
AGTTCAACCTGGAGAAGTGTGAGGTGGAACACTTTGGAAGGACAAACTCCAAGGCAGAGTACAAAGTAAATGGCAGGATACTTGGTAGTGTGGAGGAGCAGAGAGATCTGGGGGTACATGTCCACAGATCCCTGAAAGTTGCCTCACAGGTAGATAGGGTAGTTAAGAAAGCTTATGGATATTAGCTTTCATAAGTCGAGGGATAGAGTTTAAGAGTCACGATGTAATGATGCAGCTCTATAAAACCCTGGTTAGGCCACACTTGGAGTACTGTGTCCAGTTCTGGTCGCCTCACTATAGGAAGGATGTGGAAGCATTGGAAAGGGTACAGAGGAGATTTACCAGGATGCTGCCCGGTTTAGAGAGTATGCATTATGATCAGAGTTTAAGGGAGCTAGGGCTTTACTCTTTGGGGAGAAGGAGGATGAGAGGAGACATGATAGAGGTTTACAAGATAATAAGAGGAATAGATAGAGTGAACAGCCAGCACCTCTTCCCCAGGGCACCACTGTTCAATACTAGAGGACATGGCTTTAAGGTAAGGGGTGGGAAGTTCAAGGGGGATATTAGAGGATGTTTTTTTACTCAGAGAGTGGTTGGTGCCTGGAATGCACTGCCTGAGGCAGTGGTGAAGGCAGATACACTAGTGAAGTTTAAGAGACTGCTAGGCAGGTATATGGAGGAATTTAAGTTGGGGGTTTATATGGGAGGCAGGGTTTGAGGGTCGGCACAACATTGTGGACCAAAGGGCCTGTACTGTGCTGTACTATTCTATGTTTTATGTTCTATGAGCCAAGAAGAAGCCACATCCAGTGACCTCAGGTGCACTATGACAAGATACTGTCTTGATTGCAATATAATCCTCGGTCATTTGCTGTGACCTGGATTCATTATGGACTGAATGAAGACATTACAGGAAAGAGGCAAGAGTGTATGGTTTGCTGATCATTTTCACTGCTTGGAGGGAAAACCCACAAAATGCTAGAGAAACTCAGCAGGCCAGGCAATTATCTATGGAAAAGAGAAAACAGTCGATGTTTTGGGTCAAGACCCTTCAAGGGGACTGGTAAAAAAGATGAGAAGTCAGACTAAAAAGTTGGGGGTAGAGGAAGAAGAAGTAAAAGGAAGTAAGTGATAAGTGAAACCGGGAGAGGGGGAGGGGTGCGGTAAAAAGCTGGGAAGTTGATTGGTGAAAGAAATAAAGGGCTGGAGAAGAGGGAATCTGATAGGAGAGGGTAGAAGATCATGGTAGAAATGGAAGGGAGATGAGCACCAGAGGGAGGTGATGGGCAAGTAAGGAGATAAGGTGAGTGAGAGAATTGGGAATGGGGAATGGTGAAGGGGGTTGGGGGGTGGCGCATTTATTGAAGGTTTGAGAAATCAATGTTCGTGCCAGGTTGGAGCCTACTCAGATGGAATATAAGGCTTTGCTCCTCCAGCCTGAGTGTGGCCTCATTGCAGCAGTAAAAGAAGCTATGAACTAACACATCAGAATGGGAATGGGAAGTGAAATTAAAATGAATGACCACAGGGAGATCCTGCTTTTTCTGATGGAGGCATAGGTGCTTGAAGAAGCAGTCTCCCAGTCTATGTCAGTTCTCACAGATATACAGGAGGCCACACTGGAACCCCCAACAGACTCGCAGGTGAAGTGTCACCTCACCTGGAAGGATTGTTTGAGCCCTGAATGAGAGTGAGGGAGGAGGTGTCGTGGCAGGTGTAGCACTTGTTTCACTTGCAAGGAGGGAGATTGGAGGACAGGGATGAATGGACAAGGGAGTTGCATAGGGAGAGATCTCTGCAGAAAGCGGAAAGTTGGGGGGAAGGAAAGTTGTGCTTGGTGGTGGGATTCTGCTGGAGATGGAGGAAGTTATATAGAATTATGTGCTAGACACGGCGGCTGGTGGGATGATAGGTGAGGACAAAAGGAACCCTATCTCTGGTAGGGTAGAGGGCTGATGGGATAAGGGAAGATGTGCACAAAATAGAAGAGATGTGAGTGAGGGCTGTGCTGATGGTGGAGGAAGAAAATTGCCTTTCTTTAAAGAAGGACATCAAAGTGATTTATTTATTGAGAAATACACTGCAGAGTAGGCCCTTCTAAGGTGCCTAAAAGCCCCTCGATTTAACTCCTAGTCTCATCAAAGGATAATTTACAATAACTAATGAATCTATTAACAGATACATAAAATCAGAAGACCATAAGATATAGGAGCAGAATTAAGCCATGTGGCCCATTGTATTTGCTCCGCAATTTCATTGTGGTTGATCCAATTTTCCTCTCAGCCCTAATCTCCTAGCTTCTCCGTGTATCCCTTTGTGCCCTGACAAATCAAGAATGTATCAACCTCTGCCTTAAATATGCATAAAAACTTGGCCTTCACAGCTGCATATGGCGAAGAATTCCACAGATTCACCACTGTCTGTGTAAAGAAATTCCTCCTCATCGCTGTTCCCCCCCCCACCCCGTTTTAAGGCTGTGTATCCTGGTCTTAGACTCTCCCACCATAGGAAACATCCTCTCCACTTCTACTCAATCAAAGCCTTTGACCATTTGATAGGTTTCAATGAGGTCAGCCCCCATTCTTCTGAATTCTGGTGAATACAGGCTATCAAATTAAGCCATCAAGTGCTTTTCATATGACATGCCATTCAATCTGGAATCATTTACATGAATGTCTTTGGAATCCTCTCCAGTTTTTGCACATCCTTTCTGAGATAAGGGGTCCAATCCTGTTCACATTACTTCAAGTGAGGCCTCACCAGCGCTTTATAAAGTTTCAACATTACACCCTTGCTTTTATGTTCTAGTGCTCTTGAAATGAATGCTGCCATTGCATCTTCCTTCCTCACCACAGACTCAACCTGCAAATTAGCCTTCAGGGAATTCTGAACAAGGACTCTCAAGTCCTTTTGTACCTCTGATTTTTGTATTTTCTCTCCATTTAGAAAATAGGCTATCCTTTTATTTCTTCTACCAGACTGCATGAGTGCACACTTCCTGACACTATATTTCATCTGCCATTTCTTTCCTATTCTCCTAATCTATGTCCTAATGTAGCTTCTCTACTTCTTCAAAGCTGCTAGTCCATCCACCTAACTTTATATCATCTGCAAACTTTGCAACAAAGCCATCAATTCCATCATCCAAATCATTGATAGAAAATGTAAAAAGATTCAGACCCAACACAGACCCCTGTGGAACACCACAAGTCACTGGCAGCCAGCAAGAAAAGGCTTGCTTTATTCCCACTCTTTGCTTCCTGCCAATCACCCACTGCTTTATCCATGCTAGGATTTTCCTTATAATACCATGGGATCATAGCTTGTTAAGCAGCCTCATGTGTGGCACTTTGTCAAAGGCCTTCTGAAAATCTAAGTATGCAACACCAACTGATTCTCCTTTGTCTATCCTGCTTGTTACTTCTTCAAAGAATTCCAACAGATTTGTCAGGCAAGATTTTCCCCTGAGGAAACCATGCTGACTATGGCCTATTTTATCATGCACTTCCAAGTACCCTGAAACTCCATACTTAAAAATCGACTGCAACATTTTTCCAACCCTTCAGGCCAGACTAATTAGCCAATAGCTTCCTTTCTTCTGCCTCTCTCTCTTCTTGAAGAGTGAAATTGCATTTGCAATTTTCCAGTCTTCCAGAAACATTCCAGAATCTAGTAATTCTTGAAAGATGATTACTAATGCCTCCACGATCTCTTCAACCTCCTCCTTCAGAACTGTGGGGTGTACATCATCTGATTGAAGTGACTCATCTTTTTTCAGACCTTTCAATTTTCCAAGAATCTTCTCTCTAGTTATGGTAATTTCACACACTTTATGGCCCAACGCCTGGAGTTTCCACCATATTGCTAGTGTCTTCCACAGTGAAGACTGATGCAAAATACTCACTCAGTTCATCCGCTATTTCACTGTCCCCCATTACTACCTCTCCAGCATCATTTTCCAGTGTTTCAGTATCCACTCTCACCTCACTTTTGCACTTGTATTTGATGAAACCTTTGGTATCCTCTTAAATATTATTGGCTGGCTTACTTTCGTATTCCATCTTTACCTTCTAATGACCTTTACAGCTGTTGGCTTTTAAAAGCTTTCCAATCCTCTAACTTCTCACTAATTTTTGCTCTATTGTATGCCCTCTCTTTGGCTTTTATGTTGCCTTTGACTTCGCTTGCTATCCATGGTAGTGCCTTCTTTCATTTAGAATACTTCTTCCTTTTTAAGATGTATATATCCTGTGCCTTCTGAATTGCTTCCAGAAATTCCAGCCATTGCTGCTCTGCCATCATCCCTGTCAGTGATTTTTTTTCCAATCAATTCTGGCCAACTCCTCTCTCATGAAGTCCTGACGAAGGGTCTCGGCCTGAAACGTCGACTGTACCTCTTCCTAGAGGTGCTGCCTGGCCTGCTGTGTTCACCAGCAACTTTGATGTGTGTTTCTTTCTCATGCCTCTGTAATTCCCTTTACTCCACTTTAATACTGATTTGACTTTAGCTTCTTCTTCTCAAATTTCAAGGTGAATTCAATCATATTATGACCACTTGCCCCATACGGGTTCTTTTACTTTAAGCTCTAATCAATTCTAGTTCATTGCACAACACCCAATCCAGTATAGCTGGTCCTCTAGTGGGCTCAACCATGAGCTGCTCTAAAAAGCCATCTCATAGGCACTCTAGAAATTCCCCCTCCTGTAATCCAGCTCCCTTCTGATTTTCCCAATCTACCTGCATATGGAAGTCCCCCATGAGTATTGAACATTGCCCTTTTGGCATGCATTTTCTATCTCGCATTATAATTTGTAGGCCATATCCTTACTACTATTTGGGGATTTGTATACAACTCCTTACTTTTGCAGCTCCTTAGCTCTACCCACAATGATTCAACACCTCCAACCCTGTGCCACTTCTTTCATTGTTTTACCAACAGAGCAATGCCACTCCCTCTGCCTTCCTACCTATCCTTTTGATACAATGTGTATCCTTGGACATTAAACTTCCAGCTAGAATATTTCAGCCATGACTCAGTGATGCCTAGAGCAGCTCATCTGCCAATTTTCATGTACCTAGTTCCATATACTGCGTGCATTCAGATGCAACACCTTCAGTCTTGTATTCACCTTTTATGATTTTGTCGGACCATGCTCAACCTTTTGATTCCTAACTTTGCCTGAAATCTTACCAACATCTGCCTCAACAACTTATTCACTAACTATTCTGGCATTCTGGTTCCCATCCCCCACAACCAGTTTAAACCTACCGTGCAGATTTAACAAACTTTCTCGCTCGGATATTAGTCCCCCTCCAGTTCAGGTACAAACTGTCCCTTTTGTGCAGGTCCTATCTTCCCTGGAAGAGAGTGCAATGATCCAAAATTTCTTATGCCCTCCCTCCCACACCATCTCCTTAGCCACATATTAAACTGTATAACCTTCCTAGTTTTAGCCTCACCCTAGTGGATTGACACATGACACAGCTTCTCCGTGGATTGTCACCTTGTTCTGGTGGAAAAGCTTGTGTGGTCCTGTGATTCCGAGGGAAATGTCATCTGGAGCTATGCTCCTAGTAGCGTCACCCATGTCAGTAAGGTCAAGGGTGAGGTCCCTGACAAAGAACAATCCAACCAAGCCCTCAACAGTGGGACAGGTGGGCGAAGTTACTTCGAACTCAATGGCTGTGAAGGCCGATGAAAGCTGCAACAAATCCATCAGCTCCGATCGTCGTGGTTTCCATGCCACTGGAATCAGTTGGTTGATTTGTGAAGTAGCGTGTGCTTCTTGGAGTGCAACATCAAGTACACGTTAATCAAATACACGCACAGGCGTCTTCACACTGTGGGCCATTTCTTCAGAACAAAGTCCATCATCTTCGACCTCTAGGGATAGCCACAACAACGACATGACATAGGTAGCAATCCTAAGACCTCAAACCTGGAGGTCCTGTCCTTTAACTTAGCACCTAACTCCCTAAAATCCCTATGCAGAAGCTCATCTCAAGTCCTGCTCATGTCATTAGTACCTACATGGATCATGACCTCTGGCTGTTCACCCTCCCAGTTAAGAATGCTGAGCACTCAATCTGAGATATCCTGGACCCTAGCACCTGCGAAGCAACATACCATCCCAGAATCTAGCTCTCGCCCATGGAACCTCCTGTCTGTTCCCCTAAATAACAAACCCCTTATCACCACAGTGTCTCTTCTTCCCCTTTCCCTTCTGAGTCACAGAGGCAGACTCCGTGCCAGAGACCCGACCACTGTAACTTTCCTCTGTTAGGTCATCCTCCCCCGCCTACTGATAGTATCCAAAGTGATATATCTGCTGTTGAGGGGAATGACCACAGCAGTACTCTGCACTGGCTCCTTAACCCTTTTCCCCTTCCTGATTGTCATCCAGTTTCTTGTGTCCTCCGCCTTGAGTGTAACTACCCTTCTATATGTCATATCATCCCTTCAGCCTTCTGAATGATCTCGAGTTCATCCAGTTCCAGCTCCAACTCCTTAACACAGTTTGTTAGAAACTGCAGCTGGATGCGGTTCTCACTGTTGTAGTGGTCAGGGATACTGGAGGTCTCCTTGCCTGCAAGAGGAGACCTGCATTATCCTGCCTGACATCTCTGCTGTCTTAGCTGAGCAGATATAAAGAAAAAAGGAAAAAAATTGAGCTTGTCTTTTCTTTCCTTTCTCTGAGGGAAGCCTCTCTTTGCTGAAGTGTTGAAAAGCTACAGCCTTAAGATCACTACTCTGACTCTGCCCACTCAGATGACGGCTGCTGTGATGATGGCCGCTGCACTTGCCACTGTCCTTAAATTTGCTCTTAAAAATCAATCTCAGATGCCAACTGGCCACTAGTCAAAGCTCCATTATACTGCTGCCACCAGCTCCTGCCTTTTATCCTTGGGCAGTAGATCTGATTGAAGTCCCCTTCTCTGCAAGCTTGCAATGTTGGATTGGCAGCTGGTCAAAGCTCTATTATGCTTTCACAAACCACTCCTGCCTTTTATCCTCAGGCAGTACACCTGATAGAAGTCCCCTCCTCTTCAAACTTCCGATGTCCGGATTGGCCGCTGGTCAAAGCTCATCTTTGGATAGTGGAAGGAAACCGGAGCACCCAGAGAAGACCCATATGCACACGGGAAAAACATACAAAATTTTCTTATAGAGGATGGAAATGAACTCCAAACTCTGACACACCGAGCTTTACTCTAACCATTGTTCTACCATGGTGCCTCATCAGGATAGTGGGCTAACACAACTATTAAAAAGGTGCAGAAGGTGTAATTGGAAAGAGAGAATGTGAAAAATGCAACCCAAACCAGTATTGGTCTATGATAGCAGTGCCTGCAGCCAAAAACCCAGCCTCAATAATGGTGAGCTGATCTATTAATTTAATAATTCTAAAGAAAATGAACCACCGCACAAAAATTTTCTTGGACTGAAATCTCAATTCCAATACCTCCTCAGGAACTGTTTAGTCAAATCTTTTCTTGCATTTATAGATTTCCTAAATTTGAACATTTAACACAACTTTACAGTCAATGAATCAGAACTCCGCATGTCAAATAGCCACTATGAAGAGAGATCGAGTCTACATTTCAACTTAATCTTTTTTCATCAGACCTAGAAAATTGAACAGGGAGATGTGTATAAGTTGCAAAGAGGAAAATTATCAATGTAATAGTTACTTTAAAAACTGGTAAATGAAACAAAACAGTACAGAGACAAATTGAAAAGAAGATAAAATCATATTGATATGGGCAAAAATGTTTACCAGAAAATGTTAAATTTGAAACTAATTCCAAAGAGTTTTAATTGGCCTTGTGGGGAGATGGTACTATTCCTCAAGCTTACATTGGGTATTGTTGAAGCAATGTAAAAGGCCAAATAAAGGGAGATCAAAATGCGAGCTTGATAGAGAATTTAAGTGACACAAAGCTGGAACTCAGGGTTGCCCTTGTAGACTAAATAGAGGCTCCTGTACATCTGCATTTTGTTTCTCCAGTGCAGATAAAATCACATCATGGACATTGCTTGCATTTGCAGAAATACAAGTGAAATATAAGGAGCTTCTGCTTTAAGATGGCACTGCTGAAGATGAGCAACAACGTACTGACAATGAACCAATCAAGAAATACAACTAAATATTTCATTAATAACATTTCAATTATGGTAAGTGATCACCACAAACAATGAAGCAGTGAGCGAAGGCAAGGCTGAGTCAAGGGTCAAAGCGTGCAGGTGCGAGGCAAAGTCAGGGAATGTACGAGGATTAGTTGGGATGAGGTCAAGACATATTCAAGGTGTAGTAGGGGTGAACAGAGTGGAACAAAGTCAGAGCGGAGTAGAGGCAGATTCGAGGCCCATCAACCTAAACCGAGAGTGAGGTTTGATCAATCTAAGTGCCAGGCCGATTGGGAAAGGTCAGGTACAGGCCGAAACGTGGTGATGGGGGGGATGGGAGGGGGAGGTCCAGGCCCAGAATGTATCAATATGACAGGACCCTGGTCTTAGAGTGAGGAATGACCCCGTGTATGGACAATTTAAACAATGGGCCAGATGGATTGAAAAGACAAGGAGTCGGGACCTGAGGCAAGGGTCAAGCCAGTTCTGCTCGCTGCTCCATGACGTGTACTCCACTCTTTGAAGCTCTGGCTGTGACGTGCTCCGGCTATTCTGGACCTCATGTCTGAGGACTCACTTTCATTCTAAATGCTACTTACTCACTTCTATTGTTTGAATGATTTGTATTTTTTCCCTCTCTGCACATTGGATGTTTATCATTTTTTTATGGGTTCACTTGGGTTTTTTTGCAAGGAGACAGATCCCAAGGTTGTATAATGTATACATACTCCGATAAGAAGTGTACTTTGAACTTGGAGCTTTAAACTTGAATTGTTGCTTCACTGGGAAGTACAGTTTTGTCTCTGGATGGGAAAAGTGCAGGTATTGCAGATCCATGGGAAAGTGCCGTGTGGAGGGGAGTGTTTGGTGAAGATGGAAGAGTAGGCCAAGATTCATAAAGGGATCAGTTCCTTCAGATGTGGAAGAGGGAGAGATGGAAAAGATGAGTTGGTAGTGGAGTCATTTAGGAGGTAGCAGAAGTAAAGGTGGTGAAATCTTTTCAAAGTGAAGACTCTTGGGATGGAAAATAAGATGAGGGGAACTCTAATCTTCCTTTGGGGTGAGAGTAGATATGAAAAAAGTAATGAAGACATGGTTGAGAACCATGTCAACTATGAGAAGAAAGAGGTAATTTAAAGAACCTTAAAGACACTGATGAAGGAAACCTCAAGATGGGAGCAGATAAAACAGTGATGTAGAAAGTTGCAGAATAGAATGACACTCTTACACAAAAATGATGAGCTGGAAAGATGTTGTGATACCATGGGAGTTTTGGGATAATACTGGATATTAGTAACAAATCTATCACCACACATTGGGGTAGATATGTCGGGTCAGAAAAAAGAAAGAAACAAACCACGTGAATCTGAGAGCAGAGTAGGCATTAGCAGTAAAGGTAATGAAATTAGAGTTCCGTATAGGTATAGAAAGCAGCACAAATATAATTATTAATGTAATAGAGGAAGATCTGAGGGCGGAGGGGAATGCAAATACAATTCAGATGAGGACTGCTCCACATATCCAATGAAGAGAAAGTGTGTGGAATTAAAGAAGTTGCTCAGTTAGCAAAGGAGATTGACAGTAGAAAAGGACTTATTGGACCTCTGTTCAAAGAAGAAGTGCAAGACCTCCGAACATCATGCTGGGCAATGGAGGTCATAAAGTTATATGGCATGATAAAGGCCCTTCAGCCCATCACATCTATGCTGAACTTTTACCATTTGCACTGATCCCATAACCTTCTATCCTTTGCTTATTTAAGTAACTATCTAAATGACTCTAAAATGTAGTGATTGTGTCTGATTCCAACACTTTGTTGAACAGCAAGTTCCAGTTATCTATCACTGTCTAGAACAAAAATATTTTCTATCAAATCCCCTTTAAAACTCATTCCTCTCACTTTAAACCTATATGCTTTTGTTTTTGATGTCCTACCAAGGGAAAAATGCATCCATCTGTCCTTTCTATGCCTCTTATAAATGTATGTATTTCTATTAGCTCGCTTTTCAGTGTGTGTTGCTCCAGTGAAATCAAAACCAGCTTATCCAATCTCTCCCTTTAACTAAAGTCCTCCAAACCAGGCAACCTCCTGGTGAGCTCCTCCGCATTCTCTCCAGAGCAATCACATCCTTCCTATTGTGTGGCAACTAGAACTGTATTCAATAATCCTAGTGTGGTTTAACCAGTGTTTTGTAAAGTTTCAACATAATGTATCAATGCTTATATTCTATGCACTGACTCTGAAAGCAAGCATGCCATATGCACATTGGCACTACTTACGTTGGTAGAAAGGTGGAAAATGTCCTGAACAGTTTTTATAGGGAGCTAGGAAAGAGGCTGATGAGCAGGACCTCCATGGTAGTAATATCTGAGTTGCTCCCACAGCTTTGTGCTAGTCATGGCAAGAATAAAATGATGATGCAGCTGAATGTGTGGCTGAGGAACTGGTGCAGGGGGCAAGTTTCAGGTTCTTGGATCATTGGAATCTACAGGAGTGACCTGCACAAGGGGGATGGCTTTCACCTGAACTGGAGGAGAGCCAATATCCTGTCTGGGGACTTTGCTAGTGCTACTTGGGAAGGTTTAACCTAGTTTGGCAGGGGGATGGGAACTAGTACAGTAGGTTAGAAAGTGGAGGGATGGAGAGGGAAGGTAGATGTCAGGGCCAGTAAAAACAGGGCCAGTCAAACCTTCCCTTCCTGGGCTGTATTCTTGAGAAAGATATTTTCAACCAACTCAACAACTTTCAGCATAAAAACTATATTCTGGAAAAGTTCCTGTCAGGTTTTAGAGCAAACCAGCAAACTGTAGTAAGGAGACGGCCCTTACCAAAATTGTCAGCAACCTTAGGCTCAGCACTGATGCCAACAAAGTGTCACTTCTAATTCTTCTTGATCTAAGTGTTGCCTTCGACACTATTGACCACAACGTTCTCTTAGATCACGTTAGGAACGGGGTTGGCCTCTCTTGTAGTGCACTTAATTGGTTCCATTCATACATCTTAGAAAATGTTTTGACTATCTTGGAGATCAATTTTTAAAAGAGATTTTTGTTCTAGACAGTGATAGATAACTGGAACTTGCTGTTCAACAAAGTGCTGGAACTTTAGTGTTGCTCAGGGAATTTGTCTTGGTTCCTTACTCTTCTCCTTAAACATACTCCTCTTAGGAGACATCATTAGAGAGCATGAATTTGATTTCCTTAGTTATGCAGTTGCCACACAATTGTATACATCTCAGTTAAGCCTGATGATGATAACACCCGATTTTCTCTGACTTCTGGTGTGGCTGCAATAAACAAATGGATAAGCAATAATTTCCTAAAACTAAATGAAGATAAAACTGAAATACTTCTGGTTGGTGCCAAACCCAAAATAGATAAACTTCTTGATAAACTTGGGAACTTGGCTTTGTTTGTAAAATCAGAAGTAACTAGCCTGGGAATTATCCTTGATTCAGATTTGAATTTTAAATCCCATGTAAAGAAAGTGACCAGAGTAGCATTGCTAGACTTAAGAAGTATTGCAAAGGGATGTTTGTTTCTTCTTTCTTTTCAAATCTTTTTATTGTTATATTATACAAAAGAAATAACATGAGTACATTGAAGTAACAACACTTAAAATGTCTCAAAGAACACACTATCTTAAAGATTGAAAGAAAATTTGTGATAACAAAAAAAACCTACTAAGCAGAAAAGTGAGGGAAATAAAAGAAACCATTTGGTGTACAACCCTGGAGTCATGCGTCATACAAAAAGCTTCTAAAAATAAACATCAAACCGCCAGCAAGAAAATAAAATATACCAAAAAATTTACAATTAGATTGTGGAAAAAATCTATCAATTAGTTTAAATGATAAAAACGAGCAAATGAGCCCCATCTTTTCTCAAAATCAAATAAAGGTTCAAAGGTTCGACTTCTAATTTTCTCCAAACTAAGACACAGCATAACTTGAGAGAACCATTGTGACAAAGTGGGAGCTGGTGTATCCTTCTACTTCAACAAAGTGGAATGTTTGTTTTTGTCATGTAATGATGCTGAAAAACTAATTCACGCCTGTGTATCAAAAAGATTAGATTACCACAAAGCACTTTTTACTGGCCTTCCAAAGCAATTATTGACAAATTTCAACACATTCAGAATGCTGCAGCTAGAAATTAAACCAAAAACCAGGATGAAGAAACATACCACACCCACTAGCTATACTGCATTGGCTTCCTGTATCTTTCAGAATTGATTTTAAAGTTCTCTTACTTATTTTTAAAGCTGTTAATGGTCTGGGACTGGAGTACATCACAGAATCATTTTCATTTTATAATCCTGCTCAAGCTCTCTGGTCTTTTTTCACTGATCTCTTAAATTTAAATTATCTTCCTTAAAAGGTAATCGGCAGGTCAGCTATTTTGAATGACGCTCGTAAACTGTGAAAAACTATATGGGATGCAGACTCAGCTGAAACATTTAAACAACAGCTCAAAACATATTTAACCTTGTTTTTGATTAATATCTTCTTGTTTTTTAATTTCATGTTTATTTTTATTTCATTTTTTTCATGTATGCACTTTTATCCCATTATGACTACCCCTCAACTACCCATCAACCATCAGGCTCTTGAACAAAAGAGGATGACTGCTCTCATTCTATTTCTGGTGTTTCCACAACTGATGGTCTGATTTTAAGGACTTTTTATCTTGTTATTCAGACTTGGTATTTATTTATATTTGCATTTACACAGTTTGTTGTTCATTGACCCTGTTTCCGGTTACTGTCCCATAGATTTGCCAAGTATGCCCAGAGGAAGAGGAATCACCAGTTTGTGGTGACATGTACAGTATGTACTCTGATAATAAACTTGTGTTTGAACTTTTGAACTTCGTAAGTGAAATGTAAAGAGAGAGTAAACTTCTAAGGGGAAGACCCTTAACGCTGTTGATGAGCAGAGGATCTTGGGGTCCAAGCTTCCTGAAAGGGTGGTTAAGAAGGCATATGGCATACTTGCCTTTACTAGTCAAGGCAATGAGATCCAAAGTTAGGAAGTTATGCTGCAGGTTTATGAAACTCAAGTTAAGCCACATCTGGAGTATTGCATACAGTTTGGTCACCCCATTCTAGGAAGGATGTTGAGGCTTTTGAGAGGGTGCAGAAGAGGTTTACCAGAATGCTGCCTGGATTAGAGTGCATGTGTTATAATGAGAGATTGGACAGACTTGGGTTGTTTCTCTGGAGTGACAGAGACAGAGGGGAGATCTGATAAAAGTTTATAATTTTATAAGAGGATGGATAGAGTAGACCAGCAGTATAATTTTACCCAAATTGAAATGTCCAATGCTGAAGTGCATACATTTTAAAGTGAGAGGGTCAATTTGAAAGGAGATGTGAGGGGCAAATGTTGTTTACAAGATAATGATGAGTGCCTGGAATTCTCTGCCTGTGAAGGTGGTGGAGGCAGGTGTATTAGGGACCATGAGATAGGCATATGAACGTGAAGGAAATGGAAAGATATGGACATTGAGTAGACAGAAGGGATTAGTTTGGTTAGCAATTTGATTACCAATTGAATTCATCTGCAGAATGGGAGCTCACAGAATGAGTTAGAGATAAGTCCTCTGGACTCTGAGCACCAGTTTTAAAAAGCGAGCAGGGCCTGATCGGACTCATTTGTGGAACAGGAGATTGGTTGGGTTAATTGTAACTGGGGTTAATTAGCATGGGCCAATAAAAGAAGCGGAGTTTGAGTCACAGTCACCATTGTTGGAATGGCCATTATGTGACCTGGATAGTGTTAGAGTGTTTAGGCTTTGGCTCAACAGGTGCAGGCTAGTACTTAAGTTTGAAAAGTTGGAGGCATAACAAGTGTAGGCAGTGGACTGCTCCTCCTGTGAGATGTGGGATTTCAGAGTACCCAGCAGTCTCCCTGATGACTATATCTGCAGGAAGAGCACCCAGCTTCAGCTCCTGACTGACAAGATCAAAGAACTGAAGCTGGAGCTGGAGCAAGATGTCCTGTGCAGTGAGTACAGGGAGCTATGGTAAAGATTTTACAGATTACAGAGGAAGAGGTGTTTGCTACCCTGAGGCAAATCAGGGTGGATAAATCCCCAGAGCCTAACAAGGTGTTCCCTCGGACCCTACGTGAGCCAAGTGCAGAAATTACCGAGGCCCTAGCAGAGATATTTTTAAAAATCTTAGCGACAGGACAGGTACCAGAGGATTGAAGGATAGCCAATGTCATTCCACTGTTTTAAAAAAAGGCTGTAACCAGAAACCAGGAAATTATAGGCCACTGAGCTTGACATTAGTTGTGGAAAAGTTATTGGAAGGTATCCTAAAGGACCAAATATAAGTATCTGGATAGACATGGACTGATTAAGGATGGTCAGCATAGCTTCGTCTGTGATAGGTTAGGTCTAACAAATCCTATAGAGTTTTTCAAGGAAGTTTCTAGGAAAATGGATGAAGACAAGGCAGTGGATATTGTTTACATGGAATTCAGTAAGGCATTTGACAAAGTCCCACATAGGACATTGGTCAAGAAGGTTCAGTCACTCTGGCATTCAAGATGAGGTGGTAAATTGGATTAGACATTGGCTTTGTGGGAGAAGTCAGAGTGTGATAGTAGAGGGTTGCCTCTCTGACTGGAGGCCTGTGGCTAGTGGAGTGCCATAGGAATGGGCACTGGATCTGTTGTTGTCTGTCATCTATGTCAATGATCTGGATGATAATGTGGCTAACTGGATCATCAAATTTGCAGATGACACCACGATTGGGGGTGTAGTGGATACTGAGGAAGGCTACCATGGCTTGCAGAGGGATCTGCATCACCAGGAAAAATGGCAGATGGAATTTAATGCAGACAACTGCAAGGTTTTGCTCTTCAGTAGGACTAACCAGGGTAGGTCTTACATAATGGACAGTAGGGCACTTATTCCGCACTTTCACAGCACTCTGCATGAAGAAGTTTCCCCTCATGTTCCACTTAAACATCTCACCTTTCAGCCTTAAGCCATGACCTCTGGTTTTAGACCCATCCAACCTCAGTAGAAATATCCTGCTTGCATTTATCAAATCTATACCCCTCAATTTTGTATACTTCTTTCATATATATAAAAAGTGAAAAAAGTGGCGACAGTGGTTACTGGTCCACTGGAAAATGATGCTGAAGGGGTAATAATAGGCTACAATGAAATGGTGGATGAACTTAATAAGTATTTTGTGTCTGTTTCACTGTGGAGACACTAGCAGTATACCAGAATTTCGAGTGTATTGATGGCAGAGTTGGTAGTCTGTTGGAATTCTTTGAGGAAACAATAGGCAGGATAGACAAAGTCAAAGTCCATGGTACTACAAGAAAAATACTAGCATGGATAGAACATTGGCTGATTCACAAGAGGGAAAGATTCGGAGTAAAAGGGTCCTATTCTAGTTGGCTGGCAGTGACAAGTGATGTTCTGCATGGGTCAGTATTATGGACCTTTTTTTTGCATTGTTTGTCAGTGATTTGGATGATGGAATTGATGGCTTTTTGGCCAAGTTTGAAGGCAATACAAAGGTAGGTGGAGGAGAAGGTAATGTTGCAGAAGCAAGGAGTCTACAGAAGCACTTGGACAGATTAGGAGAATGGGCAAAGAAGTGGCACGTGGAATATAGTGTAGGGAAATGTATGGTCATACCACTTTGATAAAAGGAATAAAGGTGAAGACAATTTTCCATCAACCCCAAACTTCCATGAGGCAAGAGATACAAAAGCTCATCAGGATGAAGGACAACTATCATGCTGCTATAGACTCTTAAATGGACCTCTTGAACAATAATGGTGAACTCTTGACCTCAAGAATTATCTTGTCCTCGCCTTGTACCTTGTCTCCCTGCACTGCACTTTCTCTGCAACTGTAATACTTAATTCTGCATTCTGTTATTGCTTTTCTCATGTACTACCTCAATGTACTGATGTGATGAAATATATTTATATGGATAGCATGCAAAATGAAATTTAATCACTCTACATCAGTACACATGACAGTAATAAACCAATTTACCAAGAATATTAAGAACTGGCTACGGCAGCCATCCTGTCCCTCATATAAGTGTCGCACTCTACTTAAAGAATAGGCAGTGCTCAGAAAATCTTTCTATCATAGTATTCCAAAAAGTTAAATAATTGAACATAACCATCAGATACAATGGGTGGAATATGTTTCAAAGCAAGCCATCCTCATCTTGCCTACTTCTCATTTTGTCTTTAGGTTAGATTAAAGCATAGGGATCAAGACCAGATCTCTCCACATGAACTACAGACACTATATTTCATTCATGGCCAACCAGAAAAGTTGAAAAGCCTTCAAACTGCACAAAGGCTTCATTTATCAGCTTAAATAATTAACTCCTATCATTTCAAATTAACGTTTGTTAATAGACTGTTGTCAGACACGTTCCTGTGCTTGAAAGGAGTGAAAGCCTGTAATTGAAAGTTCAAAGTTATCATAGTTTTGGCACTAATGAGAATCCCCAACCATCAGCTTGGAATGGTTTCCATTACATAGAGACTGATATTATAGCGAGGCCAAAATCCAGAGCCTGTCCCAAAAACAGAAACAAGGAATAATCATTCAAAGTCATTGTGGATTATTGATGAACAATGCTTAGCTGCACTTTGTGGAGAAAATAAATGATAAAAAATCACACACATCAAACAGCTATTAACCCTTAAATTATAACCAGTTGTACATCGTTACATATACTGTAGAACTCACTGGAATTTGAAATGCATCTATTGGAACTGCAGATCATCCATCCTTTTTTTGGATAGTGTTACACAGCCCATTTATTTTTGGTCAGATAAATCATAAAATGATTGTACCAATATAAAGGTAAAGTCATGTGGTTTAATGAAAGGACAAATATGTTTGACCAATTTATTTGAGTTTTTTGAGGACAATACAAGTAGCGTGTGTAAAGGAGCATCAATAGCTGAGCAGTAAATTTGGATTGCTAGAAGGATTTGATAAAATGAGTAAAGAAATTTGTGCTGCTAATTACATAACTGCAGGTGGGGTGGGTTAGATTCTTATGGTAGTGAACCTGGTTCTGCTCAAGGGCTGTCTGTGTAGAACAGGCAAGCTATATCTGAACAAAGCCAGAAGCAGTGTTCTTGAGGTTAGTGATGTTGTTTTGGGAGTTATTTTTGTAGTGGGGACAAAAAAAAACAAAAATAATGGTAGAAAGCTTTTGGGAACTTTTGAGGAAAATAATAATAGGAAATATAAATGTATGAATCTAAGTGTCCATAACATAACACGATAACAAGTTTGCATTATGGAGGCTATCTTAATCAATGTCAAAACAGAGTTATTATTATTTGTAGTTGTCAAAAATTCAGCAACTATAGATAAAGGGAAAAGAAAATGGGTGCAGTGTTATTTATTCAGGATGGTGTTATAATTCTAAAGATTCCTATTTTGCATGGATAATGTAGCTGTGGGCAGGTACAGTTCTATATTGAGATGTTTAAGTCAGATAATTTTATCAACAGCAGAGGATATCACCATAGCACCCACTTCAAAACACTATGAAACAGGTTTGTAGATCAGACAATGTGCCTGTTACAGCTTTGTCCTTATATCTATGGCTGTACACTGAAGAAATCTACATTTGTGTATCTCTCTCCCTTTCTTTCTCAATTTCATCATTTTGTTAGCAAGACCATAATGTCCTATGGTGTCGGTGAGGTCCAAATAGAAATGAAGGTATTCATTTTCCATAAGTCATTCGACCTTGTCAAGGATACACTTTCCAGTGGATTCATTTGTGAGATAGGGTATAGTGGAGGTGGTGCTGATGTTTTGCAGCAGAGGCATCAAATCTAGTAGAATGCTCGTGCAAAATATGTGATTACTTAGTAGACAATGATCATCACTAATGTCCAACACATTTTTACAAATAATTCTTTACATGTGCTTATCAGTTTCTGGGTTGTGTTGACTTTGTCCTTGTTTTGCTAGCCATTTTCATAGGGACATGAGGAGTGACATGGGGTCCAAAGTCACACCAAGACAAGTTGGAGTGGGTCATACCCCACACTGTGCTGCTGATGCTCACCTTCTGTGTGTCTTTGGTCTTCCAGTCTTCTCAATGGAAAGCAGTGACCACTGCCTCTGAGAGTTTGTCCTGAACTTCCTCAGGAGGAAATATTTCTCCATGAAATGTGCTGCACAGTGGTGGAGTCTTCAGTGCTGCTGCCACCCAACTCCAGCGACCCGGATTTGATCACGGTCTTTCATGCTGTCTGTGTGAAATTTGCATGTTCTCCCTGTAACTTTGTAGGATTCATCTGGGAGCTTTAGTTTCCTCCCACATCTTGAAGTACTGCAGGTAAGTTAATCGATCACTGTAAATTACTCCCAGTGTAAGTGAGTGGTAGGAGAATCAGGCAGAGTCGTCAAATAATAAAGCATGGAACAGGCCTTTCAGTCTAACCCACCTAAGCTAGTCCCCATTTGTCTGGGTCTGCCTATCCCTCTAAACCTTCCTATTCATGTACTTATCCAAACGCAGCAGGGTATAGCTTACATGAAATAACTGGGGGAATGGGTTTGATGGGATTACTCTGAGAGCCGACATAGGGCCAATGTGATGAAAGATCTACTTTTATGCCATAAGAAAATATGAGGGTATGATATTTCAGTTACTGTTCGGTATGGACTCAATTTTATTGGAGGTTTGTTATGTGGCTAGGGTAAAGCCCTCTGTCTGTGCAAACTAGTATAATTTCAATGGTGCAAAAATACTTGCAGCAAAAACAAAAAGAAACTGTAGGATGAGCTTAGCAGATCGGGAAGCACCTGTGCAGCAGAGAGATAGTTGATGTTTAGGGCCCAGGACCTGGATGTGCCCTGATACATTCACTATCTCTCTGCCTCCACAGACACTGCCTGACCAGCAAAGTTACTCTAGCGGTTTGTTTGTTGCTCCAGATTGCAGAGTCTGTAGTCTTTTCTGCAAAATTGTTTGTCCAGCCTTGTGGAATTCTGGTGTGGAGGAACTGGAGGGAGTTGTTGCTTTGTTTTTTAGATGGGCATACAGCTAGCAGAGAATGATCCCTGTAAGTTTCAGAATTAGACGTCCAATCTAGATGGTGTTACAGGTTTATGATGGATCTTTCCAAACTTTGCTACCTCTAAAATTCTTCTCAAATCCATTATCAAAGAGGGCTTGAAAACCTGGTCACTGTTGCTAATCATAAATCTGAATCCCACTTATTCTTGGAGATTGCTGTCGCAATGGGAAGATTTAATATTCCAGAGGTATTAGCATTCCAGAATTTCATAGGTTATTCATGAAAATCAGTAGGAGAGTACAGCTTCCCATTCCCATTCCAACATGTCAATCCATGACCTCCCTTTACACCAAGATGATGCCACCCTCGAGGTGGAGGACCAACTCCTTATATTCCGTCTGGGTAGCCTCAAGCTTGATGGCATGAATATTAATTACTCCTTCCAGTAAAGAAATTTTTCTCCCTCTCCCCTCTTCCTCAGTTCCCCACTCTGAACTTTTACTGCTTCTCACCTGCCTATCACTTACCTGGGTCCCCTCCTCCTTCCATTTCTATTCTACTCTTCTATCAGAATCCATCTTCTCCAGCCCTTGACCTTTCCCACCCACTTAGCTTCACCTCTCATTTTCCAGCTAACCTCCTTCCCCTCCCCCCCCCCACCATTTTATTCTGGTGTTTTGCCCCTCCCTTCTCTGTCCTGAAGAAGAGACTTGGCCCAAAACATTTCTGATTATTCATTTCCATAGATGCTGCTTGACTTACTGAGTTTCTCTACCATCTTGTGTGTGTTGCTTTGGACTTCCAACATTTGCAGACTTTCTTGTGTTCAGGAGAGTACAGCTTCTTGGTTGTGGATTAGCCTGTCAGGTAAGAGTGTGGCAACCATTACTGACTTCTATCATTGACCCGGGATGCATCAAGCTTCCAGAGCTTTAACTTACCAGCCTCTGGAACCCCTTGATTCCTAGCTGCTGGAAAATCTCTGATTTTACCTCCATGGAATTGTTTAAGACATTTCTGATACATTCAGAGGCTACAGAGGTGGTTTTAGGAATGTTACCAGGCATGAGGGACCAATTACAAAAGAAGTTTGAAGATGTAAGAATTGCTTTTCCTGGAACTGAGAAGAAATGACCAAATTTTAAAGATAACTGGAGCTCCTGAGAAGGGCAAAAGGAAAGTGAGTCTGTCTGATATATTGGTCAATAATAACGAGAGGTCAACAATTTACAATCATTGGCAAAGATGTAGTGAGAATAGCAGAATTTCTGAGACATTGTGCAAGCAAAATCAAGAGCCTTCTGGCTTAAAAATTAGTGGCACCTAACTCCATAAATGATTACAAAAGGGAGTTTGATATGTATTTGAAGAACTTAAAGGCTAAAACACAAACAAGGGATTATGGTCAAGTTTCAACTCATCTGTCAAAGAACCTGCGTAGGCACAACACTGATGACACTGTCCTGAAAGTATCAGTAGGCCAGGCCTTGTTCCCAATAGGAAATCACCCATACTTGCTATGGGAAGCAGTTACTTAACTTTTCTAGATCTGTTCATAGCAGCTTCCACTCAAAGTCATCCCTATTAAAATGTCCAAAGCCCTAGGTGATAGGAGTGATTGTGCAAAGCAATGCCATCTTGTTGGAGAGGATGGTTACTAATGAAACTGTAGCAATAGGCTTTGATATCTCGATAGGCCACATGTTCAGACCTAGTTAACTATTAAACCTGTCAAAGATTATAAATGTCTCTGAATATCTCCAATATTCAAAAATCAATTAAACAATGACAACATTTAAGATATCATTCAAATTAAACATAAAACAATGCAAGCTGAGGCAGGTTATTAAAGAGTTGATAGCATCTAGGTAATACAACTAATAAACAGAGAATAGAGCTTTGTACTTTATATCTGCTCCTTTTTTATTGAAATGAAATGTGTCATTATTGTCAGTACATATCTAACCTGGCACTCGTTCAGTGAAGGTTTCCTCAGTGTAAGAGCTGCTTACAAAGTCCTGATGAATTCAACTTTAGAGTACAGTTGGTGAAAATGCACCAGTAAATTCAAGACATCCATGTTTATTTAGGAATCCTGAGCTGAATGCTATAGTTTATTCATTGAACTTCCAGTTCAGTGGGCAAACACTGGCATTTCCCAGAAGGTTACAGCCCTATGAATATACGATACAATAAAGGCTCTTAGTCATTTGACATCAAGGAATGGCTGGGAGTATGAATACACAATTACTGGCTCAGACAATATTTCACCTGTGATACTGAAGAAATGTACTCCAGAGATACAGGTGAGAAATATAAAAATAGGAGCTTTCATTGATACATAAAAATTCACATAAGTACTTTAGTGTGCCAGAGATCTCAGGGCAATTAGGCACTTTGCAGAAGCCAACAAAAAGAAGCTAGGTTTGAATAGAACAACCATAGCAATAGTCAGCAAGATTTTTCAAAGAGCAAACTTATAGTAATTGCAGACAGTTTCAAGAAACTTAAGGTTGTAATAGTAGATGATTTTAACATTCCATATCCTGGAAACCGGGTTTCTGGCACTGAGCATAGGTCTGCGGTGCAGAAGGAAAAGAGGGAGAAGAGAACACACAGGAGATTCTGTGGATGTGACTGGGACACCCAAATGGTATGTTGCCTCCCAGGGTCAGGGACATTTCAGATTGCATCCACAGCATTTGGAGATAGAGGGAGAGCACTCAGATGTCGGTACATATTGGTGCAATGACATAGGAATGAAAAGCAAAGTGGTCCTGAAAAGAAGGTTTTAGAGAGCTGGGTAGAAATCTGAGAAACAGAACCTCCTGGGTAGTAATTGCTGGATTGCTGCCTATGCCATGCCCCAGTGAGGATAGAAACAGGATGTGTGGCTGAGAAGCTTGTGTAGAAAGCGGGCCTTCAAGTTCTTGGATGATTGGGATCTCCTCTGGGGGAGGTACAACCTGCTCAAAAGTGACTGGTTACTCCTGAACCCAAGGGGGACCAATATTCTCGTGGGCAGGTTTGTTAGAGCTCTTGGGGGAGGGGGGCGCGGTTTAAACTAATTTGGTGACTCAGAATAGGACAGTTGGTGAAAAAGCAAAGGTAACAGGAAGTCAGACTGTCAAGAAGGGCAGGCAGATGGTAGGACAAGATTGCAGCCAGCAGGGTGAGTATCAGTGCGTTATTGATGCAGAATAAAAAAGGGTAGCAAATACAGTACTTAAAGTGTTATATCTCAATGCACGGAGTATAAGAAATAAAGTGGATGATCTTGTTGCACTATTACAGATTGTCAGGTATGCTGTTGCAACCATCACTGAATCGTGGTTGAAGAATGGTTGTAGTTGGGAGATGAATGTCCAAGGTTACACTTTGTATCACAGGGATAGGAAGGCGATGGCATGACTCTGTTGGTAAAGAAATGGCATCAAAGCAGTAGAGATAGGATCAGAAGATTTTGAATCCCTGTGAGTTGAGTTAAGAAACTGCAAGGCTGAAAGGACACTGATGGCAGTTATATACAGGCCACCCAGCAGCAGCTGGGATGTGGGTCACAGGTACAACAGGAAATAGAAAAGGCATGTCAAAAGAGCAATGTTATGATAGTCATGGGAGATTTTAATATGCATGTCAATTGTGAAAATCAGGTTGGTAATGGATCTCAAGAGAGTGAGTTTGTTGAATGCCTCTGAGAAGGTTTTTTTGACCATTTTGTCATTGAGCCTACTAGGAGATCAGATACTGTATACTGGATTGGGTGTTATGTAATGAACTGGAGGGGATAAGCAAACTTAATATAAAAGAACACTTAGGAGGCAGTGATCACAATATGATTGAGTTCAATTTGAAATTTGATAGGGAGAACGTAAAGTCCGGTGCAGCAGTATTTTAGTGGAGGGAAGTCAAAGCTAATAGGAAAACAAAAGAGAGGGCATAAAACAATACAAAAATTAGTGCTAAGACAAAGGATTGGGAAGCTTTTAAAAACCTACAGAGAGCAACTAAAAATCATTAGGAGGGACAAGATGCAATATGAAAGCAAGCTGGCAACCAATATCAAAGTGGATAGTAAACGCTTTTTAGCTTTCCCTGTTGGAATTCTTTGAGGATATTAAAAGCAGGATAGATAAAGGGGATGTAGTGGATGTTATATATTTGGACTTTCAGAAGGCCTTTGACAGGTTGCACACATGAGGCTGCTTACCAGGTTAAGAGCTCATGGTATTACAGGGAAGTTACAGCATTGGCTGATTGGTAGGAGGCTGCATGCGGGAACAAAAGGATCCTTTTCTAGTTGGCTGTCATTGACCAGTGGTGATCCGCAGTGGTCAATATTGGGACCACTTCTTCTTATGTTGTATATCAATGATTTAGATAATGGAATAAATTACTTTGTTGCCAAGGTTGCAGATGATATGAAGAATGGTGGAGGGATAGGGTGTATTGAGGAAACAGGTAAGCTGCAGATTAGGAGAATGGGCAATAAAGTGGCAAATGAAATAGTGTGTTGTAAACTGCATAGTTATGCACTTTGATAATAGAAATAAATGTGCAGACTATTTTCTAAATGAGGAGAAAATCCAAAAATCTGAGATGCAAAGGGATTTGGGAGTCCTTGTGCAGAACACCCTGAAGGTTAACTTGCAGGTAGATTTGGTGGTGAGGAAGGCAAATGCAATGTTAGCATTCATTTCAAGATGTCTAGAATACAAGAGCAGGGATGTGATGCTGAGGCTTTATGAGGTACTGGTGAGACCTCATCCTGAGTATTGTGAACAGTTTTGGGTTCCTTATTGGAAAAGAAAGATGTGCTGATATTGGAGAGGGTTCAAAGGATGTTCACAAGGATGATTCCAGGGATGAAAGGGTTATCATACTAAGAATGTTTGATAGCTCTGGATCTGTACTCGTTGGATTTTAGGATGAGGGGGGATCTCATTGAAACCTTTCAAATGTTGAAAGGCTTAGAGAGTAGATGTGAAAAGGATGTTTTCCGTGGTGGGGGAGACTTGAACAGGAGGGTCACAGTCTCAAGATAGAGCAGCGTCCATTTAAAACAGAGATGTGGAGAAATTTCTTTAGCCAAAGGGTGGTGAATTTGTGGAATTTGGGTGTATTTAAGGCAGAGTTTGATAGGTTCTTGATTGTACTCAGCATTGAAGGTTACAGGGAGAAACAAGGGAGTGGGGCTAAGGAGGAGGGAAAAGGATGGGTCGTGATTGAATGGCAGAGCAGACTCGATGAGCAAATGGCCTAATTCTATCCAATGACTTATGGTCTTATGGCCTTCCTAAAAGGGCAACATAGGTTAGAGTTCATCAAATGTGTTCTGGAAAGTTTCCATTATATATACAATGCCTATAAAAACATTCAACTCCCACCTCCAGAAATTTTCATGTTTTACTGTTTTACAACATTGAAACACAGTAGATTAAATTTGGTTTCTTTTGACACAGATCAATAGAAAAAGACTCTTTCATGTCAAAGTGAAAACTGCAAAGTGATCTAAATTAATTACAAATATAAAACACAAAATAATTGATTGTAGAAGTATTCACCCCCTTGAAGTTGGTATTTAGTAGATGTGCCTTTGGCAGCAATTACAGCCTTGAGCCTGTGTAGATAGATCTCAATCAGCTTTGCCATGTCTGGACACCGCAATTTTTCCCCATTCTTCTTGACAAAACTCTCAAGCCCTGTCAGATTGCATGGAGATTGTGAGTGAACAGCCCTTTTCAAGTCCAGCCACACATTCTCAATTGGACTGAGGGTGGGACTCTGACTTGGTCACTCCAGGAAGTTAACTTTGTTGTTTTTAAGCCACTCCTGTGTAGTGTTGGCTTTGTGCTTGAGGCCATTGCCTTTCTGGAAAACCAAGTTGCAGATCTCTTGCAGACTGCATCTGGTTTTCCTCCAGGATTTCCCTGGATGTAATTATCATAATTCCATCAATTTCAAGATGATTAGAAGGAAGAGAAAGTCTTCTCCTTGGATTAGGATTCTAAATTGGAGAAAGGGCAATGTTAGTCGTATCAGAATTTGGTCCAAACAAGCAGAGTCCGCTGTCAAGAAGGCCCACCGGCTCCTTTACTTCCTGAGAAAGCTAATGAAATTTGGCCTGTCCCCTAAAACCCTCAGTAATTTTTATAGATACACTGTAGAAAGCATTTTTCTAGGGTGCATCACAACCTGGTATGGAAGTTGTCCTGTCCAAGACCGGAAGAAGCTGCGGAAGATCGTGAACACAGCCCAGCACATCACACAAACCAATCTTCCATCCTTGGATTCACTTTACACTGCACGCTGTCGGAGCAGTGCTGGTAGGATAATCAAGGATGTGACCCACCCAGCCAACACACTTTTCATCCCTCTTCCCTCCGGGCGAAGGCTCAGGAACTTGAAGACTCGTATGGCCAGATATGGGAACAGCTTCCTTCCAACTGTGATAGGACTGCTGAAGGGATCCTGACCCAGATCTGGGCGGTACCCTCCAAATATCTGGACCTGCCTCTCGTTTTTTTTTCACTACCTTACTTTCCCTTTTCTATTTTCTAATTTATGATTTATAATTTAAATTTTTAATATTTACTATAAATTTGTACTCCAGGGAGCGCGAAGCACAGAATCAAATATCGTTGTGATGATTGTACATTGTAGTATCAATTGTTTGGTGACAATAAAGTAAAGTAAGGTAAAGACCTGGCAAGTGTGGACTGGGACAAGTTGTTTTCTGGCAAAGGTATTCTTGGTAAGTTTGAGGCATTCAATAGTGAAATTTTAAGAGTACAGACTTTATATGTTCCTGTCAGCATAAAAGACAAGGCTAACAGATTTAGGGAATGCTGTTTTTTGAGAGATACTGAGGTCCTGATTAAGAAGAAAAAGAAGGTGTTTAGCAGGTATAGGCAACAAAGAGAAGCCAGAGGTGAATTAAATTTACCTCATTTTGAATGCCAAACAGCTAAACCTTCTTGACTAGCCTGTCATGTGGGACTTTGTCCAAGGCCTTATTATTGTCCATGGAGACAACTGCCTTTACATCATCAACTTTCCTGGTAACCAACTCAAAAAACTCTATCAGATTGACCAGACACAACCTGCGATGGAAAAAGCCATGTTGACTATCATTAATCAGTCCCTGTCTATCCAAATATTTACATATCTGGTCCCTTAAAATACCTTCTAATAACCTACCCACTGCTGACCTCAGGCTCACCAACCTACGATTTTCCATCTTATTCTTAGAGCCCTTCATAAACAACGGAACAAAACTAGCTCTCTTCTAGCCCTCCAGCACCTCACGCATTGCTGAGAACATCTTGAATACCTCTAAGAGAGCCCCCTGCAATTTATGTTCTAGCCTCCCACAAAGTCCGAGGAGGCACCTTTCAGGCCCTGGGGAGTCTAATTTGCCTCAAGATATCAAGTACTTCCTTTTCTGTAATCCGTAGACGGACCATGACCTCACTGCTGTTTTGCATCAGTTCTATAGAATCTGTTTTCTTCTCTGGTATAAGCACAGATACAAAAAAAAACATATAAAGATTTCCCCATCTCTTTTGACTCCAGGCATAGAAAACCATCTTGATTTCCAAGGGTACCAATTTTGTCCCTTGTTGTCCTTTTTCTCTTAATATATCTGTAGAAGCCCTTGGGATTCTCCTTCCCCTTGCATGTTAGGCAACCTCATACTATATTTTGGGCCTCTTGCATTTCTTATGCTCCTCAAGCATCTCATTTGTTCCTTGCTGCTTCTTTGGAGATGCCAGAGGGTGGTAGTAGATGGTTGCCTCTCTGACAGGAGGCCTGTTGATGGTAGTGTGCCACAGGTATCAGTGCTTGGTCCATTGTTATTTGTCATCTAGATCAGTGATCTGGAAGATAATGTGGTAAAATGGATCATCAAATTTTGGGATGACATCAAGATTGGAACTGTAGTGGACAACAAGGAAGACTATCAGAGATGCAGTGAATTGAATTTGCTTTATTTTTTACATCCTTCACATACATGAGGAATAAAAATCTTTATGTTATGTCTCTATCTAAATGTGCAATATGCAATCATAGTAATTTATAATAATTAATTATAAATAGAAGAGTCAATGTAATATACAGTACACTCAAATCAGCATGAAGAAGCTGTCCCAGAGCCTGCTGGTCGTGGCTTTTATGCTGCAGTACCATTTCCCAGATGGTAGCAGCTGGAATAAATTGTTGTTGGGGTGACTCGGGTCCCCAGTGATCCTTCGGGCCCTTTTTACATACTTGTCCTTGTAAATGTCCTGATTCATGGGAAGTTCGTTACTACAGATGTGCTGTGCTGTCCACACCACTGGTGTGTACAGACCACGTGAGCTCCTCGGTAATGTGGATGCCAAGGAACTTAAAGCTGTTTACCCTCTCAACCCCAGATCCATTGATGTCAATATGGGTTAGCCCGTTTCCATTCCTCCCGTAATCCACAACCAGCTCCTTTGTTTTTGTGACATTGAGGGAGAGGTTGTTTTCTTGACACCATTGTGTCAGAGAGATGACTTCTTCCTTGTGGGCCACCTCATTATTGTTTGAGATAAGGTCAATCAATGTACTGTGGTCAGCAAATTTAATTAGCAGAATAGAGCTGTGGGTGGCGATACAGTCATGGGTATACAAGGAGTAAAGGAGGTGACTCAGTATGCAGCCCTGAGGTGCTCCTGTATTGAGAGTCAGAGGGTTAGAGGTGAGGGAACCCACTCTTACAACCTGCTGGCGATCTGACAGGAAGTCCAGGATCCAGCTGCACAAGGCAATGTCAAGGCCGAGGTCTCTGAGCTTCTTGTAGAGCCTGGATGGAACTATGTTGTTGAATGCTGAACTGTAGTCCAAGAACAGCATTCTCACATAAGCATCCTTTTTTCTCCAGATGTGTAAGCACAGTATGTAGAGCAGTGGCTATTGCGTCATCTGCCGATCGGTTTTGTCAGTAGGCGAATTTTAGGGGCTTCAATTTTGAGTGGTAGCAAGCTGCAGATGTAATCCTTGACCAGCCTCTCAAAGTATTTGCTTATTATTGAGGTGAGCGTGACAGGATGCCAGTTGTTCAGGCATGTTACCTTCAGCTTTTTTGGTACAGGGACAATGGCAGATAATTTGAAGCAGGAGGGCACTCTACAGTGGGAGGGGGAGAGATTAAAAATGTCACTAAACACACATCCTGAGTACTCCCCCTGGGATGCCATCCTGTCCCGCAGCCTTACGACTGTCCACTCATTGGAAGCATCAGCCTCAGAGATGACCAGGCTGTCGTTTGTAGCAGTGGCTTTCCTTGAAGGCTCGGACTTAGCGACACTGAGCCGAGCATAGAAGTGATTGAGCTCATCCGGGAGAGAGGCGGCACCACAACGTTTGATCCGAACCAAATGGAAAAAATGGGCTGAAAAGTGGCATATGGAATTTAATGCAGACCAGTGTGAGTTGTTGCGCTCTGGGAGAACAGGCGAGGGTAGAACTTGTGGAGTGAATAGTAGGGCACTGAGCAGTCCGGTAGAATAGAGGGATCTGGAAGTACAGATACATAATTCCTTGAAAGTGGTGTCACAGGTAGACAGGATCATAAAAAGAGCTTTTGGCATGTTGGCCTTTATATTGAGTATTAAAGTTGAGATAATCTGTTGAAGTTGTATAAGATGTTGGGGAAGCCTAATTTGGAATATTGTGTGCAGTTCTGGTCACTTACCTACAGGAGAGATATTAATAATATTGAAAGGGTACAGAGAAATTTTACAAGTATATTGCCAGGGCTTGAGAACCTGTGTTATAACGAAAGGTTGGATAGATTAGGATTTACTTGTATTCCCTGGAGCATAGGAGGAGAGAATTGTTAGAAGTATACAAGTTTATGAGGTGCATTGATAGTGTAAATGCAAGCAGGCTTTTTCTCCTGAGGTTGGGTGAGACTAGAACTAGAGGTCTTGGCATTAAGGATGAAAGTGGAAATGTTTAAGGAGAACATGATGCCAGGGTCAGGGATGTCTCTGATCACGTGCACAGCATTCTGAAGTGGGAGGGTAATCAGCCAGATGTCATGGTACACATCGGTACCAATGACGTAGGAAGAAAGAGTGAGAAAGTCCTGAAGAATGAGTATAGAGAGCTTGGTAAGAAGTTAAAAAGCATGTCCTCGAGGGTAGTAATCTCAGGATCGCCACCTGTGCCACGTGCCAGTGAGGGTAAGAATAGGATGCTCTGGCGGATGAACACATGGCTGAGGAACTGGTGTAGGGGGCACGGTTTCAGATTTCAGGATCATTGGGACCTCTTCTGGGGCAAGTGGGGCCTGTATAAGAGAGTCAGGTTACTACAAGGGGACCAATATCCTTGCAGGGAGGTTTGTTAATGCTATTGGGGAGGGTTTAAACTAGATTTGCAGTGGGGTGGGAAACAGAGTGCCAGAGCAGATAGTGGAGCGGTGGTGAAAATAAGTGATGTTAAAATTCATGCAGTCACAAATAGAAAGGTTGTGTGTGATGGTAACAATCTTCTGAGGTGTGTCTATTTCAATGCAAGGAGTATTGTGGGAAGGCTGATGAGCTGAGGGCGTGGATTGACACATGGAATTACGACATTATAGCCATTAGTGAAACTTGGCTACAGGAGGGGCAGGACTGACAGCTTATTGTTCCAGGGTTCCGATGTTTCAGACATATTAGAGGCAGAGGAATGAAGGGTGGGGGGGGGGGGGGGGGTGGCTTTACTAGTCAGGGAAAATGTTACAGCAGTGCTCAGGCAGGACAGATTTGAGGGCTTGTCTACCGAGGCCATATGGGTGGAGCTGAGAAACAGGAAAGGTATGACCACATTAGTGGGGTTGTATTATAGACAATAGTCAGCGAGAATTGGAGGAGCAAATCTGCAGAGAGACAGCAGACAACTGCAGGAAACATGAAGTTGTGATAGTAGGGAATTTTAATTTTCTACATATTGATTGGGACTCCCATACTATTAAAGGTCTAGACGGGTTAGAGTTTGTAAAAGGTGTTCAGGAAAGTTTTCTAAATCAATATATAGAGAGGATGCAATATTAGATCTCCTGTTGAGAGTTAGGACAGGTGATGGAAGTGTGTGTAGGGGAACACTTTGGTTCCAATGATCATTAGTTGAAACACCTTTAGTTCAATGGTGGGAGGGAGGGGAAGATGGCGGTGCAACGCAGCGCACGCAGCCGTTCCGAATGATATTGGTATGTGTTAACTAGGGGCCGTGCACAGTCCTGATTTGATGGAGACAGCTGTGAGAAGCATGGAGGAACACCTGGAGAAACTTCTGAAATGCCTGCTTCGCTGCCGCTGCTACTGTGCGATCGAGAATCTGCGGAGGGGAAGGCCCCAAATCCTCGGCTTTGCCTATTGCCTGTTGCCGGGGCCGGGGTCGAAGCGCTCGGCAGAGATGGTGCTCGTTGCTCGATGTCGGAGAGCTGGTCAGAGGCTCGGAGTTTTCGGACGGACTCGGAATCGGACTATGGTTGGATGCTTCCAGGATACTGCATCGGCAAGTTTGCGGCGCTGGAGGTTCACCGTCTGCGTGAGATGATGGGACTTTCGAGAGTCTTTGAGACTTTTTACCGTGCCCATTGTCTGTTCTTTATCAAATTACGGTATTGCCTTGCACTGTTGTAACTATACGTTATAATTATGTGGTTTTTGTTAGTTTTTCAGTCAGTTTGTCATGTGTTTCTGTGATATTATTCTGGAGAAACAGTGTATCATTTCTTAATGCATGTGTTACTAAATGACAATAAAAGAGGACTGCATGTCCTCATAATCTATAATCTATATAATCCTGGATGAAGAGAGATCTGGTGCTCGGGTTGAGGTTCTAAACTGGAAAAAGGCCAAATTTGACGAAATGAGAAAGGATCTAAAAAGCGTGGATTAGGACAGGTTGTTCTCTGGTAAAGACGTGACTGGTAAGTGGAAGGCCTTCAAAGGAGAAATTTTGAGATTGCAGAGTTTGTATGTTCCTGTCAGGATTAAAGGCAAAGTGAATAAGAATAATGAACCTTAGTTCTCAAGGGAAATTGGAACTCTGTTAAAGAAGAAGAGAGAGATGTATGACATGTATAGGAAACAGTGAGCAAATGAGGTGCTTGAGCAGTATAAAAAGTGCAAAAAATACTTAAGAAAGA
This sequence comes from Mobula birostris, assembly GCF_030028105.1. Taxonomy (NCBI): domain Eukaryota; kingdom Metazoa; phylum Chordata; class Chondrichthyes; order Myliobatiformes; family Myliobatidae; genus Mobula; species Mobula birostris. The sequence goes on along the minus strand of NC_092380.1, from coordinate 67,008,220 downwards.
AATCAGGAGGGCTAAAAGAAGACATGAGGTTGCTTTGGCAGTCAAGGTGGAGGATAATCCAAAGAGCTTCTACAGGTATATTAAGACCAAAAGGATAGTAAGGGATAAAATTGGTCCTCTTGAAGATCAGATTGATCGGCTACGTATGGAATCAAAAGAAATGAGGGAGATGTTAAATGGTTTTTTTGCGTCTGTATTTTCGAAGGAAACTGGCATGAGTCAATGGAAATAAGACAAACAAGTAGTGAGGTCATGGAACCTATACAGATTGAAGAGAGGAGGTGCTTGCTATCTTGAGACAAATCAGAGTCGATAAATCCCCAGGACCTGACAGGATATTTCCTCGGACCCTGAAGGAGACTAGTGATGAAATTGCAGGGGCCCTGGCGGATATATTTAAAGTGTCAGTATCTAAGGGTGAGGTGCCGGAGGATTGGAGGATAGCTCATGTTGTTCCATTGTTTAAAAAAGGCTCTAAAATTAATCCGGGAAATTATAGGCCAGTAAATTTGACGTCGGTAGTAGGTAAATTATTGGAAGGGGTTCGAACAGATAGGATCTACAAGTATTTGGATAGACAGGGACTTATTAGGGAGAGTCAATATGGCTTTGTGAGTGGTAGGTCATATTTAACCAATCTATTAGAGTATTTCGAGGACGTTACCAGGAACGTGGATGAAGGGAAGGAAGTGGATATTGTCTACATGGACTTCAGTAAGGCCTTTGACAAGGTCCCGCATGGGAGGTTAATTACGAAGATTCAGTCGCTAGGTATACATGGTGAGGTAGTAAATTGGATTAGACATTGGCTCAATGGAAGAAGCCAGAGAGTGCTAGTGGAGGATTGCTTCTCTGAATGGAGGCCTGTGACTAGTGGTTTGCCACAGGGATCAGCACTGGGTCCATTGTTATTTGTCATCTATATCAATGATCTGGATGATAATGTGGTAAATTGGATCAGCAAATTTGCTGATGATACAAAGATTGGAGATGTAGTGGACAGTGAAGAAGGTTTTCAAAGCTTGCAGAGGGATTTAGACCAACTGGAATAATGGCCTGAAAAATGGCAGATGGAGTTTAATACAGACAAGTGTGAGGTATTGCGCTTTGGAAGGACAAGCCATGGTAGAACATACAAGGTAAATGGTAGGGCGCTGAGGAGTGCAGTAGAACAGAGGGATCTGGGCATACAGATACAAAATTCCCTAAAAGTGGCGTCACAGGGAGATAGGGCCATAAAGAGAGCTTTTGGTACATTGGCCTTTATAAATCAAAGTAATGAGTATAAGAGTTGGAATGTTATGGTGAGGTTGTATAAGGCATTGGGGAGGCGGAATTTGGAGTATTGTGTACAGCTTTGGTCACCAAATTACAGGAAGGATATTAATAAGGTTGAAAGAGTGCAGAGAAGGTTTACAAGGATGTTGCTGGGACTTGAGAAACTGAGTTACAGAGAAAAGTTGAACAGGTCAGGACTTTATTCCCTGGGGTGTAGAAGAATGAGGGGAGATTTGATAGAGGTATATAAAATTATGATGGGTATAGATAGTGAACGCAAGCAGGCTTTTTCAACTGAGGCTAGGGGAGAAAAAACCAGAGGACATGGGTTAAGGGTGAAGGGGGAAAAGTTTAAAGGGAACATGGGGGGGGTGCTTCTTCACACAGAGAGTGGTGGGAGTGTGGAATGAGCTGCCAGATGAAGTGGTAAATGCAGGCTCACTTTTAACATCTAAGAAAAACTTGGACAGGTACATGGATGAGAGGTGTATGGAGGGATATGGTCCAGGTGCAGGTCAGTGGAACTAGGCAGAAAAATGGTTCGGCACAGCCAAGAAGGGCCAAAAGGCCTGTTTCTGTGCTGTAATGTTCTATGATTCTATGGTTATGGTTCTATGAGGGAAAACTTCTTTACTCAGAGGGTGGTGAGAGTGTAGAATGAGCTGCCAGTGGAAGTGGTGGATGCATGTTCGACTCCAACACCTAAGAGAAGTTTAGATAGTTACAGGGATGGGTATGGAGGGCAGACGTAGGTCGATGAGACTAGGCAAAATAATATTTAGGCATGGACTAGATGGACCAAAGAACATGCTTCTGTGCTGTGGTGCTCTATGACTCTATGATGCTTTGTCAGAGGACAACAATTCATACAGAATTAGTAGAGGACTGCAGTTCTTGATTAAATAAGACGATCTAGTAAATTAGCATTAGTAAAAAATAAGTACTGTTGAAATTAATACATCTCCAGAGCATGGAGACTTACACCCTTTGCTTCTGAAAGATGTGACTATGTTGAAAACAGATGCAATGGTTGTCAATCCCAAACTTCCATAGATTTTTGAAAGATTCTTACATATTAGAAGGTGACAATGTAATCACACTGTTTAAAAAGAAAGGAAGAGAAAAAATGGAAGGAGAATGCTGAAATCTATTCTTAAGGGAGACATAACAGGCCCTATGTTTCCTGAAATAAAATCAAGTTTGACAAATTGGTAAGGGATTTTTGAGGTTGTAGGTACTGAAATAGATTGAAGGCAAATTAATGGACATGGTACGTTTTTGGCTTTAAGGTACCTCAAGTGATTATGAAACAAAATTAGAGAGCATGATTTTAGGGGTAATACAGTGTATCAGCATGGATTGAGGATTGTTAACTGACAGAAAGAGGGAGTAGGAAAAAAAAACAGTTGCATTTTGAGAATGTGTGACTAGTGGGGCTAAACGAAGGGGAAGCACATAGCAAATTGAATATAATTTGGGAAAAATTGGAGGCCATCTATTATGGTTAAAAATATTGAATGTTGATAATTTTTGAAATCATGAGAGTTGAAATTATTTAGTAGTCACATGGCTCTGGTCACTAAGCCACTGAAATTCAATCTGCAGTTACAGCCACGAATGACAAAATCAAAAGTTGTACTACAGTATACTTCATTGCAAGAAAATTTGGGCATTAAGACAGATGTGCCTTGTTCCAGATGTTTGGGACCTTGCTGAAACTGTTTCCAGAATACCATATACAGGACCAGTCTTGCAACTTAAGGAAGGATGTACTTGTAATTGACAGGGTGCTGCAAGGATTCATCAGATTGTTGCCTAATGATTGATGACGTTTTAGTGTATGAAGAGAGATTAAGTAGACAAGACATGTATTCACTTAAGTTTACAAGAATGAGAGGTGATTTTATTGAAAGGTACAAAATTCCAGCATTTAAAAGGATAACTAGAGAGATTTTTTTTTCTGAATGGTTAGAAAGTAATTACAGTCTCGATATAAGGAGTTGGACATTCACTACAAACATCAGATGAAATTTCTTCAGCCATAATGCTGGGAATATTTGAAATACTCTACCCAAGTGGGATGTCGAGGCTCAGTCACTGACGGCAATAGATTTCTAAATGGTAACAGAATGCAGGAATATAGGATTAGTGCCAAAGTGAAAGGTCAGCAAAGATCTCATTGAATAGTGAAACAACCACAAGGTGCCAAATGGCCCACACGGCTTGTAAATCTTATGACATCAACTTTCAAACCAGTAACTATCAAGAGGAATATGGAAACAGGATGCAAGTGAACATCACAACCTTCAGGTCATCCTCCAAGTATCACACCACCTGAACTTGAAAATATATTACTAATCCTTCTTTATCACAGGGTCCAAATCAGCAATATCAGAGCACTTTTATTAGGTACAGCAAAACCGTTAGAGTTAGAAACAGGTTTATTATCACTGGCATTTGTTGTGAGATGTGTTGTTTTGTTTCGGCAGTACAGCGCAAGACATAAAAACTTCAATGATAATACATAAAGTTTCAATAACATATGTATATCTAGTGTAATTACTTTGCATCTGTTTACATGGAAGACAGACACAATCTGACATCAGAGCAACAGTAGTTAGAATAATGAGGAACTGGGGGGACTAAGTATTAGTCAACATATTAATGGCTACTTTATTAGGCAGAACTATACGTCTGCTCATTAATGCAAATATCTAATCAGCCAGTTATGCGGCAGCAACTCAATACATAAGAGCATGTAGGTCAAGAGGTTCAGTTACCAAACATTAGAATGGGGAAGAAATGTGTCATAGTCATACTTTATTAATCCCGGGGGAAATTGGTTTTCATTACAGTTGCTCCATAAATAATAAATAGTAATAGAACCATAAATAGTTAAATAGTAATATGTAAGTTATGCCAGTAAATTATGAAATAAGTCCAGGACCAGCCTATTGGCTCAGGATGTCTAACCCTCCAAGGGAGGAGTTGTAAAGTTTGATGGCCACAGGCAGGAATGACTTCCTATGACGCTCTGTGTTGCATCTCAGTGGAATGAGTCTCTGGCTGAATGTACTCCTGTGTCCACCCAGTACATTATGTAGTGGATGGGAGACATTGACCAAGATGGCATGCAACTTAGACAGCATCCTCTTTTCAGACACCACCGTCAGAGAGTCCAGTTCCATCCCTACAATATCACTGGCCTTACGAATGAGTTTGTTGATTCTGTTGGTGTCTGCTACCCTCAGCCTGCTGCCCCAGCACACAACAGCAAACATGATAGCACTGGCCACCACAGACTTGTAGAACATCCTCAGCATCGTCCGGCAGATGTTAAAAGACCTCAGTCTCCTCAGGAAATAGAGACGGCTCTGACCCTTCTTGTAGACAGCCTCAGTGCTCTTTGACCAGTCCAGTTTATTGTCTCAGTGATCTCAGTGAACGGCACTGTGGAATGATTGCTGGTGCCAGACTGGGTAGTTTGAGTATCTGACAAACTGCTGATCACCTGGGATTTTCACAACACACAACACTCTCTAGATTTTGCAAAGAATGTTGTGAAAAACAAAATGCACCCATGGAGCGGTAGTTCTGTGGGTGAGAATGCCTTGTTAATTTGTGAGTTCAGAGGAGAATAGCCAAACAGCTTCAAGCAGATAGGAAGGTGACAGTAACCCAAGTAACTACACACTACAACAGTGGTGTGCAGAAGAGCATCTCTCAATGCACAGTACATCAAACATTGAAGTAGGCAGGCTGCAGCTGTAAATGACCATGAACATACAGTCAATAGCCACTTTATTAGGTACAAGAGGTATCTAATAAAATGACCACTAAGTGTTTAGTACTGATAGCCTGAAGGCTGAAAATACCAAGCTCCTGCTAATTTACATAGTATAATTTTGACAGAAGAGGATTTAGATCTGTGGGTATCACCTTCCAACAATTCCTTACCGGATCAGTTCCTGTGAATTAGAAAGAAGCAAATGTGAGAGTGAGACATCAACGACCTACTGACCTATAGATGAAATCCATGATGAAGGATTAATCATTGAACTCCCTGGAAAAAAGTTAGGATTGTGCAGTGCCAGCATGGAATTATGAAAGCAAATTATATTAGTGTGATCTATTGGAATTCTTTAAGAAGTGATTAGTATAATCAGTAAGAGGGAACCAGCAGTTGCAGCTTATTTGGATTTTCAAAGGGCATTTTATAAGGTCCTGTGGAGAAGACGAGTCAAGAAGATTGTTAGAGAACATGGAACTGGGAGTTATGTACTGATATAGATTGAGACTTGTCATTGGACAGAATGCTGAATAGGAATAAACAGATCCTTCACATCTCCCTTGACTTCTCTTTGTGATTTTTATAAATGACCTGGATGAGAAAGTGGACGGATGGGTTAGCAAATTTGCTGATGACACAAAGGTTGGGGGTGTTGTGGATAGTGTGGAGGGATGTCAGATGTTACGGCGGGACATCAATAGGATGCAAAACTGGGTTGAGAAATGGCAGATGGAGTTCAACCCAGATAAGTGTGAGGTGGTTCATTTTGGTAGGTCAAATATGATGGCAGAATATAGTACTAATAGTAAGGCTCTTGGCAGTGTGGAGGATCAGAGGGATCTTGGGGTCCGAGTCCATTGGACAGTCAAGGCTGCTGCGCAGGTCAACTCTGTGGTTAAGAAGGCATATGAAGTATTGGCCTTCATCAACCGTGGGATTAAGTTCAAGAGCCGAAAGGTAATATTATAGCCATATCAGACACTGGTCAGGCCCCACTTGGAGTACTGTGCTCAGTTCTGGTCACCTCACTACAGGAAGGATGTAGAAACTATCGAAAGGGTGCAGAGGAGATTTACAAGGATGTTGTCTGTATTGGGGAGCATGCCTTTTGAGAATAGGTTGAGTGAACTAGGCCTTTTCTCCTTGGAGCATCGGAGGATGAGAGGTGACCTGATAGAGGTGTATAAGATGATGAGAGGCATTGATCATGTGGATAAGTCTGTGGCTTTTTCCCAGCGCTGAAATGGTTAAGACAAGAGGGCACAGTTTTAAGGTGCTTGGAAGAAGGTACAGAGGAGATGTCAGGGGTAAGTTTTTTTATGCAGAGAGTGGTGAGTGCATGGCAATGGTGGTGGAGGCAGATACAATAGGGTCTTTTAAGAGACTCCTGGATAGTTACATGGAGCTTAGAAAAATAGAGGGCTATGGGTAATCCTAGGTAATTTTTAAAGTAAGCACATGTTCAGCACAGCTTTGTGGGCTGAAGGACCTGTATTGTGCTGTAGGTTTTCTATGTTTCATGTTCTATAGTCTATTTTGGGTGTGTTGCTTTGGATTTCCAACATCAGCAGGCTTTCTTGTGATTGAGATCCTTTACATGTTGGCAGGCTGAGACCAGAGGTGCTACTGCAGTGATGAGTGTTTGGGCTCCAGATAAACATGACATGCAGTATATCTATAAATTTTGTTAAGAAAACCAAATGTTATACTTCCAGGATTGTTGATAATATAAACATCTGTGGGTTTGTGACATAGAGGAGAATGTAAAGTGCTTTCAAGATAAGAACTTGACTGATGAAATAAAATTTGGAAAAATAGTCATTCTTCTGTATCCAAGAGAAAGAGGAAAGCTTGTTAAATCGTGAGAGGTTTGGTAATGTTTGTTCAATGGGAGCTAGGTGCACTTGTACACAAGTTGCTGAAAGCCAACAATGCAGAAGCAACATTTGAAGAAGAGAACAAGTGGGTTTGCAGAACTCTAGCAAATGAGAATACAGGAGTAAGAAACACTTTAAATTGTATAAAGCCTTGGTGAGCTTGTTATGGTTTTAGTTCCATTACATCAGCTGCCAAATGAAGAGTCTAAAATTAAGCAGCACAGTTTGAAAGTAAAAGGTTGCCATTTAGGAAGGAAATGAGAAGATAAACCCTTGAAATTCTCCATCCTGCATGCCTGTGGAGGCTCTGTCATTGTGTTTTGTCAAAACACAATTCAACGGATTTCTAGAAAATGGTGATGAGGTAGATCAGCTATGATCTCAATGAATGGCAGAAAATGATTGATGCAGGACAGAATCTGTGTCTGCTCCTATTTCTTAAGTCTTGTACATTTCTGGATGTGGAAAAAAATCAAGCAATCAGCTTTTCATCATCTTGTTAAGTGCTGTTATTTTAGGGGCAGCAGCTACTAGCCTAGCCTGAAACATCCATCCCAAAAATACTTTTTTAAATAAATTCTACGGAAGTATTCTGACAAAAGCTACAGATTGGAGTGTAAGAAATCAGGCAAGAAGTTATTGCATCTGTGACATCAGCCCAGGACAGTGGGCCTGTAATAGGCTTCTAGAGCAGAGTGCTTCAGCTGTGCATGGAGCCCAACAGCCTCAGGTTATGCTGTGATATCAATAATTTGACCTGCTTCCCTTTGGATGCACAAAACAGCAATGCCACCTGATTTCTTGTCACATACATGGCAGCTGCAGTATCGTGGACAGCAGCCAGATTTATTTCATGATTAAAGCAGCAGGCAACAAATGAAATTATTGGCCTACAAGGGCATATTAAGTATTTAATCAACAGGGTTCTACAGCTTTATCTGCAGTGCTTTTGCTGGTTGTTAACGAGTTGCTAAGGAATCACTGCGTTGATCTCTTTTTGTCTTTAAGCTTCCACACTTCGTGCTCTGGACACCATTTCATTCCACTTCAGCACCAGCAGATATATATTCAGTGTTTTTTCATTAGCTCTTTGAAATCCCTAAAAACTTGCAACCTCGTCTGCCTTTCAACAGTCTTCCAAATGCTTTGATTCTTAATTTGGTTTCTAGACTTTCTCTCTCTTTCTCCCAGCTACTCATTTGGCTGGAATCCAAAGTATTCGTATGAAAACAGGGTCCAGATGCATTTCAAACCACACAGTGTACCACATAAATACAATTTGTTGACTTCCACACTTTAAGGTATTTCGGGGAAAAAATTCAATATGTTCATTTCAACGAGAAATGACCAATGACGTTGGCCAAGCACCTGCCCCAAATTCAGACTGACATTCACTAAATTTGATTGAATCAAGCCAACCACAAAAGTTATTTAGGCACCATGCTAGTCCGAGCCTTGGGGCTTATGTAAGAATCAACACAGTTTGGTGCCTGGGGAGTGGGACAACATTGAAGGTTGGTGAGCTGAGTTTGCAATTATCCACTACAATAAGGAAGGAAATTATCAAAATGTGTTCGGGCTAATTTTTGAACATTTTCCCATAAAATCCATTGGTGAGGTGTCAAAATATAGGCAGTGCACAAGCCATACCCTTTCCAAGACCAATATTTGGGTGATCTATGTTTGTTGATGCAATTTCCATGTACAAACCTTTTAATCCTTGTTTAAATCAAATGTCTTAAATAACTGAAATATCCCAAATATATAAAATGTTCTGAATTCCATTTTGGTACCCTGTAAATTTTCTCAGGACTTTGAACAAGGAAAATCACAGTGATTCTCTCGAATTAGCATGATAAATTTGAAACTTCTGATTTCTGCACTGGTCATTTTCTCTTTCTTCTGATAGTATTCATCTGGACCTCCACATGTGCTCTTCAGCTGCAAGTCTACACATACTACATTTCTGAAAGCTTTGAAAACCAAATAAGGTGATATTAACTAACTTACCAACTTGAAAAAAATAATTTCATTTATTTAACACATTTCACAATTCTAGGACAAAAAGAAAAGCAGAAGCCAATTTACACACAACAAAGTTCCACATTAGAATAACTGAATTTGGACAAGGAACTGAAAACAAGAGATAAATTGCAAAATCATTTTACTCTTGGAAGAGCCATTAGTGAATCTTGATTGCAGAGATACTCTGATAATCATCCTTAAGGCTTAAGGAGAGTCACTACCACTGTTTGTTTAGCAGGTTGGGCAACCTTTATATACATTCTGTCAAAACTTAAACCACAATTGACCCCTATGCAAATCAAAATTTTTTTGGAATGCATGATCGTGATAACTTGTTGCAGAGGGCATTTTAGCTTTATGCATATTTTGAAATAATGTTAAGACAGATGCTCTAATTATGTCATGCTTGTGGAACAGTACATATTGGAAGCAATTTTCAGCAGATATACTTACTGGATTTTGTTGGATGCCACCAACTGAACAGATGGTCCAGCACCAAAACTGAGTCTATTTCATTCGTGTGTGTGTGTGTGTGTGTGTGTGTGTGTGTGTGTGCTTACTGTACTCACCAAGCCCCAGCATTCCTCCAGTACCCTACCTAAGACTTTTTTGCATGCATGTTCCATTGTGAGCTAATTGTGTGGAGTGCACACAAGAATATCTTCATTGAACTCTCCTGTTATTGGCTCAAGTCCTTGCTCACTGCTTCACTCGCAATCAGCACTAACTATTCAGGCAGCCCATGTATGTCCTGTTCAGAATATGATGGAAACCTCCTTTAGATACACCATCAAATAAAACTTAATTGCCTATGGCTTTCTCATGGTGCTCACCAAGACCCAGTTTAGGTTTCACCAGGATTAATAGACACCAGCCCTCACCACAGGCTTGGTCAAACCATGAACCCAAGAGCTACATTCCACATCAAGGCAACATTTGACCAAGTTTGGCATCAAGAAACCCTGATAAAGGCCTTGGTCAAGAGCCATCAAAAGGAAAGCATTCCTGTGTCTGGAGTCTCAACTCACACAAAAAAGTTGTTGGAGATGAGTGATCCAATTAATGACTGCCTTTTCTGTTTGGCTACAAGTGACTAGTGGTGTTCTGCAAGGGTTGGTGTTGGGGAAACAGCTTCTTTTCATGTTATATGTCAATGGTTTGGATGACAGAATTGATGGCTTTGTGGCCAAGTATGCAGATGGTACAAGGATAGGTAGAGAGGCAGGTAGTGTTGAGACAGAGTAAACTATTCACAAAACCATGCAACATTTATCCTTCAATCACTATGACTAAAAAATAGGTTATTTAGTCATTTCTGCAGTGCTAATTACAGGATCCTGTTGTGCTTGTTTGCCTACTATATTTTGATCTTAAAATGTTGACCATACAGTGAAGATATTTCATAAATTGTAACGTGTTCTGGGATCTAGGCACTGAGGCTATAGAAATATGAGATTTTCTTATGTTTTCCTTTCTGCTTTGACGTGCTTTTCTCCTAGATGTGATCAGGATGTAATTATGCTCTCAGGAACTCAAAAACTGATGGAAAACATATAAAATTGAAGATGCTAGAATCTGAGACAATAGCAGAACATCCTGGAAGAACTTATCCAGTCAGGCAGCATCTGTGTGTCACAGTCACGGATTCGGCAGCGCAGTAGATACGGCAATTGCGCTTGTGAATTTGCACGTGTCAGGTAATTATTATTTAATCATGATAGTACAGGTCCACAATTCCTTATCCAAAATCCTGGGGCCCAGTTGCATTTTGGAATTCAGAATTTTTTGGATTTCAGAAAATTGATAATTATATTGATAATTAACCTGTTTCTGTGCCGGTGGACTTTAGGACCCGGAGGAGCTCCGGACCTATGCACAGCCTCCCATATACTTTAAGTCATCTCTAGATTACTTATAATACCTAATACAATGTAAATGCTATGTAAGTGGTTGTTATACTGCATTGTTTAGGGAATAATGATGAGAAAAAAAGTCTGTACCTGCTCAAACAATGAGTGCTGGAGAGAGAATTCCGGGTTTTCCCGATCCGCGCTCTTTTACAAATACTTTTACAGTTTATTTATAGAGTAATATACTGATAAATGAAACAGTGGGATAATCATAGACCATAAATACACTAGTACATTTTATTTCCAACAAAAACATTCAATAACTCATAAAACAATACAGCTTCAAATGAACCGAATCAAACACATGGTAAATGACTTATTGGAATAAATGTAGAACATAAATACTCTAGGACATATACAGGTTCAAACTAATCTAAGTACATACAGATACCTCTAGCTAAGTTTCATTACGTCTGGCAAACAAAGCTAAATACTCTTCAGGTACCTGTTGGGTCAGGAACAGGATTTCCAAGTTACGAAGCAGTACTACGACAGGAGGCGTTTTTAAGGACTTCAAGTGTCATCTGTCTCATTAGCATAGGTTTATGTCTAAGCAATCTCTCTTTAACTGAGTAAACTGCCATAATCTCTTGCTCACTGATAAATGAACTTTGTTCAAGGCCAGCAATGAACTCGAATTGAGTGATGTCAGCTGTTGGCACGCCAAACAAGCCTTGTTACGACATGCTCCACACTCCACGAAAAAACTTCGTTTTTCAATTTTCAGAATTTCAGATAAGGGATTGTGGATCTGTATTAGCTCTATTCTTGTCATCGTAGCGCTGGTCGAGACTTGGACAGAGCACAGCAAACCTTCGCTGCTGTTTTGCATTCAGCCTTCCCTGAGATATTGGGGCTTTCAAAATCAACTGACTCTGAAGACTAGCGGTATTTGTTTAATTTTTTTTTAATATAATTTTTATTGAGTTTTCAAAAAGAATACATGAAAAGATAAAATCTACCCTCCCCCCCATATATATAGTCCTACCTAAAAAGAAAAAAAGAGAGAAAAAAGAAAAGAACCGCCTGGATGTTGGAAGGTTTCCACATGCTCCATGGGATTCAAAATAAATTTGGTATAATTATTCGTTACTTTCCCCAAGGGACCAAGGTCTTTATCGGAGCACTTAAATATGCCATCTTATCTTTTGTAAATAAGGGCGCCAAATATTCAAAAATGTTACATATTTATCTCTTAAATTATAAGTAATTTTTTCGAGTGGAATAGAACTAACCATTTTATTATTCCAACAATCCATACTTAAATACGAATCAGATTTCCAAGTAACTGCTATAGTCTTCTTAGCTACTGCCAATGCAATTTTTATAAATTCTTTCTGATATTTATTCAACTTAAGTTTCGTTTTTATCCCTTCAATATCACCTAATAGAAATAATACAGGGTTATGTGGAAGTTGAGTTCCAGTAATTTGTTCCAATAAGACTCTTAAATTTATCCAAAAGGGTTGAATTTTAAAACAAGACCAAGTAGAATGTAAAGAAGTACCAATTTCTTGATTACACCGAAAGCATTTATCAGATAGATTTGAATTTAATCTATTTAATTTTTGTGGTGTAATATATAATTGGTGTAAAAAATTATATTGTACTAATCTAAGTTGAACATTTATTGTATTTGTCATACTGTCAAGACAGAGTCTTGACCAATTTGTTTCATCAATATTAATATTCAAATCTGTTTCCCATTTTTGCTTTGACTTATGGGTTCCTTGTTTAATTGTCTGTTCTTGAATCAAATTATACATACAAGAAATAAATTTTTAAATTTTCCCTTTTTGAATTAAAATTCCAATTTCATTAGGTTTTGGCAAAAACATTGTTTGACCCAGCTTACCTTTTAAGTAAGCCCTTAATTGAAAGTAACAAAAGAAAGTATTATTAGATATTTTATATTTATCCTTTAATTGTTTAAATGACATCAATATACCTCGTTCAAAACAATCTCCTATAAATTTAATCCCTTTTTGGTACCAATTATATAAAAGTTGATTGTCCATTGAAAAAGGAATAAGTCTGTTTTGAAACAAAGGTCTCCTTGCTAATAGAGATTTCTGTGTTTCATTATCATCATTTATCTTATTCCATAAGTCAATCAAATGTGTTAATATAGGAGATTCTTTCTTTTCCTGTATCCATTTAGATTCCTACTTATATATAAAATCTTCAGGTCTATTTTCTCCTATCTTATCTAGTTCTATTTTAATCCATGCTGGTTTTTGATCATCGAAGAAAGATGCAATAAATCTAAGTTGATTTGCTTTATGATAGTTTTTAAAGTTTGGAAGTTGTAACCCTCCTAACCTAAATTTACATGTCAATTTTTCCAATGATATTCTTGACATTTTACCTTTCCAAAGAAATTTTCTCACACATTTATTTAACTCTTGAAAAATTTCTGTGGCAATTGTATTGGTAATGTTTGAAACAAATACTGTAATCTAGGAAATATATTCATTTTTACAACATTGACTCTACCTACTAATGTTATTGGTAGTATCATCCATTTGTCAAAATCTTCTTGAATTTTTTTCAACAGTGGCAAATAATTAAATTTATATAAATTCTTTACATCATTATGAAGTCTTATGCCTAAATACTTTATACCATTTACCGGCCATCTAAATTGGGTTACTAATCGACATTGACTATAGTCTCCTTTAGTAAGAGGTAAAATTTCACTTTTATCCCAATTTATTTTGTAACCTGATACCTTCCCATATTCATCCAATCTAAAAGATAGTTTATGTAACGAATGTTGTAGGTTTGTTAAATAGATCAAAACATCATCGGCAAAAGGATTAATTTTATATTCCTCCTGATTAACTCTAAAACCCATAATATCTGGATCAATTCTGATTAGTTCTGCTAATGGCTCTATCGCCAGTACAAATAAAGCAGGTGATAATGGACAACCTTGTCTAGTTGATCTTTTTAACTGGAATGGTGTTGAAATTTGAGAATGTGTCACTACTTTAAGCTTTAGGGTTAGAATTTAAAGTTTTAATCCAATTTATAAAAGATGTTCCTAACCCATATTTTTCTAATACTTTAAATAAAAAATCCCATTCTAATCTATCAAATGCTTTTTCTGCATCCAAAGCTACTACTATACTCTTCTCATCCCTTTTTTGTGCCAAATGAATTATACTGAGTAGCCGGGTTACATTATCTGCCAATTGTCTATTTTTAATAAATCCTGTTTGATCCATATGTATTAATTTTGGTAAATATTTAGATAATCTATTCGATAAAATTTTTGCTATTATTTTATAATCCGTATTCAATAAAGAAATAGGCCTGTATGATGTTGGTTTCATAGGGTCTCTATCTTTTTTTGGCAATACTATTACAATCGCTGTTGAGAAAGATTCTGGAAGTTTATGTATTTTTTCTGCTTGACGTATTAGTTCCATAAAAAGAGGAAATAATAAATCTTTAAATTTTTTATAAAATTCAGGTGGAAAACCATCTTCTCCTGGAGATTTATTACTTTGGAGTGATCCAAAAGCTTCTTCAACATCTTTTAATGTAAAAGGCATATCTAATCCCTTCTGTTCTTCCAAATTCAATTTTGGAAGAGAAATTTGTGATAAAAACCTTTCTATCTCATTAACATCATTTTGGGATTCTGATTGATATAATTCAGAATAGAAATTTTTAAAAGTTTCATTTATTTCAAGAGGTTTATAAGATATTTTATTTGCCCTTGTTCTAATTGCATTTATTGTTTTGGAAGCTTGTTCTGTTTTCAACTGCCAGGCAAGAATTTTATGTGCTCTCTCACCTAACTCATAATACCTTTGTTTAGTTCTTATAATTGCTTTTTCCGTTCTATATGTCTGAAGCGTATTATATTGTAACTTCTTATTAACAAGTTGTCTTCGTTTTTCTTCTGGCATATATCTTTGAGATTCTTTTTCTATTTTTGTAATCTCTTTTTCCAATTGATCTAGTTCTGCCATATAATCTTTCTTAATTTTAGACGTATAACTTATTATCTGGCCCCTAAGATATGCTTTCATCGCATCCCATAATATAAATTTATCATCCACTGAATGAAAATTTGTATCCAAAAAAAATTGAATCTGCTTTTTCATAAAATCACAGAAATCTTGACGTTTTAATAATGTTGAATTAAATCTCCATCTATAAGCCACTTCTTCCTTATCAGCCATTATTATTGTCATTAATAAAGGGGAATGATCTGATAATATTCTTGCTTTATATTCCATATTTTTCACTCTGTGTTGAATATGCATTGATAATAGAAACAAATCTATCCTTGAGTAAGTTTTATGTCTATGGGAGTAGAATGAATAGTCTCTTTCTTTAGGATTGATTCTTCTCCATATATCAATCAAATTTAAATCCTTCATCAATGATAAAGTTAAATTTACTACCTTCGATTTTATAACAGCCTTGGTTGATCTATCTAAGACTGGGTCTAAGCAAAAATTAAAGTCTCCTCCAATTAATATTTTTTCATGTTTATCCGCCAAATTGAGAAAAGGTTCTTGTATGAATTTTGCATCATTTTCGTTTGGTGCATAAATATTCATAAAAGTCCATAATTCAGAAAAAAGTTGACAATGTATAATCACATATCTCCCCGCAGAATCAGTTATTACATTTTGTATTCTAATTGGTAACATTTTATTGATCAAAATTGCTACTCCCCTCGCTTTTGAATTAAATGAAGCCGCAACAACACTTCCCACCCAATCTCTCTTTAGTTTCTGATGTTCTGTTTCTGTTAGGTGTGTTTCCTGTAAAAAAGCTAAATCTATCTTCACTTCTTTTAATATGTGTTAAGATTCTTTTTCTTTTCACTGGTCCATTCAGCCCATTAACATTAAAACTCAAAAAATTCAATAAATTAGTCATTATTCTTAACAAAGTTACTCCAATCTAAAATATTACTTATCTTCTCAATCTAAAACATTACTTATCTTCATAGTTCCTTGGGGAACCTCTTTAAACTTCACCATGTTGCTATGTGTTTCCCTCCCAACCTTCCAGGCAAAAAGAAAAGAAAAGATAGAAAGAATACAAAAAAAGAAAAAACAAAATACCCCCCCACTAATGTTGTGAATGAAAAGATACACAACACTACCCCCCTCCATTTTACGGGTCGTGGCAAAAGCCACGCTTGCACACATGATTAGCGTAGCAATCGATCAGTGCTTCTTCAAGCTCCCCCGCAACAAAAAAAATTATATATATATATATATATATATATATAGGCAAAATTAATGTTACTATTCCCAACTAATATTCCTCCAGTTTTAACCTTTCTTACCCCCCTCGTATAATTAATGATATATTTATACATTCATCCAGCTTCAAAAATCCAACAAGTCCATTCTTTAACCCAATCTTCATCTTCAATCTATCTCGCTCCCCTGGATTTGTTCTTGTATCTGGTGAATATTCAGAGAATCTCGCACAAACTGCTCTGCTTTCTGGTAGTCATCAAAAAATCTTTTTTCTCCACCAGGCAAAAAAATCTTCAAGGTTGCAGGATAACGCAGTGTAAATTGATAACCATGATCCCATAGGGTTTTTTTCACTGGATTAAATTTCTTCCTTCTCTTCAAAAGTTCATAACTTATATCAGGGTAGAAAAAAACTTTGTTCCCTTTAATTATCAATGGCCCTTTTCTATCCTTGGCAGCTCGAGCAGCTGCCTGTAGAATCCTTTCCTTGTCTTGAAATCTTAAGAATTTTATTAAAATCAATCGTGGATATTGGTCATCTTTTGGTTTTGGTCTTAGAGCCCTATGTGCCCACTCAATTTCAATTGGTCGAACCTCCTCTTCCATTTGCAAAACATCCGGGATCCATTTTTGAAAAAATTCTATTGGTTTTTCTCCCTCCGTACCTTCTTTAAGACCAACAATTTTAATATTATTACGTCTACTGAAATTTTCCAACATGTCCACTTTCTCCAAGAGTCGATTTCTTTCCAAGTTCCAGACAAGCAAATCATTTTCTGTTTTTTCCACTCTATCATTCATATGCCCCATTGCTCTTTCCATCTTTTGAAGCTTCTTATCCATTTTGTCCTGTCTTTCCATAACTTTATTATAGCACATCTTCGTATCTCCAAGCTCTTCTCTTACTTTTCTTAGTTCAGCCATTAATTGCAATATAGCCTGTCTTATGTCTCTATCATCTCCTTTACTTCCAATCGCTTCCAATTCTTCCTCCTCTTCTTCATCTGTGTTCTCTGCAGAATCCAATTCTGACTCTGAGTCATTTTCAATTGCAGTGGCTGTCGGTTCTTGTAGTTTGCGTTGTGTCAATTTGCGCATGCGCTCTTCTTTGCGCATGCGCATTTCCGGTGCATTCTTCGAAGAACCCGTTACCACCGCCATTGCTCCCTGTTCTACTGAAGGAGATCCAACCTGAGTCCGAGGCTCCATCGTTGCAGTAGGCCCTTTTTCCTTCCCCTCTCGTGGCTGCTTCGCAACAGCAGACTTCTTTTGTTGCGGTTTCGGAGGCATATCGTAAAGTAGTCTTACAAAGTTTATAAATAGTTTTCAGAAAATATTTATTAACTTTGTTTTGTTTAAATGGTACTTTACTAATTTGTTGCGGGAGAGCTGGATTTACACGTCTCATTCCCACGTCATCACGTGACGCTCCCCCCTCATTTAATGTTTAGATGTTCTTTTCAGCTGCAGTGTAGACTTTGTTTTCCTTTTGAGAGTTTTAGTTGACGCCCCGTTTGGTCTAGCGTTTATTGTTTTGTTTTCCCTTTAACACTGTTCCTACTAAGGTATTGTGATCTATCCACCTGCTTCAGTGTCTCTCACTCCGCACTTGGGCCAGATCTGAATCGTGGTGACAGGAGGTCTCGAACACAAAGATGGACCCAGCGGAGAGAGAGCAGTTGAACTTGGCCGTGAGATTCATTGGTCAGGTAGTAGATAAGCTACAGGCAATGGAATCTGTTCTCAGTGAAGTTACGAAGGCAATGAGGCAGATAATCTCGTGCGGACAAGCCCAGCCTCACTTGGAGGAACAGGTACCATCTCTAGCCACAACTGGTCAATAGCTCACCATGGACAATCGGACTCAGGTGTCTGCGATTTCCGCACTCATGGCCGCTGTGCACGAATTTACTGTGAACAGCCAGCATCAGCTGACAGCCACAAACGTTCTCGCCAGCTCGATTCAGCAGCTGCAGGCCGCCTCAGTCCCACTCCCAGCATCTCACAGGTCCTCCTTTTCTGCTGCCCCAACAATCTCTGTTACTAATGCTCCCACTCCCGTGCTTGGACCAGAGCTGATTCCCATGACAGTTTAGGAACTGAGTATTCCACCACCAGGCAGATATTCTATTTTATTACCCAATGCGAGCTGACACTCCAAGCCCAGCCTGGTTGTTTTGGTGATGATGCGTGAAAATTGGCATACATGGTCAATCTTCTTGACGGACCTCCACTCAGCCTATTCAATGTTTTACGGGGACAACGATATCCCATAGCCCAGTCGTTCTGACATTTCATGGCGGAGATAAGGAGGGTTTTTGATCTTCCAGTACAGGGTCAGGAAGCTGCCCACCAACTCTTGGTCCTGCGCCAAGACAGAGGAATGGTGAGAGTCTATACTGTCAAGTTCCATACCCTTGCAGCAGAGACAGGATGGAATGAGAGATCTCTCATCACTGCCTTCCAGCATGGACTGAATGCAGGGGTCCAGCATGAGATTGTTGTCTGGGATGAGCAGGATAGTCTGGATGACCTGATTAGTCTGGATATTCGAGTTGATGACCAGGTAACTGAGTGGCACAGGGAAAGAATGTTTCAAACTTCCTACGTGCCACCAGATCACTAACTTTCCTCGCCCCATCTCCCTCCCTCATCTGATCACCGTTCTTTCTCGCCCTCTCTCCCTCCCTCACCACGCAGCACCCAGCCCACGGAGGAGCCTATGCAATTGGGGCGCATGCGCCTGTCTCAGGAGGAACGAGAGCTGCGCCGGAGAACAGGTTCCTGCCATTACTGTGGAGATCCAGGACACTTCCGGGCGGCATGTTCCAAGCCTCCAGTAAAAGAGAATACTCGTCAGCAGGGAGGGGAATCCTGTCGGGTCAGTTCTCTCTTCAGTCAGCTTCCCCTAATTCTGTAATGCTCGCAGCTTCCTTGTCGTGGAGGTCTCAGACCAATGAACTTAAGGCATTTATTGACTCCGGTGCAGCCGGGAATCTTATGGACATCTCTCTCACTTAAAGATGGGGAGTTCCAACTCAGGAATTAAGAGAAAAGAGCAACGTCAAGGTGTTGGACAGTCGACCTCTGGGAACCAGCGCAACGCTTACAATCTGACTCGCATAAGAGAAAGGGATGAGTGGAAAACAGCTTTCAGCACCTGTAATGGCCATGATCAATACCTGGTGATGCCTTTTGGTCTGGCCAATGCCCCTGCTGTATTCCAGGCCTTGGTTAACGATGTGCTCGGGGACATGTTGAACAAGTTTATGTTTGTGCATTTAGATGACATGCTTATCTATTCCCACTCTCATCAGGAGCACGTCCAGTGTGTCCAGAGAGTACTCAGATGCCTTCTTGAAAGTAATCCATACGCCAAGCCTGAAAAATGTGAATCCATAAAGACCAGGTGTCATTTTTGGGCTATGTAATTACCCCATCCAGTGTTCAAATGGACCCTAGTAAAGTTCAGCCAGTTGCAGTGTGGCCCAAACTGTCTACAGTCAAACAGATACAGCACTTCATGGGGTCTGAGAACTTTTATCGCCGTTCATCCAGAATTTTGGCTCTATCGTGGCTCCAATTAATGCACTCATCATGAAGACCTCATCAGGATTCCATTGGACAGATGATGCCACCCAAGCATTTTCCAAGCTAAAGCGACGTTTCACCACTGCCCCGCTGCTGCAACACCCAGACCTATCTCGGCCATTCATTGTTGAGGTCGATGTATCTGATGTAGACATTAGAGCTGTCCACTCTCAGTGCTCATCTGCAGATAGCTGGCTGCACTCTTGTGCCTTTCTTTCCCATCATTTGACTCCGGCCGAGAGGAATTACAATGTTGGGAACCAGGAGCTTCTGGCTGTCAAGGAGGCCCTGGAGGAATGGTGACTGGCTGAAGGGGGAAGAATATCCATTCTTGGTCTGGACAGATCACAAGAACCTCTCCTATATTCAGGACGCTAAGAGACTCAACTGTCGTCAAGCCCAGTGGGCTCTCTTCTTCGAAAGATTCAATTTCATCCTTGCTTATCATCCCAGCAGCAAGAATACAAAGGCCGACGCTCTCTCCCGGCAGTTCAATGGATCTGAGGACAATGCTGATCCAGAGCCCATTCTTCCTCGCTCGTGTATCGCTGCTCCGGTGATCTGGGGAATAGAGGCAGGGGTGAGGGCCACTCAACGATCAGATCCAGGCCTGGAAGAGGAACCTCCCAACCGGCTGTTTGTCCCTGCTGTGATACATTCCAAAGTGTTGGAATGGGGTCACTCCTCCCATTTGGCTGGACATCCGGGAATTCAACGGACTCAGGAATTTATAAAGAGATAATTTTGGTGGCCATCTATGTCCCAGGATGTCCACGACAGTGTATCTGCCTGTCCCACCTGCACTCAGAACAAGAACACGCCAGCGTCCTGTGGGTCTGTTATGTCAACTGCCTGTGCCCCACCGCCCCTAGACCCACCTCTCAGTAGATTTCATCACTGGTCTGCCCCCATCTGATGGAAACACCACCATCTTGGTTGTTGTGGATCGATTTTCCAAAGCTGCCCACTTCATTGCCCTCCCCAAGTTCCCACCAGCTCGTGAGACTGCCACACTCATGGTTCAACATGTGTTCAGGCTCTATGGCTTTCCTCAAGACATAGTGTCTGAATGTGGACCACAGTTCACTTCCTGCTTTTGGAAGGTTTTCTGCTGTCTTGTAGGAGCCTCGGCCTACCTCTCATCTGGCTTCTACCCCCAATCTAATGGCCAGACTGAGAGAGTGAACCAGGAGTTGAAGACAACCCCAAGTCCTGGGGCTCTCAGTTGGTTTGGGCAGAGATTGCCCACAATAACCTCCAGTTGTCCTCCACCAGTATGTCTCCCTTTGAATGTCAGAAGGGATTCCAGCCCCTGCCATTCCCTGATCAGGAGACCGACATTGGAGTTCCTGCAGCTGAACAGCTGATCCAGCGCTACAAGCGCACCTGGAGACGAGCCAGGTCTTCCCTGCTGCGCGCCCAGAAACAGCATTCCCGGCAGGCTGATCGGCTGAGTCGACAGGAAAGGGCATTCAAGCCAGGAGAGGAGGTCTGGTTGGCAACAAGGTACCTTCCCCTGAAAGTCAAGAACCGGAAATTGGCGCCACGCTACATGGGACTGTTTGTAGTGGAAAAGGCTGTCAACAAAGTGTCCTATAGATTGCGTCAGCCAGCATCACTGAAGATCCACACAATATTCCATGTTTCCCAGCTCAAGCCAGTTACTACCACTCCCCTGGCCCCAGTCACCCCACCTCCCCCTCCTCCCCACCTGATAGATAGTTCCCTTGTCTATACTGTGCGGCGCCTCCTGGCATTTCGCCAGGTACGTGGTAAGGTCCAGTACCTTGTGGACTGGGAAGGGTATAGCCCAGAAGAACGTACTTGGATCCCAGCAAAGGATACCTTGGACAAGTTGCTGATCCGGGACTTCAAGCTGGCACAGTTCTGTGGCGCCTCAGGGGCTGCACTTAGAGAGGGGGGCCCTGTCACAGCAATTGATTCGGCAGCGCAGTAGATGCTCAAAGTCGTATTAAAGTCTATGAACTATCGACCTGCTTCAGTGTCTCTCACGCCAGATCTGAACCGTGGTGACACTGTGGAAAGAGAAACTAGTTAACATTCATGTCAGTGATCCTGCCTTGGGATATGGTTATCCAACTTGATGTTTGGCAATGAATTCTTCCACTTTACGTACATTCTGTGTTACAGCTTTCTCACTATTATGTTTGTCAATAGTCTTTATTTATTTGTTAAGTCTCTGCTGCTCAGCTATTTCTTCAATCTTGCTTGACAATGTGATGAAGCCTGGAACTTGGACTGTTGGAATGTTTCTACAAGTTTGATTCACCTATGAAGCCTGTCTCCCAGTCTTGCCACTAGTCTGCTGATTGTTAACAAACATAGTTTTGCCAAGACAACTGTGCTACAAATCCCTTAGGCTTCTCCCAGCATGATGTCTGGATTAATGTCAGGTGTTTTGTCCAACATTCTTATTATTGATCACTGTAATGATTGTTTACTACTGTATGGCTTTCTTGGACAGTATGGAATTTGCTTTCTAACTGGAGCCACATCAGTGCAGCTGACATAGTGCCCACGAACAGCAGGGTTACGTGCCTCAATGACTAATGCCCACCTGCACTTCCATCTACCGTGAAAACGCGCACTGAGAGGTTGCTCATAGCTAGAATTAAGTCCTGTCTGAGCAAGAACAGGACCTGCTGCACTTTGCCTACCACCATAACTGGTCTACAGCGATCCCAGTTTCAACGACTCTCCATTCAGCCTCGGACCATCTGGACAGCAGCAATACCTACATTGGGCTGCTGTTTTTTCTTTATTATAGCTCAGTGTTCAACAGCATCATCCCGTCAGTACTAATAATCAAGATTCAAAGCCAGGGCCTCTGTACCTCCCTCCGCAAATGGACCCTTGGATTCCTCATCTCCTCCACGCTAACAGACAACGTATGCTCAACGATGCAATGCTCTACTCTCTCTACACTTATGACTATATGACTCGGCACTGTTGTTGGTAGAATTTCAGATGGTGTCAAGGAGACACATAGAAGTGAAATAAATCAGCTTGCAGAATATTGTCACAACAACAACTTTTCACACAATGTTAACAAGACCAAGGAATTGATTGAGGACTTCATTCCACATTGAGGGGTCAGCAGTGGAAAGTGTGAGTAGCTTCAAACTCCAGCTTATCAACGGCTCAGAGAATCTATCTGGGCCCAACACATTGATGTAACCATTAGTAGCAGCAAGAATTTGAGGAGATTTGGCATGTCACAAAAGATGTGAGCAACATCTAAGGATGTACCGTGACAGTGTTGTCTCCAGATGACATTAGATGCAATCTCCACTGTGTAGGAGAGCGATCCAGTGCTGTCCTTAATCTTTTCAATACTCATTTTTCATCACTTCTGTAGTCCCTCTCTAGGACTGCTTGTCCAGGTGTGGAACATTGAACCTCAGTGTGTGAGCAGCCCTCAATTTGTCTCAGCTGTTTGTCTTGCAAATTCCTGAGACTGGTTTTGAGGAGATACAAGCGTGATCCAGGAACAGCATAGCCGGTGACTTATTGGGTGTGGAGTGTACCGCATTGTGATATGCGAAGAGAAAGCTGGCGAGCTTCTGATTCAGTGTATTATGTTCTGCTGACATTGCTCGCAGTGTCTTTTTTGGACTCTGGATAAACTTTTCCAGCAAGCTATTTGTAGCTGAATGGTCTAGTGCAGATGTAACATGTCTTATTTCATTCACTTGAAGGAATGACTGAAACTGTTCCCCAACAAACTGTGGTTCGTTGTCACTAAGTGTTCTGTAACACCAGTCCTTGAGAAGAGGCTTCTGAATACAATAATAATGTGTGAGGCTGTAGTTGACACAACTGGGAACACTTCTGGCCACTTTGTAACTGCATTCACTGCTACCAAGAAATTTGTGCTTATAAATGGTCTGGCAAAATGCACATGAATCCTTTGCTAGGGCAATGGAGGCTATTCCTAGGGATGGAGAGCCTCGCTGTTGGCATCTTCTGGACTTGTTGGCATCCCAAACAGTGCATGACAAGCTGCTCAATCTGCTGGACTATCCCAGGCCACAAGACAAAGATAAGAGTCAACACTTTCATTTTGTCTACATCTAGATGACCAGCATGTAGCTCCCCCAACACATAAGCACTCAGCTTGTATGGTACAATTCTCAATCCCCACGTAAGACAACCCTCATCAATGGCAAGTTCATTCCGCTGCTGGTAAAAATAGGGGAACTGGAATTTCTGCTGCACATTCCAGATA
Organism: Mobula birostris; assembly: GCF_030028105.1. Classification (NCBI taxonomy): domain Eukaryota; kingdom Metazoa; phylum Chordata; class Chondrichthyes; order Myliobatiformes; family Myliobatidae; genus Mobula; species Mobula birostris. Next base: position 66,984,263 of record NC_092380.1, on the reverse strand, counting down.
TTTTGGCTTGCCATATAAACCTGAGACAGTGTGGGATCTTTTCTCGTTTCACTTTGAATCATCTCTGCCATAATAGGGAGACATTCGATTTGCATTAGGGAGAAATCGTCGAGGAGTGCCCTTTTTTGTAAATTTCTCAGTTATTTTCTTTCTAAGGCTAAAATGGACAGTCCATCAGCATTTCTACGATTGGTGGTTCTCTTGAATATGATCCTGTAATTGTATCATCATTGAAAAAGAGCTCTTCACTGTATTATTGCTGCCGCTGTTAGTGGAACACGATTCTGAGGATTGAAAATGGACACCATTGTTTCATAATCAGGGTAAACTCGCTCCCATACAAGTACTGGTTGAAATATTTTAGATCTGGAAACCAGACTCAAAACCTCTCTTTCAATCAATGAATAATTTTTCTCTGCAGTGATGAGGGAACGTGATGCAAAGCCTAAGGGTGTTCACTTCTATCACTCATAACATGTGACATCACTGGAAGCACAGCATAAGGTGAAGCATCCCAAACAAGCTTTAATGGATGATGTGTATCAAAATGTGTGAGTTCAGTGACTGATGTCACCATTTACTTTGACTTTCAAAAAGCCACCTGACACTGCTTTGCCAATAAACATTTCTTCCTCATCTATAGTAATGAGATCAAGGGGTGAAGCACAGGAGCCAAGTTTGGGAAGAACCTGGTGTAGTAATCGACAAATCCTGAAATGAATTGCAACTGAGACATGCTCTTTGGCCTTGGGGCATCCACCACTGCTTGAATTTTGTCAGCACATTTATATAAAGCTTGTGCATTAATGCTGCAACCACAGTAAGTGATGTTTGTTTAAAGAATTCATACTTGTTGCGTCATGCTCTGAGACCATAATCTCCTAATCTTTTTAACACTGACTTGAAAATTTAAGAATTTGGAGGAACATCAAATTCTTACTAGTAACAATGATGTCATCCAGGTAACGCTGAGTGCCTGGACAGCTCACAGCACCTGGTCCATAGCTTTCTGCAAGAGTGCAGGTGCAGATGTGAATCCAAAAATAAGCCTATGATAGCGATAAAGCCTTTTACATAGAAAACGTAGAAAATAGGTGGAGTAGGCCATTCGGCCCTTCGAGCCTGCACCGCCATTTATTATGATCATGGCTGATCATCCAACTCAGAACCCTGCACCAGTCTTCCCTCCATACCCTCTGATCCCCCTAGCCACAAGGGCCATATCTAACTCCCTCTTAAATATAGCCAATGAACTGGCCTCAACTGTTTCCTGTGGCAGAGAATTCCACAGATTCACCACTCTCTGTGTGAAGAAGTTTTTCCTAATCTCAGTCCTAAAAGGCTTCGCCTTTATCCTCAAACTGTGACCCCTCGTTCTGGACTTCCCCAACATCAGGAACAATCTTCCTGCATCTAGCCTGTCCAATCCCTTTAGGATTTTATACGTTTCAATCAGATCCCCCCTCAATCTTCTAAATTCCAACGAGTACAAGCCTAGTTCATCCAGTCTTTCTTCATATGAAAGTCCTGCCATCCCAGGAATCAATCTGGTGAACCTTCTTTGTACTCCCTCTATGGCAAGGATGTCTTTCCTCAGATTAGGGGACTAAAACTGCACACAATACTCCAGGTGTGGTCTCACCAAGGCCTTGTACAACTGCAGTAGTACCTCCCTGCTCCTGTACTCGAATCCTCTCGCTATAAATGCCAGCATACCATTCGTCTTTTTCACCACCTGCTGTACCTGCATGCCCACTTTCAATGACTGGTGTATAATGACACCCAAGTCTCGTTGCACCTCCCCTTTTCCTAATCGGCCACCATTCAGATAATAATCTGTTTTCCTATTTTTGCCACCAAAGTGGATAACTTCACATTTATCCACATTAAATTGCATCTGCCATGATTTTGCCCACTCACCCAACCTATCCAAGTCACCCTGCATCCTCTTAGCAGCATCCTTACAGCTAACACTGCCGCCCAGCTTCATGTCATCCGCAAACTTGGAGATGCTGCATTTAATTCCCTCATCCAAGTCATTAATATATATTGTAAACAACTGGGGTCCCAGCACTGAGCCTTGCAGTACCCCACTAGTCACTGCCTGCCATTCTGAAAAGGTCCCGTTTATTCCCACTCTTTGCTTCCTGTCTGCTAACCAATTCTCTATCCACATCAATACCTTACCCCCAATACCGTGTGCTTTAAGTTTGCACACTATTCTCCTGTGTGGGACCTTGTCAAAAGCCCTTTGAAAATCCAAATATACCACATCCACTGGTTCTCCCCTATCTACTCTACTAGTTACATCCTCAAAAAATTCTATGAGATTTGTCAGACATGATTTTCCTTTCACAAATCCATGCTGACTTTGTCCGATGATTTCACCGCTTTCCAAATGTGCTGTTATCACATCTTTGATAACTGACTCCAGCAGTTTCCCCACCACCGACGTTAGGCTAACTGGTCTATAATTCCCCCGTTTCTCTCTCCCTCCTTTTTTAAAAGTGAGGTTACATTAGCCACCCTCCAATCCTCAGGAACTAGTCCAGAATCTAAAGAGGTTTGAAAAATTATCGCTAATGCATCCACTATTTCTTGGGCTACTTCCTTAAGCACTCTGGGATGCAGACCATCTGGCCCTGGGGATTTATCTGCCTTTAATCCCTTCAATTTACCTAACACCACTTCCCTACTAACATGTATTTCGCTCAGTTCCTCCATCTCACTGGACCCTCTGTCCCCTACTATTTCGGGAAGATTATTTATGTCCTCCTTAGTGAAGACAGAACCAAGGTAATTATTCAATTGGTCTGCCATGTCCTTGCTCCCCATAATCAATTTTGTAAGTGTTTATGGTGAGAAATACTTTGAACACTTTTTCCACTTTCATATGTAGGTAGGCCTCGGCTAAGTCAACTTTGCTGAAGTATTTCCCTCCAGAAAGGTTTGCAAAGATGTTCTCTAACCTGGGCAGGGTGTATAGACCTTTCAGTACTAGGCCGGTGGTGACCTTAAAATCACTACAGAACAGACAGACCCATTTTTCTTGACTACTGGGAACACTGGTGTTACCCATGGGCTTCACTCAGACTTGGAAAGTATTCTTTCGGCCTCCATGCAATCTAGCCCACTGGCTACTTTATCACAGATGTATAATGAACTAGATGGGCTTTGAAAAACTTTGGTGTGGCATTTTCATTTAACACTATTTTGACATGTTTGAGTTTTCCAATGCCATCCTTGAACACTGCTGAGGCATCATCCAAGACCTTTCTTAATCTACTTCCAGTTCATTCTATTGCAGGGGACATAGCATGCAACTGGTGGATGGATCTCACGTCATGGAATGTTCTCAACAGGTATGTAAAGGAGATCCCTGGTGTGAGGCAGTTAGTTTTCAGTTTAGTTTTGTGTTGGTTACTCCGTATTGCTGGGTATTCGTCTTATGGCGCAGTTTCGTTTTAAAGTGGAGTTCTACTTTCTGTTATAAGTAGTATTGGAGAGTGAAGACCTTACCAAAGTACAAGAATTTGCAGAGTCGAGTAAAGCTGATATCATTTGGTGGCTTTGGAGAGGATCGACCTTTATTGAAACCTCGTTCAAGAAACAGTGACCTGCATGAGATAACTGCTGCTAAAGTAGGAAAGGTTGTGCAGTGTCTATTCTCCAGAGGAAAAGGTCAGTTCCTTTAAACCGTTTTATTTCTGTCGTTGTAAATCCTGCGGACAAAGCAGGTTCCGGCTGGGATCAGCAGTAAAGTCACGTCTTCGAGGAATTCTTTACTTCAGGAAAGTCTCTCCTAATTGATTGTATAAATCTCTTGGATTTTCGAATTTACCATTTTAAGAACTGTTTTCGCATTTACCCTTTTAAGAACTGTTCCAGAGTTGCCGTATAGAAGTTAACTTCCAGTTAAGATAGTTGTTTAAATACATTTCTCTATTTTTGAGCAGAGTTTAATAAATGTTTGTCTGTTTTTATAAAACCTGACTCAATTGGTATTCATTGTTGCCAGTCACGTGACAATCTCCAATCAGCTTGTAGTTGTCTCAGCTAGTACAGCCCCACAATGCTGGCACTCTTGTTTTATTACCAGATACAAGCTCAATGTGGCTGGTTGATTATTGTATTTCACTGTTACAAATGTCATTCCCACAGGAGTTATACCTTCTCCAGTATAAATTCTTAGTTGAATATCTGCGGGCTTCAGTTCAGTATCCTTGAAATGCCATTCAAACTTATTTTCTGCAAAGACTGAAACAGCCAAGCCAATGTCCAATTCCATTTTAATCAATTTGCCATTGACTTCTGGTGTAAGCCATATTGCTTATCTCTGCTTTGTTTTCTCATTGTAAATCTCAAGGCTACTCAGTACTGTGTCACTCTCATCATTATCAGAGTTTTCATTAACAGCATGAAGATTAGTGCTCTTTTTGAAACTGCAACTTAACTTTTTAGCTTTTTCTCTTCCCTGTGCAGTTCATTTATTTTTGTCTACCTGACATGCTGTTTGTATGTGTCCTATTCTATTGCAATTTCTGCAAGTTTCACCTTTAAACTTGCATTGGTCTAGTGTATAGGAGCCCATGCCAAAATGGTAATGCAATTTGTTCATACAGGTTGGTTTCTGCTTGAGGACACGTATGGCCAGATTTGGGAACAGCTTCTTTCCAACTATGATAAGACTGCTGAACGGATCCTGACCCAGATCTAGGCTGTACCCTCCAAATATCCGGACCTGCCTCATGGTTTTTTTGCACTAACTTACTTGCCCTTTTCTATTTTCTATTTATGATTTATAATTTAAATTTTTAATATTTGTACTCCAGGGAGCGCGAAGCATAGAATGAAATATTGCTGTGATGATTGTACACTCTAGTATCAATCGTTTGGCGACGATAAAGTTATATCAAGTAAAGTAAAGATGTTGCAATTTTGTTCACACTCACTTTCATTCCTCACTGCAACTCAATTGCATCTCTGGCTGCTCTTTCTATTGATACAGTGATTTCAACTACCCTTTTAAATGTAAGTTATGCTTCATTTAGGAGCCATGTTTAAATGCTTTCTTGTAAGATTCCACAATTCTCTTAATACATAATTAAACCCATCACTGAACTGAGAATGTTCAGACAATTTCTTCAATTCAGCCACATACATTGGAATGGACTCCACTTCCTTTTGATTCTGCTTATGAAAACTGAAACATTCTGCAATCAACAATGGCTTAGGTTGTAAATGTTCTTGCATTACATTTATGATATCAGCAAAGATCTTTCGGCTGGTTTGGTTGCAGCAGTTAAACTTGTAAGTGAACTGTATGTTTTTTCACCTATTGCACTTAGCAATATTGGCACTTGTTTTTCATTGACTATTTCATTTGCTTCAACATGCTGTTCAATTCACTCAGCTAGCATCAACAGTTATCTGTTGTGCAATCAAACACATCAATCTTTCTGATGTAGACAGCCATTTCTGTTATTTATTTATTTATTTATTAATTATGATTATCACCTCGTACTTACTGTTTATAAACCCATGGGTGTACTTGTTGCTTGTTAATTTCATCTGTTTTCTGTCTTTTTTTAAACTTGTGCATCTCTTTCCCCCTTCCAAAGAAAAACATGCTGCACTTCAACAGGTAGGTAGTTGTATTGGGTTCATTTCAAAACTTCTTCATTGTCATTGTTATGTTTTGTAACATGAGAAACTAATCAAAAAGTAAACACAGAAACTGGAAAACATTCTTTTCTTTCCTTTTAGTAAAGCCGCTCACAAATGATGTGATAGCATCATGATGTATGCCATTCACATACTTCTTATATATAACCAGTAATGAATTATGTAAACAAAGAATGCTTAATCAAGCAACATATTTACAATATTATTCAAATATTACTGAAATATTGAATACACAACAATAGGAGCCCAAAGATGCACACTCCTGATTTTAGGAACTGCTTCTTCCTCTCTGCCATCAAATTTCTAAATGGACCATGAACCCCTGAGCACTACCTCACTATTCCTGTTGTGTAACTTATAGTAATTGTTTATGTCTTGCACTGTACTGCTGAAACAAAACATAAAATTTCATGACTCTACCTTACCTCACCTCTTATCTGCTGAGTCTCCAAGACCGTTCACACAATGACCAAACATTGACTAGTTCCTTACTGTCTGGCCCAATTCGGTCCATACACACATCGCAACCCTTCTGCACCTTTGAGACTTCAGTTCACACCGCAAAAATGGTAGCTCATACAGGTGGTTCAAAAGCTCAGCTACGGAGAGGATGTTACAGGCTATTGATTGTAGTGATCACTGTCCAGAAGAAATGTGATTAATACAGTGGTTTGTAGATTTGTTTTCTTCCTGTAAGATGTTGCTGTGGTTCTCCAGTGCCATCTTAACCAGAGTGTTTAAACCGGGTTTTTCCTGATGTTCATTCAATTTAAACCAACACCAGGAAGAACCTTTATCATGAACAGTAATAGGGTAATAGATATTAAACTAATATTTGTACAAAGTAAAAGATAAATTAGAAGGACTGAATGTTTTTTTTCCATTGATGAATGAGCTGCTAGGCCAATAACCTCCCTTATTTAGACTTACCTTGTGATTTTAATTGATGTTGACTCCATTTGAAACCATTGGTTTAACAGCCTGTCTGTTCTTGTTTGAATCAGTTCATCATTTGTCGGGCTTTTGGATGTTGATCATCCGCCTCTCAGCCAGAAACCTATACAAATTAAATAATTACATTACCACTAATAATCTAGTGATAAACACTATAAGTATTATTGAGCTTGAAGTGGACATTCAGGTCTTTTACTTATTGGCAGTTTTTACTTTGGACACAACTACCATTCAAAGTGAAATTAAGAAATGTCGATCTGAACTATGAACCAGTCCAGGCAAGGCAATAAGGATGGTAGGGCTGGAGAGAGGTTCTAACAGTGACCAAAAAATATAGTACATGAACATCTTGCTTTTAGCTCAGTGAGTCTAGAAAACAGATCTGTATAGATTCTGAATATGATCTATCAGATTAAAACATGAGGTTCATTTGAAAATTACCTGCTGCCATTCATTTCCTGGATTTACATACAAGTTCTGCTATGCAACAGTATGTAACACACATAGAAGCTTGATAGCGACCTGTTAGGATCAAAATATACACGAATATATATATAACATATCCCTCCCCACATATGTTAAAGATTTCTCCCCCTTCCCATTTACCGATCAGTTACTGAACTATTAACATTCAATGGAATAATCATCAAATTCAACCAACAACAAAAAAAAACGTATTTTTCCTGAAACTAAGGAAAGAAAGTAGACTGCCTTTATTCCCAGACATAATCGTGAGGATTATTCTGCTGTGTGTGTTGAGGGTTAGTCACTGAACTAGAGATTCAATATGTCTGGAGGCCGCTTGCTCCTGTGAGTGTACCAATGACCTGAGGATGGCTCTAAAGCCTTTTTATCTCTTGGTAATGTATGCATAGATCTTGGCTTGGGTACTGCATTTTCAGTTGGGGCACCTCAGAAAGCATAGGTGATGGGGGAGCGCTGGCTGTGTCATTTGAACTTTCTGGAGTTTCTGTAGTGATTGTCTCAGAACCCTGTCCTATTTCTACAACTAGATATGGATTGGTCAGTTTGTATTGTTTTTCTGTAGCCTCAGAAATGGGCAACAGCTAATTGACTTGCCTTCTCCAGATGTTGCGATTACTAGTTTCCACTGTGCAGTCTGTGCCACCACTGTCACACGTATCCACTTTGTTCCAAAGATGTAGTTCTGGGCAAATACTGTCTCTCCTGCTGTGAAACTTCTGTACCTCACTTTGACATGTCCCTCTGCTTGGGTTTTCTGTTCACTTAGCACAATTTGTTTTGTGTTTGGAGGCCTAAGCAGGTCAAGCCAGGTGCAATATTTTCTTTTCATCAGTGCAGTGGCTGGAACCATTTTGCTGGTGGAGTGAGTAGTGTTGCAGTATATCAGCAAGAAAGTGGTAAGATGCTGGTTGAGGATCCACTTCCCACTGAAGTCTTGAGGGCTTGTTTCATTGTTTGTATGAAGCATTCATCAAGACCATTAGTGGCTGGATAATATGGCGCTGACTTGATGTGATGATTACCGTTTACTTCTTGAACTCTTCAGACAGCCTTGTTACTTACAAGCTGTTGAGAAAGTCCAGAATGGTTAAAGATGGAACGTAGCTCCTCAATGCACTTTTCATATATAGTGTTCCTCATGACACCAAGATGTATCCATTACGACCAAGAGCACGTGGCCTTCTTCAGGTCCTGCAACATCTATGTGAATCTTCTACCATAGTTTTTCAGGCCATTCCCATGACTGCAAAGGAACAAGCTGAGGAACATTTCTCACTCGCTGACAACATGGGCATGCTTTGGCCCTCTCTTCAATGGATACATCCAGTCCTGGCCACAGAGATAGCTGCGTGTGATTTCTTTCAAGTGGACTATGTCAGTGAACAGCCTCTTACTTCTTTAATGACAATGCAGCAGCCCCATAGTAAACATCCTGTTTGGGCTGTGAGCTTCTTTTATCAAGCCAGGTAAGGTTTCAGTTCTATGGTTGGCTCTCCTTACTATTCACGAGTTACCATGTCCACCAGTTTAGATACAACAGGGCCAGTATGAGTGAGCTTCTGGATGTATGCCACAGTTATGGGAGCTGTAGGTGCTTTCTTGATGTAAAAGATCTCTTTCAGAGCTAAGGGGAGTCTGAATAGTCCATTAGCATTCAAAAGGTGCTCGCACCTCCTCTATTTTATATTGCACTGATGTGCGGATAGTAACAGAGCCCAATTCTGCATTCGACTAGCAGCCAGGGAAGGAATGCCCATGTGTGGACCAACTATTGATGTCAAGGGGTGATCATCAGTCAATGGTGTAAATCATTGACCAAAGAAGAACTGATAGAATTTATTAAATCCAGGGACAATTGCAAGTGCTTTCGCTCAATCTGAGCATTGTGGCTTTCTGCCTTGCTTAATGTCCTCGATGCTCTTTGCCCGATCTGTGAGATAACTTCTCCCACACTATAGGGTGATGCATTGCAGGCCAACCATATGGGCAATGACAGGCTGAAGTGTGTGAGTGCTTCAGATTGTGACAAAGATGTTTTGCTCTTTTAAAAACTTATTCACAGGGATTTCTCCACTATCAGTCTGTTGATTTATTTAAAAGCTCATACAGTGGAGTTAGTATGCTAGCTAGGTTAGGAAGAAACTTTGAGTGGTATGTGAGTTGTCTTAAGAAAGATCTTAATTGACATTCTGTGGTGATGAAGCCTCCACGATTGCCTTCAACATTGGAGGTCCATAAGAAGCTCTGAGTTGTCGATCACATGGCCCAAACATTCAAATCGAAGTTCGGAAGTACTCACACTTGTCCTTCCAGACCCTTCACCCATATTCCTTGAGTCATTGCAGCGTAGTATCCAGGTTTTCATGTGCTCACACTATTTTTTCCCAGTAATGAGTACGACATCCAACCATCATTGCACCCCTGTCAACCCACTCAGGATCTGGTCCATTGCTCATTGAAAAATGTTGGGAGCTGAGGTGATACCAAACGGAAGCCTTCGGCACCTGAATATTACTTTGTAAGTCACTGTGGCCAGCAGTCCTGGCTCCACATGTATCTTCAAGTACGTATGACACAAGTCAATCTTGCTAAATGTCTGTCCTCTGGCCAATCCTGCAAAAGGGTCATCAATGAGGAGACGATGGTATTTTTCAGCCATCAGAACAGGATTAATGGTTACCTTGAATTCTCCACAAAGCCTTAAAGACCCATCCCCCTTCGGACAGCAAACACTGGACTTGCCCATGTCTTTACACACACTGGTTCCAATATCTTACTCTGGAGCAGTCTTTCCAACTCAGCCTCTGCCTTTGGTTTGAGGGCATATGGAACATGTCTTACCTTCAGGCATTTGGGTATCGTGTTGGCCTTAACAACCAGTTTACCTCTATTCCTTTCATATTGCCCAGTTCTTCATTGAATATTTCTGCATGTTTCTTCAATAACTCTTGTAGACCAGTGATCCCACAATCAAGTGCACTTCTTGCCAGTTCAGTTTGAAATGCTCCAACCACGAGCGGCCCAGAAGCGCTGGCAAACTACCTTCAACAATTTATAGTGAAAGTCCCTTTCTCTGTTTGTTAATCTCCACTGTAACATATATTACACCCCTCACTGGAACAACCTCACCAGTGTAAGTCTTTAAAATCAACCTTGCCTCTTCTGAGGTGTGACTCTGCAATGCCTCCTTGTAGCCTGTGTCTGATACCAGCAATACTGCAGCGCCCCACGTCCACCTTCATCCTCTCTGAGGCTCAATGCAGCAGCAGAGTCACCCAATAGTTGTCTTTGTGTCCTGAAACACAAATAGCAGGGGTCTGGGTTCAACAGTTTGGAGAAGTATGGATAAAGTAAGATAAAGGTGTGGAAAAAGATAAAGTAAAAGCAAAAGTCAAAAAAGAGAAAAATAAGAGTGGAGTGCAGAAAAGTCAAGTGCAAAAGAGACAAAGATTACTGGATTTTAAAGGCACAATGAGTGTAGGGGAACTTTATCTGAATGCCTGTCATATTTACAACAAAGTCAGTGAACCTGGGCACACATCAATACAAAGGAGTATGATTTAGTAACCATTACAGAAATGGTGGAGAGAATTAGGAATTAAATATCCAAGGATAACAGGTAAAACAGAAGGATAGGCAGGAAGGTAAAGGAGGTGGGGTAGCGCTCTTAATTAAGGATGAGATCAGAGTGATAGTGAGAGGTAAGATCTAAGGAGCAGAATGTTGAATCCATGTGGGTAGAGATTAGGAATTGTAAAGGGAAAAAAAATCACTGGTGGGAGTTATTTAGATTAGATTATGAGGACACGCATTCCTCTTTTATTGTCACTTAGTAATGCATGCATTAAGAAATGATACAATATTCCTCCGGTGTGATATCACAGAAACACAGGACAGACCAAGACTGAAAAACTAACAAAACTTTTATAACATATAGTTACAACAGTGCAACAATACTGTAACTTGATGAAGAACAGTCCATGGCACAGTAAAAACGTTCAAAGTTTCTCGAAAGTTCCACATCTCACGCAGGTGGGAGAAGGAAGAAAACTCACCCTGCTATGCCTGACCACAGTCCGACTCTGAGTCGTCTGAAAACTTCAAGCTCTGATCAGCCCTCCAACACCGAGTACCGAGCACCAACTCTATCCGAACGCTTCGACCTCAGCCTCGGTTGACAGCAGCAGGCAAAGCCGGGGATTTTGGGGCCTACCCTCTGGAGATTCTCGATCGCATAGTAACAACAGCAGCGAACCAGGCATTTCAGAAATTTCTCCAGATGTTCCTCTGCTTTTCATGTCTGTCTTCATCAAATCAGAGTTGTCCACGGCCCCTATTTAACAGATACGATATCATTTCACCGGAGAGCTGCACATGCTGCGTCGCGCTGCTATCTTCTCCTCCCACCAGGTATAGGCTACCAAAAATTAACATTACAGTGGCACAAGCAATAAATTGAAAAATATCTGAGGAAGGTAAAAATGGAACAGAAGTTATCATCAGAGGACTTTAACTTGCACATATATTAGGTGAATCAAGTTGGTTGAGGCAGTCTTGAGGAGGTCTTTATAGAATGCATATGTGATTGCATTCTCGAAAAGCATGTTCCTGAACCTACAAGGGAACATGCTAGCTTGGATCTGGTCCTATGCAATAAGACAGGTAAAATTAGCAATCTTGTAGTTAGGGATCCTCTTGGAAAGAGTGATCACAGTATGAATGAGTTTCTCATACAAATAGAGGGTGCAATAGTTTGATCTAAAACCAGTGTATTATGCCTAAACAAGGGAGACTACAATGGGATAAGGGAGGAGTTGGATAGGGTAGACTGGGAATACAGGCTATACATTGGGACAGTTGAGGAACAGTGGAAGGCTTTCAAAAAAAATTTCACGGTGCTCAACAAAACTAAGTCCTAGTTAAAAGCAAGGACAGGAAGGGTGGGGAGAGCCAACCATGGATAACTAAGGAAATAAGGGAAGGCATCAAACTAAAAGCTCGTGTATACAAAGTCACCAGGAATAGTGGGAAACTTGAAGATTGGGAAAACTTTAAAAAGCAACAAATAACCATTAATTGAGCAATAAAGAAAGGGAAGATGGATTATGAAAATAAACTAGCACAAAATATAAAAATGGACAGTAAAGATTTTTATAATTATATACAGCAGAAAAGTGGGGCTAAAGTGAACGTAGGTCCCTTAGGGGACGAGAAGGGGGAATTGATATTGAGTAATGAGAAAATGGTAGAGGCTTTGAATGACATTGTCCTCCATCTGCCAGACCCTTGCCCACTCATTTAGCCTATCTATATCTCTCTGCAGGCTCTCCGTATCCTCGACATAACTTGCTTTTCCACTCAATTTAGTGTCATCAGCAAACTTAAGTACACTACACTCGGTCCCCTCTTCCAGATCGTAAATGTGTATCGTGAACAGTTGTGGGCCCAGCACTGACCCCTGTGGCACACTGCTCACCTCTGATTTCCAATCAGCGAGGCACCCATGTATCCTAACTCTCTGCTTTCTATTGGTTAACCAATCCTCTGTCTGTGCTAACATATCATCCCCAACTCTACACATCCTTATCTTATGGATAATTCTTTTATGTGGCACCTTATCGAACACCTTCTGGAAATAAGGGTTATTGCCAGGCTTAGCAGGTTGCTATAGATTGCATAATAAATTCAATGTTTTTGCACCCATCACAGTCAGAAAGGTTAGAACATGAATATCAACTGAAATTTGATTTGCCAGTGCAAAATATTCAAATCCTTCAGTATATGAACTCCATTGTTCTGTCATTTTGCCATACAGCCCCATACTTTGAAACATTGGCACCATTTTCAAGTACAATCATGTTCCAGAAAAGTTAATTGGTTTAATATGTCTGTCTCCGCCCCCCCCGTATTTGTTTTAGTTAACCATTCCGTTCTCAGATTCTTCACACACTACGCTTCCTGTGGCCGTTCTCTCAAAGTATCTTCTTTTCACTCACCCACATTACACAATGGTACACCACCAGCATTGCACGAGGACTTCTCTTGCCAAGGGGAACAAAACAATAAATACCGCTTGAGGGCTTGTCACCTCATTACCAGTTGTTATGTTTGTGATACTGGGAAGTCAGGTGGCTGTGAATAAAACACACAAGAGACGGAGAGGTGAGGAACAAATGTTCTGCTGTTTATTTTACTTGTAAGTCATCTACCCTGAATACCCTCTCACATTACGTTCAGTACGTAACACACGGGAAAGCTTAACAGCAACCTGCAAGGGTCAAAATATACATGAATACATGACAAAAACTGTTGTGGAGACTTCTGAATGTATCCCTGCCTAAATACTGTCTGCCTCATTCTCTGGAGGGTGGCAGAACAGAAGTACTGAAGGCAATTTGAAAATTAAAGCATGATCACTGTTCTCCCTCATTACTTTCCCATGGTTCTTTAGGGCAGAGTGAAATATTATAAATTAAAGTTTCAGCATTAATAAAGATCTATCAGTGTTGTCAGATGAGTGGGGAATTAGACTGAAGAGATAAATTAACATGTACTGCAGAAATAATCGGACTGCTGAAGCTATCTAGGTTAATGACCATTGCTGCAAATTACAAAATGATTATCTCTTTCAAGCTGTTAGGTTCAGTAACTATTCCCTGCAGATTCCCCTTGATAACACAATCAGTGTTTACTTCAGAATATCAATGTGTCAAAAATCAGAAATAAGCTGAGAAGTGACAAATCATGTTTTGGTTGGTCATCATTCTTTCTCACCAATTTTAAATTGGTACTAACAGCAAAACTTCATCATTTCTAATTTGGGTTGTAAATAGATCTAATGAACTTGAAGAGAAGTCATTGTTTATATAGTATGTCAAATTGTTACCTCAGTGAGCATACTGTATGCAGTAACCTGTTTCAAACTTAAAAATGGCAGATGATGAAAGTTCCTCAATGTCAAAGAGATCTCACAATGGTGTAAATAACTCATTTATTAGTTTGTTATTGTAAGTATTCTTTGGAAGAAGAACTGGGGCCAAAAGGGACAAAGAGAATCCAATCAATATCTGTCAACAAAGATGCCTCTAAAGTATCACACAAGCTGAGTCCTGAAGGCAGTACTTGCCAGATCAAATGTGTAGTACATTGTGAAAGAATGGTCAAAAAGGAAACACCCATGTCCTCACTTCTGCCAGTCAGATTTGCCTTTACCCATGGTGCTAATGGTAGGGATTACTACCACATTGCCCACATGGAGACAGAAGCTTATAACTTTATCAAAATCACTAATGCTTTGATGTGGAATATAACGGCAGCTGTGCATTAAACACTCCTTCCAAAGTCAGGATCGCTGATGTTATTCATTTTATGTGATCTATTGCATATTTAGTACAAGCAGTCAAGTGTGAATTTACAACACAGACTCACTCACTCAATGTGTGTCGCAGCTGCCTTACTAAATGCAATAAATGCAGAACAGATCAATGAAACACAAATGATTCAGGGGGAATTGTGAACATGCACAAAATGAAACTGCACACCACCAGAATGTGTATTCTTGCAGCAAGGCATCGACATTGATCTAGGATTACTCTCAAAACAAGTGACCTATCTTGGCTCAATGAGAAGCAGAGAAATGTATGTCAGGAACATCACAAGGTGCACCTAAGATTGAAACTGCTAATCAAGTTCATCTGGTAAAGCTAAAGGAAAGGACTATATCCAACCCGAATAGCAGCCACACATTCCATAGGAATATCTATAAATCAATCAGACAACTGCTCAGTAAACAACCCTACAGTCCTGTCACATCCAATTGTGAATGATAAGCAAGTAATACACCAGTGGTAGCATCTATCATGATAGTACTAGATTTCAGTACTCGATTCACAATGCTACCTTCAACCAGTGTTTGATCCTCTTGTCTCCTCATGAAATCACCGACATAACAAAACTCATCTTCAACTACATTTTCTCACAATTTACTCCACTTACCAGACCGATGGCCACTCACTTAGCCTCTTTATGTACTCTTGATAACTTACACTCTATCTCTGTGTCATTAATAAACCGAGTATTCAAACAGTGCTTTCATCATTTCATGTATGTACATAGTAACAAGCTGACCCCAACACCTTTGCTCTGACTCATCATTCATTACAACATGCTAAGCATTTATGTCTTGTCTCTTTCCTTTTAGCCAGCTGATCTTCAATGCACTGTTATATACTGCACCATAAACTTTGATTTTCTGCAACAATCTTTAATGCCTTTGGGTATTTAGATACTGTATTAGTTCTCCCTTTTCCTCAAAGAGCTCCAATACATTGGTAAAACATGATTTCATTTTCACAAAGCCTGATAACCTGACTTTTTTGTTTTCCTGTAAATTTTTTAAAAATAAATTTTAATATTTTCCCTGTGACTGATGTTAACAACTCTAACATCAACTAGCCATATTCAGCATGAGGGAAACTGGCTTTGATAAATGAAAGCCAATCATTTTTCCCCTTAAACTTCTTGCCAATTAAATACCAATTGTTTCACCAATGACATTCTTCAGAAGGACAGAAGCCAATGATTGCATGGTTCCATTCATCAATAATGAAGCATTCCAGAGCTGCGTTCAACAATACCTGGTTGACATCTATGCTTGGGGTGAAAACAAGAAAAAAATACTTGTGGTACACAATGTTAGACAATGACCATCTCCAGCAAGATAAACTAATCCCATTTCTTTGATATCTAGTGAAATTTTGATTGATGAATTCCTCACCATTGATATCCAATGACTTTGTAAGGCTGCATAGCAGTATTGTGGAGGAGGTTATGTCCTCATTCAGAGATATATCTGATGTAGATAATGCTGCTGTGATGAGAGTGCTGCCTGATGCAGAGAACAGAATGAATTACATATATTCTCTGGCATGTAGAATGTGAGATGTCCTCAACCGAGTATATAAATTAACGTATTTCTTAGGGGAAAACTACAGAATAGATCCAGAGTACTGTTGAACAATCTGGACCATGGGTCATAATATCAAAATAAAGGGTCAATTACACAGAAATGAAATAATGAGAGTACTTTTCTTACAGAATCATGAACTCAGAAATTTTCTGCCACAATGATCATGCAGTCTCTGAATAAGCTGCAGATTGAGATAGTTTTTTTTTTCCCTGCCCTTTATGTAGCAAGAGAATGGGGGTAATATGAAGGTTCACCCCTGAACATCTCAGAATGGACTCAGTTAATCAGAGGCTGATTCCTGTTCCCATTTTGTAAGTTCTCACTCAAGCAATAACAAATATTCAATTGTCACAGATTCCTCCATACCTCCTACTGGAAGGGAACAGAAGAGAAAGACGGAGAGAGAAAAAGAGAGAGGAACAGAGAGAGAGAGAGAGAGAGAGAGAAGGAAAGAGAGGGAAAGAGAGAGAGAATCAAAAAAGAGGTGCAACAGATCATCTAGATAAGCAATTGTTCTAAAGAAGCTGACTAACAAATGCACCAAATCTAGATGATCTGTATATTTCTCTACCCATAAGCCATACTTTATAAAGTGCTATGAGCATTGCCTTCAACAACTGCCTCTGGATTCTCACAAAACACTACATGAGGTACATCTGGCATATCCCAGTTGGCTGTATAAAGTGCACAGAGCAATGTTAATTTTGTCTTTGATAATACTGTAGAGATGGAATGGATATTCAGTTATGTCCCTTGACTTTCCATAGATACAGGATGACGTTGAGACTATACACCCCCACCACCTCCCCAATCCCCCACCCCCACCCCCAGTTAGCAATACAGGACTCAAGTTCATCTGATGAGAGATCATGAAGAAACTCTTTGGTTACAGCCTCTATAGAACTGCAGAAGTTATAAAGAGATGATGCTGTGAAGACCTCTACTAATAAGGCTGAAGAATGGTACATTGATACTTGTACGACCTCTAGATATACCCTTGATCAAAGTGTAAGTATGCTTGAGAAAGACTTTCCCATACTCTCTCTAATCTGGGTAAATGGAAACCCAGCTGTCCCTCAGTAATTATCTTTCCCAATGATAAGACCATAACACAGTAGCAGAATTAGGCTATTTAGCACGTCGAGTCTGCTCCATCATTCGGTCATGGTAGATTTATTTTCAATCTCAACCCAATTCTCCTGCCTCCTCCCCATAACCTGTGTTGCCCTTACTAATCAAAAAATTATCAACCTCCACTTTCAATATAGCCAATAATGTGGCCTCCACAGCCATCTGTGGCAATGCGTTCCACAGCTTCATCACCCTCTGGTTAACTAAATTCCTCCTCATCTCTATTTTAGAAAAACGTTCTTCTATTCTGAATCTGTGCCCTCAGGTCCTACATTCTCCCACTATTGAAAACATTCTTTCCACATCTACTCAATCTCAGCCTTTCAATATTATAAGGATTCAATGTGATCCCACCACTCCAGAACAGGCCTAAAGCCATCAAACTAGCCTTTCATTCCTAGGATTATTCTTGTAAACCTCTTCGGACCCTCTACAATGCCAGCACATCTTTTTTTTAGATAAGGGGCACAAAACTGCTCTCAATACTCCAGATGTGGTCCAATCAATGCCTTATAAAGCATCAGCATTAGAACCTTGCTTTTATATTCCATTTCTCTAAATATATATTAATATTTCACTTGCCTTCTTTACTACCTAATCAACCCACAAGTTAACATTTTGACAGGAGTCTACAATGGAGGGTAAAGTATTCACAAGCTTTGTTCAGCTGGAATTCCTGCACTAAGAATTCCAAGTCCTTTCGCACAGCTGATTTCTGAATTTGCTCCGCTTTCGAAAAGAGTCTATGCCTTTATTCCTTCTACCAAAATGCATGACCACACACTTCTCTACACAGTATTACACCCACCATTTCTTTGCCCATTCTCCTAATCTGTCTAAGTCCTTCTGCAGACTCCCTGCTTCCGCAGCACTACCTGCCCCTCCACCATAGAACCAGCATGCAGCATTTGCAGCCAAACAGAACCTGCGAATTCTTTACTTTCCATCGTAGACTCTTGTCAGCTCTTCCTGTAATGAATGTCTGTTCATACACAATTGTGACCTATACAGTATGTTCCTTGGTGACTGCCTCACCCAAGAACCTGGAGTGGTTTTGATACACCCTGGGGCACAAATATTAACCAGTTCATCTCATGACTCCCACACCAACATCTGAGAAGTGATTGTTTTAAAATAATGACAGTGTTGTTGACACTTAAGCTGAAGCAATTTACTTTGTCACTACATGCCTACAAAATCCACTCTCCCATCTTCAATCACCAAGGCTCTGTAATGCCACTGGACTCCATAAGAAGCCTACAGGGATCAGCTATGAAATCTATTTCCCTGATTCTCCCCTCTGCCCTGGAGTTTTGTGATACTTTTCAACAATCGGAATTTGAATCCGAATCAGCATCACTTTTATTATCGCTGGCTTATATAATGTGAAATTTGTTATTTAGCAGCAGTGAAGTGCAAAGACGTAAAACTCTACGAACCACAAAGATAAAATAAACAGTGTGATAAAAGGACTAATGTGGAAGTGTTCATGGGTTCACGGAACATTCAGAAAGCTGATGGTGGAGGAGAAGATGCCGTTCCTAAAATACTGAATGTTGGTCTTCAGGCTTTTGTACCTCCTCTCTGATGGTACTAATGAAGGGTGACATTACTAGTTAGGGAAAATGTTGTGGCAGTGCTCAGACAGGACAGACTGAACAGCTCGTCTAGTGAGGCTTTATGCATAGAACTGTGGAATAATAAAGGTATGGCCATGTTAATGGGATTATATTACAGACCACCCATCAGTCCACGGCATTTAGAAGAGCAAATTTTGTTGAGAGATTGCAGATGTTGCAAGAAACATAAAGTTGTCATAATAGGTGATTTTAACTTTCCACATATTGACTGGGGCTCCCATGACTGTAAGAATGCTAGAGTTGAAAGACATTGCAGATCTGTTCAGGGAAATTTCTTTAATCAATACATAGAAGTCCCAACTAGAGAGAGTGTGATACTATAAGATCATAAGACCATAAGATATAGAAGCAGAAGTAGGCCATTCGGCCCATCGAGCCTGCTCCTCCATTCAATCATGGGCCGATCCAATTATCCCACTCATCCCCACTCCCCTGCTTTCACCCCATACCCTTTGATGCTCTGGCTAATCAAGAACCTATCAATCTCTGCCTTAAATACACCCAATGACTTGACCTCCACAGCCGCTGGTGGCATCAAACTCCACAGATTTACCACCGTCTCACTAAATACTAGATGTCCTATTAGTGAATGAGACAAGGCAGTTGACAGAAGTTTGTGTAGGGGAACACTTTGCATCTTAGTGATCATAATATCATTAGTTACAAAGTAATTATGGAAGAGCATAGGTCTGGTCCTCAGGTTGAGATTCTAAATTGGAGAAAGGCCAATTTTGATGGTATCAGAAAGGATCTGCAAGTGTGGATTGGGGCAGGTTGTTTTCTGGCAAAGGTGTATTTGGTTAGTGGAAGGCCTTCAAAAGTCAAATTTTGGGAGTGTATAGATTGTATGTTCCACAACAGGTCAACGACTGGTGCAATCTCAATGGCTCCCCACACAGCTTTAGACCACCTGGACAACACAAACATCTATGTCAAGATGCTGTTCACTGACTATAGCTCAGCATTTAATATCATCATTCCCACAGTCCTGATTGAGAAGTTGCAGAACCTGGGCTTCTGTACCTCCCTCTGCAATTAGATCCTCAAATTCCTAATCGGAAGAGCATAATCTGTGCGGATTGGTGCTAACAAATCATCCTCGCTGACGATCAACACTGCTGCAACACAGGGGTGTGCGCTTAGCCCACTGCTCTACTTTCTATATACACATGACTGTGTGGCTAGGCACAGCTCAAATACTATCTGCTGAAGATACAACCATTGTTGGTAGAATCTCAGGTGGTGACAAGAGGGCATACAAGAGTGAGATATGTCAACTAGTGGAGTGGTGCCGCAGCAACAACCTGGCATTCAACATCAGTAAGACAGAAGAGCTGATTGTGGACTTCAGGAAGGGTAAGACAAAGGAACATATACCAATCCTCATAGAGGGATCAGAAGTTGAGAGAGTGAGCAGTTTCAAGCTCCTGGGTGTCAAGATCTCTGAGGACCTAATCTGGTCCCAACATATCGATGCAGCTGTAAAGAAGGCAAGACAGTGACTATGCTTCATTAGGAGTTTGAAGAGATTTGATATGTCAACAAATACACTCAAAAACTTCTACCGATGTACCGTGGAGAGAGTTCTGACAGGCTACATCACTGTCTGGTATGGGAGAGGCTATTGCACAGGACCAAGAGAAGCTGCAAAGGGTTGTAAATCTAGTCAGCTCCATCTTGGGTACTAGCCTACAATGTATCCAGAACATCTTCAGGGAGCAGTGTCTCAGTAAGGCAGTGTCTATTATTAAGGACCTCCAGCACCCAGCATATGTCCTTTTCTCACTGTTACCATCAGGTAGGAGGTACAGAAGCCTGAAGGCACACACTCAGTGATTCAGGAACAGCGTCTTCCCCTCTGCCATCTGATTCCTAAATGGACATTAAACCCTTGGACACAATCTCACATTTTTTTTAATATACAGTAATTCTGTTTTTATCACATTTTAAATCTATTCAATATATGTGTACTTTAATTGATTTACTTATTTATTATTATTTCATTATTTATTTATTTATCTATATTATGTATTGTGTTGATCTGAACTGCCACTGTGAGTTAACAAATTTCACATCACATGTCGGTGATAATAAACCTGATTCTGATTCTCAGTATAAAGCAAGGATAACAGGTTGAGGAAACAGATTTTTAAGAGATATTGAGGTGCTGATTAAGAAAAAGAAAGAGGTTTCTTAAGGGGTATAGGCAGGTAGGGACAACTGAGGTGCTTATGGATAGAAGAAATGCAAGAGAACATTTAAGAAGGAAATCGGGAGGGCTAAAAGAAAACATTGGGATGCTCTTGCAAACAAGGTGAAAGAGAATCCCAAGGACTTCTACAGACATATTAAGAGAAAAAGGATAACAAGGGACAAAACTGGTCCTCTGGAAGATCAGAATGGCAATCTTTGTGTGGAACTCAAAGAGATGGGAGAAATCTTAAATGGATTTTTGCATCTTTATATACATGGGAGATGGACACAGTATATAGAAGTATGGCAAAGCAGCAGCAAGGTCACAGACCCTGTGTAGATTACAGAGGAGGACATGTTTGCTGTCTTAAGGAAAATTAGAATGAATAAATCCCCAGGGCTTGACAAAATATTCCCTTGGACCCTGTGGAAGGCTAGTGCAGGGGTCCTAGCAGAGATATTTAACACATCTTTAGCCACGAGTGAGGTGCTAGAGGAATGGTGGATAACTAAGGTCGTTCCATTGTTTAAGAAAGGCTCTGAAAACAAGTCAGGATCTTATAGGTCTGTGAGCCTAACATCCATAGTGGGAAAGTTATTAGAGGTATTTTAAGGAATTGAGTATATAAGTATTTGGATAGACATGGACTGATTAATGATAGTCAACATGGCTTTGTGCATAGTAGGTCAAGTCTAACTAATCTTATGGTTTTTTGAGAAGGTTACCAGGGAAGGTGATGAAGACAAGGCAGTGGATGTTGTCTACATGGGCTTTAGCAAAGCCTTGACTAGGTCCTCATGGGAGGTTGGTCAAGAATGTTCTCTCATTTGGCATTCAAGATGAGGTAGTAAATTGGATTAGACATTAGCTTCATGGGAGAAGCCAGAGAGTGGTAGTAGATGGTTGCATCTCTGACTGGAGGGCTCTGACCAGTGGAGTGCCACGGGATTGGTGCTGGGTCTGTTGATTGTCATCTACATCAACTAACTAGACACTGGATCAATCAATTGGTGGATTGCACCAAGACTGAGGGTATAGTAGACAGCGAGGAAGATTATCAAAGCTTGCAGCAGGATCTGGACAAGGTAGAAAAATAGGCTAAAAGTGGGAAGATGATCTTTAATGCAGGACAAGTGTGAGGTGGTGCACTTTAGGAGTACCTGCTAGGGTAGGTCTTACATGGTGAGTGGTAGGGCACTGAGGAGTGTGATAGAACAGAGGGATCTGGGAATACAGATTCATAATTCCTTGAAAGTGTTGCCACAGGTAAGTAGTATCATAAAGAAAGCTCTTGGCACATTGGTCTTCATAAATCAATGTATTCAGTACAGGAGTTAGGATGTTATGTTGAAATTGTATAACCTTGGTGATATATAATTTGGAGTATTGTGTGCAGTTTTAGTTACTTACCTATAGGTAAGGTGTAAATAAGATTGAAGGAGTGCAGAGAAAGTTTACATGGATGCTGTCAGAATTTGATGACCTAAGATATAGGGAAAGTTTGAATAAGTTAAGACCTTATTCCTGAGAAAGCAGAAGATTGAGGGGAGATATAATAGATGTATACAATATTATGAGGAATATAGGTAGGGAAAATACAAGCAGGCTTTTTCTATTGAGGTTGGTTGAGATCAGAACTAAAGGTCATGGGTTAAGGGTGAAAGGTGAAATTTTCAAGGGGAACATGAGGGAGAAGGTCTTCACTCAGAGGATGGTGAGAATGTGGAATGAGCTGCCAGCACAAGCAGTGGATACAGGTTTGATTTCAATATTTAAGAGAAATTTGGATAGGTACATGGATGGGAGGGGTCGGAAGGGCTATGATCCAGGTTTCAGGCCGATGAGACTAGACAGTCATGGTTTGTCATGGACTAGATGAGCTGAAAGGCCCGTTTCTATGCTGTAGTGTTCTATGACTTTCTGTCTTTGATGGTAGGGATGGCTGTGCCCATGATGTAGTTGGCTTATTCTACAATCCTGTGCAGTCTCCATATCAGTCAGTGATGCCACCAGTCAGAATGCTCTCCACCATACATCTATCAAAATTTTTAAGAGTCTTTGGTGAAAAATCATGTCTTGTAAAACTCCTAGTGAAGTAGGGCCAGAGGTGTGCATTCATCCTGACCACATGAACGTTCAACATGGTGCCAGTGAACCACAGCGATGTTCTGCAGGATACATACAATACTTCTAAATGTACCTCTTTTGAATAACTCTCATTGCAATTTGCAGCATGCAATTTCTGTTTAAGCAATGTGCTACATATTTTATCCTCTTCAGAAGGACTCAGTGGACTTAATTCTTAGCCAAGCAGGTACGGCGTATTTAAGTGGACAATGGTTCATCGCCTTGACTGGAAGCAAGGCAGGAGGGAGTGACTCCAAGCCAGGCTGAAATACAAAGGAAAGAGATCCCATCTACCCAGCATCTTGTTAGCATATATGCTGTCGCTGGAGAACAAAATTAAGGACCTGAGGGCGAGATTGCTGTATCAAAGGGAAATGAGAAATTCTTGGGTTCTGTGTTATATCAGAACATGGCTTGCTCCCAGCATGCCATATATGGCGATCAGGCTGCAGGCTCCTCGGTACACAGGATGGACTGAACTGCTGATTCAGAAAAGGAAAAATTTGAAGATGGCTGCTTCATGATAACCTCTGTGGTGCTCCAATGTTAAACTCATTATCCCCCAAACATCAATACCAAAAAATCCAATGCTGTCCATTCTATTTACCAAGGGAATTCTCGTCCGTAACCTTGACCACAGTTTACGTACGACCAGTAGCGCAATATAATCAAGTGCTTGAGACACTGCATGATCCCGACACATTTCGTATCATAGTCAGGGATTACAATCAGGCTTGTTAGAAGAAATCCCTGCCCAACTACTATCAGTATATAACTTGTAGCACCAGAGGTCCCAATACGCTAGACCACTGTTATACTAAGATAAGGAATGCCTACCATTTCATGCCCAGACTGCACTTCAGTAAATCGGATCATTTGGCTGTCCTCTTACCTGTATACAGGCAAAGGCTAAAGAGAAAGGCTTCACAGGTTAGGACAGCAAAGAGGTGGTCGGGGGAGGCAGAGGAGCAGCGACAGGATTCCTTCATGTTGGTGGACTGCCCATATTCAAGGACTCATCTCAGCTATGAATACACCATAGCTGTTGTGGATTTTATTAAAACAGTTGTAGACGACTATATCCCCACAAAATTATCCAGAGCTCTCCCCAGTCAGGGGCCCTGGATGAACCACGTGATCTGCAATCTGTTGAGGACCAGATCAGAGACATTCAAGTGCCTAAGAACAGCATGGTAACCTGCCTCAAAGACTATCATCCAGTAGCACTTGTATCCATAGTAAAGACGTTTTTTGAGAGGGTAGTGATGAAATGTATCAACCCCTGACAGAGACATGACTTGGATCCATTCAATTTGCCTACTGGCACAACAGGCCAACAGCAGATGCCATCTGATTGGTTTTCACTCAATCCTGACACATCTGGACATCAAAGGTGCATATCAGTATGCTCTTAATCGACTACAGCTCGGCATTCAATACTACCATCTCCTCAAAACTAACAAAAAGACCTTGGCCTTCAATACCTCCTTGTGCAATTGGATTCTCGATTTCCTCACTTGCAAACCCCAGTCAATTCAGATTGACAGCATCTCCTCAACAATCTCCATTGGCGCAGATCCACCACAAGGCTTTGTGCTTAGCCCGCTTCTCTACTCACATTACACTTACAACTGTGTGGCTAAGCACAGTTCTAATGCCACATTCAAGTTTGCTGGCTAATGACACTCTCACTGGCAGAATCAAAATTGGTGACAAACCAGCATATAAGCGAGAGGTTGAAAATCTGGCTGAGTGAAGCCACAATAACAACCTCTAACTCAAGGGCACAACTTCAGGATCGAAGGACATCCTTTTAGGACTGAAATCCAGAGCAATTACTTTAGTCAGAGGGTAGTAAATCTGTGGAATTTGTTGCCACAAGCGGCTTTGGAGGCCAAGTCATTGGGTGTATTTAAGGCAGAGATTGATAGGTTCTTGGTTAACCAGGGCATCAAAGAGTATGGAGTGAAAGCAGGCGAGTGGGGATGACTGGAAGAATTGGATCAGCCCATGACTGAATGGTGGAGCAGACTCAATAGGCCGAATGGCCTACTTCTGCTCCTGTATCTTATGGTCTTATGGTTTAGTTCAGCAAGATCATCGGCAACCCCTGCGTCGGGCAACAAGGCCTCGGCTAATTCACTTCCAGAAGTGGGTAAACGCAAGCGTAAGGAACAAGCGAGACATGGTACAGGCAGAAGTACAGATCCGTGAGGAAGCGAAGCCGATGTCAAAGGCAGTGGAACAAGGGTCCCAGGGTGCCTGGACAAAATGAGATCTGCCCAAGCACAAGACCTCATGGGCAAAGTTATGGAGACTGGAGCCCTTCCGTATTTCCTTCCTCTTGCGATCTGTGTATGACACGCTTCCTTCACCATTACATCTGTACACATGGGGGATGAGAGAGGACCGAACTGTAAGCTCTGTGATCAAAAAAGGACACTGGCTCATATACTGTCCAGGTGTAAAACAGCCCTAACTCAAGGACGGTATAGGTGGCACCATGATAAGTTGCTTCTGGTTCTTGCTGACACACTAGAGCGGGAGAGATGCAAGAAGAGGACGGCTGGCACAGATTTGAGGAAGGCCATCACCTTCATCAAAGAGGGAGCTAGGCCTTTTGTAACCAAACAACCAAAGCCCAATCTTCTGCTAACACCCAGGTCCTGGGAGATGAGGGTTGATGTGGGAAGGAGGTTGCAGTTCCCAGATATGGTGCACACAACCCTACGCCCAGACATTGTACTGTGGTCAACCGAAGACAAAAAAATAATTCTGGTTGAGCTGACTGTGCCGTGGGAGGAGGGATGGGAAGAGGCCCACGAGAGAAAGGCCTTAAAGTACCAGCCCTTATTGCAGGAGTGTAAAGACAAGGGATGGCAGGCATGGTTGTTCCCTGTGGAGATCAGCTGGAGAGGTTTCCCAGCCAAATCAGTATGGCGGTTGTTGTCAGATCTGGGCCTGGACGAAAGGAGCAAAAAACAAGCAGCTCGTAGGATGGGGGAAGAGGCAGAACGAGCCTCTTGTTGGATTTGGAGTAGGCGAGAGGAGGGAAGCTGGAAGCCAGGAGCAGATGGGCAGTGATTTGGACACCACTGCCGGCCCACCAACTGGAGCTTGTCGTGGTTAAGGGTCGAAACACTCGGTGAAGGTTAGGGATCACCTGATGATATCTGCTCCTGGCTGAAGGCTACGGTTACCTTATAAGGTAACTGGAGAATGCACCCTAACAGGTGTATGTAACAAGGAGCTGATTATTGACTTCAGGAGGAGGGAACCAGAGGTCCATTAACCAGTCCTCATCAAGGGATCAGAGGTGGAGAGAGTCAGCAATGGTGTTATCATTTTCAGAGGACCTTTCCTGAGTCTAGCACATTAGTACAATTGTGATACAACAACACCCCTACTTCCTTAGGAACTTGCGAAGGTTCTGCATAACATTGAAAACTTTGACAAACCTACAGACGTGAGGTGGAGAGTATATTGACTGACTGTATCACAGCCTGGTATGGAAGCACCAATGCTCTTACATGGAAAATCCGTGCAAGTGTAGTGGATACGGCCAGTCCATTATGAGTAAATCCCTCCCCACCAGTGAGCACATCTACACGGAGTGTTGTAGCAGGAAAGCAGCATCCATCATCAAGGACCCCCACCACCCAGGTCATGTCTTCTCACTGCTGCCCTCAGGAAGAATGGACAGGCGCCTCGGGACCCACACCACCAGGTTCAGGAACAGTTATTACCACTTAACCATTAAACTCTTGAATCATGGAGATAAATTCACTTAACCTCACTTTCCCCATCACTGAAATTTTCCCACACCTAATGGACTTACTTTCAAGGAGTTTTCATCTCATGTTCTGATATTTGTTGCTTGTTTTACTATTATAATTAACATCTATCTTTTTGTATTGTCACAGTTAGTTGTCTTTTCCACACTGGCTGAGTGCCTAATTGGTACAGTCTTTCATTCATTCTGTTATGGTTCTTGGAATTATTGAGTATGCCTGCAAGAAAGTGAATTTCAGGGCTATATATGGTGACGTATATGTACTTTCATAATAAATTTACTTTGAAATTTTCGAACAACAAACATGGCAAAGTGCCAAGCTTTACCCAGATAAATGCCGAAGGGGAAATTATGCCGATTGACTAGTCTGGTACCGAGAGAAACTGGTGCTGAACGTGTCCAAAGGAATATTGTACAGCTCCACACATCAATATTACCAAATATGAGTTGACCTAGATGGGCCCAAATTCAATTGCTTGAAAACAGATTTAGAATTCCAATCCAGATGCCTTCAAGTGTAAAATCCAATTTGACTTTGGCCCTAGATATAAAAAAACTGATGTACATTGTCAATGTGCTGCTTTCATTCAATACAGGGAACAAACTGGAAATACAGGCATTGATGGCGGAGATATCTCATATAAAATAGCTGAGTTTAACTTTGAATACTTAGAGATAAAGATTTTAAAATGAAACTGTATTTATGTAGAAATCTGAATTTTAATTAAATATGACTTGGATGTTTGGATGAGACATTGACATGATAGGTGAAGATATTTTAGTCATATGGAGAGAAGAAAGAGCCCATAATAGTTCTCCTCGGATCATGAAATGTTTAAATGTGCATTGACCATCAACCGCAATTTACTCGACATCAATCCTGCATTAATATAAGATTTTTTATTTTCCCTCCACATTCTCCTTCCCAGATTCTACCACATACCTACACACCATGGACAATTTACTGTGGCCATTTAACCTAACAATCTGCATTTCTTTGGAATGTGGAAGGAGACTTGAGCATGCAGAGGAAGCCCACACAGTTACTAGGAGAAAGTGCAAACTCCACACAGACAGCAAAGGATTGAGTCTAGGACTCTGGCATGGTTGAGGCAACAGTCTTACTCACTGCATCACTAAGCTGTCCTTTTTATTGATAAGGAGAATCAGTTTTCACTGTTATATGGATCAGTAAGAACAAGAAATGAGGGTAATTTGTCAAAGGAATCAGAGAACCACAAATTGCAATGATGTTTCATGTTTACCTTTAAGGATAGTGTAAGTAGATAGGAATATCTAAAAGAAATTAGTTATGTTTTTGAATTTTTTTTAATCTATGTAATATGGAATGAGTAGGGGAGCAGGATTACCCTCACAAAGAGCTGATATCTGCACACAGGGCAAAATGGCATTCATCTGTGCTGCATGATTTGAGAATAAAACCTTAAGAGATATACTTCATTAAACTGCATTGTTAGCTTTGTCATAACATACAATGTGTAACTAAATAGACCCCTGCTTATTCAGGAGAAAAAGAGGTGTAACACTGGATCTGTCACTTACCACATCCAGCAGCATAAGAGCTAGGAAGTCAAAAATAGTGTTAGTCATATGAATTTTATGTTACTCTCAAGAACCGATATTATTATGTAAGCTTACAGAGCACTGAGGACTGGAGACTGGGATATTTGCAGTCAATCTGGTTTTGAACTGATTAAGTTGCCTAGTTCTTAATGCTGCAGTGCTAAGTTTAACCCCAACTGCCCCCCACGCCCATATCCTGAATCTGTATGCTATGCTCACAAACGTTTTACTCACTTACTCACTTTCCATTTAAGAATTCATTAATATCCACACTGACAGAGCCAGAAGGAAAAACAACATTCACGTAGTCGCTAAGCTTCCTACTAGGTGGAAAACCTGAATCATATTTTTATATGGTTAATGTTTGCTTCGTTTTCTTGTCTGACATAACGATCAAGCTGAAGAAGTTGAGGTATGCAAAGGAGTTCAAAATAATTTTGGTTTCAGTAACCTGGAATTCAAAATATAAATTATGTTGACTACAGATATGAACTACTTATTAGATTTGTTCTCATCACCTCACACACGATATTTTTATGTATTTTACACCAATGAGACCAACAGGGTTCAATGGGAAAGGAATTTGCACGTTTTCACACAGGGCATCATTTATCAGAACATGAACACAGTAGATAGCATGGTCCCTACTGGCTAGATGTTATTGTGAAAAAGAATTATACAGGAATCCATATGGAGTAAATGGAGAATACCTCTCTCATAGTTTGTTTTCAGAATAAAAATATGAGATGAGAATGAGATAAATATGTTGCTGCACTTTCTCCTGAGAAACAGATCCTTGTTCAGATGAAAACTGAAGAACTGAAGCATAGAGCTATTTTGCTTGGAGCAAGGGTATTTCTATCTCTCCAAATTAGATCAGTCTAAGGCTAAATTATTGCTCACCCAGTCAAACAGCATTGGAGGAAAGTTGGATTATTTAAGGTCAGCACACCGGCTAGTCCAAAGGATATTTTTTAAGGGAATTTTACACAAAGCTAAACAGACAGTCAAGGTTGTTGTGTAATATTGCTAAGTATAACAGCTAGTGTAGAGATGCACAACAACAAGCTAACTCCTGCACTGATACTGATCGCGCTTTGATCTCATGTGTTTTCCCAGTGTTTTGGTTTCCTCCCACATCTCAACGAGGCTCTGAAAGATACTTGACGACTGTAATGTACCTCTCTTGAGGGCTGATGGTAGGGCAGCAAGGTAACACACACTAGTCCCCTCATTGATGGACCAGCAGTGGAAAGGGTGAGCAGTTTCAAGTCCCTAGGTGTCAACATCTCTGAAGATCTATCCTGGGCCTAACATATTGATGCAATTACAAAGAAGGTGTAACGTTCCGTTATTTTGGCTCGTGTATGTCTAGGGGAAATCCCGCCCAGCACCTGCTTCAGCAGTCCCCTCAGGGTCAATCGTCGCCCGAATCAATCACAAACATCAATCATCAGCCAGCACACCCAGTAAATTTTAACACATACACTTTATAGATATTACTAATTCTAGGGCATTAATATACATTTGATACAGAGAGGAAAGTAATGAAAAAAAAAGGCGCCAACACTTATTCAAAGTCCAAGTTCTTCGCGCGCTACCGTTGGAGCTCAAGTTCGACGTCAGACGACCACCCGAATTCCGTCGACCCACGGCTCGGGACCACCCGAAGTGATCGACCGGAGCCTCTCCGCACGTCCGCCGTCCTCCTCGTCTCTCCTCCCGACTCCCCGCCAAAACTCAGTCCACAGTCATATCATACAGCATGGCATCCGAAAACAGAACGATACATAACCACCCATTGGCTAATAGCACCCTCTTATCACCCTCTAAACCACAATAAACTGCTAGCGCAAACTCTCTGCAGCGTTAAAACACAACAAAGCCGCATTCCACAGATTAACATAACAAAAATCGCCATTTTAAATGTAACAAAAGAAAGACCCCGTACAAAGGCATGACAGCAACTATATTTCATTGGGAATTTGAAATGTCATCAAACACTCTCACAAACTTCTATAGATGTACCTTGGAGAGAATTCTAACTGGTTGCATCACCACCTGGTATGGAGGAGCTACTGCACAGGATCAAAAAAAACTGCAGGAAGTTATAAACTCAGTCAACTCCATCATGAGTACTAGCACCTTCCATCATTAAGAAGTCCCAACATCCAGGACATGCCCTCTTCTTATTGCTACCATCAAGAAGGAGATACAGGAGCCTGAAGACACACACTCAATGTTTCATGTCCAGCTTCTTCCTTTCCACCATCAGATTTCTGAATAGACAATGAACTCATGAACAGTACCTCATTATTTGATTTGCTTTTTTTTTTGCACTACTTACTTAATTGATACAGCTCTGGAGACAAAGTGCCAGCAAACATCTTTTATCTGATTCCCATGTTTATCTTGACTATATCCCTTCCCATCAATTCTCTTGTAAAAGTGCTATTCTATTCCTCAGTTCCTTCGTCTCTGCCACATCTGTTCCCAGGAAGTGGCTTTTCTTTCCAGAATATCAGAGTTGTCCTCCTTCTTTAAAGAACTGGTTTTCCCTTCCTCCATCATTGATGCTACCATCACTCCCATCCTCTTCATTTCCTGAACATCCGCACTCACCATATCTTCCTGGTGTCCTCTTGTCCTTAGCTATCATCCGATGAGCCTCTGCATCCAACTCATCATTCTCCACAATCCTTCCAGGTGAGGCAACACTTCACCTGCAAATCTACTGGGGTTGTCTATAGTGTCCAGTGTTCCCGTCTGTACATTGGTGTGATCTGTCATTAATTGGGGATACTTTGTCAAGCATCTCTGCTCCATCCGCCAACAGCAGGACTTCCCAGTGGCCCAGCATTTTAATTCTGATTCCCATTCCCATTCAGACATGTCATTCCATGGCCTTCTCTTGTGCCAAGATGAAGCCACCCTCAGGGTGGAGCTGCAACACCTTATATTCCAAATGGGTAGCCTCCAATCAAAAAAAATCCCTCCCCCTCCCCTTTTCTTCTATTCCTACTCTGATCTCTTACCTCTTCTCACCTGCCTATCACCTCCTCTGGGTCCCCTCTTCCTTCTCTTTCTCCTATGTCCCACTCTCTTCCCCTATCAGATTCTTTCCTCTCCTTTATCTTTCCTACCCACTTGGCTTCACCTATCACCTTCTAGTTAGCCTCCTTCTCCTGCCCCCATCTTTTTATTCTGGCACTTTCTCCGTTCCTTTCCAGTCGAGAAGAAGGGTCTCAGTCTGAAACTTCGACTGCTTATTTATTTCCATAGTTGTTGCCTGACCTGCGGAGTTCCTCCAGTATTTGGTGTATGTTATTTATTTATACTTCTTATTGAAATTTATAGTTTTTTGTTATGTATTACAATGTGCCGCTGCTAAACAATATATTTCACAAAAAATGCAAGTGATATATGTTGCCATCAAGGGAAGTCAAAGACAGCATAAAAGCAGAAGGGAGCATATAAGACTGTGCAGCAAAAATGAGAACGGTAGAGGACTGGAAAGCTTTTAAAAACCAACAGAGTGCAACTAAAAGCCATAAAGAGTGAAAAGATGAAATATGAAGGCAAGCTAGCCAATAATATAAAAGAGGATACAAAAAGTTTTTTTTCAGCTACTGTATGTAAAAAGTAAAAGAGAGATGAGACTAAACAATGACACTGGAGAGGCAGTAGAGGGAAATATAGGAATGGTGGATGAATGTAATAATTATTTTGCATCCGTCTTCACTGTGGAAGGCACTAAAAGAATGCCAGAAATGAGGGAAAGTCTTGGGGCAGAAGTGAGTGTCATTGCTATAACTAAGGAGAATATGCTTGGGAAGCTGAGAAATATGAAGGTAGACAAATCACCTTAACCAGATAGACTACACCCCATGGCTCTGAACAAGATAGACAAGGAGATTGTGGAAACATTAGTAATGTTCTTTCAAGAATCATTAGATTCTGGAATGGTTCCTGAGAACTGCAAAATTGCAAATATCACACCACTTCTTAAGAAGGGAAGGAGGCAGAAAAAGTAAAGTATATTCTAGGCCAGTCAGCCTGATTTAGTGGTTGGAAAGATGTTGGGGTGTATTATTAAAGAATGATGCTTTGGGCTACTTCGAGGCACATAATGAAATGGGCCAAAGTCAGTATAGCTTTCAAAAGAGGAAATCTTGCCTGACAAATCTGTTGGAATCCTTTGAGGAAATAACAGGCAGGATAGACAAAGGAGAGTTGGTGGATTTTGTTTATTTGGATTTTTAGAAGGCCTTTGACAAGCTAAGAGCCTATGATATTACAGGAAAGGCACTAGCATGAATAGAAGATGTGCTAACGCAGGAGGCAAAGACTGGGAATAAAAAGAACTTTTTCTGGTTGGCTGCCAGTGACTAGTTGTCATGGTCTGGATCGGGGTCCCTTTAAATTTAGCTTGTTTATGTTACGATCTGGACCATTGATTCCCTGTTTTCCCATGTCCCTCGACTTTGGTAATTAGAGGCAATTAACACTCGGCTGAACCGGTAGTTTATAGTCTCCGGCTTTCAGCCGTTCGGTGCGAGAGCGTCTGCAAAGTCACCAAGGTACGGCGTGCCGATGTCATCTGGCCGGAGCAAGCCTAGTCTCTGCCCGAAGCGAGTGCCGGTAATTCGCCTTTCCTCACTGGAGCAACTTGGTCAAGTTACCTCGCCAAAGCGAGCCTGCAAAGTTTCCTCACTGAGGTGGGTCCGTCAGTTAACCCACCGGAGGGAATCAAGAACCGCTGTCAACTGTTCCTAGGCCGAGCCAAGAGCTCGCCACTACCCGGAGGCTCCAAGTCAAGTCCTGGCTCCGGCCCCATTCTAGCACCAAGACAAGTCCTGGCCCCGGCAGCATTCTAGCACCAAGTCGAGTCCTGGCCCTGGCAGCATTCAAGCACTAAGTTGAGTCCTGGCCCTGGCGGCGTTCAAGCACCAAATCGGGTCCTGGCCCTGGCAGCATTCAAGCACCAAGTCAAATCCTGGCCCTGGCGGCTTCCCAGTTCTGAGTCAAGTCCTGGCCCTGGCGGCCTGTGATTCCTGTCTTACCCCCTTGCCTAAATCTCTTCTCTGCCCCTCTCGCCTCTAGCCCTCGTCTGCAGCCCTCGCCTGCACTTCAGTCTAGTTCCATCACTGGAGCTAGATAGGTACTGTCTGGTGTTCATTCATGTTGGTCTTGTCTTGTCTTGTCCTCGCCTCCGTGGGGTAAGTCTGGCCGTCTTGCCGTTGCCCCATGGGGAGTCATGTCTTGTCTTGTCTTGTCCTCGCCTCCATGGGGTAAGTCTGGCCATCTTGCTGTTGCCCTGTGGGGAGTCATGTCTTGTCCTCGCCTCCGTGGGTTAGGTCAGGCCATCTTGCTGTTGCCCCGCGGAGGGTCATGAGTCCTGGCCCTATGTCCAGTACCCAAGGAGGGGTCCCAGCTCTCTGCTCTGTGTGTGAGTCCCGGCCCTACGTCCTGTACACAAGGAGGAGTCCCGACTCTGTGTTCTGTGTATGTGTCCATGGTTCCATGTACCTGCTCTCCCGAGACCGAGGCTCAGTGTTTCCATGTTCCTCCTCTCCCTAGCCCATGTCATGTCCATGCCTGATTCTGGGGTCCGAGCCCGAGGCAAGACCCAGGTACTGGGTCCTTGCCCACTCTTGGGCTCGGAGTCCATACCCTAGCCTCTTCATATCTCCTCTAGTTCTGGGAGCCGATTCCGAGTCCTAGCCCAGACCTTTGGTCCCAGCCTAGTCGTAGTCCTCAGTCCTTGTCCAGTTCGCTATTTCCTGCTCCTGCCTTGCTCTCCTGGTATCGAACAATGAACTAAATCTAAGTAATCTCACAAGATGTGTCTTGCATTTGGGTCCACCCTTGCTCCCAAAGCCCTGCCATTGTGACATTAGTGGTATGTCACAGGGATTGGTGCTGGAATCTCTTCTTTTCATATTAAACTGTACGTCAACGATTTCAATGAAGGAGTTGATGGCTTTGTGGCCAAGTTTGTGGATGATGCAAAGATAGATGGAGGTGCGGGTATTGTTGAGGAAGTAGGAAATTTGCAGAAGGACATAGACAGATTAAGAGAATGGGCAAAAGAAGTGGCAGATGGAATATAATGTAGGGATGTGCATGGTCATGCTCTTTGGCAGAAGGAACAAAGGTGTGGACTCTTTTCTATGTGGGGAGATAATTTAAACATCAGAAGTACAAGGATTCTTGGGAGTCCTGGTACAGGATTTCCTAAAGGTTAACTAACATCATGAGTCAGTGGTAAGGAAGATAAATGCAATGTTAGCATTCATCCTGAGAAGAAAATAATATAAAGGCAAGGATGACATGCTAAGGATTTATAAAGCATTAGTCAGACCACACTTGGAGTATTGTGAGCAGTTTTGGGCCCCTTATCTAAGAAAAGACATACTGGAATTGGAAAGAGTCCAGAGGAGCTTCACGTGAATGAACCTAGGAATGAAGGGTTAACATATGAGGAACATTTGATGGTTCTAAACCTGTACCCGCTGGAGTCTGGAGGAATGAAGAGGGATGTCAATGAAACTTATCGAATATTGAAAGGCCGAGATAGAACGGATCTCAAGAAGATGTTATCTATAGTGAGGCAGTCCAGGGCTAAAGGGCACTGCCTCAGAATTGAGGGATGTCCAGTTAGAACGAAGATGAGGAAAATTTTCTTTAGCCAGATGGTGGTGAATCCATAGAAATTATTGTCACAGCTGAATCTGCATGCCAAGTCTTTGGGTATGTTCAGCGTGGTGGTTGATAACTTCTTGATTAATTAGGGTACAAAGTTTATGAGGGGTAAGGCAGGAGAATGGGGGTTGAGGGGGACACTAAATCAGCCAGGATGGAAAGGTGGAGCAGACTTAATGGGCCAAATGGCCTAAATCTGTTCCTATGTCTTATGTCTCTGTTTAAAGATACTAAACTTGCCTGATTCATCAAGTAGTGTCAATGAGCATATGAATGAGAAGATTTTACAGCTAGACGACGAAGGATAAGGAGTGTTGGAAATGCATTGGAACACAACATAAACTCAATGGGCTGAACAGTCTCCTTCGACAGTATGTTGTTATGGAAAACAGTTTGAAAAATGGTTATCAAAATGCAAAAGTAACCCATGCCCATTCAGTTCTCTGCTTTCACATGAAACGAACGAAGTCTTATTAAAATTTCAAGAGTGGTTAACATCAGTTGAAGTTAGACTGCACAATATAAAGACCACCTGCTGTTCCTAAGAAATGCTAAAGAACTCATGGGGCTGATTGCCATAGTGAGTGCAACTAGTTAAGTCAAGCATATCATCAATCCATAGAAATCCAGGAAGCTATCCAAGTACAGATTTCGAAACAGAAGCTCAACACAGTTCAGAAAGTGCGTACCCAGAGTCAAGAAGCAAGAACTTGAATACAAAGCTGTTGAGAGCATAATAACGCAATACAGTACATTGAGAAGATAGGCAAAGGAATTTTCAAGTATCTAATCCTGTCATGTGTGCCATCAGTCTCTAATACTGCTGAATGCACCACATTCTCCTCACAACCCTCAGAACTGTCCTTGCCCCCAAATCAGCTGGAATAATGCAGCAAAAACAGAACAAAGTACAAAATGAATATTGTCTTAATTTTTGCAAGAAAGGATAATTTCGAACCCTCAATGCAAAATGAGCACACTTCCATGCTTTAATTTGCATCTATCTTCATTTTAATAAGTGATTTCAAATACCTCTTGATAAGTTTTGTTATCAAAAATATTTGTTGTTTTTTTAAGACACTACATTTTTATTTCCAGAGTTATCTGTTTAGTTTATTTTAGGTTTTCCATCTGATTTCTTCTTCCTTTGTTCTATTTGCCTTTACTATTCTTCGTTGTGATTCAATCAAAAACTTCACAACCATCTCTCTCTATCAATCACCGGTTGGAGCTGAGGAAGTTCCTATCATGTTTCTTTTTAATGCGGTGGCTCAGGGAACTGCTGTCTTCAAACTTCTATTGGACCTGTAGGTGACTCTGCCAGCTTGTATTATGCAAAGGAGCATAAATCAACTTGTGTATCTCTTTCAACTATTCTCTGGGGGTTTAGGAAATCACTATCTAAAAGAGAAAATAAGGGCATTTAATCTACAAATTTCAAACAAACTTTTTGTAGTTTGTTTATGGCTTTCTCTTTGTTTCAACACTAACAGGAATATGTTTCATGAAATATTGTTAATAAGTTTTCTCAATGTTTTGTCAACATCACTGAGAATAGGAAACCAATTAAGTTTTTTTAGGGCACGCGATTGTGGTTTATTCTGAAAGTACTCTCTGCCTTTCATTATTAAATATTAGCCTGTTGCTTTTCTTTCTTGGGAATATATTCAGAAGCACAGTATCTGTCCGGAAAAACAAATTAAAATGATAACTATAAATATAGAACATTCAGCCCACAATATATATACCGGCTATGGTATTAATTTCAAATGAAATTAATCTCAACTGCTTGATCCGTATAGACAATAAACAATAGACAATAGGTGCAGGAGTAGGCTATTTGGCCCTTTGAGCCAGCACCACCATTCACTGTGATCATGGCTGATCATTCACAATCAGTATCCAGTTCCTGCCTTATCTCCATAACCTTTGATTCTGCTATCTTTAAGAGCTCTATCCATCTCTTTCTTGGAAGCATCCAGAGACTTGGCCTCCACAGCCTTCTGGGGCAGAGCATTCCATATATCCACCACTCTCCGGGTGAAAAAGTTTTTCCTCAACTCCGTTCTAAATGGCCTACCCCTTATTCTTAAACTGTGGTTCTGGTTCTGGACTCACCCATCAGCAGGAACATGCATCCTGCCTCCAGCGTGTCCAATCCCTTAATAATCTTAGATGTTTCAATAAGATCCCCTCTCAGCCTTCTAAATTCCAGAGTATACAAGCCCAGTAGCTCCAATCTTTCGACATATGACATTCCAGCCATCCCGGGAATTAACCTTGTGAATCTACGCTGCACTACCTCAATAGCAAGAATGTCCTTCCTCAAATTTGGAGACCAAAACTGCACACAGTACTCCAGGTGTGGTCTCACCAGGGCCCTGTACAGCTGCAGAAGGACCTCTTTGCTCTTATACTCAATTCCCCTTGTTATGAAGGCCAGTATGCCATTAGCTTTCTTCACTGCCTACTGTACTTGCATGCTTGCTTTCAGTGACTAATGTACAAGAACACTTAGATCTCATTGTGCTTCCCCTTTTCCGAACTTGACTCCATTTAGATAGTAATCTGCCTTCCCGCTCTTACCACCAAAGTGGATAACCTCACATTTATCCACATTAAACTGCATCTGCCATGCATCTGCCCACTCGCCCAGCCTGTCCAAGTCATCCTGCATTCTCATAACATCCTCCTCACATTTCACACTGCCACTCAGCTTTGTGTCATCGGCAAATTTGCTAATATTACTTTTAATTCCCTCATCTAAATCATTAATATATATTGTAAACAGCTGCGGTCCCAACACTGAACCCTGCGGTACCCCACTGGTCACCGCTTGCCATTCTGAAAGGGACCCGTTAATCGCTACTCTTTGTTTTCTGTCAGCCAGCCAAGTTTCAATCCATGTCAGTACTCTGCCCCCAATACCATGTGCCCTAATTTTGCCTACTAATCTCCTATGTGGGATTTTATCAAAGGCTTTCTGAAAGTCCAGGTACACTACATCCACTGGCTCTTTCTTGTCCATTTTCATAGTTACATCCTAAAAAATTCCAGAAGATTAGTCAAGCACAATTTCCCCTTTGTAAATCCATGCTGACTCGGACCAATCCCGTTACTGCTATCCAGTCCATGCTGACTCGGACCAATCCTGTTACTGCTATCCAGAACAGATATCCCTCTGTTCTCTGCATACTTCTATGTCTACCTACATGTCTCTATTCGCCACTATTGTATCTGCCTTCATCACCCTCTGGCTAAAGAAATTCTTCCTTATCTCTGTTCTAAAGGGATGTCCTTCTATCCTGTGGCTATACCTTTTGGTTCTGGACTTCCTCACTACAGGAAACACCCACTCCACATCCACTCTATTTAAGCCTTACAATATTCAATAGGTTTCAGTGAGATCCTCCTCTCTCCCTTAATTCTGCTGAACTCAAACCAGTACAGACACAGAGCCATCAAACACTCCTCATATGTTAACCCTTTCATTCCTGGGATTATTCTCATTAGCGTTCTCTGGAGCTTCTCCAATGCCAGCATATCCTTTCTTAGATATGGGACCAAAGGTGCACGTGATACTCCAAGTGCAATTTGGCCAATGCCTTATAAAGCCTCAGCATTACATTCTTGTTCTTAAATTCTAGTCCTCTCAAAATGTATACTAATATTGCGCTTGCCTTCCTTACCACCAACTCAAACCTGCATGAGGACTCCCAAGTCCCTTTGTACCTTTTTGTACCTTTGATTTCTGAACTTGCTCCTTATTCAGAAAATATTCTATGCCTTTATTCCTTCTAGCAAGGTGCATCACCATACACTTCCCTACACTGTATTCCATTGACCATTTCTTTCTCCATTCTCCTAATCTATCAAACATCTTCTGTAGACTCCTTGCTTCCTTAACACTATCTGCCTATATTTGATTCTTCCACAAACTTGCCCACAAAGGCATCAAATCTATCATCCAAATCATTGACATATAATGTGAAAAGAAGTGGTCCCAACATCAACCCCAACAGAATACAACTAGCCACTAGTACCCAACCAGAAAAGGCACAATTCATTCCCACACTAGCATCCAAGAGGACACCTTGTTGTAGTTTGGAGGCGAGCATGCGCCGGTGATCCAGAGAGCTATGTTGGCTGGAGATGGAACTTTGTGCTTTGGCTCTTGATAAGGTCACCTATGCCAATCAGATCAAAGAGTACAAACCAGACTAAGAGTGGTCCACTGGTCCTCTAGGTTTGAGGGACCAGCTCAGGGCTAAATAACTACCCTGTCTAGTAAAACAAAGTTGTTATGGAAACAGCAATGAAGAATCCTTCTACATCTAAATGCATTGGTATTCCTGAGCCTCTACTCAGAACTTGCATGACTGACAGTAGTGGAAACCAAGCTAATGATACAATGAAGGGAGCCCAGGACACCACCAGAGATGGAGGACCTTCATTGCTGCCCTAAACACCAGTGGCATAATGGGCAATAAGTAAGAAATTGCCACACTTCATTCTACAGTCTTCAGTCTTCATATCCTTGGGTATCTCAGTTTCCTTGATCCTCTCAGACAGTGGAGCAACTGATCAGATCACTCCACTCATGAAGGTGTTCCTGTAAAAATTGGTTAGAATGCGGGGGAGGAAGTCTCACTCACCTCAATCTCCTCAGGCAGTGGAGATGCCGTTGTACTTTCTTGACTAAAGAGGTGGTGTTGACAGACCAGGTGAGATCACTCATTATGTGCACTCCCAGAAATCTAGTGCTCCTGACTTTCTCCATGGAAGAGCCAGTTATGTGCAGTGTGGAGTGGTCAGCCTGCACCTTCCTAAAGTCCACTCTCAACTCTTTGATTTAGTCCACATTGAGAGTCAAGTTGTTATGCTTTCACCATTCTACCAGTCACTCCACCTCCTCTCTGTGAGCCGTGTCATCATCGTTATTTGATGAGGCCAGCCACTCTTGTGTCACCAGCAAACATGACAGAGTTTGAACTGGATCTAGCAATACTGTCATGTGTCAGCAGTGTGAACAGCAGTAGCCTGAGCACCTGTGCTCAATGTGATGGAGCTAGAGATGCTTCAGCTAACACAGACTGATTGTGGTCTTTCTGTCAAGAAGTCCAAGATCAAGTTACGGAGTGAAGTGTTGACACCCAACAAGGACAATTTACCCACCAGCTTCTGAGGGATGATAATGTTCAATGCCAAGCTGAAACTGATAAGCAGCATCCTGACATATGAGTCACAATTATCCAGGTGGGACATGGTGCTTCATATGGAGTGTGGAGGTTATGGACCGATTTGACTGATAAGTGAACTGGAATGGGTCCAATGTAGCAGTAAGATGGGATTTAATGGAATCCATGGACAGCCTTTCAAAGCAATTCATTATTGTTGGGGTCAGTGCACTGAATGGTAGTCATTAAGGCAGGTTACTGTTGCTCTCTTGGGTACTAGGATGATAGTGGCTGCCTTGAAGCCTATGGGAACAGTTGACTGTTTCACTGAGTTGCCCCCTGCAACTGGAGTCCAATAAGAAAAAGCAAGATGTTGCATGATAGCATTTGAAACTTCCTGCTTCAGTTGTAATCTGGCTCTTGTTATGGGGAGGGTAGTATACAGACATGTGGTCGGACACCTGACACTTGTTAGCTACAGCCAGAACAGGAACTAACTGGAATATCTGCTGTGTCAGTTCCTGGTGAGACAAGGTAATACTCCAGTTCTACTGTGGAGAATCCAGCCAGTCAAGGACCTCTGCTTATGGAGACTGAGAGTTTTCTGGTCACCAAAAAAAAAATCTTTTTTGCCCAAATGCATTTCTCCTTCAAGAAACTGTGATAGGATATTGGCTTCTATAGATTCTTGTGCAACAGCACAGTAATACATCTGCAGAGACATTGGTTCAATCCTGACTTCAGATGCTGTGTAGAGTTTGCATGTTCTCCCCATGACTGGTGCCTTCCACATCTCAAAGACATGTGGGTCATTAGGCTAATTGGCTGTTGTAAAGTGATCCTGGTGTGTAGAAGAGTTTACAGAGTCTAGGGGAAATTGATAAGGATGTTGCCAGAATAAAAGCAAGGCTTAGTGTGAATTGGCTGATAATAGTCAGTACTGGCTTGATGGGCTGAAGGCTGTTTCCTTGCTGTACCTGTTCATGACTCTGTGAAATAAGGGGAGGCGGAATGGTTCTTGAAAGAACTTAACTGACGTTTGCCTGATGCTCCAACAAAACTTGAAGTGGTTGATCACCTCCGATGTGGTGTAGATGCAGAACAAGTTCCAACTGATCACTTTCGCATTCAGAAATCGTTCTGCCTCCTTTTTAAGTGTGTTTAGTGACTTGCCCTCTACATCTATGTTGGATTGAATTTGAAAGTTGGCAGCCCTCTGTGTGAATACATTTCTCCTCATCTCTGTTCTAAATGCCTTACCCCACATTGTGCTTAAGAAAAATGTGCAGGGTGATAGAATTTCTAGCCCATGACTTTGCACAATGGCACTGTTGTTTTAAGGGGTTGGAAATGAAACACCATTACAAAGGCAGTCATTCCTCATCAATGCATTAAGCTTTAATTCAAGAATATTCACATAGCTTAATTATAGACTTTAAGTGCTCAGTACAGAGTGCTGTTATCCATTTGGATAATGCAGTGATTTTCTAAATCTTTCCACTTACATACATATCTTGCATTGTGGAAACATTAATTATTTAAGTTCAAAAGGTTTTTTTGATGATTTTGATCTCTAGAAAAGCAATCAATAAACTGAGTCTGATTGCACAGCCTGATCAGTCTCTAATAGGGCTCTTATGTCCAGATTTAAAATTGACTGAGATGCTTATCCTACTGTTTCTTCATTACAGAGAGTAGTTCATAAGAAGCAGAGTATTAAAGGACATGTCCATCAGGTAGCTATGGAAACTAAAGCTATCTAAGTAATGGATGACTTCGTTTCATAAAATTCTTCTGAGGCAATAGCAGATCTTTGTCCCTGTGACAATCACCAGGTCTAGTGATCACAAATAAATTATTTTCACATATGATTTGTAATTATGACTTTGTAAACAGGTGAATTGAGTTCTGTGGGAAGCTGTATTACAATAGCTGGATATAACAAAATATGAAGAAGTTGGAAAATTTGAAGTAATAATGATCAATTATTAAGACAAAAGAATTAAGATGAAGAAAAGTAGTAGCAAAATGAGCCATTCTTCTTTTATACTCATAGTCACTGTGAGCACTGTTAAATTTAATTCTATGTTCAAAATTTTAAAAAAAACTGTTTCTGAGTTGCTTTGTGGGATGCTTTATTCTGCAGGGAATACAATCAAATGTGGAGAAGTTGTGCAATGTAGCATAATGATAATCAGGGGGTAGCTAATCTATACGTGGCAGAATGTCCAAGTTAAATCTTTAGTCTTTGTTGAGTTAGTCAGCCTCAGCCAAATCATTAGCAGGATTGGATAGAGTCTAACCATCAATGTCTTTAATCTGGAGATTTATTTAATGTTTGATACTAATGTAAAATGGATTGTGCTGGACTGTTTGCCTGTTATGCAAGCATTTAAGTTTCTTTTCCACATGGATTCGATGGTAAGCTTTTTTGGCCTTGATATCAGGTTGTCTAAAGACACAGAGGTGGTCTAGGATGTGAGGAGCACCCTTGCTACTTCTCCCAAATGCGATAATAAATCTCCCTTTTGGAATTGTTAAGTCTCAGGTTTCTCCTGAAAGGAGTGGTATTACAACATCTGCCTTCATGTGGAAAGGACAATAGTAAATTATCTGAAGCCAGTTTTTGGCAATGTGATAAGCCATGAATTGATCCTGGACCATAGGATCAAATGTAATGGGTGTGTCTTAGAACTAAATAGAATGAAGTGTAAGGAGAAAAGTGGAAAGGCTTAAGAAATAAATTCCAAGATTAGGGTCTGGCCAGAGGAAGTTCTGAGACTTTTAATTGGCCTAGTTTCAACAGTTTTTCTGGGAAACACACAATCCTGTTTCAAAACCCCTTTGTGTGAATAGATGCTTTCCAGGAAAACTACCTGTGAATGGTTCAGATCTGATTTTAAGATTATACAGTTTTGATCTGAATTCCCAGCTGAAAAAATAATCTCTGCCTACCTACTTTATCTGCTTCTTGATCAATAAACACCCTGATCGAGACACATGCATTTTTAATCATCATCTTTTTGGGAATGTGAGTGTAACGGTTACCTCACCAGATCTATATACAGAAATTGGAGCTATTAATCCAGACCTCACCATACTTTATTCACATTTCCATACAACACTGAAAGAGGCCATTCAGCTCATCGAATCTAAATCAGGTCTTGTGCGTACCCCTGTAATCTATTGTCTCTCACATTTCCATCAAAGGCTCCTGATTTTCCTGCTACCCATTAATGTGATTCTCACAGTGACCAATTAACCTACAAATTAGCCTGTCTTCGGGCTGTGGAAGGAACCAAAGCATTCAGGGGAGATCCAGATTGTCACAAGGAAATGTGCACGCGCCACCCAGACAGCTCCCAATGTCTGGGGTAAACCCAGGTCTCTGGCATGGTGAGGCATGGACTCTACTGGTTGCCTGACTTGGCTGCTGTTTAGATGGATCATGCCAGAGTTTCTGCAGCTATGTTACTTACTGTGCCACTGAGTTAACTTCAATTAAACATAATCTGGATTGAGAAAGATGGTATTGGTAATGGTCCTGTAAAAGCCCATCTGATTCACTCACGTCCTTTAGGAAAATCAAATCTGCTGGAAGGAGATCTTACATGAGAGAATATGGTTTCAGATACACGTTATTTCAGAGAGTATTAGAAGTAGTCTGGTAAGTAAATAAACTTAGGGCATAATTATGAATGTAAAATGAATGCTGGTTAGTACTGGCCTCATCCTAGAGTGACTATTCAAAGAGGAATTTTAAATTCAAGAGAGCACAAGTCTAATCCATGCAATTCAATATCATGATGTAGCAGTGTTGCTGTAATCCCCCTAGGGTTACTGAGAGGGCAAGAAGCAAGCCTATGGGATATTATGAGCAAACAATGAGAATTTTAAAAATAAAAGAGTTGGTGGACTGGAGCCTGTGCAGTTTGT
The DNA here is from genome assembly GCF_030028105.1 of Mobula birostris. Classification (NCBI taxonomy): domain Eukaryota; kingdom Metazoa; phylum Chordata; class Chondrichthyes; order Myliobatiformes; family Myliobatidae; genus Mobula; species Mobula birostris. The sequence continues at coordinate 66,939,883 of NC_092380.1, read as the reverse complement.
GAAACACAGAATCAACTTCTCCTTTCCAGTTCAACTCAAATAAATTAGGTCCCAATGAAGTCAGAACTAAATAATGCATTTTAAAGCAATAGTCAAAAGGTTTACAGATGTTGGGAGAAAAAAATCTTATTTCCATACAGAATAGTTATGATCCAGAACTCACTGCCTGTTGGGGTGGTGGAAATGGAAGCTTTGAAAAGAGAATCAGTTATGAACCTGAGTGAGAATAATTTACAAGGTACGTAGAAACAGAAGAGATTGCTGTACAGTGAGTCAGCACAGACTCCACAAGCTAAATAGCTTTCTCTGTCATGGCTTGGAACTCTATGTTGAGAGAAAGTTTCAATTGAAGCTTACTAGTTTTGTGTGGGAGACCAGCAATGACTTCAGAAGATTGATATTAGTTATTAGTTTCAGAGCTAAAATCTCACACTATAATATTTGCAGTTAATTACAATGGTGCCATTCGTGTCTCCTCACTTCCGGCTGGAATATCTGGATAGTATCAGGAATAGGAATCCAAACAGATTTTTACCTCTCCCTAGTCCTGAAGAATTTAAGGTGATTACAAATTCCCAACTAATTCACTGCTGGGAAGATAAGAAAATGAACCAGAGATCTTTACATATCTCACTGCTGCAATACACGTATCCATGCCTAAACCTCTGGCTTAGCTTACCCCTATTTGACTTTTAAACACAGGTAAGCTTCTTATATACAGTACTGAAATGATTTGTGTAAATCTTCTGCTGCTGCATGTCAAAAACTAGTTCTTACTTTTAGTGTGGTAAAGATGATAATACAAAGTGTTCACCTCTGTTTCTCTTTATTCTAGTCAGGTGAATGCAGAGCCAATATTCATGGGCATCTTCTAACCCGTGCTCAAGAGCAACATTCTTATGAAGGTAGGATTGCAATAATGGTGACAGTTATGTAAATATCAAAAAGCTTGACATTTACTGTGGCATTTTATCTTCCAATGATCTATGGACTCTATGCGTAAGACTCAGTCAGTGACATGAAGCCCGAATAACTGTTGCACAAATATTCCAGAGGAGATATGATCTGCAATTGGTGTCACTTTAACAGGAGCTTTATAACATAAAACTTTCCTCAAGAAACACACCATAAGATTAGAAACACAAGACATTCTGCAGATGCTGGAAACCTTGAGCAACACACACAAAACACATCGAAAACGGCTTGTCATATAAAGAGTGTTTGATGGTTCTGGGCTTGTATTCACTGGAATTCAGAAGAATGTGGGGTGACCTCATTGAAACCTACCGAATGGTAAAAGACCTCGATAGAGTGGATGACAAGAAGATGTTTCCTATGGTGGGAGAATCTCGGGCCAGAGGGCTCAGAATAGAGGGGTGTCCTTTTAGAATGGTGATAAGAAGGAATTCCTTTAACCAGAGAGTGGAGAATCTATGGAATTCATGGCCACAGGCAGTGTGAAAGCCATGTCTGTATGTATATTTAAGTCAGAGGTTGATAGATTCTTGATAGGTCAGGGCATGAAGGGATATGAGGAGAAAACAGGAGATGGGGGCTGAGAGGAAAATTGGATCAGCCATGATGAAATGGTGGAGCAGACTCAATGGGCCAAATGGCCTGATTCTGCTCCCATGTCTTATGGTCTTAAATGCTGAAGGAACTCAACAAGTCAGGCAGGATATACAGCCGGAATGGACTGTTGACATTTTGGATGAAGACCCTTCATCAGGTCTGAAAAGGAAGAGGACAGAAGCCAAAACAGGAAGGTGAGGGCAGGGGAAGAGTTTGGGAGCTGGCAGGTGATAGGTGAAACTGGGTAAGGAAGAAGGTAGGTGGGTGGGTGGGTGGGAGTGGAGGAACTAAGTAAGAAGCTGAGGATCTTTTGATCATTTTCTTAACTGACAGGCTTACCACTGCTCCCTGAAATAAATGGATCAGGTAAGTCTTCATACCAACTTTCATCTCTTTATTTGCATCCCTGCGATAAACAGGCAAGAGGGGATTTACTTCATGCTTCAACACTTTGCACAATTATTCACTTGAGTGACTTAGCATTTGGATGCAGGTATGTGACAATTGCGGTCTTTCAGACATTATGTTACTGTCCTATTGATGTGGTTCTCTTGCCTGCTATCAATTGCTGAATAATATTGAAAATCAAAAGCAAACTGCAGCTACTGGAAAACTGAAATAATGTCAGAAAATACAGGGAAAACTCAGCAAATCAGCCAGCATATGTTGAAAGAGAAACTATTAATACTTCAGATTCAAAAACTCTCATCAGAACTGGGAAAGAGAGAAAACAAGTTAGTTTTCAGAAGCAGGCAAGGTGGGGGCTGGTGGAAGGAAATGAGTAGGACAGGGATAGTTGCTAACAGGTCATTGCTGCTTTGCTATTGTGTACTGGATACACACCTTGCTTTACATAGTATCCGTACACATCATTTCAAAGCATAAGAATACTGAGATTGTACATAAAGAACCATTATACTACAATAGTGTTACATTTACAGAGAAAGTGCAGTGCAGGTGAACAATAAAGTGCAATGCCATGATGCGGTAGATTACAGTGTCAAGAGTTCTTACTTATTATACAACAGTCCGTAGCAGTAGGATTGAAGCTGTCCCTGAAACTGGTGGTGTGTGTTTGCTTGCTTTTTTATGGTCTGTCCCATGGAAGCAGGGAATAAAGAAAATATCTGGGCTGGGAGGTCTCTGATTTGAGTTGCTTCTTTTCTAAGGTTGTGGGCAATCTGGACAGAGTCCCTGGAGGGGAGGTTGGCTTTCATGATGGACTGAGCTCTGCCCACAAACTCTTGAACAGAGCAAGTCACCTTATCAAGCTGAAATGCAAATGGCATATCTTTAATAGGAAGACGCTAAATATGTTGGTGGAGTCAGTCAGAGTAGTTTAAAAGCATATTATGCTTCTTTCTGTAAATTGTTGGTAATAGTAAGGCTGTGGGGTTATGCCTGGTAGGTCAAAATGGCGACAAGCGGAAATAGCAAGTTCTGACACAGGCAGAAGGAAAAAAGTTTAAGTTACCTGAAATTAGACAACTTAATATTGAAGGCTGCCATATGCCCAGATGGTAAATGAGGTTTCGTTCGTTGTGATGATGTTTGCTGTCTGAAAAGTTCTGAACTCAAGTGAAGAACTTCAGACCTATCTGATATAGACAGTATATGCACAATTAAGTTTAGATAATATTCTGAAAACAGAATTAAATTTCAGAAAGGATTCTTATTGAATAAAAGATTTCCAAATTATAAAGTATTTCTAAAACACAAAGGATTTCCAAAACACAGATACGAATCCTAACAAGACTCACTAACAAGTTATAGATGAACACGCTATCTGTCTCAGAAATCAAAGGCAAAGGAATGGATTCTAGTCATTCTGTCTTTCTGACATTCTTCGCCTCGTTCCTTGACCATTCTCAACAAGCCTGCATTCTCTTTAACATTTATACTGCTCTCTCTCTTTTTGCTACTTGGTGACTTCACACAAATGGTTTTAAAGCTTCTGGTGACAGAAATCCCAAGCACCCACAATGAATGCTGTGACTCTCCAAGAAAACAAATCTCCAAACTATTGAAAGATCATCTATTTGATTTGCTAAATGATAGTGTCAGTCTGATCTACAAGCTTCTTTGAACTAAATAACTTAGCCAGAATGATCTGGTTTGATGCAGGTGCAATAAACATAGCCCCATTTTTTTACACTACATCTCTTAGCAGCCAGCCCCATGCTGTGGGCCAGTAGCCTGCACGCTATAGTCAGTGAAAGCTGTCACTTCAATTTCAACTGGATTATTGCTGGCAATTTACTTAAGAGCTGATGACTAGTTCTTGCTTATGATAAGAAGCTGTGCAAGAAATATAGTCTGGAGGTTTAATTTAGAAAAACAACTTTTTGATCCCTGGAAGAGTCAGCTGCCGTGTTAGAAAGCTGAGTTTTGCAAAAGGGCCTGTGGGCCCTGGACAGTGAATACCCATCGCATCCTCTAGTTTGTGCTGAGCCTTGTAACAGGATAAGTGGCCTCAGGCAGAAAGGCCAGATTTGGACTGGGGTGATAAATTAATTTGGCAAGTAACAGGAACTTCAAATTAGAGGGCCACCTTGTGAACACCAAATGCTGGATTCACTGTATTCAAATTACACTGGATTTGAAGAAACTCAAGTGCATCACTGCTTCACCTTTTGGTCCCGGAATGGTGAAAAGGGAAGACTGATGTTGCAACTCCTGCAGATACATCGGAAAGTGCCATAACAGTAACGTAATATTGAAAGTAGTAGATAGGAAGAACAGGGTGGATGATCTTAAAGGGAGACTCACCTACTGCAGGGAGATGCAGAACTGCTGTGTATTCTGTTTCACCGAGACCTGGATCTCCCCTGCCACCCCCGACTGTGCCATCCGACCGGAGGGATTTTCGATCCATCGGATGGACTGCACGGCATCTTTGGGCAAGACGAGGGGAGGTGGTGTCTGCCTACTGATCAACACTGCGTGGTGCTCAGACACAGTGGCACTGACAAGCTCCTGCAGCCTGGACCTGGAACACCTGTCGGTGAAGTGTCGTCCCTACTATCTGCCACGGGAATTCACCTCGGTCATGCTGACAGCGGTCTACATTACCCCCCCCCAGCGGACATGGAGTGTGCTTTGAACATACTGTATGCCAACATCAGTGAACTTGAGAGCAGGCATCCGGAGGCTTTGCTCATTACAGCCGGGGACTTTAACCTGGCCAACTTCTGAAAGGCGCCGCCAAAGTTATTCCAACATGTATCCTGCCCCACTAGAGGCCCAAATATACTTGACCACTGCCACACAGCAGTCAAGGATGCCTACCATTCCATCCCACGACCTCACTTCGGAAAATCGGACCATCAGGCCGTACTCCTCCTCCTGGCTTACAAACAGAAACTGAAGCAGGAGGTCACGGTGTCAAAAGTAGTGTCACGTTGGACGGAGGAAACGGATGAGGTCCTCTGTTACTGCTTTGAATCGGTGGACTGGTTAGTATTCAAGGACTCGGCAGCTAACCTCGATGAGTATGCCTCAGATGACACGGTCTTTTGGAAATGCACGGAGGACGTTGTGTCTTGCAAGACAATCCAGGTATTCCCTAACTGGAAACCTTGGATGAATTATGAGGTCAAGTCCCTTTTAAAGGCTAGAGCTGCGGCTTTTAGGTCCGGGGATACCAGTTGCTACACGGAATCCAGGCATGAACTCCAGAAAGCCATTAAGGGCGCCAAGAGGCAATATCGAGCCAAGTTGGAGGCCCAGAGGGATATCAGTAGACTATGGCAGGGTCTAAATGAGATCACTGGGCGCAAAGAAAAGGCTGGGAATATCAATAACTGTGGCGCTTCTCTTCCTGACGAACTTAACGTATTCTACACAAGATTCGAACAGAAGAGAAGCGTCCCGTTCCCTCCGGATGAACCGGACCTGGTAGCATCGAGATTCATCGTCACCGAGGAGGACGTTCGAAGAGCCTTCCTGCAGATAAATCCAAGGAAGGCAACGGGCCCAGATGGCGTCCCAGGACAGGTTCTCCGGGCCTGTGCAAGTGAGCCAGCTGGAGTGTTTGCTGACACCTTCAACTGCTCCTTGCTTCAGTGTAAGATCCCCTCATGTTTTAAGAAGGCAACAATAATCCCAGTGCCGAAGAAGAGCAAGGTGGCATGCCTGAATGACTATCGACCTGTGGCTCTGACATCAATTGCTATGAAGTGCTTCGAGAGATTGATTATGGCACACATCAACCACAGACTACCGGTCAACCTCGACGCTTTGCAATTCGCCTACCGGAGCAACAGGTCAATGGCAGATGCCAACTCTCTGGCCCTACATTCCTCCCTAGAACACCTGGAGAATAAAGATGCATACATAAGGTTCCTTTTCATTGACTACAGCTCTGCCTTTAATACCATCATTCCAAATCAACTGATCTCTAAGCTCCAGAACCTGGGCCTTAGCACTCAGATCTGCAGCTGGATCTTTAACTTCCTCACAGACAGGACCCAGGCTGTAAAAATAGGGAACAAGCTCTCCTCTACAATCACTCTGAGCACCGGTGCCCCACAAGGCTGTGTACTCAGCCCCCTGCTGTACTCACTGTACACCCATGATTGTGTAGCCAAGTTTACATCAAACTCAACATATAAGTTTGCTGATGACAGAACAGTTGTAGGCTGTATCTCGGGTAATGATGAGTTTGAGTACAGAGAGGAAATTAAGAACCTGGTGGCATGGTGCGAAGACAATAACCTATCCCTCAATGTCAGCAAGACGAAGGAATTGGTTGTTGACTTCAGAAGGAGTAGCGGATCACGTGACCCAATTTACATCGGTGGTGCGCATATGGAACAGGTCAAGATCTTTAAGTTCCTCGGGGTCAATATCACAAATGACCTGACTTAGTCCAACCAAGCAGAGTTCACTGCCAAGAAGGCCCAACAGCACCTTTACTTCCTGAGAAAACTAAAGAAATTTGGCCTATCCCCTAAAACCCTCACTAATTTTTATAGATGCACTGTAGAAAGCATTCTTCTAGGGTGCATCACAACCTAGTATGGGAGTTGTCCTGTCCAAGACTGAAAGAAGCTGCAGAAGATCGTGAACATGGTGCAGCACATCACACAAACCAATTTTCCGTCCTTGGACTCACTTTACACCGCTCGCTGTCGGAGCAGTGCTGCCAGGATAATCAAGGACACGACCCACCCAGTTAACAGACTCTTCATCCCTCTTCCCTCTGGGAGAAGGCTCAGGAGCTTGAAGACTCACACGGCCAGATTTGGGAACAGCTTCTTTCCAACTGTGATAAGACTGCTGAACGGATCCTGACCCAGATCTGGACCGTACCCTCCAAATATCCGGACCTGCCTCTCGGTTTTTTTTGCACTACCTTACTTTCCATTTTTCTATTTTCTATTTATGATTTATAATTTAAATTAATATTTACTAATGTTTACTATTTTTAATATTTAATATTTGTAATCCAGGGAGCAGGAAGCGCAGAATCAAATATTGCTGTGATGATTGTACATTCTAGTATGAATTGTTTGGCGACAATAAAGTATAAAGTAAAGTAAGGAACAGATGTGTGAACCAAGGAAAAAGAGAATATATGTGTCTGATGGTGGAATCTTATTGGAGTTTACCAAAGTTGGGAAGAATGTTCCGTGAAATGTGGAGGCTGATAGGGTGGAGGGTAAGGATCAGGGAAACTCTGTTCCTGCTCTGTCTAGGAGGAGAGTGTTACAAAAATGCAATGCAGACAGGGGTTCTATCCATTATGATACAGGGGAGGCCACTGTTCAGAAAGAGACATTTACTGTTTCTCTTTCCATAGGTGCTGCCTGACCTAATGAATGGCACCAGTTTTATAAAAATGCAGTGCTAAAATTATTGAGCAACAAAAGGCACTTGAAGCAACATGAAATGTGCTCTTTTCTGCCTCATTATTTAATCTTTGCTGAAACTCCCAGTCTTTCTTCTTTTTCATTCCTGAGATATCGTCAGCTTGCATCACCTGATCACTGTTCTTCCATGTATTCACCAGTAGGAGGCATATGATAACTATAATATGATTTGAGCACCACTAGTTCAACCAATATTGACTGAATAGTGATTATTACAAGTAGTACAAAAATGGGAAGGCTTGCATCTATAACTACACCTTCCCTGTTGTATTCAGGACCTCCCAAAATATCTAGCAGTCAATGAAATGCCTTGGGGAAAAAATGCTGAACACTCATCAGACAATTTGCAATGCAAGATTGAACAAGAAAAAATAGTTAAAGATCAGGCAGCATTCTTTTCAATGTTGTTAATTGAAGTTTACATATTGATCAGGTTACCTTTCTATGAAATAGTGTTATGCAGGAGCCAGTTAGAGTAACTAGAGTGAATGTCAACCCAGAATGTCCTCAGTGTCAGGTCATGGGATGGAATGGTTTGTTTGAGGACCTTGTCATATTAAAACCTTTGTCAGCTGAATGAGGGATATTGGAAATACTTGCTCCTTAAAAGGAACTTTTCTGAGATGAGTTCCTCCTGGCAGATTCCACAGGCTGGTTTCTGCATACTGTAACAGGTCCACTTTAAATATCACTAAAGCAGACCTATAAGTATAATGATTTATTTTTCTGAATGAGATTAGGAAGATACTCTATCTATAATCTCCAAATTATAATCTCTGTCTGAGCACAGCAACCAAGATAGGCAATACTGTATTTTGGAATCAGATAAAGGCATGGCATGAAATACAGATTTTTTTTCCCACGGAAACTGTCCCTCTATTATATTGCATAATTTAGCATGTAGAAACTTAAGAAGCAACCTTGCACTAGGTTGCAAAATAGACTAATTTGTAGTAAAAACTCTGGCCTTCATTAAGTGAGTGTGCACATTATGGAATTGCAATGTTAAATTGATGATTCTTAATCTTCCATGTGGTATATCCAGCGTGGTTAAAATAGATATGAAAAATAGATGTCCTTCCAATTTGAACAGTGTACATTCTGTGTTTGAAGTATGAATCACCTCATTTTGGATTTTGCCTCTGTTTTGCTGCACTACAGTATTTCATTTAAACTAATAATCAATTTGATGAATAAATTCTTCTCTGGCTTCGAGCCAGTTACAGGTATTGATTATAACTAATGCTTCACTGACAAACTCCGCCATTTTCATCAGGGATGATACCTGGGCATGTCTAGTCTGGTGGTATTTTACCCCTGCAGTCCTAGAATCCGATTGTAAACAAGGTGGGAGAGCGGACACCTGATTGACTACCCAATCAGGAGGGATGGATGACGGGATTATAAATACCACCAGACTAGACATGCCCAGTCATCATCCCTGACAAAGGTGGCAGAGTTTGTCATCGAAAAGTCGATCAAATTCAATACCCGTACCTGGCTGGAGCCCATGTAGAGTTTATTCATCATATACGCCAGGGAAAGCACCAGATCCTTTTTAATAAACAATTTGTCTGTCTTATGTTGAGCAAATTCATAAAGCTGTATCATTGATTTTAATTAGCTTCCTTTTGCCAATTACTGTAAAATTAAAGTACTCTATATTAAGTTAACTTATCTTCAATCTAGCTTTAAACACAAGACTATAAGATATGGAGCAGAATAAGGATATTTGGCCCATTAAGTTTACTCCCCCATTCCATCATGACTGATTTAATACCTTTATCAAAGTTCAAAGTAAATTTATTATCAAAGTACATATATGTCACCATATACAAAGCCCTGAGATTTATTTTTTTTTTACAGGCAGACTCAATAAATCCAATAACCATAATAGAATCAATGAAAGTCCAATAGGACGGACAACTAGTGTGAAAAGCACAACAAAATGTGCAAATATAAAAAGAAAGAAAAAATAATTAATAAATAAATAAGCAAAAAATATTGAGAACACGATATGAAGAGTCCGTGAAAGTGAGTCCGTAGGTTGTGGGAAGATTTCAGTGATAGAGTAAGTGAAGTTGAGTGAACGTATCTCCCTGGTTTAGGTGCCTGATGATTGAAGGGTGATAACTGTTCCTGAACCCTGGTGGTGTGATCCTTAAAGCTCTTGTACCTTCTTCCTGATGGCAGCAGCAAGAAGAAAGAATGACCTGGGTGGGTGGTCCTTGATGATGGATGCTGATTTCCTGCGACAATGCTCCATGTAGATGTGCTCAAGGTGAGGAGTGCTTTACCTGTGATAGACCTGACCGTATCCACTACAGTTTGTAAGATTTTCAATTAAAAGACATTGGTATTTCCATTCTAGGCTGTGATGTAGCCAGTCAGTATATTCTCCGCTACACATCTATAGATGTTTCTCAAAGTTTTAGATGTCATGCTGAAACTTTGCAAACTGCTAAGGAAGTAGAGGCACTGCCATGCTTTCTTCAAAATTGCACTTACATGCTGGGCCTAGGACAGGGCCTCTGAAATGATAACACCAAGGAATTGAAAGTTGCTGATCCTCTCCACCTCTGATCGCCCAATGAGGACTCCAGTTTTCTCCCCCTGAAACCAGTAAACAGCTTCTTCATCTTGCTGACAGTGAGTAGGAGGTTGTTGCTGTGGCACCACTTGGCCAGACTTTCAATCTGCCTCCTATATGCTAATTTGGGCCCATAACTGTGGTGACATCAGCAAACTTGAATATGGTAATGGGGCTTTGCTTAGCCACACAGTCATAAGTGTAAAGTGAGTAGAGGAGGGGGTTAAATACACAGCCTTGTGGTATACCTGTGCTGCATGTTGCAGGAGACGTTGAATCCTGTCTCCTATTCTCAATGGTATTCTACTACTTTTTCTCCATGACCTTTGACATCATTACTAATCAGGTCCTATCCCTCACCTTCCCATTCTCTTGCCTTCTTCACTTAATCTTTGATGCCTTGACAAACCAAGAACCTATCAACCTCCACTTTAAATATACTCAATATCTTGGCCTTCATAGCCATCCATGGCAATGAATTCTACTGACTCACCACTCCCTGGATAAAGAAACTCCTCCTCACTTCTGTTCTAAATGGATATCCCTCTATTCTGAAGTTGTGCCATCTGGTCCTAGACTTGCTCACAATAAGAACCTCCTCTCCAAGTGCACTCTATCTAAGCCTTTAAATTTTTAACAGGCTTCAGTGATATTTCCTCCTCATTCCTCTAAGCTCCAGTGAGAACTGGCTCAGAGCCATCAAACACTCCTCATACGTTAACCCTTTCATTCCTGGAATCATTCTCATGAATATCCTTTGGTCCCTCTCCAATGCCAGCAGATCTTTTGTGGACTCTAATTAACAAATATACATTTCCGATCTTAAGATGATCTTTAAAGTCTAATATATATACCTCTACCAAGGGGACTCAATGTCCATCTAATGCTTGCCTTACTGTTTTCTTTTTCCCGCCATTATGATTGCTGGTCCCTTCCTACTTTACCTATGGATAATGGCCATTATTTTAAATAGTTTTATGCATCCCAGTGACCTGAACATATACATGGAATGGCTGTGTTCCAGATTATTAATCTATTTTGCAAGGATCTCTATCCAATTCCCTCTGAGGGTAGCATTTAATCTCCAATGCTAATTTTCAAACATTGCCAGAAATCTTATAAACCTGCATTAGATTTTGTTTTTTAAAAAGAGGAAGCTGCAGCAAAATGCACCATGGAGTGCCATGGAGATCCATTTCTTACTCACTAAGTAAGCTGGATGTGACTGCAGGCCAATATATTCATCAGAATCATTACTAAAATATCAAACAGCAGGAAAGGAAACTACAATGGGGAGGGTGGGACAAACAGAATCGTCTCAGAATGAATCCCAATATCCAAACAATGGCTTTGATAGAAACCTAATCACTCCTGTGGCTTTTATTGACCTCTCAGAGGCATACAACGCTCTCAATCATTAAAACTACTTTCATTCATCTATGGGAAGACAAGGATCCGTGTGATAGTCATAGTCATAGTCATAGTCATACTTTATTGATCCCGGGGGAAATTGGTTTTCGTTACAGTTGCACCATAAATAATAAATAGTCATAGAACAACAAATAGTTATATAGTAATATGTAAAGTATGCCAGCAAATTATGAAATAAGTCCAGGACCAGCCTATCGGCACAGGGTGTCTGACCCTCCAAGGGAGGAGTTGTAAAGTTTGATGGCCACAGGCAGGAATGACTTCCTATGACGCTCTGTGCTGCATCTCGGTGGAATGAGTCTCTGGCTGAATGCACTCCTGTGCCCACCCAGTACATTATGTAGTGGATGGGAGACATTGACCAAGATGGCATGCAACTTAGACAGCATCCTCTTTTTAGACACCACCGTCAGAGAGTCCAGTTCCATCCCCACAACATCACTGGCCTTACGAATAAGTTTGTTGATTCTGTTGGCGTCTGCTACCCTCAGCCTGCTGCCCCAGCACACAACAGCAAACATGATAGCACTGGCCACCACAGACTCGTAGAACATCCTCAGCATCGTCCGACAGCTGTTAAAGGACCTCAGTCTCCTCAGGAAGTAGAGACGGCTCTGACCCTTCTTGTAGACAGCCTCAGTGTTCTTTGACCAGTCCAGTTTATTGTCAATTCGTATCCCCAGGTATTTGTAATCCTCCACCATGTCCACACTGACCCCCTGAATGGAAACAGGGGTCACCGGTACCTTAGCTCTCCTCAGGTCTACCACCAGCTCCTTAGTCTTTTTCACATTAAGCTGCAGATAATCCTGCTCACACCATGTGACAAAGTTTCCTACAGTAGCCCTGTACTCAACCTTATCTCCAACTATGGCAGAGTCATCTGAAAACTTCTGAAGATGACAAGACTCTGTGCAGTAGTTGAACTCTGAGGTGTAAATGGTGAAGAGAAAGGGAGACAAGACAGTCCCCTGTGGAGTCCCAGTGCTGCTGATCACTCTGTCGGACACACAGTGTTGCAAGCACACGTACTGTGGTCTGCCAGTCAGTTAATCAAGAATCCATGATACCAGGGAAGCATCCACCTGCATCGCTGTCAGCTTCTCCCCCAGCAGAGCAGGGTGGCTGGTGTTGAACGCACTGGAGAAGTCAAAAAACATGACCCTCACAGTGCTCGCTGGCTTGTCCAGGTGGGCGTAGACACGGTTCAGCGGGTAGACAATGGCATCCTCAACTCCTAGTCGGGACTGGTAGGCGAACTGGAGGGGATCTAAGTGTGGCCTGACCATAGGCTGGAGCAGCTCCAGAACAAGTCTCTCCTGGGTCTTCATGATGTGGGAGGTCAATGCCACCGGTCTGTAGTCATTGAGGCCACTGGGGCGCAGCGTCTTCGGCACAGGGACGAGGTAGGACGTTTTCCACAGTACAGGAACCCTCCGGAGCCTCAGGCTCAGGTTGAATACATGGCGAAGTACTCCACATAGCTGAGGGGCACAGGCTTTGAGATCCAAGCACATGGAATATTGCCAATCTCAGATGAAACTCAGAGGGAAACACGATCCATGGCAAAGCACTGGATGAACCAAAAGACCTGCACCAACACCATGCTCCTTAATATTAACATTTATCTACATCAGCAACCAAACAAAGAGTAAAAAATATTGGAGAAAAATTCTGCACTGTCTGTAAATAGTGAAAGACAATGTTTTAGGTTTGCAACCCTTCATAAGAACTGGGGAAAAAAAAGAGATGCAAGATTGATTTTACTCCAAGTAGGTGAGAGGAGAAATATGTAGAACAAAGCGAATATCTGTGTTAGGAGGAGTTGAAATGGCCTAATGGGGACATTTATCAGCCAATTTTACAATTTAGAGGTTGGTGTAATGAGTTGTTAATGGTTAGGTAGCAGGAATTGCCCAGGAGGCTAGTTTATTTGTGCAGGATAACAGCAGTTAACAGGTAATGGACAAAGCTGGAAATACTAATCAGGTCAAGCATAAACTGAAAATTTGCCCAGATCAAGCATATCATAACCATTACACTGACCAAACAGTCTGACTACGATGTTGCTCATTAACTTGGGAGTAAACTTAAGGAAATCAGCGGTCAGCCATTTCCACTCGTGCAATCATAATTGGAATAACAAGCTCAACATCAGCTGGAACAGTGCACACCTCACACACTGCATAAAGCCAGCATACATTGGAATAAACCTGAACTGCACTCTCCCACAAAAGCTTAAATGAGAAGAGAAATAAAGTCAGTATTCGACGTAACATAAGACCAAAAGACCATAACATATAGGAGCAGAATTAGGCCATTTGGCCCATTGAATCTGTTCCACCATTCCAACATGGCTGATTGACATCCCTCTCAACCCTTTCTCTTGCCTTCCCCATGTAACCTTTGGCACCCATACTAATCAAGAGCCTATCAGCCTCTGCTTCAAATATACCCAATAATTTGGCTTCCACAATCATCCATGGCATTGATTTTCACAGCTTTATCACACATAACATTCTCAATAAGCTTGCAAATTCAAATGAATGTTAGACCCACCCGCATTCAAATCCTCAGTTCTTGTCCTCAGTTAATCCAGAGCTGAACATACTTGCATCATGCAGGGACAGCAAACTCACAAAATAAAACAGGTTGGTGCCTACCAGGTTAGCACCACCAGGCAACTGGAGCACTGTGGCCAATCTAAAAGGAAGTAACCTACCACCTCAGCATGATTACTCCACTGCAGAGAAACACAAAGCCGATCAGGAGCTACCTCATAACGTGTCAGGTAGCTGATCGGGCAAGGGCAGCTTGGAGACCTTTACAATAGGTTGAGTATGGACATTCAGGATATTAAACCATTAACTTGGATGGTCTTAGTGTTTCTGCACACACTGGCTGACCAATGAAGAATCAACATGGACAATACTACAATATCTGAAGCCTGCAAGTGTGGCAAGAATCAGATTGTGCAATGCCATTATGTCATCCACTCGCTGGACTACAGAGAAGCGCATGAATACGGCTTGCCAAAGCCAACTCATGAACCTTGTGTAATACCCATCAGTGGTATGATGTAGGACATTGGTAGAGACAAGAAGGGCAGACTTCATCACGTCAGGCACACACTGAAGCAATCATTAACTCAATAAAGAAGCTGTTTTAAATACACAGGGATTAAATCAACACAGAATGATAGGCAAGACAGCACATCATTGATGCACTGAGAATGAAAACTAAAGGAGATTGTAGTGGGGGAGTTGGGAGGGGGAATAAAGCAAAAATGTTAGTGCCTCTGAGAAAAGGTTTAAAAAGAAGCAATACATTTTTTTTCTTTAAAAAAGTCTAAACAGTTTCTACATGAAAAACAAGTCACAGGCCAGCTCAAATATTCCAGGGTAATTTTCTTATAAAAAGCAGTCTTTCCTCTGAATGTCCTTGGCCCATGAGAATTCATATTTTATACCTTGAGAGTAATTACAAATTAGGTGAACCAAGATATTTGATTGTGCTTTTGTGCTAACCTAGAGTATTTCTGCTATTTTACAGCACATTTCAAATATTAGACTTGGGACGCATCTTGGTGTTACATACTTCTAGGTAAAACTTTCCAGTGTTTCAGCTCCAAAGAGCTGCTCCTTGCCAGCCAAAGAGTTCCAGTCCCAAGATTACCCTCAATCACTTTGATAAGGCACACTAAAGGAAGATAAATGCTTTCGTGGGAGATGATGAGATTCACTGAGTGCCAAAGTGTGACTTGAAAAACCAAGACACAGTGCACATACTTCACAATCAATTGTCTTGTGTTTATTTAATGCTGGAGAGCTGAAGTCTCAAAGGCAAAGCATTTCAATCTTCTCTTTAATCTTCTTTATCCTTCACAGTCACTAGAATACAAGAGTACTGTATCTGATATACACGCATAAAAATGGCAAATGTGACTCATGCACTGTAGTGGTCCTGGAGAGCACAATATGTGAACCTAGTGACCTTCAGAGGTCTAAGGTTGAATTCAACCACCAACTGGTCAATGGATTACAGAGAAATTGGTGCAGCTGGAAACATGTTGATTTATAAAGTGTAGAATTTTCTGTGTATCTGAGTACAAGAAACAGAGAACTCAAAGATGAGATTGGTCTTGACTAGAGAGTTGAAGTATGTTTTAGAATTAGCAAAAGAAACCAATCTCGTCTGAATGTTTGGCAAGGAGGAAACAGTTGTGTTCTTTAATAAGAGACACAAGAGACTGCAGATGTTCAAACTTGGAGCAAAGTTAAGAACTGCTGAAGGAACTCAACGGGTCTGGCAACATCTATGGAGGTTAATGGACAGACAACATTTTGGGCCAAGATGCTTCATCTGGACTGAAAGAGTAGAATGGGAGATAGCCAGTATGAGGGAGTGAGCTGAGAAGGGGTTGAGCAATAGTGACGACCAACAGGTGGAACACGGTTGCAACATTGACACAATGAAAACCCTGCCGTAAGATTTTCTCCAAATGGTCATCAAGCCTGTTAAGCAAAAACATTTAGCAGACCCGGACCTTACTTATTCAGTGATACTTTCAATACCTGAAACTCAAGTACAAATGGTGTCATGTTCATTGGCTGCAGGAGTGACAGTTCCCTGCTTTACATCATGCCACCAGCCCCACAGCTCAATCTGAAAGGAGGATGATAATGCTAACGCAATGTTTTCTGTTCATGCTGCCCTGGACCCCATGTTTACTCTTCTTACATTTGTTCTTGTGGAATTTAGACAGCTCCTGCTTGTGTGCCTGGTGGTGCCTTGGCAAGTTCCACTGGCTGATTATTACTCTGGCATACCTTCTTTCATCATGTGCATGTGAAGCACGAGTTACTGTGGTTAGAATGCTTCGAAGTAACCAGCAGGCATAACAGTGAGTTAGGCTTTCACAAAGAAGTATGCCATCAGGCTTATCAACATTACCTCCTTCAGAGCTGCAGAGTCAACATGCAATAATCACCTGCCAAGCTGCGAGATGTTCATCCTTGGTCTGTGCAAAGGCTGACAGGTGGTACAGACATCCTTTCTTACAGCTTGACCTGCCTGCCAGCCTTGCATTGATTACTCTTCTCCAAGGATCTTAGACCATGTATTTTTTCTGTGCAAACATTGATGCCAGTTACATTTACTGGAGACAAAAAAATGAATGAATTGAAACAAAAGCTCATGTTGAACTGACTACTTGTCCCAAAAGAACTAGAGTTTAGGAAATGATACATAAATATCCTCAAGCCAGTCAGTGAGATCATCAGACTAGCCTTTTCAACAGTTGTGTGCAATCTTACTGGCAACACTGAATGGCCATACACATAACTAGTAATCAGAAGAGACAGCAGGCTGAAAACAAGCCACAAAATCTCACAAGTTGCATTGCTTGGTGCTATTGTATTTTTGTCTCAGCAGGTTCCTCCTAAGTAACTTACCTTTACAACAGACTCAACGCAACAACAAGTTCTTGCACTATGAAATGAATTCCTTCACTCCTGCCTTCCCATCCTTGAACCGGTACACCCGGGTGGTTGAAGAACAGGGAAAGTAATGGCTGCTTTCTTCAAGACAGGAGGAGAGAAACAGCAATATAAGTCAAATATGGATATAAAACTATCAGCAAACTGGGTCCCCAGGGGATGATTTTGCATGCAATGTACTGATTTGAATCTGCTGTAATGGCTGCTTAAGATTGTTATTCCTTTAATTCTCATTATCACAATGCAACTGGCTCCACTTTCATAGAGTCATTTAGCAAAACGACATGGAAAAAAACCATATGGCAATACTGGTCCATGTCAATGTCAGCATCCCCCAGCTAGTCCCAGTTGCCCACATTCAACCCGTAACTTTCCAAAACCCTTCCCTCCACATAGGTATCCAAATGCCTCTTAAAGTTTGCAATAGTATCCACATTGAGCGCTTCATTCAGCAGCTTATTCCAGGTACTCACCACTGTCTGAGTAAAGAAGTTACCTCTCAGGTCTCTTATAATCTCTCTCCTCTTATCTTGTATTTGTGCCCCTAGCTTTGGACTCTTTCTAAACTTCTGTGAGATCACCCCTCATTCTCCTCTGTGCCAAGAAATAAAGATTCAGCACAGCAATCTCTTCATAAATCTCAGGCCCTCTAGGCCAGGCAGCATCTTTGTAAATCTCTTCTGCATCCTCCAGCTTGACAATGTCTTTCCTAAAACAGGGTGACCAAAACTGTACACAATACTGTACTCCAAATTCGGTCTTCCCAACAACATAGAACTGCAACTTAATGTCTTCTTCACCATCCTGTCGACATGTGTGCCTCCTTTCAGTAAACTGTGCACTTGTACTCCTAGATTGCTCTGTTCTACAAAACTTGCCTGTTGTGCCTTGCCATTCATGGTATGTGTCCTACTTTGGTTAGAATGTATCACCTCACACTTATCTAAGTTAAAATCCATTTGCAATTCTGTAGTCCATCTCTGTAACTGAAGAAGACTCTGTAGTTCATTGTAACATGGTTGATTATCAACAGGATTTAATAAGATACTAATTTAAATCATTGGCAAACTTGCTACTTGGGTCATGAGCATTCATTTCCAAATCACTTACATAAAAGTGAATAATAGAGTCCAGTGACCTCTGGGGCACCATATTTGTTACAGACCTATCAACCTTCATCATCACCCTCTGCTTCTCCAATTCTGAATCCATTTCACTAGCTTCCTCGTGTATCCTATGCAAACTAACCTTTTAGATCAGGCTAATAATAAATCTGCCATACTGGAATGGTGGAGCAGACTCGATGGATCAAATAGCCTAATTCTACTCCTATATCTTATAGTCTTTTAGTCTAATACTTTGGATACTGACTTTATTATTCTTCTTAATTAAGCTTTTATGGGAGAGTGCAGCTAAGATTTACTCCCAATGTATTCTGGCTTTATGCCATGAGTGAGACGTGCACTGTTCTGGTTGATGTTGGGTTTGTTATTCCAATTATGATTCCACAGCTCATCCCCCTGGTGAGCTCAAACTGAAAATCCTGGACTTTGTGCAATTCTCATGTTTCTCTTCTCTTCAATAAACTTTATCTTTCATGAACTTGGATCATGCTACACAGAAAAATAGTGTATGTACATCTTTTATCAGACGGAAGTGATTCTCCCACACTTTCCCAACAATATTATCTTACCAGTGTGGCTTTAGCCATTGTTCCAGAGTGACACCCGGCAAACTATATTTTCAAGGTGTTTCAATGACTGTCGCCAGTGGCACTCACGTCCACTGTGATGAAGTGCTTTGAGAGGTTGGTCATGGCTTGAATCAACTCCTGCCTAAGCAAGGACCTGGACCCACTGAGATCTGTCTATCACTACAATAGGTCTACAGCGGTTGCAATCTCAAAGCCTCTCCACTCAGCTTTGAATCACCTGGATAATAGTAATACTTACGTCAGGCTGCTGTTTATTGATTACAGCTCAGTATTCAACACAATCATAGCCTCAGTTCTAATCAATAAGCTCCAAAACCTGGGCCTCTGTACCTCCTGCAACTGGATACTTCACCACCAGGAGAGTGCTGTTTGTGCCGATTGGAAATAAGATCTCCTCCTTGCTGACAAACAACGTTGGTACACCTCAAAGATGTGTACTTAGCCCACTGCTCTACTCTCTCCACACCCACGACTAGGCACAGCTCAAAGGTCATCTATAAATGTTCTGAAAACATAACTATTGTTGGCAGAATTTCATATGGTGTCCAGCAGTGAGGTAGATCAACTGATTTGAGTAGTGTAGCACAGCAACCTTACACTCAATGTCAGTAAGATCAAGAAAATTATAGTGGAAGCTGAGGAACACACAATAGTCCTCAACGAGGGATCAGCAGTGGAAATGGAGGGCAGTTTCAAGTTTCTGGGTGTCAACATCTCTGAAGAACTATCCCAGGTCCAACATTTTGATGCAATTACAGAGAAGGCACATGGTAGCCATATTTCATTTGAGGAGACTTGGTATATCACCAAAGGTACTCGCACATTTCTGCAGCTGTACCATGGAGAGCATTCTAACTGGCTACATCACCATCTGGTATGGGGGGGAGGGGGGCTCTGCACAGGATTGGAAAAAGCTGCAGAAAGTTGTAAACTCGGCCAGCTCCATCATGGGAATTATCCTCCCCAACATTGAGGACACCTTCAAGATGCAATTCCTCCAAAAGGGGTATCCTATCACTCAAGATCCCCTTCACTCAGGACATGCCCTCTTCTCTCTACTACCATCAAGGAGGAGGTATAGGAGTCTGAAGACACACACTCAACATTTCATAAACAGCTCCTTCTCATCCACCATAAAATTTCTGAATGGACGATGAATCTATGAGCATCCCCTCACATTTATTCTCTCTCTTTTTGCACTACTTATTAAATTTAATTTTTAATATACTGTATATATACTTCTTATTGTAATTTATAGTTTTTTATTATTATGCATTGCAATGTAGTGCTGCCACAAAACAACAAGTTTCATGATGTACGCCAGTGTTACTAATCCTGATTCTGATTTTGAAGGTACAACATTCAATTCATCTGGAGAAGTCTGAAAGTCACATAAAAAGCAAATGTATTTATTTACACATCAGTGGTTTTTGTGCATTTAGGTATTTGTGTTTAAATCTCTAGAAGTGAACAAATATTATTTAACCTCAATCCAGTGCAAAAGTTTCACTGTGTGAAGGTATCCTCCCTGCAGTATGACATTTCTAAGCAGCATTTGAGGATTACCATAAACTAACAGGTTCATTGAATCAGTAAATAACCCAAATTAAAAATGCTGCAAGTACTCTGCAATTCAGGTAGTATCTGTGGAGAAACAGAATTATTGTCTCTGGAACTTGTAGGCTTATGTTACAGCCCCATGCCATTTATACTGCAGGTCCCTAGCACGAACACCCTGTGCATGTTTAAGATATATGATTTTCACTAAACTGCCATCATCTGACTGTAGAGTTGGTGGAAGCATAGATGATTCACTACTACCAACAGTGAGCTGAGTTCATTTTAAGAGACTGGTCTGACGTGATGACGTAATTACGTGACGGACTTTTACCACGTTTTGCATTCAGTGCTTTGCATTACAAAAAGTGAGTTGTTACGGTTTGACTTAAACATAAAATGCCTCTGATTTGTGAAAACCTGCACTATTAAAATTCTGACTTAATTCAGATTTCATTCAAGTTCATCCAATAGGAATTGAAATAAATTTGAATGTGATCTCATCCCATTTTCTGAAAGTGGGACACAAGGGTAGTTAGGTTATTGTTTACTGTTGGTAGAATGCATTCCTTCAGCTTCACGTGGTCTGTGTCTATCACATAGAAATATCACTTTAACAGCAGTTTTCTTACCTTTTCATTAGAGTTGACAAATAAAGATCGTATGTGTGAACTGAAGAGGAAAATGGCCACCTGTTTCCAATCAGCTGTCTGAAGGTTCTTCGTTAACATAACACATCACAATCATTTTAGTTAATCACTATATTAATTTTAGATCCCTGGCTGCTAGAATACATGCAGCTCTATCATATCTTGCATATCATTTATTCAATATTTGATGTGTTCTTTTGTGTTATGTTTGTAATAGGACCACACCCTGGGACGCTGTTTTATATTGTAGGGTTGTATTTAAGGCTCATTAGCTCATAGTTCCCCTACAAGGTGCAATAATGCACAAGCTGACGTCATTGATAATAGAATAAAGTAGCAATGCAGTTCGATCCGCGTGATTCGATCGCCCATGTCAGCCATCTGTCGTTGTCTGTCATGACACCTGTGAGGGCAAAGTAGGTGCCATCTGAAAATAGAATTCAGGCAGCCTCATAAAGCCTGTGTGTATTATACAGAGTTACATTCTGTTGTTTCAAGGACAGATCCTACCTTAAAAGTTCAGACGATGTTATTAAACCTGCTAAATTGCATTACATTAAAGTATGACTGTGGAGCTACAGCTAAACGAGAAATGCTGGAAGAACTCTGCCAGCTATTCAGCATCAATGGAAAGAGAAATTTGTTAGTGATTCAGGTCAGGGACCTATTCTTCCCTTCCCCTGAGAAACAGTTTCTGACCCAAAATGTTTTCTCTTTCCACTGACGTTGCTTGACTGGCTGAGTTTTTCCAACCTTTCTGTTTTTCAGTTTTATTGGTTGTTTGGACCATGAAGCCACTGGAGCAGTATAATGGAAAATTCTCCATTTGTCCGGATCAGTGCAGCCTCAGAAGCAAAACGTCCTGACACTTTCAAGACTAACTGGCCACAATAGCTAACATACCATCCATCACTAAGTCTATAATTCCTCCACCACCGGTCCCAACTAACTGAACTTTGAACTACTAATTTGAACTTTGAACTTTGAGTTGCACATCATCACCTCAATGCACTCTGGTGGGGCAGCATGGTAGCATAGTGGTTAGCACAACGCTTTACAGTGCAGGCGACCAGGTTCAATTCCTGCCACCACCTGTAAGGAGTTTGTAACATTCTCCTGGTGAACACATGGTTTTCCTCTGGGAGCTCCAGTTTCCTCCCACCATCCAAAGCTCTACTGCTTGGTGGATTAATTGGTCATTGTAAATTGTCCTGTGATTAGGCCAGGATTACATTGGGGGTTGCTGGACAGCATGGTTCAAAGCGCTGGAAGGGCTTATTCTGCAGTGCAAGTCAATAAATAAATAGATAGCTTCCACAATGCTCCAAAACCCAGAAGAGCCTCTACCATCTGGGAATGAAACAAACAATAGGGAACACAGCCACCTGCCAGAACCCTTCCAAGCTGCACACCATCCTAATTTTACAATGTTACTGTCATCATTGTCAGATCACAATGCTAAAACTTGCTAGTCAACACCACCAAGGCTTACATAAGTGCAGTGCATGTGTTTGTGCATATGGTTCTCACTGTAATTGCAAGCAATGTGGGAAATAATGTGAATCACAGAGACACAAAGAACCACCAGAATATATGCACCTTCTTTATTCATCTCTCCAACTGTACTGCCCATGTGCAGATATGACAAACATACCTATCACACATTTACATTTTCTGTATTAGGATCATAAAAAACTCCACCAAGTGTATGCTATACAGCCCTTCAAGCCTTTTGCACCATTCGGTATGATCATGACAAATTTAAGATTACCCTCAATTCAACTTTCTAGCCTGATCAGTCTAATGCCTGACCGAAAATCAATCTTTTTTATATTCAGTAATTCCTACATCACAGCTCTCTGTGTGAAGATTCCCGAAGATTGACAGCACTTGGAAGGAGAACACTCCTACATATTCTGGCTTTCTTTTTCTCTTCCATGCTCATCAAATTTTCAAAATGCTCTCAAATTTACCAAACACATCTTTTCTTTTCATAAGACAATGCTGACTTAGCTGAAATTGTATTATGATTTGCTGGACATCGTGCTAAGCTCACCTTAATAATAAATCCCATATTTTCCCATTGACAAATGTCAGGCCTACTATCCTTTTCCCTCCATTATTTCTCCCTCAATAGGAGGTGATGTTAACAGTTTTCCAATCTGTTTGTATCAAAAATACTGAAAGATTATTATAAGTATTTTAACTTTCTTTGCAGTCACTTCTTTTACTACCCCATGATGCAAGCCATCAGATTCAAAGGATGTCTTGGCCTGTAATCCCATTACTTTTCCTTGTACTTTTTTCTCTAATAATAGAAGTAGTTTTGACTTCTTCCCTCCCCTTTACTCTTTTCTTAACTGGAGCTAAGTCACTGGAGCTTACAGCAGAGATGAAGGTCGCCCACCTCTGTCAGTGTGCAGAGGACCTTCTTCATCATGTCAGTAGCTAGGTTTTCTCTGCTGTTAGTCAGTCAAGTTCCAGCTAGAGACTCAGGAATACCATCGCACTCGCATGTGGAAGGATTCCTCACTGCCGTTTCTGTAATAATTTTGTTTTACCAGTCAGAGTTTTTAGCCCTAAGCTAAACCGCCGAACTTGGAGATTCAGTGGACCACCCTTAGTCTGGACTCTCCCCTTTGACCTGTTTGGCAGGGGTGACCCTACCAAGAGCCAAAGCATAAAGCCATGACTCCAGCCAACATAGCGCTCTGGATCATTGAGGCAAGCAAGCCTCCAAAACCTATGACAAGGTTGTGGTCTTCTTTGAGGCTTTTGGACACATTTTAAATATAATATTTTAAGTTTGAAATATATTCTCTGCAATTTCCTTACTTTCCATCATTAATTCCCCAATCTTTTCTTCCAATGGGCCAAAGATTTTCATAGCGTCTCTCTTCCCTTTTATATATGTGTTGAACGTATTGCTATCAATTTTTATACTTCTTGTTAGTCTACTTTCATAATCTATCTTTACCCTGCTTATTCTTGTCATCCTTTGCCATCTTCTATGATTCTACAGATTTCCTGAAGTACCACAAATTTCAAAATATTGCATCTTTTATTTTTGTAATTTAATTAGCATAAATGGAATATAGTTCTTGTACAGTATTTATTGCTCCATAGAATATATATTTGTAGAGAGTTTTAAAATATCTTGAGTATCTTATCTTTTAGACTTTCACTTCTCTAAGTACACTTCAACCCATTTTGCGCTCATAGCTTTGTAACTTTTTTTTTAGCTTAAGAATCTTTTTCTGACCTCAGTTTCTGATTCTTGTGCTGAATATTAAATTCTAAATTGTGACTATTGCTCTTTGTCATAGATCCTCTCCAAAGAGACTCTGAATTAATCCTGTCTCATCATAAATGACTAGGTCTAAAATACTTGCTCTAGCTGAGTCACAGAGATATAGACAAGTTGTGTCACCAGGTAAGAACATGCCAGATGGAATATAATGTGAAGAAATGTGAGGTCACCACTTTGAAGCAGAATACAGAAAAGCATAGAATTTGTCAAATGGTGAAAAGCTGGGTAGTATTGATGTTCAGAGAATGTAGGTGTGTTTGAACATAGGCAGCACTGTAATGTAGCGGTAAATGCAACATTACCCCAGCCTGAGGCTCAGAGTTCAGAGTTCAAATCCAAC
This sequence comes from Mobula birostris, assembly GCF_030028105.1. Classification (NCBI taxonomy): domain Eukaryota; kingdom Metazoa; phylum Chordata; class Chondrichthyes; order Myliobatiformes; family Myliobatidae; genus Mobula; species Mobula birostris. Next base: position 66,915,348 of record NC_092380.1, on the reverse strand, counting down.
ACCATCTGTAAAGATTTTATATGTCCTCCCTCTAAAGGCCTGGGTTTCCACCAGGTGCTGCAGTTTCCTCCCACATTCCAAAGACGTACTAGTTAGTAGGTTGATGGTCTTTGTAAATTTTACTGTGATTAGGTTAGGGTAAGTGGGTGGGTTGTTGTTCAGTAAAGTTCATAGGGCTGAAAGGTCCTGTCTTGTGCTGTATCTCTAAGTAAGTAAGTAGATAGGTAGGTAGGTAGGTAGGTAGGTAGGTAGGTAGATAGATAGGTAGATAGATAGATAGATAAGGGTAACTGACAGACAGCATGCAGTTGCAGCATTCCTTGCGGGAAATGGTACGCTAGCCAACATCAAATCAAATCAAGCAATTATTATTCAAACCATACATGGATACAATCAAACAAGACAGAATTCCACTGGGGCAAAGGTGCATTACATACATTCAAAATAGTGAGAGATGGAAAAAAAAAACACATTGTTACACAAGAAAACATATGTATAGTCCAATCCCTGAGTGTCACGCAAATTGATGGTACAGCTTCCAGCAATCCAACCTGTCACTCTACTGGTTGAGCACTGGAGGGCAGCTTTAATAGGAGAGGCCAGCTCCCAACCAAGCACCCATGCCATGACATACCACCTCCAGCCTCTTCTCAGTTGGACTGATTGATTATCGGAGCAGGGCTTATTGCAATTGTAAATGGATTCGATTAAATCACATCGGTGTTTTGTGTATATATCTAAGAAGTGATGTTCTTGACATTGAGGTGTGCAGAAAAGATTCACTGGACTAGTTCTAGGAACGGAGGACTTACTGAATGTGAAGCAATTGAATTCTCAAGAATCCAGAAGAATGAGAGAATCACATCAAAATTTCCTGTATCGTTCAAGAACCCAGCACATTAGCTGAAAAAATAAGGTAGCCTTTTCAGAAAGAAGGAAAATAAATCATACACTCAGGATGTGGCTGGAATTTTATTTTCCCCCTGAATGACTGAAAGCTCAGGCATTCAAACAGAGAGCAATCCGTTTCTGGAAGTTAAGGGCTTGAAGGAATATACTGATAGTGCTAGAAAATAGTGCTGGGGTGAGAAAATAGTCACATATTGATAAATTGCACAGTGCCCTTGAACAGCTGGAAGACTCATTCCTGCTCCAATTTCCTGTTTTATCTTAAAAACACTTCCAAGCAGTAATGAACTGGGAATTTGTTTCATCGTGTCAGTTATCTTTTCTGTAACACCTTCTATGTGTTAATGCAGAGCATGGATTAAAATATGAATGTGGGTATTAATATGTGCAGATGGTCCTAAAAATGCAATACATACCCAAAATTAGCACAAGGGCTTATATGAAACAATTAAGAAGTCCCTTAAATAAAGGCAATGCTTGTCAAAAGTAATGAAATTGGCTCTACATTAAACATGGACAAGGATATGACTAGTGTATCAAAATGAAATAAAAGCATTTCTTGTTTAATTACAAAATCAATTAATTTAATGATTTGAAACGTGATTATTTCAACAATTTATGCTTACTTGAATAGATATCAGTCTGTACATCAAATTAAGGGAATAATTACAAGACTTTGTAATATTACTTTAATATATGCTGGTATAAATTACCTGCTAATACTGCAAAAGCAGGATGACAAAGCTGGCATCTCTGGAGATCCAGAACAATGTGAAATGATTGAAAATACAATTTCTGTTATCGACTCATTCAACAGCAATACACACACTATTCTAGCAAGAAAATGTTTTTTTTAAATTTTTGCTGATTAGTCAATTTCAGGCAGAGAGGCACTTCAAGTGTTGAAGCTGGAGCCAGCATCTCTTGGCTTCAGAAAGGTAAATATGGTCAGGTTTCCTCTATAATCATAGTCAGATGAAAACTGCTCTATTGTGGAATTCTGGTGAGGAAAAGATTTAGCCTGGATTTTATATCCACTCCAAATACTTGGGACCGCTCACTGTCCATCATAAAATATGCACCACTTCTCCATATTTAGGAATATTACTGTTGAGGAAAAGGGAGAAGAGTGTGAAAGATACAGGAGGAGAGCAAGACAATGAAGAATTATGGGTAGGTGATGGCACCAGAATCAAAGTAGAGTTGGGGAAGTACAGTATGCCCCAGTATATTACAGATTGTGCAATGATTATGTGCTCAATGCATGCCATTCCAGCAACTAATGAACTTCCATATACACAGAGTGGCAGCTAAGATTACCTTTTTCACTTTGGTATGTGATATAGAAAAGCAGGACATCATTTAAATGATGCAAGCGTATTTAGTCCAGGAAACACAGGAAGTGCAAAGTTTGAAGTTCAAAGTAAATTTATTATCAAAGTGCATATATATTACCATATACTACCTTGAGATTCATTTTCTTGCAGGCATTCACAGGAAAAAGAAACGTAACCAAAAATTACAAAAAACTATACATAAACAGTCAAAAGCTGACACACAATCAATGTACAGAAGAAGACAAACTGTGCAAATAAATAATACTGAGAACATGAGTTTCAAAGAGTCCTTGAAAGTGAGTCTGTAGATCATAGAATCCATTCAGAGCAATGGTGATTGAAGTACTTAATGCCCGCTCAGGAGCCTGATAGTTGTCGGGTAAGAAATCTTCCTGAACCTGGTGGTCTGGGACCTAAAGCTTCTGTAGTTCCTAGTCCAATGGTACTAGTGAGAAGCGGGAAGTTAGTTTATATATACAGCACATCATTAGGAAGTCAAATGAGTAATAGCCTTTGTTTCAAAAGTAGACACAGCACGGAAGTAGGAAAACCTTACTATAACTGCATAAAGGCTTAGGAAAGAGCACCCCTGGCATTTTGCTTCAATTTGGTCTTTTCCGTAAGGAAGGCTCATCAGATTAATTCCTTGGATGAAAGGATTCATTCTATGAAGAAAGCATGAACAGCTTTGGATTATAGTTTAGAAGAATTAGAGATGATTTTATTGAAAGATGGATGATTCTGAAGGGGCTTGAAAATATTTATACCATGAGTATGTTTCTTCTACTGGGAGACTGTAGACATTATGAGGTATTATGTCAGAATAAGACCAAGGTGGTGAAATCCTCTACCCCAGAGTTATGTTAATGCTGAGTTCTTAAGCATATCCAAGCCAGATATAGACAGTTGGACTAATGGAGAATCTAGTGTTATTGGTGTACAGGTATGTGGAGCAGAGGCCAGAGGACAGATCAACCATGATTTTATTGAATGGCAGAGAAAGCTCAAGAAATTGTACACATTCGCCTCTTCCTTAAGTTCTCCTTACCCAGCACAGAAATACCAATAGAATTGGCACCTGTTGATTTTAAAGTCCTGATTTTGTAGTAAGCTATGATTGTGCAACATGAAAAACCAGACCAGCAATATAAATAGAATGAATGTGGAGGAAAACATTTAGTGGGGAAAGGGGATTTGGTAGGTGAGCAATATCCATTGTCTTCTCAGACAGTCACCACGATGCCAACATTGCACTCCAGTTTATTGGTTTTGAGATGAGATATGGGAAATTCATACATTTCCTCAGAAGGGACAGCTGGGGCCAATGGATAGGTACTTGGCTCATTACTCAGAGAATGCAGACTTTTTGAATGCTCCTTTCCCACTCTGAGTAGATAAGAAACTGATACTGTAATCCCAGGAGTCAGATTAAATGTCATAGTTGTTCAAGGAGGCTTTGCGCACATCCTTATTTTCTCTTTTCCCATCTCCCTCCTAATCTCTTCTCATGACAGAGCTTGGAATAATATATTGGCATAGCTGGCCCAGTGTAGTTGAATGATTGCCAACAGGGCTTCATTGCTGAGGATGTAAGTCTGAGAGGGAATACTAACGCTGGTTTACTTATTTTCGATGCTTCTGCTGACACAGCATTGTTGGTGTTTTTCTAATGCCTTGTGATGTCTGCTATAGGTAATCCACACCTAAGACGGACATGAAAGGGCAGAGATCACTGCGGTCTGGCAGACCAGGAAGGCTTTTGCCAAATCTGAGTACTTGATCTTCAAATACACTTTTGATCAAATGTTGTGCATTGAAAGTGCTGGCGAACTCCATTGTCAACCCATACTAAATCTCCTCAAACGCCTAACGATTGCATCAACATATTAGGCCCCAGATAGATCCTCCGGGAAGTTGACGCCATGGAACTTGAAGCTTCTTTCTACTAACACACATAAAAGTTGCTGGTGAACGCAGCAACTTTTATGTGTGTTGCTTGAAATTCCAGCATCTGCAGATTTCCTGGTGTTTGAGCTTCTTTCTACTGCTGTCTTCTCAAAGAGGAATGGAGTATATGCTCTCCTAACTTTCCCTTTCTTAAGTCAATCCGTTGGCCCTGAGTGTTGTGACACAACTCAAGCAGACAATCTATCTCAGTCCCGTACACCTCCATGTCATCATCAGAGATTTTGCCAACAAAGGTAGTGTCATCAAAAAATCCCTAAACTGCATTTGAGCTGTGTCAAGCCAGACAGTCATGAATGTAGAGAGTAGAGGAGGGGTCTCAGCGTGCATTCCTGAGGTGCACATTATCAGGGAAAAAGAGATGTTACTTCTGATCTGCACCGACTGTAGTCTCTTGATGAGGAAGTCAAGGATCCACTTGCAGAGGGAGGTACACAGGCTCAGGTTTTGAAGCTGATTGTTTAGTACTGAGGGGATAATACTGTTGAACACTGAGCTGTATTCAATAAACCGTAGACTGACATAGGTATTGCTGTTGTCTATCTGGTCCAAGGCTAAGCGGAGAGCCAGTGAAAATGCATCTGCTGTAGTCCTATTATAGTGGTAGGCAAATTTTAAGCAGGTCTGATTCCTTGCTCTCCAATATTATTGCATCAGATGTGAGTTTAGCTGGATGATGGATGTTGAGGCAGCTTACCCTGTTCTTCTTGGGCATTGGTATGATTGATATCCTTTTGAAATAGATTGAAACCTCCAACTGTACCAATGAGAGGCCGAAGCTGTCCTTGAACACTCTAGCCAATTGGTTGGCATAGGTTTTCAGTGCCCTGCCAGGTATGCATCATTGGGGCCTGATGTCTTGCGAGTATTCGCACTCTTTAAGGATGTTATGACATTGGCAGATATGTCTGCCATCTTCATGACATCAGACATTATGTAACAATATTGGCATGTCATTCTGAAAGAAAAGCAGCTCCTTTCACCATCTTAAAGTGTACTTAAGCATCTTAAATGCACTTTTCCTTCTTAGTATATAGACCAACTGACTAAACCGCTCCCACTCACTTAGAGTGTATGAGGACTAATTCACATTTGATTGATCATTAATTAAATTAAATGTGATGAATTGAATGGCATTTAGCATAAAACAAAGAAGACCCATGTTCTATCATTTGTATAGAGTTCAATGATTATGTACAGATGGAATGAGGAAGATAATGTCTGCCTCACCATTAAAGAGACTAGTATTTAGTGCAATTCTCATAAAATCAGACTCTCTTTTTAGAATACATTATAAGAAAAGCAATACTTTACATGACAATAATTTTATTTTCTTCACCTACTATATACAGATATTGCTAGCAAGGTCAACCCTTACTGTTCACCCCTTATTACCCCTTATGTTGCAGAACTACTTCAATTAATAGTCAACCAGCTGAGATGGCCTAGAGTCACAAGCAGGCCAAAAAGGGCAAGGAAGGCAGATCAACCTTGTTTAAAAGAAATGAGTGAATTATTTGGGATTTTATATCAATCTAGTACTAAATTTATTTAATTACTGCAATTTAAATTAGCCTGGTAATGGGTTAACAGCTCAAGCTATTGAGTGGAAGTTCACTAACTATCCATTTTGTTACCAACTTTCACCACTCAGTACAATGTGCCGGGGTGATATTCTTATTCTGAACTCATTTCAGGTCTTCTCCTAGTTCAAGATTTAATGAAAAGGATTAACTCCATTGGTCCTTATTTGACATTAACAATATGCTCATACAGGAGGGATTTCTGTCTATATCTATATAATTAATGCATTGTCATATACTGACCATTAAGGGAATGCCTCTAAAGTATTTGGATTCCTTTAGATATTTACTTAACTTGCTCTAACAAAGACTCATCAAACTTAGTTCACATTCTAAATTTAGCATTTAAATTAGAGCCCAAGTCTGGTGAGGTGCTTAAAGTGATGGAAGCATTGGGCTGTCTCCTTGCTGACCTGGAACTCAACATGATCTCATTGAAGTAGCTTATGCCTATCAAATAAATATGCTACAACACTGGATTGGGTTCTGGAGCTTGATCACTAACCAGTGAATCCTTACTGCAAAATTGCATAGAAGCAGTAATAGCTTTCAAAATTAAGTTAGAAATTTACTGTACTTGAGAAAAAAAATACACATCTTTGGCTAAACAAACGGATAGTGGGCCTTATCATTTTTTTTCTTTCTGAAGACCTAGCACAGACAGGATAAGGCAAATATTCTCCTTTAGTTTTATATCAGCAGTCCCCAACCACCGGGCCGTGGACCGGTACCGGGCTGCAAAGCATGTGCTACCGGGCCGTGAGGAAACGATATGATTTGGCGATATGAGTCAGCTGCACCTTTCCTCATTCCCTGTCATGCACATTGTTGAGCCATTACGCATGCGAGGTCATTACGCACGCGCCATCCATGTCAGCGCGGGAAGGAGATCAACTCCTCGAGCTTGCAAATGACGGCGGGCTGAAAAGTATGTTTGACGTAACATCTCTGCCGGCATTCTGGATCAAAGTCAGGGCTAAATATCCTGAGATAGCCACGAAAGCACTGAAAACGTTGCTTCCATTTCCAACATCATATCGCTGCAAAGCGGAGTTTTCTGCAATGAATGCAATGAAAACTAAATTGTGGAATAGACTAGACATAAGGAACCCCCTTAAAGTATCATTGTCTCCCGTCACCCTTCGATGCACCGTCTTGTTGCAGGGAACAAGTATTCAGCCCAGGGTTCCCACTGTTTCAGCGATATTAGTGTGTTGCAATGATTTTATATGTTCATATGGGGAATATATGTGCTGTGTGTTTAATATCTAAACGTTACTTAAAATGTTATGATGCTATTGACTTATAAGTGACTTATATAACCATATAACAATTACAGCACGGAGACGGGCCATCTCTGCCCTTCCAGTCCGTGCCGAACGCTACTCTCACCTAGTCCCACCGACCTGCACTCAGCCCATAACATTCCATTCCTTTCCTGTCCATGTACCCATCCAATTTTTCTTTAAGTGATAATATTGAACCTGCCTCTACCACTTCTACTGGAAGTTCGTTCAACACTTACTTCAAGCTCCCCTGTCCTCCCTGATAATTGACTTATCACTATATTCCTGCGAGGAAAATATGCGCTGTGTGTTTAATATTAAATTCATTAGATAAAGCCTTTTAGAAATGAAATCAAGTGTATTAGCCACTTATCACCTATATTCCGGTCGTGATTAACACCCGCCACCCACCCCCCCGAACAGAATCGCCAAAAACAATTTGCAGAAAAAAATCAGCACGTCCACGCATCCGCAAGTGACACTTGCGCACTGCTGCTCGTGCAAGGCTTCATGGTCATTGTAGTCTTTCTCTGGGTAAACACAACGTATTTGACTGCTACTGTTGTCTGTTGGAAACCCTACCCCCCCCCCCCCCCCCACCGGGTCGGCCGGTCCGCAAGAATATTGTCAATATTACACCGGTCCGCAGGTTGGGGACCCCTGTTTTATATGATATCGTATTTGTAAGTAGGATGCTGTGCACAATTCTGATTTGATGGAGACAGACGTGAGAAGTACAGACGAACTTCTGAAATGCCCGATTCGCTGCCGCTGCCACTGTGCGATCAAGAATCTCTGGAGGGAAGGCCCCAAAATGCCCAGCTTTGCCTGCTGCTGGCGACCGGGGCTGAGGTTGAAGCGTTCGGCAGAGATGGTGCTTGGTACTCGGTGTCAGAGGGCTGGTCAGAGGCTCGGAGTTTTCGGACAACTCAGAGTCGGACTGTGGTCTGGCATGGCAGGGAGAGTTTTCTTCCTTCTCCCGTCTGCATGAGATGTGGGACTTTCGAAAGACTTTGAACTTTTTTGACTGTGCCCATGGCCTGTTCTTCATCGAGTTATGGTATTGTTTGCACTGTTGTAACTATATGTTATACTTATGTGGTTTTTTTTAGTTCTTCAGTCTTGGTCTGTCCTGTGTTATTATGATATCACAACGAGGAATATTGTATCATTTCTTAATGCATGCATTACTAAATGACAATAAAAGAGGACTGTGTGTCCTCATAATCTAATCTAATCTAATCTAATATGACTCTATGTGGGTGTTGGATATTGCAAGTGTGACTCGCTGTGGTAAATGCCTACTAAACCGCCTGTTCTACATCTAGGCTAAAGTCTGAAGCACTTCATACTGTGGGCATACATTGTGATATTGTGAAGTGCTGTTCTGGTACCAGAATGTGTGCCGTCATTTGCGGGCTGCTCCCAGCATATAGAACCGTAGAACCATAGAAACTACAGCACAGAAACAGGCCCTTTGGCCCTTCTTGGCTGTGCCGAACCATTTTCTGCCTAGTCCCACTGACCTGCACACGGACCATATCCCTCCATACACCTCCCATCCATGTATCTGTCCAATTTATTCTTAAATGTTAAAAAAGAACCCGCATTTACCACCTCGTCTGGCAGCTCATTCCATACTCCCACCACTCTCTGTGTGAAGAAACCCCCCCTAATGTTCCCTTTAAACTTTTCCCCCCTCACCCTTAACCTATGTCCTCTGGTTTTTTTCTCCCCTTGCCTCAGTGGAAAAAGCCTGCTTGCATTCACTCTATTTATACCCACCATAATTTTATATACCTCTATCAAATCTCCCCTCATTCTTCTACGCTCCAGGGAATAAAGTCCTAACTTATTCAACCTTTCTCTGTAACTGAGTTTCTCAAGTCCCGGCAACATCCTTGTAAACCTTCTCTGCACTCTTTCAACCTTATTTATATCCTTCCTGTAATTTGGTGACCAAAACTGAACACAATACTCCAGATTCGGCCTCACCAATGCCTTATACAACCTCATCATAACATTCCAGCTCTTATAATCAATACTTCGATTAATAAAGGCCAATGTACCAAAAGCTCTCTTTACTACCCTATCTACCTGTGACGACATTTTTAGGGAATTTTGTATCTGTATTCCCAGATCCCTCTGTTCCACTGCACTCCTCAGTGCCTTACCATTAACCCTGTATGTTCTACGTTGGTTTGTCCTTCCAACATGCAATACCTCACACTTGTCAGTATTAAACTCCATCTGTCATTTTTCAGCCCATTTTTCCAGCTGGTCCAAGTCCCTCTGCAGCCTCTGAAAACCTTCCTCACTGTCTACTACACCTCCAGTCTTTGTATCATCAGCAAACTTGCTGATCCAATTTACCACATTATCATCCAGATCATTGATATAGATGACAAATAACAATGGACCCAGCACTGATCCCTGTGGCACACCACTAGTCACAGGCCTCCACTCAGAGAAGCAATCCTCTACCACCACTCTCTGGCTTCTTCCATCGAGCCAATGTTTAATCCAATTTACCACCTCTCCATGTATACCTAGCGACTGAATTTTCCTAACTAACCTCCCATGCGGAACCTTGTCAAAGGCCTTACTGAAGTCCATGTAGACAATATCCACTGCCTTCCCTTCATCCACATTCCTGGTAACCTCCTCGAAAAACTCCAACAGATTGGTCAAACATGACCTACCACGCACAAAGCCATGTTGACTCTCCCTAATAAGCCCCTGTCTATCCAAATGCTTGTAGATTCTGTCTCTTAGTACTCCCTCCAATAACTTACCTACTACTGACGTTAAACTCACCGGCCTATAATTTCCCGGATTACTTTTCGATCCTTTTTTAAACAACGGAACAACATGAGCCACTCTCCAATCCTCCGGCACTTCACCCGTAGACAGCGATATTTTAAATATTTCTGCCAGGGCCCCCGCAATTTCAACACTAGTCTCCTTCAAGGTCCGAGGGAACACTCTGTCAGGTCCCGGGGATTTATCCACTTTAATTTTCCTCAAGACAGCAAGCACCTCCTCCTTTTCAATCTGTACAGTTTCCATGGTCTCACTACTTGATTCCCTCAATTCCATAGATTTCATGCCAGCTTCCTTAATAAATACAGACGCAAAAAACCTATTTAAGATCTCCCCCATTTCCTTTGGTTCCGCACAAAGCCGACCACTCTGATCTTCAAGAGGACCAATTTTATCCCTTACAATCCTTTTGTTCTTAATATACTTGTAAAAGCTCTTTGGATTATCCTTCACTTTGACTGCCAAGGCAACCTCATGTCTTCTTTTAGCCCTCCTGATTTCTTTCTTAAGTATTTTCTTGCACTTCTTATACTCCTCAAGCACCTGATTTACCCCGTTTCCTATACATTTCATACAACTCCCTCTTCTTCTTTATCAGAGTTGCAATATCCCTTGAGAAACAAGGTTCCTTATTCCTATTCAATTTGCCTTTAATCCTGACAGGAACATACAAACTCTGCACTCTCAAAATTTCTCCTTTGAAGGCTTCCCACCTACCAATCACATCTTTGTCAGAGAACAACCTGTCCCAATCCACGCTTTTTAGATCCTTTCTCATTTCTTCAAATTTGGCCTTCTTCCAGTTCAGAACCTCAACCCTAGGACCAGATCGATCCTTGTCCATGATCAAATTGAAACTAATGGTGTTATGATCACTGGAACCAAAGTGCTCCCCTATATAAACTTCTGTCACTTGCCCTAATTCGTTTCCTAACAGGAGATCCAATATTGCATCCCCTCTAGTTGGTCCCTCTATATATTGATTTAGAAAACTTTCCTGAACACATTTTACAAACTCTAAACCATCTAGACCCCTAACAGTATGGGAGTCCCAATCAATGTATGGAAAATTAAAATCCCCTACCACCACAACTTTATGTTTCCTGCAGTTGCCTGCTATCTCTCTGCAGATTTGCTCTTCCAAGTCTCGTTGACTATTGGGTGGTCTGTAATACAATCCCACTAATGTGGCCATACCTTTCCTGTTTCTCAGCTCCACCCATAAGGACTCAGTAGACAAGCCCTCTAATCTGTCCTGCCTGAGCACTGCTGTAATATTTTCCCTAACAAGCAATGCTACTCCCCCACCTTTCATTCCTCTGCCTCGATCACATCTGAAACATCGGAACCCTGGAATATTAAGCTGCCAGTCCTGCCCCTCCTGTAGCCAAGTTTCATTAATTGCTACAACATCATAATTCCACATGTCAATCCATGCCCTCAACTCATCCGCCTTCCCCGCAATACTCCTAGCATTGAAATATATACACCTCAGAAGATTTTTACCACCACTCACAACCTTTCTATCAGCGGATTTGCTTAAACTTTCAACATCGTTTATTTTCACCCCAGCCACACTGTCAGCTCTGACAATGTGGTCCCCATTCCCTGCAAATCTAGTTTAAAGCCTCCCCAATAGCACTAACAAACCTCCCTGAAAGGATATTGGTCCCCCTGTAGTTCAAGTGTAACCCGTCTCTCTTGTACAGGTCCCACCTGCCCCAGAAGAGGTCCCAATGATCCTGAAATCTGAAACCCTGCCCCCTACACCAGTTCCTCAGCCACTTATTCCTCCTCCAGAGCATCCTATTCCTACCCTCACTGGCACCTAGCACAGGTAGCAATCCTGAGATTACCACCCTTGAGGTCCTGCTTTTCAACTTCCTACCAAGCTCTCTATACTCACTCTCCAGGACCTCTTCACTCTTCCTTGCTATGTCATTGGTACCGATGTGCACCACGACATCTGGCTGGTCACCCTCCCACTTCAGAATGTCATGCAATCGATCAGAGACATCCTTGACCCTGGCACCCGGGAGGCAACAAACCATCCTGGATTCTATGTCACGACCACAGAACCTTCTATCTGCACCTCTGACTATCGAGTCCCCTATCACTACCGCTCTCCTCTTTTTCCCCCCTCCCTTCTGCACTGCAGAGCCAGACTCAGTGCCAGAGATCCGGCTACTGCAGCTAGTCCCAGGTAAGTCATCCCCCCCAACAGTATCCAATGCGGTATACTTGTTGTTGAGGGGAATGGCCACAGGGGAACCCTGCTCTGCCTGCCCTTTCCTCTTCCGTCGCCTGACAGTGACCCAATTTCCTGTCCTCTGCTCCTTTGGCGTAACTACCTCCCTGTAGCTACGATCTATAATCTCCTCATTCTCCTGAATGATCCGCAGGTCATCTAGCTCCTGCTCCAGTTCCCTAACGCGGTTTGTCAGGAGCTGCAGCTGGATGCACTTCTTGCTGGTGTCGTTGTCAGGGACACCGGAGGGCTCCCTGACTTCCCACATCCTGCAAGAGGAGCATTCCAACATCCTGCCTGGCATTCTCACAGCACTAAACAATCTGAACAAAAAACTTACCGGAACCTACCCTGGCCTCTGCCTGTTCTTGCTGAAGCCTCAGGTTGTTGCTGATTGTTGAGGGAAACAACGCTGTCTGGTTTAATGTACATGTGGCTAATAAATAAATCTATCTAAAAAGTACTGCCACAACTTGTAGAATCTGATCTCACCTTCAGCTGGATGGAGTGAAACTAGATCACTCTACAGAGTGAACTGCTTGGCCAAACTGCTTTTCAGCATGAAGCAGTTGTAAATGTAAAGAAGTATAGAACTGACATAATTTGGAACTGTTGACCTTGGGAGGAATATTTGGTTATGGTCCTTGACATAAGCAGTAATGTATGGATCTATTTCTTTCAGAGCAATGACCACCCCCCTCCCAAGCACTACATATTGATCTGTTGTCTGCACATGCGCTGTTGTCTATGCATGTACATTGCTCTCTCTTTTTTTGCTGCAATGTAAATACACCAGTTAAAGCTATCTCCCATGTGCAGGCTTTTATCGAATATATATCTAATTGTGCACAGACACAACAAGTTGGCGACGAGTACGAACCTGACCATTGCAATATCGTTAGGGAGACTGCAACGAAGGATGCAGCAGAACTACAAAAAAGGAGGTTAGAATGTGAAATGCACAAAATGTCCCTGAATGGTGCAAAAAGCCAAAGGTGTTATCAATGTGGCAAGTCCTCCCATGATGCAAATAACTTGGTTCAAAGACAAAGTTTGCAGAAAGTGTCACAGACAAGGTCACATGCAGAGAGTGTGCAAGGCAGACAAAAACACAAACAAGTGTAAAACCTCAAACATTAAGCAAATGCGTAAAGTTACCAAATGTAAAACAGAATCAGTACGACATAGAGTGTGACAAAGGTGAACTGTCATGCCAAGAACTGCATAGTATTACTGAAGCAGATCACAATATAATATGGATCACAATAGATGTGTCTGGTATAAAACTGAAAATGGAGCTGAATACAGTGTCAGCTTTGTCCATAATTCCAGAGGCTGACTACAACAGACTGTTTTCTAAGATATCATTTGAGAAGATCTCAGTGATGATAAAAACTTACACAGGTGAAAAAGTGTCTCACAAAAGCAAACTGAAAGTAAAAGAAATGTATGGAGGCCAAACATAACAGTTGAAGCTTTATTTATTGAAATATGGAGGACTAGCACTTTACGGACATGAATGGTTGAAAAAAAATCCAACTAGACTGACAATCAGTCAAAGCTCGCAGTGTGACATCAACAGGCAATGGCAGCCCAAATGGTAGCACCATCCAGAAGCCAGCACATCTGCTTAATGCTAATGAGAAGGTGTTTGAGAAGGGAATTGGTAAACTCAAAGGCATGAAGGCCAGACATGAACTGGATAAAACAGCAACATCAAGATTCCATAAAGCGTGCCCAGTGCCTTACGCTGAACTGTAGATCTTAGAGGCATCTGGAATTCTCTTCAAGGATGAGTGGTGTGATTGGCCCATGCCCATTGTCCCAGTGATCCAGGAAGGGAAGGCTGGAGCTATTCGCATATGTGAAGATTTCAAGGTGAGTATTAACCCTGTGCTGCGTACTGTGCAGTATCACCTGCCACGAACAGAAGGCATTTTTGCATCTTTGGCAGGTGGGGAGAGATTTTCAAAGATTAACTTGTCACAAGCCTATCTACTTGTACAAACGGAGATTGAGGATCAAGCAGGAAGCTCCTCACAAGAGAACGTTCCAGTGTAATTGTCTCATCTTTGACATCACATCAGCTCCAGCAGAGTGGAGGGGTGAGGGAGGGGAGGGAACGTCGACTCAGACCATGAGAGGCCTGCATCGGGCATTTTCATGCCTTACAAGGCACAGATTGGAAGTCTGTGTGGGGCGCCACTCCTCGCACAGACTAGAGCAACATGAGATTAAATGCCTTGCTGAAGAGCACAAACATGCTGCCACAGCTGAGGCTTGAACTAGCGACCTTGAGGTAACTAGACGAACACCTTAACCACTTGGCCACGTGCCCAACACAAAGAGAAATGGACCAAATGCTCCAAGATATCCCAGGAACACAATTTTACCTCAATGACATCATCGTGACTGGTAAAAATGATGGAAAGCACTCCAGAACCTTGGTAGAGCACTTACCAGGCTGAGTGAGTATGGTCCGTGCTCAAAGAGAGAGAAATGTGAGCTTTTCTGGAGTGAGGACTCATATTATGGCCATGTCATTGACAAGCATGGCTTGTATAAGTCGTAAGAGAAGAATGAAACAGTGCTACAGGCACAGAGCATACTTGGACCTTATAAACTATTACCACCGCTTTCTCTAACAGTTCTACAGTGCTGCATCTATTGAACACCGTTACAAACAGGAGCAAAGTGGGAATGGTCAGAAATATATGAAAAAACATTCAAGAAAACAATAAGACTTATAACATCTGATGAACTGTTCACCCATTATAGCCCATTCCTGCGCGTCAGACTGATGTGTGATGTGTCCCCTTATGGCATTGGAACCATTTTGTCACACCTTATGAAAGATGGATTTGAACGCCCGATTGCATTTGCTTCAAGATCACCGACGAGCGTAGAGCGCAATTACACACAGATTGACCGAGAGGCCCTTAGTCTGGTATGGGGAATAGAGAAGATCCACCACTACATCTACAGATAAAAGTTTACGCTAGTGACAGATCACCAGTCCCTTGTGTCAATTTTCAATCCCAGGAAGGGAACCTCATTGGCGACTGCTACCCGATTGCAATTTTGGGCATTTTCCTAGGAGCCCACTCCTATGACATACAGTTCAAGGGTACCAAATAACAAAGCGACTCTGATGGCTTATCACTTCTTCCACTATTGGCAACTGAAGAAGAAAAGTCTTAATACTGTGACCCAGCAGAAGTGTTCCACACTGCATTAGTGGGCAGTTGCTGGTAACAAATTCTGAAATACAAACGAAATAAGGTATGACCTGATATTGTCAAAAGTCTGTGAAATCACCATCCACGGATGGCCAGCTCATGAAAACCCTATGTTTCCATAATTCTCAGCGAGATGATACCAACTAATGGTATGTCAAAGAACGCTGATATGTGGTTCTTGTGTTGTGGTTCTCTCTAAACTGTGCACCAGAGTGTTAGAAAATCTGCATGAAGGACACCTAGGCACAGTCAAGATGAAGAGATTCACACAGAGCTATGTGTGATGGCTGGGAATAGATAAACAGATTGAAGATTTAGCCAAAAGCTGTTCAGGATGACAGAAAAGTTCAAAATGCACCCCCACAGGCACCAACACACCCACGGGAGTGGCTGTTGTCACCATGGCAAAGAGTACATATTGACTTTGCTGGGCCATTCATGGGCTCTGTGTTTTTGGTTGCTGTGGATGCTCTTTCGAAGTGGCCTGAGGTCATACCAATGAAGTCAACCACCCCAGCAAAGACTGTCTCCGGTCTGAGGACTATCTTTGCCAGAAATGGCCTACCTGAACAAATTGTGAGTGACAATGGACCACAATACATTTCAGAAGAATTCCAACTATTCATGAAGAAAAATGGCATCAGACATTTCGAGTCAGCTCCGCAGCACCCAACAACGAATGGGTTAGCTGAAAGGTTTATCAAAACTTTCAAGAAGTCCATTAAAGTGATGGACAAGAAGGACATTTCTCTACAGCACAAGGTGGACTAATTCCTATTTGTGTATCAGAACTCTATTTGTGTGAAGACAAATCAAACACCTGTAATGCTGTTCATGAACAGGAATCAGAGATCTTACATCGACCTCCTGAAACCAGACCTGTGGAGGGAAGTGCAGAATAAACAGTTCAGTCAGTTACCAAGTGAAGCAGCAAGGAGCTTTGAGTTTGGACAGTAAGTCCTAGTTTATGATTACTGAGAAGACAAGTGGACACCTGGTAGGACAGCTACAAGAAATGGACCAGTGATGTACACAGTGGATATTGGAAATCAGACATGGAGACATCATGTCGACCTGATACTGGATGCTCAATTGAAGAACTTAGCCAGGTCGACTGCATCCAACAATATGGACACATTACAGTCACTGGATTTACTTCTCAGTGATGATGTCACTGACAGCAACGTGACACAGGAAACCAAGAATGTTATCCTAGTCAGGACACTTACCAAACCCAATGCCATTCCACAGGTCCAAGGGCACGAGAATGTTATCGTTGACAAAACACCTGCCAAACCTAATACCATTCCATTGGTCCAGAGGCACAATTCTGAAAGAAACGGACCATTACCCAAAAGACTGAACCTTTAGATCTGTGAAGTTAGTTGTGGACTATTATTGTGAAAGCATATTTATTTGGAATATGGATTTATGAAATGGAAATTGAATGCTTTGTAAATTTACAGTTTTATGTTGCATTAATCTCCAGGGGGAGGAAGTGTAATGTATAGATTTATTTGCTTTAGAGCAATGACCCCCTTCCCAGCATTACCTTTTGATCTGTTGACCATGCATGCCCTGTTATCTACACTTGCACATTGCTCTCTCTCACTGCAATGTGATTACCCCAGTTAAAGCCACCTCCCATGTGTGTGCTTTTATCTAATATACACGTAGCTGTGCACAGACACAACATAAACTTACCTAGTATTTTTAATTGCCTATTCCAAAAAATCAAGTAGTTGTGTTTCCAAAGGATTCAGGATTAAACAACTTTTTTGCCAAGTGCCTCCAGTCATTATCAGAGATTCTTTGGAACAAAATAGGAAAGCTTCAAGAACACAGACCATCAGAAGTCACTTGACAGCCTTTTGGCAAGATCTTAGTGTCAGCTTCTTATGGCCTTGACACTGTTTCAAGCTCGATGTGCAGAAAAGTCCCTGCAACCATAGGGCCAACGTGGGAGGTAACTACAAAAGGAGCAAGTTGCTATGTAATCTAGTTCATATGTTTTTACAGCCTCACCATAACTTCATGGTGCATAAAAACATGATTCTGATTACATGCAAGAAATTAGATTGCTTAATTCTTGTCCACAAGACTCATGAATGGTATTTCAGAAAATGCCCTATGAATCAAAAAGTACTGACACAGGTATGAATGAAATTTTACTTCTATTCAGGAACTTTCATATTAAAGCATTACATATCACATTGGAGACTGAATATGGGAAATATGGAATGAAAAGATATGTATCTGCTCCATCAAACTATTATTTACATAGGCTGTGTTCAATATGCCCTATCAAAAACACTATCCCAAATGCTGCTAAATGCCAACTTCTGTCTCAATATTTTCAGATCTTTACAATCTTTTGAGAAAGCAAAAATGGAGCTATCTGGGCTGTCTCTTGCCATTAAGAGAGAACAGACTTTGTGATTAACAGGAAAGAAAGATTTTGTAAAGGTTGTTTACAAAGCTCTAAAAGCATGTCCTGCTTCAGCTTGAAGGTTAAATGACTCTGAATCTGACTGAATACAAACACCGAGGAAGCGGAACAGCTTATTTCCCTGTCACCCTCCTGGAGCAGACAAGCCATAGGACAAGGCAAACTCATTAGGAAGGAAAGGAATGAACAAAGGACATGAAATGATGTGCTCCTGCTTCCATTCTTGAAGTCTTCCAGATTGCCTTATATTTCTCTTCACTTAGGGAATGTGGGGATTGGCCTGCATTTCAAGCTGAAATATTGTTGCCCTGTTATAACTTGGAGCACCATTTGTTGGTGGTGAAATGTCATTGTACTCACTCCCCATGTATCTCTAGCTGGTAGAGCTCCCAGAGTTTGAAAGTGCTGGTAACTGCAGCATAATCTGTCATTGGTGGAAGGAGAAAAGTGTGGATGCATTGCATGACACTTACTCCTTGAAGCTGAGGATGTTCTTTAGTGTTGGTACTTCTATGCTCCTTACCTTATGCTCATGACTCGTGGAGTGTAGATAAATGACAGAAAGTCACCGAAGAGTCAGGGAGTGAGTGCTCTGCTGGAATAGACCTGCCTTCTGAACTCTAGTGACCAAGATATTTATGTTGGTAGTCAAGTTCAGCTTCTAGTTTATGGCTACCCGCAGGATATAGTTAAGTGATTATCTCTTATCTCTTACTAGAAGTAGTGATTAGCTGGCTCATTGCTCTTATTAACCCTTATCAACATCTTGATTAGATTTTTGCTGCTTAAGGAACAAACTACTTCATTTTGAATAGATTGTGAACTAAACTGAACATGAGCGAATGTATCTACTTCTGACACAACAACAGGGGAGTTCAATGGCTCAATTTAATATCAGACGATGTATACAGTTTACAACCTGCAATCTTTACTCTTCACAGACATGCACAAATCAGAGAGGAAAAAAACCCTAAGAATGAATGACAGAAAAACAGAACCCCAAAGCCCCCCGCTCCCATGCACAGGCAGCACCAAAAGTATTAACCCCCCCAACTTACTCAGCAAAAGCATCACCCCCCCCACCAAGTACCCACCATGCAGAGACCATGATGTACAGTCCATCAGAAGCTACTGTCCGTCAACAACTCAAGAGGTCTCTCTCTCTCACTAACGAGGGAGAAAGAGATATCGCTCCTGCTACAACGAAGGGGGAGGCCAACTGCTCGCTGTTTCAATGTGACAATCTTCATCATCACTTATTTGAGTCCCCTTGACTCAAGAATCAACAAACTCTCTCTCACCATTGAGAGAGAGAGAGAGAGAGAGAGAGAGAGAGAGAAAGAGAGAGAATGAGAGATCTATCAAGTGCAGAGGCCTCCAACATCCACACTGGCTGCCTCGATGTTTCAACCTCCCTTGTGGCTTCAGGCAGCGACTTTGGCTAGGAATCGGATTGTCTTCAGGACCACATCCCGAAGGCACACGTCTTCCAAGCTGCTCCAGGAGATCACGAAACGCTGGCTGCTCAGTGAGTTCCAAAGAGCGAGAATCCACTGCCCGTGAAGAACATAATTTGAGCACAGCTGTAGATCATGGACTCCAACAGGGAAAAAGGAAACATGAGAACAAGAGATTTAAACTATTTCACAGATGAAATGGGAGAAGTCACCCAGGTCCACAAAAACCATGATGCCATGGTTTCTGAAACAGCTCAGCTGAAAGCTGGGCCTGGTTCCTATCCTATCCTGAAGAATTCCTCAGGAGGATATACAATTTTCCACAGTCATTCCTGCCTCTGGCCATCAAACTTTACTACTCTTCCCTTGGAGGGTCAGACACCCTGAGCCAATAGGCTGGTCCTGGACTTATTTCCTGGCATAATTTACATATTAATATTTAATTATTTATGGTTTTATTACTATTTAATTATTTATGGTGCAACTGTAATGAAAACCAATTTCCCCGGGGATCAATAAAGGATGACTATGACTATGGCTATGACTATTTTGCAATTACAGCTATCTTCTTTTGTGAACTGTATTCATCAGATTACAACTGACCCCAGTTTCACTCAGGCTCCTTCATTGACTCACTTGCACAAGTGATGCTTTGATATCTGGCTGACATGAAGACAGTTCATTCTTACTGCTATTCTGTAATTTTGGCATCTTTAACATGTTTGAACCTAGACTACCCTGAGATCTGAAGCAGCATGGTCTTGCCTGGAACTAGTGAGCGGCCAGTAGCAGCAGAGAGGAAGTTCCTCTGATACAAGGCTGACAAAAATGTTCAGCACCGTTTTTAATAACAGAGAGAGGAAGGTAAGGCATAAACAGATTGGGTTTTCCCTTCTTTCAGTTAATAGCAGAAAACTCAACAATTTTCTACGTCATTGATTAAATGTCTGTACCGCATGGTTAGAGGCTGGAAGCTTTTCTTGGAGCAAAAGTCTTCACTGCAAGTGAGATATTACTGGGGTTCCTAGCCTTTACTGTTTTCTGATTTTACCTAGGGTGAATCACATTGGATAACAGCCAGTTTCTGTTAAGATGGGTACTTAAGGATGGAGCTGAGGTGGATCATCTGCACAATAAATTTAGCTGAAAATGTTCACAAATCCTACAATGATCGACTGTTTGGTTTATGACAGAGAACATTTTGGAAAACGAGATTGTATTTTGGGAAACGCCTTTTCATGTCATTTGCACAGCATGCTACAGTGGAACAATTTGATTCTGCTCATTATTATTTTCATAGCTTTAAACCTTTGCCTCCACATTTTTATTTCCAGTGCATGGCAATATACCATTAATGGAAAATGAAATATTGTACTCTCTTCCCATTCATGAATAAGTAGCATTCTGTGTTTCCATGCCTTGCAGGAAACAAACTATGTTTTTCTAATTATCCCCATGAGATATAAACCTTTACATTCTCCTTTCTCCTGAAACTAGTCTGGGTTTGTCGCCTTTCTCCCCGAAGAACTTTTCAATTCTCCCTTTATTTCCATTAGACCTGGAGAAACACTTGAATCTAGTGCCACCAGACAGCATTTTGTTTACCGATGTACATGAGCTTCATTTTCACAAGATGCAGTACATTTGGAAGTTTTGGACAGTATTAGTTATAAAATATTCATAGCTACAGTATTTTGATGCAACTTTTAGCTTTGCTTTGAGGTGTAATCTTTGCTCTTTAGCATTGGCATATCTATCCACGCTTTAGAAAAAGTTACATTTATATCAACGATAAGTTCCTGTCAAGTAAAAAAAAACTGTAAGCATTTATGAACTACAAAACTCCTTACCAGTTTAAAAAGACAGTTCAACAATGTACAAAAATATCAGCCAGTTGATATCCTTGTCTCAAAAAGGAACCGAGAAAATTAATATGAATTGAATCCTTTCATGGCAATACAATGAATACAGCTAGAATGAGAAGCCATGTATTTTTTCTACTTGTTTGTTTGGCATTGACAACATTAACCCTGGTCCTGTCAGTCACTGACCCACTCAGCTCTGTAGAATTCATGCCCATTCTACCTGCTAGCAGAATGATTTCACAGACCAACAGCTTTCAAATGAAAGTTTACAATTATTTCTTCCGATCATATGAAGAAAAATGGGACCCTTTGAATGCATCATATTTAAACTGAACATTCATGCCCTGAAGTTCATTAAAAAAAAATACTGAGCCCTTAATTCAAAGTCGTCAGATATTTAATTCTCTTGTTGTTCATCGATGTTCTTTGAATTTCCACCAGTTTCATGCTTTGTTGGAACAATTATTACAGTGGAAATAGAATTTCAGTGAGTGCCTTTCATCACCTTGGGACATTCCAAAGCATTTGAATATCTGTGAAGTGCTCTTAAACTATGATTAGTGTTACTTTATAAAACAACTACCTGCAATTGTGAATGTTAGACTATCTGCAGCTTTCAGTATCTTTTATTCTTGTATAATCCAGGTTAATTTTGAACACAATAATGCCTGTTTCTAATTGTAGGCATGAATGGATACACTTAAGCTTATTGAGGCCTTGCATTGGATAGAACCCTCCGGAAAAAGTGAGGAGATCCTAGCATAGTAATCCAGCTCTGTTTGTGGTGTATTTCACATTTCCCACAATGTTGCAAGATTGCTATGTGCAAGAAATGGGTTCTGCACAAAACACAAAATGGCTCAATATCAGGAGATACCAGGAGTATATAAAGTCTGCTGGTTCCTCCTGTAGCAGATGTGCAATGTGCCTGAAAGAAGTGTTGAGTATCCTTTGTGAAGTTAATCCATTCTACGAGGGATTACTGAGTGGTTGATTACACAATTGCCCGATAATGCACAGGAGGTTCAAAATGTCCCCCTTACAAGGAGTAAGAGGGACATTCTGAATTCCCTCTACCTTTGGTCTTTAACCTTTCAGACTTTCTACCTCTGGACTTTAACCTTCAGCTTTGCCCTCCAGACTTTGCTAACCTCTGGGCATTGACCCCAGGGCATGGGCATAACGGAAAAGAACTTACAGGATATCCTGTAACAACCACTCAGTGTACTTTCCAATTCTTAGTGAGTTCAGGTTGTGATGGGAAGAGGATGCATTAATTATGTGAGGGTTCAATCTGAAGTCTAGTAGATGCTGCAGAATAGCAGAGACAACTCTAAAACTAATATCTATGACTATATAATGTTACATATTTTGTCATCTACAGTATTTGACAGAAATTTCTAAATAAATGCATCATTGTCTTGAAAAAAATCATAATTTATTGGCTATATTCCCAAACAATGGTGTTAGATAGCATTTGACAGTCAATTGTGTTTCTATTTCAAGCAAATGATTTAAGTATTTATAATTTTGTTTATTTTCAAAAATATACAGTTTTGAATAAATTGACAGGTATAGGGTGGAGCCCACTGCCACAGAAAATCCATTTGCCCTACGAGGAATCCAGTGATAAAAGACAGTTTTGCTGGGATTTCCCATCTTTGCACACGGAATCATCCTTCTGAATCCATCCCACTCAGATCAAATGCAAAATTTGAGACTCATTAATCTAAATTTGAGGTCTATAGGTTATGAAAAGGAGAAAAGGGAAGTTTTTTTATGCAATGAATTTGCTTTAGCTTTAAAATTTTCTTAAGTGCGGTTGTGGTTAATAGATATTTTCCCTCTATAAATGTATAACTTTTATGCGTACAAAGCATGAAGAGGCCACTGGGCTGCTTAAACCTGCTTGTCATTTAATTAGACCATGGTTGATCAGACTGAAACTTTACTCTGCATTCCTGTCTACCCCAGTGACATTTCACTTCCTCACTCCACTAGCTATCAAGTAACTATCCATCTCTGCCTTAAAAATGAAAGATTCTGCTTTCTTTAACCCGTGAAGTTGAGAGTTCCAAAGACTAATCATATTCTGAGAGAAAAGAAAACCCCACCTCTCTTAAATGGGAAACCCCTTACTTCTCAATAGGAAACTCTAATTCTAGATTCCCTGATCAGAGGAAACATCCACTCCTTAGCCAACACGTCAAAGCCCCTTAGGATCTTGCATGTTTCAATCAAGTACACTTTGATTCTTCTAAACATCACGCCTAGCCTATCCAACCATTCCTCATGAGAGAAGTTTACGTTTAGTAAAACTTTTCTAAGTGCTTCAACATCCTTCCTTAAACGAGCAGCCAGTACTGCACGCAAAACTCCAGATAGAGCAATGTCAATGTCTTGTATATCTGAAGTACAGTCTTCCTACTTCCACTTTCAGCCTCCCTAACAATAAGCAAAAATACACACAAAATACTAGAGAAACTCAGCAGCTCAGGCTGTTAAAATGAAGGGATGTGGTCTGAAACATTGACTGCTTATTCCTCTCTATTGATGCTGTCTAACCCGCTGAGTTCTTCCAGCATTTTGTGTATGTTACTCTGGATCTCCAGCATTTGCAGAATCCCTTGTATTTATGGTTTTGTTAATAAATAATAACATTCTGTTAGCTTTCCTAACCACTTTTTGTACCTACGGTATATCCTCCCCTATTGCAGATCCTGCACTAGGACTGTTGAATCCCCATACATCCCACAGCTCTGTAATTTTTCAGTATTTGGGTGATTCATTTCCTTTTATTATTATTATTTTCTTGCCTAAGTAGACAATCTTGCATTTTCCCCAATAAACTTAATTTGCCCGATTTTTGTTCACTTTCTAAACCTATCTCTGTCCTTATTTTACCCACTCATGTTCTCTCCACATTGTATTTTCCTATCTTTTTTCTGTTATTGGCATAGTTACCAAGCATACCATCAGAGCCTATATCTACTGCACAAAGTTAAGGTCAGTGACAATCGCTATTGCACGTCTGGTAAAAGACTCATTTACATGTCCTGTTGGCCAAACAGTCTGCTGTGCATGTTGATACAGTATTTCCTACACTCCAAGCTTTTATCTTCTGCTGTAACTTATTTAATAACTTCTGAAATATACTTATCAAAAATTCCCTTTTATCCTCAGCTCTTCATACTTCTTCAAAGAACTGCAATAGCTTGGTCAAACATGTGTTCCCTTTTGCGGAACCATGCTGATTATTCCTGATTACTGTGAAATTTTCCAAGTACCCTGCTCTAACATCTTTATTAATCTATATACTACTAAAACTCTCATGCTCTGTCTGTCTGTTTGTCTGTTTGTGACCTCCAATTAGCGCAAATGGTGCATTACAGCAGCACTTTTTTTGGCTAATTCAAATTAAAATGCGCTAACTTACAAAATGCAGGCAAAGTTCAGGGTTATATGTTCGTATAAAATTGCTCATTCGCCAGAAATCAACAGGTTGCCTTTCACCCGAGACCCGATCGGCCATCATGGAAATCGGGATGCCACAGCCCGACACATGCACACGACCAGCCTTAGCAGCTTGGAGGCTTTGGTGTTACTGCTTCCTATCTTCTATCAAGCATTAGGGTAAAAATATATGGATAGCCTAATTATGCCGCATGGAAAGAGAAGGGGGACAATATGGTCAAGAGATGACACCAAACATCGTTGGGAAGCGGCAAGGAGAGGGAGAGAACAACAATTGGATGAGGCCAGGGCCGCACGACTCCTGGATCAATGAGTCAGGACAAAAAAGATGAGAGAAGACGAGACAGAGGAGGACAGGCATGCACGTCTCCAAAATGATGACCAATAGGCACAGACAGAGGAGAGAACAAGAATCCGATCAGGCCAGGGCTGCACGACTCCAGGATCAGAGAGAAAGAACAAATGGTAGAAGTGATGAAGAGATGAAGGATGAAAGGGCTGCGCATCTCCAGAATGACAAAGACAAGCAGAGAAGGAGGAGAGAGGAAAATACAGAGGAGAAGAGGAAAGATCAACTTGAGAATATGCGGCACAGAGTAATTATTGCGAGAGTTGCTGAAGACGACAATGGCCGCTTTCGAGGACAATACCTCGGCAGAGAAAGAGCAAGGCAAAATGCACGACTCGTATGCCGTCACATTTCTGCTGATGTTGGTTTGATGACCAGAGTATGCCCTCACTGTCGTGCCTTCCTATTCACTGGAGAAACTGTTCATTTCTGCTGTATGAAGGGAAAGGTCAGGATAGGCGATTTGCAGCCTCTACCTGATGAACTCAATTTGTACAGCAATGATGAACCTATTGCAAACGAGTTCAGGAAGAACATCAGACAATACAATTGCCTCTTCCAAATGAATCCTTTGGTGCCAAAGAAGTAATTCTAACTAGGAATGGATGGAATCCTTCTGTGATTATTCAAGGCCAAATCCATCATTACATTTAATTCCAGACCTGACCCAGCAAGCCCGATTCCTTCAAATTTACTTCATGGATATTTAATGTTCATTCTGGTGACATATTTGTCTTGCTATGCATCTTTCTTCTTTAATAAGCTGAGTTTTTCTTCTTTAATTTCCAAATCAAAGAGATAGCAATAGCATTCAG
Organism: Mobula birostris; assembly: GCF_030028105.1. NCBI lineage: Eukaryota > Metazoa > Chordata > Chondrichthyes > Myliobatiformes > Myliobatidae > Mobula > Mobula birostris. The sequence goes on along the minus strand of NC_092380.1, from coordinate 66,889,549 downwards.
GAAAATCTAATGTTCATTCTGGTCACATCAGACTGCACTACCCTGCTCTCAATGGGTGCCCCAATGGGTCACCCTGTTGTCTAGTAGCTACTAAACTTTCCCTGTGACAGATGTTAACATATCTGTAGTTTCCTGCTTTTTGTTTCCCTTGCTTCAAGAATACAGCAATTGTGTTTGCTCTTTCTGACTGATGAAACTTTCCAAAATCTTAGGAATTTTGGAAATTAAAACCAAAACTTACCTTTCTTACTCATCACCCCGTTATGACCTTTATATGAAATCCACCAGAACCCAGAGGCTTTTTATCCCACAGCCCCAGCAATTACCGCTGCTCTGGTGATTATAATTTTCTTTAGTTTTTCACTCCTTTCCAATTCCTGATTTGCAGTTATTTCTGGGATTTTAGCTATATCCCCTATGTTGAATCATGATGCAAAACACTTGTTTAATTCATCTACCACTTTCTTAGTTTTCTATTATTAATTCTGCAGTCTCACTTCCTAGAAGACCAGCATTCACATTATTACATTTTCTTTTTTAAGTATCAACATAGTTTCTGATGTTATATTTCTGACTACCATTATCTTTAATTGTCTACCTTTAAATTACTTTCTTCAATTTTAACAGTTTTTAAATGCCTGATAGTTAGAGATTGTTTGCATTCATGATAGGTACAACACAAGATGAAGCTCCATCCTTGTCTTTGCTTTCTATCAAAGCTTGTCAAGGTCACATCAGGGGCTGGATACCATTTTATGCAGTTGACCGCTGTTGCTGTCAGGACATAACTGTCCAACCTGAGGACATGACAGTCTAATGGGATAGGCTCTTGGCCTTTGTCCCACGTAAGTGCTGGAGCTGTCACTGGATGACAGGGTGGTCCAGCAAATCACGCAAGAGGTTTTCTAACCTTTTAGTCCTGAAGTTGACAGTACAATGAAGCATGTTATTTCACAGATTGAATATCCAGCTTCAAATTCTAAAAATTGCTTTCAAAGACTATTAATAAAGATATTTTGGGAACTATTTGTTCATTATTAAAATCAATTCAATTTTCTTGCAGCTTTTTTCAGAACTATTCAATCTTTCTCTTGGGCTTCATAAATAACCAATAAACTATGTTAATAGAAAAGTGCTATTGGCCTATTCTGTCAGGAGGTTTGAACGATATTTCAAAAGCTCTCATTTAGTCAAACTGATTACATGAAATAATAATAGCAAATAAGTTTCAGAATTCAGTCTCATGCAAAAGGAAGGTGAATTAGAGAAAGGATTGTTCAATCTTCTAAAGCAAGTTGTTGTTTTTGATAACTGTTTTGTAGAACATATATATGAAAAATTTCAATGAGTTTTAAGTAATGCTGTGAGACAGTTTCTGTGGTCAGCATAGGAACTGCCTGTTCTGACATGCAATATATCAGGAGCTGGGTGCATATGATACTGTATAGAATAAAATAATTCTTTATTATATAACTTGTGTAGTAAATCTGAATTAGCTGGTTTACTCCATAAATATGGGACCAGTATAGAAGAAAGGGAAAAACACTGTTTGCCGTCCTTTTTGGCACGAAGAGCAAACAGAAAAAGTAATCCATCTGTGCCTTACTAGAGAAGTGAATGATAGTATGAAATCAATGGAAGATCCTTAAAATGTTACCAAAAAGAACAGTAAGCATCTTGCCTGAAGCCTAGCACTCCTGCTATGACATAGACCACTGATAGTAACTCGCCAGAGTCCTCTGTCCTGGGACAGTTGCTAGATGAAGATTCTTGCTCTCTCAGGGATGAGATATTTGGAGCTTCTGGTGGCATTTCTGTACTCTCGGTTTTTATGGGATGGGGTTGCTTGCCCCACGCACAGTCCTACTCCTTTTGCAGCTAGCTTGGGGCCATTAGCAGTAAGTGTGAGGATTGGGAAAATTTCAAAGTTCTGCAAAGAGCAAAAAACTGAGGGGAAAGGAATTAGAATGTCATAATAATCTAGTGAGGATATTCTGAAGAAATTTCAACAGATATGAAAAAAAAGAAAAAGATTATGTGCAAAAGAGATTCTGAAGATGCTGGAATCCAGAACAACATATAAAAATGCTGGCGGAACTCAGCAGGTCAAGCAGCGTCTATGGAAATGAACAGTCAATATTTCAGTCCTGAAGGTGGGTCTCGACCTGGAACTTCGACTGCTCATTTATTTCCATAGAAGCTGCCTGGCCTGTTGAGTTCCTTCAGCTTTTCTGTGTATTGCAAGACATTACATAAATGGTTTACAGAATGTGTCAGGAGAAATTAGGTTGGAAATAACAAACAAATATATTGCATTTGTGTTCTTGGAAGAAGACACTGAAAAACTATTGGAAATAGTGAGAACAATATGTTGCAGTGAAGGAATTGAAAAAAAAATAGCACTGATTTAAAAAAATAGTATTGGAGAAGGTAATTAGATTAAAAGTTAGTAAATTTCTGGATTCCAGTGTGACTTTGAAAATAGGAACACAGGCTGTTTTACTTCAAAAGTCCATAGTTTCTAAAGCAGATCTCATAAATCGTAAGGCTGAAAGATGTATCATAATTATTTATGAAGGGGGGTGAAAGAACACAGGGACTTACAGAGCAATCAGTTCAATAATAGGCACAAGTCCTTGTATCTGTTATTAAGGACAAGGAAAACAGTGCACAAAGGAGTAACAATAAGATCCTACAAATATTCATGGATTTATTACATAGTTTTACTTGACCATTCTGTTACAGACTTATTAGGAGTGTAATTAGAAGAATAGACTAGGAAAAGTCAATGGATATGATTTGGGCTTTCAAGAAGTGCCTCATGAGGAATTAATAAATTAATAGAAGGCTAGGAATTGGCCGGCTGGTGGCATAGTGGCATTAGAAACATAGAAACATAGAAAATAGGTGCAGGAGTAGGCTATTCGGCCCTTCGAGCCTGTACCGCCATTTATTATGATCATGGCTGATCATCCAACTCAGAACACCGCCCCAGCCTTCCCTCCATACCCCCTGACCCCCGTAGCCACAAGGGCCATATCTAACTCCCTCTTAAATATAGCCAATGAACTGGCCTCAACTGTTTCCTGTGGCAGAGAATTCCACAGATTCACCACTCTCTGTGTGAAGAAGTTTTTCCTAATCTCGGTCCTAAAAGGCTTCCCCTCTATCCTCAAACTGTGACCCCTCGTTCTGGACTTCCCTAACATCGGAAACAATCTTCCTGCATCTAGCCTGTCCAATCCCTTTAGGATCTTATACGTTTCAATCAGATCCCCCCTCAATCTTCTAAATTCCAATGAGTACAAGCCCAGTTCATCCATTCTTTCTTCATATGAAAGTCCTGCCATCCCAGGAATCAATCTGGTGAACCTTCTCTGTACTCCCTCTATGGCAAGGATGTCTTTCCTCAGATTAGAGGACCAAAACTGCACACAATACTCCAGGTGCGGTCTCACCAAGGCCTTGTACAACTGCAGTAGTACCTCCCTGCTCCTGTACTCGAATCCTCTCGCTATAAATGCCAGCATACCATTCGCCTTTTTCACCACCTGCTGTACCTGCATGCCCACTTTCAATGACTGGTGTATAATGACATCCAGGTCACGTTGCACCTCCCCTTTTCCTAATCGGCCACCATTCAGATAATAATCTGTTTTCCTATTTTTGCCACCAAAGTGGATAACTTCACATTTATCCACATTAAATTGCATCTGCCATGAATTTGCCCACTCACCCAACCTATCCAAGTCACCCTGCATCCTCTTAGCATCCTCCTCACAGCTAACACTGCCACCCAGCTTCATGTCATCCGCAAACTTGGAGATGCTGCATTTAATTCCCTCATCCAAGTCATTAATATATATTGTAAACAACTGGGGTCCCAGCACTGAGCCTTGCAGTACCCCACTAGTCACCGCCTGCCATTCTGAAAAGGTCCCGTTTATTCCCACTCTTTGCTTCCTGTCTGCTAACCAACTCTCCACCCACACCAATACCTTACCCCCAATTAGTACTAGATTTTGAGGTGAATGGTTCTGGGTTCAAATCCAGCTTGTCCCTTGCACACTTTCCATCTGTGCTAGGTTGAGCACTGAACTAGCAACTGTGCTTTTTTGTGAAAAGCAGACAGATACTAAGGATAAGGCAAAAAAGCTGCCCAATGCCCAACAAGGAGCAAAAACAAACAAAAACAACTGGACTAGGAATAAACGGGTAATTTTTGGTGTGACTATGACAGTCGGGGTGCTCAACAGATTGGTGCTGCAGCCTTAACTGTTCATCATCTGCATCAGTGATTTGGATGACAGAACCAAATATAAAATGATACAACTTTGCTCATAATATATGGCAGTGTGGTTTATGAGAGGGATGCAGACAGACTTAAGGAGGAGACACATAGACCACAAGAATGGTGAGAACCTGGCAGATGGAAAATAATAGGTAGAGATAAAAAGGTGTTTTTATTCAAAGAAACTTGGTTCTTCTTATACATAAAGTTAACATGCAGGTGTGGCAAGAAACGAGGAAAGCAAATGAGTGTTACTCTACATTACAAGGAAGTTTGAGTACATGAATAGAGATGTCTTACCACTATAGGGCCCCAGTGAGGCCTATGATGTTGACTATATTATGCAAATTGTGCAAATATTATGCACAGGTCCGGTCTTCCTACCTTGTGATGAAGGAAGAGCAGTGATTTTTGGGTAAATGAGGATTTTCCCATGAGAAGAGAGTAAGCACAATTGACATTTTATAAAAGGTGGAAACATTTTTGGTATGTTAGCAAGCGAATGAGTGATAATATTAATAACAATAATAATAGTAATAATAACGACAGCATTTCTTCTTGTACTTCCTGGTAGGCTGGAATTGAAATTAATGTTGAATCTCAAAGTAAGCATCAAACAAACTCATTATTGTTAAGTGCTGTTTAACAATAACTTACAGCACTGTAAGTGGCAAGTTCAATCACTTTGATAAATGACAGTAGGATGGTGTGATAATTAGATGATGTTTGCCTATTATTTGAAGGGAGGATATATCTGCATGTTTTTCAGTCTTGTCTGTTTGGTGGATTTAATGTGGGTATACTGGACAGCTGAGTTAGCTGAAGAAGAAATCATATTGAGACCCTAGGCACCAATATTCCTGACCCTCTTGGTAGTGATTGAACCCAATTCAAGAAAGGGAACATTGGAAACCAAAGGGTATCAACGTTTCCAGTTTGGAGGATTGAAGCCAAGACCTGCAGATACACAGGAGCAATGAAAAAAGCAATTGTGTTCTTCACTTCCACTTGACCTTTGACCTCCACTTGTTTGCAAGTTGCAGACAGATTGAGTAGCAACTGCTCAGGCTAAGAGTTTTTCCTGAGCTCAGTGGGGTTGGGGCAAGTTAGTAGTGACAAAAATTTAAATAAAGATATTTTTCAGTTACATAAGGATCTTAAAAGCGGTTAATGTCTAGCAAAAGATGTACAGGAATAATTGTAATTTGTTTTAGAGCATCAGCTTGACAGAAAGGTTTGTGCATTGCCATATATTATGCCATATACACTGCCATATATTATGAGCAAAGTTGTATCATTTTATATTTGGTTCTGTCATCCAAATCATTGATGTAGATGATGAACAGTTAAGGCTGCAGCACCAATCTGTTGGGCACCCCGACTGTCATAGTCACACCAAAAATTACCCGTTTATTCCTAGTCCAGTTGTTTTTGTTTGTTTTTGCTCCTTGTTGGGCATTGGGCAGCTTTTTTGTGGTTTTCTGAGCTGCTGGCTTCATGGGAATACCAAGGTAATCAACTAGACCGTGATGAAGAATATAAGATATTTGATTAACTAGGCTTATCTGTGAAACTAATCTCTTTATGCTAAAACAAAATTTCATTTCTTGTTATCTGGTTCAATTATGGTATAACCAACAAATTTATCTACATCTTTTTACTGACTGTTGATATAAGAGAATAGCACATGTTACATGCAAAGTTTAACTAAGCTAGCTTGAAGATAAGGAACTAGTATAATATTTATTATCCTAATTGTCTGACATCCTTGCTTGTTCAGGGGCACAAAAGTTAAAGTGCTAGTCACAAAGCAATTAACATGAAGCTTCTGTTTGCTTTTTTATCTGAATAAAAGGTAGAAGCATTTTCTTTTTAGACAGTGCCTCAGTTCTGACATTCATAACTATAATTATCATCCACATATTAGCTTACTGACCGAAATCACTGCGAAATTTCTGTTTGTCTTTTACTTCTGTTGAAAATAAAGGTCAAACTGAATGTGCGGCATCTTTAACTACTGTCTCTCCATATGCTTTAGCCAATTAATGAGTGTGCTGCTGTGTGCGAAATAAACTGTTTAGAAGAACCGATGTGAAGAGAGGGTTATGCTGACTAGATATAAAAACAGGTGCAGATATTGGTAATCTGAAATAAAGATCGAAAATCCTGGAAATGCACAGCAGGCAAGCAGCAACCATGGAAAGAGAAACACAGCTGTGGAAAGAGGACTCTTAACTCTGCTTATCTTTCCATTGATTCTGCCTGACCTACTGAGTATCTCTAGTATATTTTGTTCTGTACTGACTGGGCTTGGAGGAGACTTGCATAGTGTGAGATGGTGTATTAAAAACTTACTTGGCTAGAGCAAAATAATTTGTTCCACTTCCTCCATGTCTTTGGATAGAACTTTGTCATTAATGAAAATTAATATTAACATAATTATCCAACTAATTAATTCAATTGATAAACATGCACATATTTTAGAATCATCTTGGTAGAATGGGAAATAAAACATTGGACATCTTTTGTGTACTTCTAATCTTCCTTACAATGATAATGTTATGGAATTTAGTTTCTTTGCTTTTTCTATGCAACCAAAGTTCTAGAGTTATGCAATCTATTGTATTGGTTTTACAGTAATGCCTGCAAGATTGATGTTAATTTGCTAAAACATTATTCTTATTCAGGTTCTTGCATTTATTATGCAATTTATTGTACAAGTCTGTGGTATTAATTTTTGTAACATTGAAGTTCTCTTGAAATCCTGATGAACGTACCAAACTTTTGTGACAGTGACATCTCATGCTTTCCATTTAGTTAAAATGAAAGATTTGTCAGTCCGCAGGAATTCAACACCAGTGACTGTGTGGCTAGGCACAGCTTAAACACCATCTATTAATTTGCTGTGATGGAACTGTTGTTGGCAGCATCTCACACGCTGATGAGGAAGCACACAGGAGTAAGAGAGATTACTAGCTGAGTGCGGAACAACAACCTTGCACTCCACATCAGTAGGACCAAGGAATTGATTGTGGAATTCAGGATGGGGAAGACAAGGGAACACAGGCCAATCTTCTTCGAGGGATCAGCAGTGGAAAAGGTGAGCAATTTCAATTTCCTGTGTGTCAACATCTCTGAAGATCTACCCTGGGCTCAACGTATTGATGCAATTACAAAGAAGGCAAAGCAATGACTGTATTTCATTTGGAATTTGAGGAGACTTGGTATGTCCCCAAAGACAGTTCATCTAAATTTAAACATGTATCATTAAAAATGAAAAAAAAAACTGAGTTTAAACTACTCTGTTAGCTGTAGGTATCTCTTCCTTGGTAGGGAAGGGGAACCCACCACTCAAACTATGGTTGGCAGCTAGAACTTGCCTCAGAGACTAGACAAGGAAGTAAGCCAGTCCTTGAAGAGTAGGTACATATAGTGTCACCTCCCTACAGTGAGAGTACCCATAGATACCTACGGTATATCTTCTTTTGAGCACAGGGCTTTGAAGACTGTGAACCCAGTACCATCACAGTGGGCAGGGATTGTCTTGTTTTGCTCTGTTGTTGCTGTTGCTTGTGTCGTTCTGCTGAAATTTGTGGATGTGTTAATTTGGCACCAAAAAGTGGGGCAATACTTAGAGGCTGCCCCAATTGTGTTGGTTATTAATGTAAATGACACAACTCGTTGTATTTTTTGATAAATCTGGATCTGAACCTGAATGCTCCATTGTATGGCTTCCCGATCCACTGTACAAAGACAGAATTTGTTTCTGCCTTTAGCCTGTGCAACATCCCCACTCCATTATGGGAGCTTCAAGCCAATAACCTCCCAAAAGTGATGGGCGATCCGAGCCACTAAATCGGAATCATCAGCCTTCACATTGGGGGTATCTATAAGCCACGTGTAAGTGACAGAGGAGTACACTATCCCTTAAAATAACCACCAGCCAGTCCCATTAACCATCTCCTCCTGTCCCATCTGTGGGAAAGTCTCTTGTTCCAATATTGGCCTAATCAGTCATCTCAGAAACCACAAAGCCACTCTGGAAGTTACCCCAATCTTGCAAATCTGCATAAGAAGAGAAAGAGTAAGATCCATTTTTATACCTCAGTTCTCATTTAGCTAAATCTATGGTCAGTTTATATTGAAGTGGAAAACCTTTTATATGCAAACAGATGTACCTTTTGTCCCTTTAAATAATGCTAAACATCTCCACAAGTTCTAAACTGCTAGTTTGTATTAATTTCACTTTCATTATCACTGGGCTTTGGCTGCATTGTTAATTCACAGACTAAATCACAATACTTGTGTCTCCCTAATGCAGTGGTTAAAAAGCTTTCAGTAAATCAGGACATTGTACAGCACAGTTTAAAAATCTGTTTTGTCAAGCTCTCTCATGAACATCAGACTTCCAGAAAAGTGGACATCACTGAAAATTTGTAATTGACTTCTCATTGCTTGGATCATTTAGTCATGCAACAGCGACCTCATTATTCAGGATTAAAGGTACACACACAACACAGTCAGCACTCTCTCACTGACTGGGGAATACTGATTAATTTGACATGGCTACACCAATAATTTGTTAGACCGAGGACAAAGACTGCTTCCAGATTTAGTAAAAGGGACCTGAAAAGACTGATGAAGTAAATCAAATGCAGGATGCATGTCCTTTGTAAACAAAAAGAGCCATGAAGGCCCTTCAGTGCCATCTGCAGATGACACTGGCAGGAGGTTGGCAGGGAGCTAAATTCACCAAAGGCACAACTGTTGTTGGTGCAATCACAGATAATGACAAGGAAGTGTACAGGAGGGAGATAGATTGGTCAGTTGAGTAGTTTCACAACAACAACCTTCCACTTAATGCCAGTAAGACCAAGGAATTGATTGTGGACTTCAGGAATGGGAAGTCGGGAGAACACATGCCAGTTCTCATCAAGGGATTATGAAGAAGGCACATCAGAGGCTATTTTTCATTAGGAGTTTGAGGAGATTTAGTATGTTATCAAACACTCGAGCAAGTTTCTACATATGTACCATACAAAGCATTCAGACTGCTCACATCTCTGTGGGTTATGAACAATGCAATGCACAGAATCACACAAAGCTGCATCGGGTTGTAAACTCAGCCACCTCCAACATGGACACCATCCTCTCTACTATCCAGGATATCTTCGACAGCCCATGGCTCAATCAGGTGTCATCATTATTAAGGGTTCTCACCATCTGGGAAGTGCCCTTTTCTCAGTACTGCCATCATGGATAAGTACAGCAGCCTCAAGAAACACATTCAAAATTTTGAGAACAGCTTCGTTCCTTCTGCCATCAGATTTCTGAACAGACCATGAACCCATGAATACTACCTCACTTTTTGCACTCCTTAATTGTTTTTTTATATATTTCTTATTGTAACATAGCATTTTTTAATGTTTTGCATTGCACTGCTACTGTAAAACAATAAAGTTCATGACGTATGTCAGTGAAAATAAACTTGATTCTGACTCTGAAGTCTACATTAGGAGAATCATCACACGTTTCTTCATTACATCTCCAGCCCTTGTATACACCTCTGTCAACGCCTTTCCTTCCAACTCTCAATTATTTAGCTTCTCTTCTCCTTTCTCTCTTTGTCTCTATCTGTCTCTCTTTCCTCACTGCCTTTCTTGCTGCTCTCCCTCTCCCTGTATACGTTCCTCTGTCCCATATGACTTTTCAGGTGCCTATCTTTCTCTTGCCTTGCATCTCTTCTTTTATCCCTCCCCTAATTCCCCTCTCTCCCACCCACTTAATCTGCATTCCATTTTCTTCTTTGCTCCCAACTTTCCTGATAATTGTGAGGACTTGTTACCCAGCTCATGCACACCACCGGCACATATCCAGCAAAAAAAATCTGTGCCAATCTAAAAGCTACAGTTGCATGCATGGCACTCACTGAGGAGCAGCTGTAATGAGTGGAGTTATGGTTGGTTTGAGTGCCAAGTTCAGGGAGGAGGTAAGCAAATGTCAGGTACGAGTTCCTTAGTAACTGAGGAAGGGTGCCAGACTCCAAATGTTAACTTTCCATGGATTCAGCCTGACCTGCTCTGTGTTTTCACCATTTTCTCATTTCAAATTTTCTGTATTAGCAGGTTTTTGATTTGAGAATTGGAAAAGGCTTAGAATGTGAAGCGCGCTCTCATAGCAGCAGAGCACAAGCTTCAAAAGTTACATTTCTTCACTACTTAAACTCTCAGCAACACCCTATTTCACTATTCTCCTCCCTCTCTTTCTCACATAATATCTGGTTCTGACCCTTACCCTTTTCCTGCTCATAACTCGACAAACCCGGCCTTTACATTCGTCCACTTTGCCCTCACTTGGATATTCTACACAATTGTCCATGTTGCTCATGGTTGCTCAAACACCTCTTAATAACTTTATGCAACTGAAGGTCACGAGGGACAGGCAGCTGACAGAACCAGCCAGTAAGAGTATGAGGGTAAAATTGGGACAGAAAGAGAGGCAAATCTGACAGCAGTTGCGGCAGTAGACTCCTGGCATCAATGAAGTGCAATAGGTCTGATATCTGCTTAGTGTTGTTTCATTACACTTTAGTACAACTTAAGATACCCATACCGGTAAGGATAGCACTTCTGACCAAAAGGGCTTATTGTCAAGCACTGCCAATAGGTATAACTTTCTGGGCCTTGCATCAACATGTGTCTTCACATGCAAAAATTTACCATAACTGTGTTTTTAATGCACATATTTTCAGATATGTTCTCGAAACTAATATCGTCAGGAAGCACAGCTTGTGACATGCTACACAAGATCCAGGGAGATTCTTATGTTATACAAACTCTTACTATGGATGCATCACTGGTCTACTGTCAGAGATTTAATCAGGCATAAACTCATCAACATAAAGATGGACAATTATGGTTTATTTCAACCTTTACTAAAAACTATTGTACTTCCTAAACATGTGCAGTCATGGTAACCCAGTCCTTGGTCATTTGATTTAGAATAAGCTTATAAATTGTACCTTCAGACAAACAAAACCTTCAAAAGTAAATTGTTTTAGGTATTTCTGCTATGGCCAGAATTTATGGCCCGCTCTTAATTGCCCTTCAGAAGCTGATGGCAAGACCAAACACAGTCCTTCTAGTGGAAGTATTGTATTTAGACAGTGATATGGAATAGGGAGTTCCAGGATTTAAAATCAATGTTGATGGAAATCCACCAATATCTTTCCAAGTCAGGATTGTAAATTATACAAACCAAACTGAGCAGAATATGATTCATTGCAATGGATAGGAAAATACAACCCCTACTCTTAACCTCTAAGATTTCCGGAAACTTCAGGAAAGGCAAGGAAAGGCTTAACTGTTCCATTTCAAACACTTAAAAGGCATCATAATTCTCTTTCCTGAGGTAAAAAATTAAATATGATAATTTAGATGAGTTATTGAATCACAGTAGAAATCAACACTTTCAAAGGGAGAAAAAAAGGAGATAGAATTGGAACAGAGTTCCATTGGAAAGAGAATAATATACAATTTACAAATACCCCGAGTTTGCTTACTGAGAATAATGGTAATGTTTTGTTATGTTTACTCTGCCGAAATGTATTGTGAAGGAGCCAGGAGACCATGATGTGCCCAGTGATCAGTTAGTCTGCTGAGAATAACCACTTAGTGATATCAAATATACTGTTCAAGCTGTGCCCCACAACCAGCATTTTCAAGGCAGGAGAGAAAAATATGGTGGAAGAGGGGATTAATAGAAGCAGTACTTCAGATGCCAATACAAATGGTCAGTAATGTTAATAATCAGAATATTTAGTGATGCAATCAGTTCATGTAAGAATGTAAGTTGATGATCAATACTTTTACAGAATCATGTTCAAAGGAGGAAATAACCTTCAAGTTCTCTATCCTCAGTTTATTCTGTGAGTCTGTCCCATGTGAATGTAATAATACCTGATCAGATGGGAGAGCTTTCAGAATTTCAGAAACTAGTATTTAACACAACAAATAAATTATGGGCCTCAGTGACATTACTGTGTGTATCAAATCCAATTTTTCTTCCAGATTCAGATTATATCAGAGATAATTGTACATGTACTAATTTTATCAAAGCTGATTGATTGCTGGTAAGACATTGTGTATTTTTTTTTCCAATTTTGGCTGTGCTATTTTTAGGTTAAATGATCAACTATCCATTTAAGAGAAGCACCATGTCTTCGACCCAGATTCTGAACCATTTGTGCACATGTACAAAGCATGTAACCAACAAAAGAATAATGAAGATGTGTACATTACACACATATAAGTCCTTAATGTAGAAGGTCATGGTTTACATTATGGAGGACACTAAACAAAGGGAAAGGAGAGGGCAATGCAAACTTTGAATTTCGAGCACAATCAAAAATTTGGATTTTGTGCAGGTTCTTTAAAGTGGAGAGAGTTTAAAAGAGCTGTGTAAATAAATTCCAGGTGTGATAGGTAAGGCTGCAGTGGAGTGGAAAGGATGCAGCCAGTGAATGACAGAGTTGCATTGTGTTAGTAGAGCTACTAGGACTTGATGTTTCAATCCTTATGGTAAATCGGCACCCTCGATAACTGAGGCATTTTTTTTCCCTCAATTAATTAGGCTAAGCATGACAACGGCATATCTCAGTTTCAAATCCAACGCCGTTAGTATAATTTGATAGGTAGCTGACAACGCAGGGAATACAGGTACTCACTGAGACTGCTCAAGAATTAAAGACCCCCTAATAGATGTCAGAGAAGTGGTTGGAGGAAGAAGTTAGCCTACAAAGATGTTACCTTGCTTGTAAGGTGAAGAAGAAACCAGCGTTTGCCTGGATAAAAAATATGGCCGTGGAGGAAGGGAGACGCGTTCCACACCGGTATCTGATGGCACAATTCTATTTAGCCACGTTGCTCATAACATTCTGTCATGGGAAAAAGAGGTTTACAGTCTGTAAAAAACACTCAGAATGACAACCAATAGTGTGTTCAATTTAGTTGCTGATACCCTACACAAGTTGAAGGTCAGAGCTGTAACCCTGAGAGGCTAATCATTCCGATGGACAGTGAGATCCCCCATAGCAGGAAGACCTATGTAAGAATCATTGAAAGTGAGGGCGATACTGGTTAATCACCAGTAAACTGCGGCCATTAGGTACAGTTGACCACAAATCTTGCTCTTAGCGGTTGAAAGTATCTACCTGCATCTAACATTGACACATTGAGCCTCATCCACTGCTGAAACAAACAAATCAATGAATCTCCTCAGCCTTTTCTTCTTGCTGCAGACTGGAAATAATCTGCATTGAGGTGGATTTTCCTTCTCATACCCTCCTCCTGTGAGGCTACAAGCACGTGAGGGGAATATTGCTGTTCCAGCTGCTCATGGTTTTTCTTTGGTCCCACTCTATCATAGTGGGATCAATAACACCCCAAAATATGGAAACTGGACAAGAAGTTGAAGTAATAACACAGATTCAACAAAATCTTCTGAAGTTGTTAATACAAATCCTAATGCCATTTCACTCAGAAGGTTTTGGAAGTGTCTGGAAGCCTGGGATTTCTTTTAACAGTCTGCTCTTCATCAAAATGCAATACCCCTGAATTCCTGAATTGTTAAGGTTCACTGATGATTTTCTTGAAGTTGGAAAATGCATGGGCATTGAATTAACTTCACAATCTCCTGTTAATGTAACTTTTCATAAGCAAATCTCATATTGAAATTGCCACCATGACACTCCTAAACCTGCCTTTCCACATAAGGATATCTACTTCAGTAGGAAGAATAGAAAACTAGAACATTGTTTAAATGAAGTGAAATTATATAGCCAGAGGATAGTTGGCATCTAGGATTCACTGCCGGAATGGGTGGAAGGGACATATACTCTCACATCATTTAAGTATAGATTCAAGCACTTGAAATGCCAATGCAGAGGATTAGTATTCATGGTCACGATGGTTAGGATGGGCATGGTGGGCTGAAGGGCCTGTTTTTATGCTGTGTGTTCTAATGACTCTACAATTCTTTGATATGCTTATGTTATGCCTGGAAGCTTGTGAATTAATGTTTGGTGTTCAATGATTTAACCAACCTGCACATTTCCAAATCCATGTTTAAAATTCACCATTGTGGCTGAATATGTGGCCTACATTGGAAAGACGGTTTTGATGATATATGCACAGGATGAAGAGTATATTCAAGAAAATGGGAGGGGAAGAGATGTGAAGAAATGAGGACCTGAGTTTAGGTAAGAGAGAAATTTGAAATTAAGGGCAGGAATTTGCCATAACAAGCTACTGGCAGCTAATACTAACATCTGATGGAGATGGGACATACCTTATAATATTTTGAATAAATGGAGTTGTGATGCTGGACAGCCCACAGAAAATATTGTGGAGATGAAGTTTTGGATGTGCTCTAGCAGTGCAAACAAATGTGACAGGAAGGAATGAAAAGGCTTGATTGTCAGTGCAGCATGAGCAGTTTGACTGCTCTGCTTGCCTGATGCAGAAGGAGACCTTCCTGGTGATTAGGTCTCATTAACGGATCATTGGCACACTGCCAGCACCAATTGACAGCTTGCTGATTGGGAGTGTGCGAAACACAGCAGAAACAAGTACTACTTCAAGGTAGCCTGCAGCCCCTTAAAAATGGCCCTCATCCACAATAGTTAGCAGGCAGCATAATTTTATATTATTGTCATGAAGCACTGAAGCACGCCCCTTAGCCCATGGGTGGATGACCCAGCACACATTTACGCAAATCTGATTTTATACTCTCTGTATTCCCCCCAACTTTCCTTGGGTTCTATACTCACCTACACTCCAGGGGCAATTTACAGGTGACATTTAACCTAGCAACCTGGATATTTTTGGGATATGGGATGAATTGTGTAGATTTCCCCCAGTGTGCTTAGAGGAACACTACAGAATCATTGGGAGAACGTGCAAATGTCATGAGAGGTCAGAATTGAACCTTGGTTGGTGGGGCTCTAAGGCATTGGTGCTTTTAGCTGCATCACATTGCTGGCTTGAGTTTCTGGATTCTGTGCTACTGGTAGAGCTGGGTGTGATCAAAATGCCGGCAGAAGCTGATGTAATAATAGAAGGTATGAAAAGACACGGACTGAGAGAGAAGTATCAGCAACTGCAAAATGAAAGATGATCAAAGGCAATGGTTTCCGAAGAGGCAACAGTTCCAACTAGAAGTGCCCAGCAGACCAGACACCATTTGTAGAGAGAGGAGAGTTAATATTTCAGGTCAATGATTTTTCACCATAAATGTTAAGAAAAAGTCAGAGGATATGAAATGTAAACTCTGGTTCTCATTCCACATTTGATGTCCAACCTGTGGAATTTTTCCAGCAGATGTTCCTGAATTTGCAGGGCTGTGCAGTTGCAATGGCAATGTTTCTGTTTTAATGTCATAGCCGTGCCTCCACTGAGTCAAGGAGGTTCTGTATTCTATTGAATATTTCCTTCTTGCTTTCTGCTCTCTTGATGATATGGTTTGATTATGTTTCAAAAACTCATAGTGACAGGCAGGCTGGAACTTCCCAAAATTCAATCCTTTGTGTTATTGGCATTTTCAGACATGTCCCACCTTGCACAGATACTGACTGGAACTTCAAACAGAAATTATTTAGTTGAGGCAAGTTTCTTACTCACAGCACTTCTTGTCTCAAAAGAAAACTTGATAGATCTATCCATATAGTTCAATATCTTATGCAAAGAGAAAATAGTACTTTATTCTAGGTAATTTATTTTTTTTTTCCACATACAGTAGTGTTACATTGTTACAAAGCTCAAAAACCTTTGACATTGACAAGTTGTATTAGAACTTTCTGGGCATGGGACCTCAGCAATACAGTGCCTGAGGCGTAAAGGCAATTCAGAGCAATTCAGAGAAACAATTACTAAGAAATAGTGATGGAACACATATAGTCAAAAAAATCCCCAGCACCATTTACAGGATGCCAAACAAAATTGTCAAAATGTTATATTGATCAGAGTTTTCGAAAAGGTTACTTCCAGCAAAGCACTTAGTATTAACACTTCTAGGAAAAAATACACATAGCTGACACTGACCCCACACCATCTGATCTTTGATGTCAAACCATTCCAATCAAAATTACGAATTTGCGGTAAACACACGTATCCATAGCCTGGTATATTAGCCTGCTGCCAAACCCCATTGTAGACAGTGGAACAGTATCATTTCAGTAACATTATTCAGCCACCAAATTGACTATTATAACTGTAGTCAGCAGGACTAAAATCAAGGAAAATGGCAAAAATGATTATTCCTCACACTACACGAAACAGAAATTTACAGAATTGCAAAATGCATTTGTAAAACATTCAGAATTTGATTCATCTGCCAAAAAAATCTATCAGGTCAATTTTTGAGTTCATCTTTTTATCACAAGTACAGTGATGTACTGTATAAGCTGGAAAGACTTAGGTACTTAAACACTGACAATATAAGTTACAGAGCCACAGAGTCACACAGCACAGGAGTCCTTTCAGCCCATCATTTCAGTAGACTATATCTATGCCAGCCATCAGTTATCCAACTCCAGTATTCCTATTTACCAACACTTGGCAATTCAAATGCTCATTAGATGCTTTCCAAAATCTCTGTGAGCATCTGGCACCAACAGCTTAGCAAGGATGCTCCAGATTGCAACCACCCTGTGGCTGTAAAAGTCTTCTTCAGATCTTCCCAAAACTCTTTTCCCCTGCATCCTAAACCTCTAGATTTTAACACTTTTGTTATGGGGAAAGGTTTTTATCTTCTATTTTGATTATTTTCCTCAAAATATTGTATACCTCTCGCAGGACTCCATCTCATTCAACCCAAGGAAAATAACCCCAGTCTCTCTGGTCTCTGTTGATAATAACTGAGACACCCCACCCCAGGCAAAGTGCAGGCGAATCTGTTCTGCACCCTCTCCTGTGCAATCACACACTTTCCATATGGCAGTGACCAGAAATGTGCACAATATTCAAGCTGTGTCCTAATGAATGTTTTATAAAGCTGTATCATAACCTCCCTGCTTTTGTATGCAGTGCCATGACTAATAAAGACAAGTTTACCAAGTTTATCAATGGTGTCCCTGGTATGGCTCTGATAACCTGTACCAACCAACCGGTAGTGTGTTCATAGACATTTTCAGTCTCTCATTGTTACAGTTGGAACTTCCTATCATTTTCAAAAGGACAACCATCATACCAGTGCCAAGAAGAGAAAGGTGAGCTGCCTTAATGTTAGGTGTTGGGTAGCACTCACAACCTCAGTGATAAAATGCTTTGAGAGGTTGATTATGGCTAAAATCAACTCCTGCCTAAGTAAGGAGCTGGACCAACTGCAATTTGCCCATCACCACAACGGTCTACAGCGGATGCGGTCTCATGAGCTCTTCATGTGGCCTCAGATCACCTGGACAATAAAAATACCAATGATAGGATATTTTTTTTAAACTACAACTCAGCATTTAACACAATCATTCAGTTCTGATCAAAAAGCTCCAAAACCTGAACTTCACTCTGCAAATAGATCTTCAACTTTTCACCAAAAGACCATAGCCTGTGCAGATCAGAAATAACATCTTTACCTCACTGATAGTCAACACTGGCGCACCTCGCAGATATGTGCTTAGCCCACTACTCTACTCTCACTGTCCCTGCGACTGGGTGGCTAGTTGCAGCTCAAATGCCATCTATAAATTTGCTGACAACTGCTGTGGCAGAATTTCAGATGGTGATGGGAAGAGATAGATCAGCTGGCTGAGTGGAGTTGCAGCAACAACCTCCCACTCAATGTCAGTAAGACATAGAATTTATTGTGAACTTCAGAAAGGGTAGGATGAGGGTACACACACCAGTTCTCATTGAGGGATCAGACGTGGAAAGGGTGAGCAATTTTAGAATCAGGATCAGGTTTATTATCATTGGCATGTGACGTAAAATTTGTTAACTTAGCAGCAGCAATTCAATGCAATACATAATACATAAATAAATAAGCAAATCAATTACAGTATACGTATATTGAATAGATTTTTTAAATGCGCCAAAAAAAGATCTATATTAAAAAAATATGAAGTAATGTTCAAAGATTCAATGTCGGTTTAGGAATCAGATGGCAGAGGGGAAGAAGCTGTTCCTGAATCACTGAGTGTGTGCCTTCAGGCTTCTGTATCTCCTACCTGATGGTAACAATGAGAAAAGGGCATGCCCTGGGTGCTGGAGGTCCTTAATAACGGACACTGCCTTTCTGAGACACCGCTCCCTAAAGATGTCCTGGGTGCTTTGTAGGCTAGTGCCCAAGATGGAGCTGACTAGATTTACAACCTTCTACGGCTTCTTTCGATCCTGTGCAGTAGTCCCTCCATACCAGACAGTGATGCAGCCTGTCAGAATGCTCTCCACGGTACAAATATAGAAGTTTTTGAGTGTATCTGTTGACATACCAAATCTCTTCAAACTCCTAATAAAGTATAACCACTGTGTTGCCTTCTTTATAACTGCATCGATATGTTGGGACAAAGTTAGATCCTCGGAGATCTTGACACCCAGGAACTTGAAGCTGCTCACTCTCTCCACTTCTGATACCTCTATGAGGATTTATATTTGTTCCTTCATCTTACCCTTCCAGAAGTCCACAATCAGGTCTTTCGTCTTCCTGACGTCGAGTTCCAGGTTGTTGCTGTGGCACCACTCCACTAGTTGACATATCTCACTCCTGTGCGCCCTCTTGTCACCACCTGAGATTCTACCAACAATGGTTGTATCATCAGCAAATTTATAGATAGCATTTGAGCTATACCTAGCCACACAGTCATGTGTATATAGAGAGTAGAGCAGTGGGCTAAGCACACACTCCTGAGGTGTGCCAGTGTTGATCATCAGCGAGGAGGATATGTTATCACCAATCCTCATA
Organism: Mobula birostris; assembly: GCF_030028105.1. Lineage (NCBI taxonomy): Eukaryota > Metazoa > Chordata > Chondrichthyes > Myliobatiformes > Myliobatidae > Mobula > Mobula birostris. Next base: position 66,870,306 of record NC_092380.1, on the reverse strand, counting down.
GATTGTGGTCTTCGGTTAGGAAGTCGAGGATCCAATTGCAAAGGGAGGTACAGAGGCCCAGGTTCTGCAACTTCCCAATCACGATTGTGGGTATGATTGTATTAAATGCTGAGCTATAGTAGATGAACAGCATCCTGACGTAGGTGTTTGTGTTGTCCAGGTGTCTAAAGCCATGTGAGAGCCATTGAGATTGCGTCTGCCGTTGACCTATTGTGGCAAAAGGCAAATTGCAATGGGTCCAGGTCTGTGCTGAAGCATGATTTCAGTCTAGTCACGACGAACCTCTCAAAACATTTCATCACTGTCGATGTGAGTGCTACCGTGCGATAATCAATAAGGCAGCTTACATTATTCTTCTTAGGCACTGGTATAATTGCTGCCATTTTGAAGCAAGTGGGAACATCTGCCTGTAGCAGTGAGAGGTTGAAAATGTCCTTGAATACTCCCACTAGCTGGTTGGTACAGGTTTTCAGAGCCTTACCAGGTACCCCATCGGGACCTTCTGCCTCGCGAGGGTTCACTCTCTCTAAAGACAGTCTAATATTGGCCTCTGAGATGGCGGTCACAAGGTCATCAGGTGCAGTGGGGATCTTCACAGCTGTAGTTGTGTTCTCCCTTTCAAAGCAGGCATAGAAGGCGTTGAGTTCATCTGGTAGTGAAGCATCGCTGCCATTTATGATATTGATGAATGTAGGAAGTAACGTCTTGCAGTCCCTGCCAGAGCTCCCGTTTCAAGTTCCTGGATGTCAACATCTCTGAGGATCTATCTTGGGCCCAACATAAATAGTTCCAAAGAAGGAACAGCATCGGCTATATTTCATTAGGAGTTCGAGCAGATTCGTTATGTCACCAAAGACTCACAAATTTCTACAGAAGTTCTGTGGAGAGCATTCTGACTGGTTGCATTACCATCTGGTATGGGTGGAGCCACTGCACAAGATTGAAATAAGCTAGTCACATATCCTGGGCTTGAATTTATGCTGTCAGTAGCAATGATATGTGGAAAATTTAGAAGCTGAACTTTTCTCTTTTTGGTAAATCAAGATGTTCAAGTTTTGGAAAGGATCTGTCAAAAGATGATTCAGGCAGGTAACTCACAATGTGATAAGTTCAGATGTCAGCAACTGTAAGCTACAAACTGAAGGAATTAGGAATAAGTGTCAAATTCAGTGGAGAAAGTACAACAAAATGCTTACGAGAATTGTGGAATAATACATTCAGTGAGATTATTGAATAGATCAGTTATAAATGGCTACAAAACTCAATTGAATCGATTTTTAAAATACAAAAGGATCCCAGAATAGAGTGAGAAGATGAGGAGGTGGGGTTAATCTTCCAAAGGGGAGAAATTTATTGTTCTATGGACATTTTCTCCTCTTAAAATGGTCTCCTCATAGTGCAGCAGAGAAGAAAATGATACCTTGAGAGTAATCAGTATTGATAAATAAGTAATGAATTCTTCATTTTGAAGCATTTATTTCAGAACTGAGCATAATTATACTGTACATGCTAATTCTGATTACATCTGCTCCCAACTTCAGCAAACAATTGGACTGCAGAGGCAAGCCATCTGAATATATCTGAAATATCTGCCGAGTTTGTTCCCAAAATGAAGAAATTAAGTTGAACAAAAACTGTTAACAGAAAAACTAAATGTAACCTTTCTAACTGAAAAAAAACTTGATTTAACCTGAATGTTTAATCTAAATTGTCCCTCTCTAGAAAATAGCGTATGAATTTTGGAGAGCTGTGAGCTGCTGGGCGTCGTCCTTAGCTATTTACCAGGGTTTATTTTAAAGCGGCTTCCTTCCAACCTGTTTAAAGTCTGCACCGGGACGTGGGAATGTTAACATTCAAGCTCGGATTGGAATAAATAATGATATGGTTTACACAAGACTGTAAATTCACAAATAACATGACCGTACAGCTGCAGCATTAAACAAGCTCTCTGGAGGTGAGAGACAGAGACTGAGATTAATGTCTTAACCAGATGTTCAGCTCAAGCATTCAAACACCTGGGATACAAACTATTAAGCAGTGCTTAAAACACCAAAGAATAATTTCAACCTGTGGAAGAGAAATTTGCAAAAATCTCAGGTTATTTTAATATTTGCATATGAAGCCATCTATTTTTATCTGTATATTAATTTTACTGAATGATCAGAATTGGATGTACCCTTATCTGCGTTATAGCTCACAACTACATTTTGACCAAGGGAAAATTGAAAATGAAATGCTTGCAATTTTACCTCATACTTTTCACCTGGAACTTTTTTTTAAGCAAGCGAAGCAAATGAAATTCTAAAAGCATTAATACCAACAGATACTTTTATAGCACATCTTTACTGTAAAATATCAATTGATATTTCAAACAAAAGTAGTGTAATAGCCATGATTAATGAGGGATGGTTCAAGATTCTGTAGTCCTGTAGACAAATTGTAGTAGGGCCAGGTAGGAGTCATTTTAGACATAACCAACCTCTCAAAGGACTTCATCCCAATAGATACTGGGCAATAGTTGATGATACAGCTCTCCTACACTTCTTGAGCATCAGTATGATTGCTGTGCTTTCATAATAGCTAGGAACCTCAGACTGCAACAGTGAGAGTTTGAAGATGGTATTCAGTGCTCCAGCAAATGGTTGGCAGAGGTTTATGGTACCCAGACAGGTACACCATCAGAGACTGATTCCTTGCTACTGTTCACACTCTTGAAGGATGCTCAGACATAGACATTCAAGACAGAGATCACAGGGTCACTGTATGTTCTGGGGATTTGCACAGGTGAAGTGTTGTTCTCCCTTTCAAAGTGTACATAAAAGTTGTTGAGCTCATAGAGGAGTGAAGCACCGCTGGCATTTATGATGTTCAGTCTCCACTGTGGAGATAATGGCTTGCAAACCCTGCCACCTCTGTCCCATGAACCCATAAACACTTTTTGTTTGCACTATTTATTTTGCGATTTATGGTAATTTTGTGTTATTGCACAGCACTGCTGCTGCAAAACCAGAAATTTCTCTATGCTCGACACAGTGACAGTAAATCAGATTCTGATTCCGAGACTTTGTTGATAAGAGGTTTTTAGCTTTAAAAGTGCAAAAAGAACCAGGCTGATGAAGAAATAAAAAAAATCACAACAGCAGTGAACAGGCAGCTAAGGTTCTTCTAACAATAGGAGAAATAATTGAGGAGCTATCATTATTATTAGGAAGTTCCAAATGTCTGAAAACTCATTGAATAGAAGGCCATTATAGTGGCCTTGCCGCAATGCTGAGGCTGTATTGTATTACAATGTCTGTAATACTGCTATCCGCAATTTCAGAAATCATACGATACAGTGCATCCAAAAGAGTGGTGACGAATCGGCATATTGGAGAAAGATTGAAAATCTGATTGAATGATGCCAGAAGAAGCCATCAATCAATGTCAGCAAAACCAATAAGCTGAACATCGACTGCAGGAGGTCGATGAGCTGCTCCTCAATAGGTGATTGGAGCCCATGACAGTCAGTAATTTTAGATTCCTTGTCATTATTGTATCAGAGATAAACTTAGTCATATCCAACTGCTCAAAGCACTTCATCCCAATAGATGTGAGTACTACTAGGTGATGGTTGTTGAGGCAGAAATTTCCCTGGGAACAGAAGTGCCATAACAAAGAAGGCATGATAACATCTCTACATTCTTAGAAGTCTGTGTAGATTCAGCATCTCATCTAAAACTTTGACAAACTAATATAGATGCACAGTGCAGAGTATCCTGTCTGGTTGCATCATGGCCTGGCATGAAAAATCCCAAAAAATAGAAAATGTTACTGAAAGTGGTAGATACAGCCTAGTCCATCACATGGAGAGGCCTCTCCACCATTGAGCACACTTATAGGGATGCTGCCACAGGAAAGCAGCACCACCATCGATGACCACCACTATCTAGGCCATGTACTCTTCTCACTACTATTATCAATCAGAAGATACAGGAGTCTTACTTCCCACACCACTAGGTTCAGTAACGGCTATTACCCTACGTCCATCAGGCTCCTGAATCAGTCTGGGTAACCTCACTCACCTCATTTCTGAAATGATTCCACAACCATTGGACTAATTGTCAAGGACTCTACACCTCATATTCTCAGCATTATTTATTTATTTTTTATTTGCACAATTTGTCTTCTTTTGCACATTGGTTGCTTGTTAGTCTTTGTTTGTGTATAGTTTTCATGAATTCTATTCTATTTCTTTATTTTTCTGTAAATGCCTGCAAGAAAATGAATCTCAAGGTTGTATATGGTATCCTATATGTACTTTGATAATAAATTTACTTTGACTTTGAAAGAAGGAAGACGACGTGGAGGAGAATATTATGGTTGATTATACAAAGCATTATGGAATATGTAGGGAAATCAAAGGATATTCTCTGTGTCATTTTAGGATGTGATTGAAAAAGTTTATCTGATTTTCTGTTATGGCAGGATTTCTTAATATGAAAGTTCAGAACTCCTGCCCTCTAAGAATAGTGAGAAAGAGTAGAGTGACCAAATGTAGAGAGTACAGAATGGGCAACTTGTGTCTCCATTGCTGCTTGGCCATTATGGTGGCAAAACAACCAATTACTGTCCAGTGGCAATGATGCCCATCATGATGAAGTAATGGAACACATCCAAAATTCCATTCCTGTCACACTTGGTACCCAGCAATACGCTTACCAACAGAACCATTCTATAACAGATGCCATAGCATCTATCACGCACTTGTCCTTGACACACCTAGAAAACAAGGGCACTTCTGTCAGAATGCTGTATCTGGATTTCCCTCACACCTTGGTGAACAAACTCTTATTCCTCAGTCCATGTACATCACTGTGCAACTGGGTTTGACTTCCTAACCAGCAGACCTCCAGTAGTCAAGACGCACAACCTTATCGTCCTCAATACAGCTGCTCTCCAGGGCTGTGTACTGAACCCACTACTGTACACCCCGCTCATACATGACTCCACAGCCAAACACATGAGTAATCTGGTGTGCTGGTGAGACAACTGTGGAGGAGCTCATCACTAACCATGAAGAGACAACCTATAAGGAGGAGGTGGAGAGCTCAAGGCCTAGTGCCAGACAATTAACATCCTCATCAATGTCAATACAACAAAGGAAATGGTTATTGATCAGTTTGAAACTCCTGAGAGAACACATTTTGCACAACTTGTCATGGTCCCAGACACATCTTCCACAGTCAAGAAAGTTCACCAAAGCCTCTACTTTCTGAGGAGTTTGAAGAGAGCTGGACTATGCATATCAATACTCATGACCATCTTCAAATGCACTGTTGAGAGTATCCTGACATGCTGCATCACTCAGTAGTACTGTACATCACTGTATGGAAACTGCACTGTGATGGACAGGAGGGCTCTACAATGGGTACCAGCCTACCCAGCATCAAGGATGTATATATATACAGGAAGGTGCCAGATAAAGGCCAGCAATATCATGAAGGATCCCACCCTGGTTATGGACTGACGTCCCATTCCCATCAGTGAAGATGCAATACAGCATCCATGAAAGGACCACGTGACTCAAGGTCTGTTACTTCTCCCAAGCCGTCAGGCTGATCAACACCAGAAACTAACCCACCTCACCACACCCCAAACACCAATACTTTATCATTTCAGTCAGAATCTCTTTATGTACAGATACTCCCTTACCTAGCTTCACTCTATGTACATCCGGTCAGTCTGTGTATATATGTTCATGCTATCTATAAATATCCATTGTGTTTTTTGCTTTCTTTATGCTTATCGTGTTTTTCTATGCTTCAGCAGGTTGGGAGTAACAAACATTTCATTCTCCTTTACACTTGTGTAATGAAGAATAACAATAAACAATCTTGAATCTTGAACTTGTGATCTCTACCAACAAAAAGTAGAAGGCCTCAGTTCACCAAATGCTGACAATGTTGTCCGCTGTTGCAAAGTAGAAATAATCATTACCTTCTGTTGTGAATCTCAGTAATGTGGCTTAGATCTTCTGCTTTAAGAGATGCTCCAGTGGTCCTGTCTCAGACTGTTATCACCTCCTTTCCTGGTCAATTGAATATTCCAAATTTTATCTCTCACATTCTTCTCTCAACTAACATCATCGAAAGGGGTTGCCCTGTATTCTTTTTGGAGTGGCACATTGCTGACACCAAATAGATTACATTTTTACCTCCACAGAAATAGGCAGTAGATTAAAGAAGCAATTTATCCTGTGAAATCTAATAAGGTGTTTCAATGAAATTAAATAGCACATGCTATTTCTTTCAGATTGTTCCTTAAAAATTAAATTTAAATGATTGGCTTACAGATATTATTTAATAGTGATTTTGGCAAATACTTTGGATAATTCATTTATCCACTGCTTTATGACTATTTCAATATTCCAAATTTAATTGAAGAAACTCATTTACTTCAAAATGTCCTTGACATTTATTGCTGAATTACCTTAGTCTATCTTAGTTGTGCAGGAACCCTGTTATTCTGTAAAAAGCTTATAGTTGAAAGACTGTTGCCAATTGACACAAGTGTCAAAAGAGGAATAGAACCTTAAACGTATGCTTTGCTCTATCCAGAATCAATAGGCTACACATCTGAAAAAGCATAAAATAACTATAACAGTCTTGAAACAGATGCTTACACAATTCATTACAATAAAAACCGCACAAAGTTCTGCAGCCGTTGGAAATCCAGAGCACAACACGTAAAAATGCCGGAGGGACTCAACAGGTCGGGCAGCCTCTATAGAAATGAATAAACAGTTTTGGATTTAGACCCTTCATCACGACTGGAAAGGAAGGGGAAAGAGGCCAGAATAAGGTGTCATTACAATAATGTCAAATAGGAATTGTATTTGGGGGCACATTGATACAGTAAATTAGTTTCCTTTTCAGACATAAAACCTTAATTCAACCTGCATTCTGGATATCAGGATGAAGCTCTGTGTCATGAGGCAACCTTTTGTGGGATGAGAATTAGAAAGTTTCAAGGTAGACACCAGAAAATTGTATATAATTTGGCACTAATTCACGCTAGAATATCAACCGCACTCAGAGAGCTTACTGAGATGATTGGTGTGGGAAATGAAAGTATCATACTTGAGCAGTAAGAAATGACCTTCTGAGAATGGGATTGTTAGATCCGAACTGCAGAAGGAATTTAATTAGCTTCCACCTAGTGCCTGCTGATTTCTGTCGGCTTTCAGGTTTGAATGTATCTGTCATCTTTATTTTCTGGTCTTTGTGCTGATGTGCATGTATAAACTTTTGTTGTCATTTCTAGCTCTCAATCTCACAGACAACAGGAATTCTGCAGATGCTGGAAATTCAAGCAACACACATCAAAGTTGCTGGTGAATGCAGCAGGCCAGGCAGCATCTGTAGGAAGAGGTGCAGTCGACGTTTCAGGCCGAGACCCTTCGTCAAAGGGTCTCGGCCTGAAACGTTGACTGCACCTCTTCCTACAGATGCTGCCTGGCCTGCTGCGTTCACCAGCAACTTTGATGTGTGTTTCTCAATCTCACAGCTTGGCTTTCTCTTTAATGATCTTATGGAGTTTTTTTTAAAAGTGTGAAGCACCAAATTCTGTCATTTGTTTTGCCTGTGAACTGTCATTTCTTCGTCTGCGTAATGATCTTTTCCTGTGTATCATGAGATCTGTGTTTATGTGGGCTTGATTTCTCTGCGTCACTATATTGTTGTACCTTACATTTGCTGTGCATATCCTGGAAAACTCAAAACCATGAGGGTGCAGTCAGTAAGAATGTGAAGACAAGATAGTTACAGTCTGGGACTTAATGGCAGGAATGCTGACATTCAATTGACTACTTGAACTGTGGATATAAAGTTAGAGAGTTTAGACAGTAGGAGGTTGCCTGTTTGGTGAGAGCTTTAACATTCTTCCATATTACTTGTTCTCATAATGGATGATGTTCTTCTGGGTGTCATCCAGAGAACATCCTTTTAAGGTGATTGGATGATCCAGGCAACATCTGTTGAAAATAAGTGATGAGAAATGTAGGGGACATGTCAGATGTAGTTCTTCTTAACTACAGTAAGTGGTGGGTTCCTGAAACACACTGCCCAGTGTGCTGGTAAAGGCTGATACAGCAAGGATGTTTAAAAGACTTTTAGATAGGCTCATAGGTGTGAAAAAATGTCCTTTTTATGACACAGTTGAAGGCTAAAAGATTAGGTGCAGTGTAGGGGTTGTAGTGGGGATGGCATTGGGAATCTATGAAATGAGAAATGATCCATTAAAGTTGCTACAATCATTAAAATTAGACGTAAAGTAGATGGCGTTCAAAGGGGAATAGTGATGACCTTGCAATTTATATCCATTCTTTTCAATCCTTCCTCAAAACAGAGCTTTTGCTTCACAGAAATCAATTTAATAAACATGAAAGTAAGAGAACTTGCTTCTCCCTAACCTTCAGAAAAGCTGGAGGTGGTAAATCAAACTGTTGCTGGGATCTCCTTCTTGTTGTTACAATAGAGACATTTCTGGCTAAAGAATAAGAACTGATTTTATTAACAATTATGTATAATCAACAATGTGTAGTTGAGATGAGATACAGACCATCCTGCTGCATCGGATCCTTGTAACAATTATTTTGTTCTCCTTCACTTGTGTACCGGAAATTACATTAAACAATCCTGAATCTTGATTCATTTGATCTCGTAAAATGCTTGATCATCTGAGAAAATATCTTAAAACGCATCATAAAATAATTCAGACAAATTTTGACAGAAAATTTCAAGCAAATATTGGAATAACTGTTCGAAAGCTCAGGTGAGAGGTAAGTTTGGATAGTGCCAGACAATAAATATAAAGAGTAAATGTGGTTACCATGGGGAGTAGTTGCTCTTGTAGAATACATACTTACGAATCTGCTATCCTTCTCAATGCATTGCTCGGTTAATGGAAGCAATGGTTCTTTTTATTATTCTTTGTGTTATATAAAATTAAGTATTTTAGTTACCAACAATTTTAGAACTTGTGTATCATAGAGGCCATTCATTTTATCACATCATGCTGGATCTCCAGGAAAAATCTTTCTAGTTCCATCCACCAGCTCTCTCCCTGTATCCTTAGAATTTTTTCTCCACCATATGTTTAGACAATTTCCTCTTGAAGACAATAATGGAACCTGCTTCAAATATACCGACAAGCAGTGAATACCAGATTTCACCCATCTCATGTCATATATTGTCTTCTCCTGCACAGCGTTCCTTTAGCCTCTTATCCTCAACACCTCTACAGTACACCTCTACAATCTCCCATTAACCATTCCATCTAGATCCCTCGTAAGTACTTCCATCCCACCTGTACATCATTCCCTTCATAGGAAAGAGCCCCAGCTTCTCTAATTTATTCTTGTAACTATAGCACTTCATCCCAAAAACTCCTGGCACTTATCCTTGCAGGTGGAACAAGTGCTACACCTGCCCCTACACCTCCTCCCTCACTACCATTCAGGGCCCCAAACAGTCCTTCCAGATGAGGCGACACTTCACCTGTGAGTTTGTTGGGGTCATTTGCTGTGTACAGTGCTCCCGGTGTGGACTCCTGTATATCGGAGAGACCCGATGTAAATTGGAAGACCACTTCGCCAAGAACCTGTGCTCTGTCTGCCAGAAATTGCAGGATCTCCCAGTGGTCACCCATTTGAATTCCACTTTCCATTCCCATTCTGATGTGTCCATCCACGGCCTCCTTCACTGTTGTGATGAGGCCACACTGAGGTTGGAGGAACAACAACTTATATTCCGTTTGGGTAGCCTCATACCATCAGGCATGAGCATCGGTTTCTCAAACTTCCATTAATGCACCCACCCAGCTCTCCTCACCATTTCCCATCCCCTTTTCCCTCTCTCACTGTATCTCTTTGGCTGCCCATCGCCTCCCTCTGGTGTTCCTTCCCCCTTTCCTTTCTTCCACGGTCTTCTGTCTCTTTCACCAATCAACTTCCCAGTTGTTTACTTCATCCCTCCCGCTTCAGGTTTCACCTATCACCTTATGTTTCCCTCTCCCCTCCGCTCAACTTTTAAATCTACTCCTCAGCTTCTTTTCTCCAGTCCTGCTGAAGAGTTTCAGCCCAAAACCTAGACTGTGCTTTTTTTCCGTAGATGTTGCTTGGCTTGCTGACTACCTTCAACATTTTGTGCAGGTTGTTCACATAAATCTGTTCCGGGTATGCTCTAATAACTTCACATCCTTCCTCCACAGTGACAAGTGAACAGTATATTCCATTTGAGTCCAGACCAACGTTTTATAAAGTTTCAGCATAACTTCCCTGTTCCTATATTTTAGGCAGCCATTGGTGAAACCCAGAATTGTATACATCTTCTTATGCTTTCTTAACCTGCCTGGCAAATCCAAAGCATCCTTTGACTTCTCACCCATCTCTAAATGGTATCCTTTGTTCTATAATAAAAACAAAAGTTGGAAGAACTCAGCCAGTGAAACAGCATCGGTGCAATACGAAACCACCCGGATGAAGGGTTGCTGACTGATTCCTCTTTCCGCTGAAGCTCTATGGAGAACTAATTCCTTCCAGAATTTCTGTTCTTGTTTCAGATTCCACATCTTCTGCTTCATTTGTTATCCTTTACTCCATATTGCCTCCCTTCACTCTTCACAGTTCATTTCTTTACATTAAACTTCACCCACATTGCACCTGCCCAGTCCACCAATTTTTTTTTCTCATTATTCATTCCTCATAATTACATGAGAATAATTAAGACATTAACTTGCTAGAGATTAAATGCCTTATTTGCAACTCTACATGAGCAACCTCTGAGGAAAAAAAAAAAGTGGTGGTTGATAAAGTTTGGACACTAATTGCTGTGACCATTATGATTCCCAGCCCTCAATTACATTGAACCAGTTGCATCAAACATCAAACCGATGTAGCTCACCAAAAGTTCAAAGTAAATGTTATTATCAAAGTACATATATGTTACCATATACAGCCCGGAGGTTCATTTTCTTGTGGGCATACCTAATAAATCAAGAGAATAATAACCACAAGATAATCAATGAAAGACTGCCCAACTAGGGTATTGACGTAGAGTGCAGAAAACAACAAACTGTAGAAGGAAAGAAGGAAGGAAAGGGGAGGAGAGAGAAAGGAGAGGGGGGGAGAAGGGGGAAGATGGGAGAGAGGGTGTGATAGCGGGGGAGGGGTGGAGAGGGGAGAGGAAGGAAGATAACAAGAACAAGAACATGAGGTGAAGAGTCCTTAAAAGTGAGTCTTTTGGTTGAGGAAATAATTTAATAATGGGGCAAGTGAAGATGAGTGAAGTTATGCCCTTTGGTTCAATACCCTCATGGCTGAGTGGTAATAACTGTTCCCAGACCTGCTGGTATGAGTCTTGAGGCCCCTCTACTTACTTGCTGGTGGCAGCAGCAAGAAAGGAGTATGCCCTGGGTGGTGGGGTTTCCTGCTTTCCAGCGACAGCATTTCATCTGCTCAATGGTTGGGAGCACTTTACCCATGATGGACTGGGCCATATTCAGTACTTTTTGTAAGATATTCCTTTCAAGCGCATTACTGTTTCCATACCAGTCTGTGATGTACCCAGTCAATATAAGAGTTTGTCAAAGTTTTAGATGACATGCCAGATCTTCACAAATCCCTAAGGAGGTAGAGGCACTGCTGTGCCTTCTTTGTAATTGCACTTAAGTGCTGACACCAAGACAGGGCTTCCAAAATAACAAAACCTAGGAATTTAAAGTTGCTGACGCTCTCCATCCCTGCTCCCCCAATAAGGACTGACTCATGGACCACCACTTTTTTCCACCTGATGTCAATAATCAGCTCCTTGGTCTAGCTGAGTAAGCGGTTGTTGTTGTTGCACCACTCAACCAGATTTTCAGTCTCCCTCCTATTTGCTGATTCATCACCACCTATGACAGCGGTGCCATCAGTAAACTGGAATATGGCACTGGAGCTGTGCTTAGCCATACAGTCATAAGTGTAACACAGATAGAGCAGGGGACTTAGCACACAGCCTTGTGGTGCCCCTGTGCTAATGGAGATCGTGGAGGAATTGTTCTTGAAATCCAAACTGACTGGAAACTGCAAGTGAGGAAATCGAGGTTCCAATTGCACAAGGGGGTATGAGGACAAAGTCTTGGAGCTTTTTGATTAGTCTTGAGGGGATGATAATATTGAATGCTGAGCTGTAGTTGATAAAGAGCATCCTGATGTTTGCATCTTTGCTGTCCAGATGTTCTGTTCCAGGATTGAGTGACAAGCCAATGTGATGGCATCTGCAGTGGATCTGTTGCTCCTGTAGGCAAACTGGAGTGATCCTAAGTCACTTCTCAGGCAGGAGTTGATATGTTTCATCACCAATATCTCAAAACATTTCATCGCTGTGGATGTAGGTGCTTCTGGGCGATAGTCATTGCGGCAGGTCACCAGGGTTTTCTTAGGCACCGGTATAATTGCTTGAAGCAGGTGGGTACCACACACTGCCAAAGTGAGAGTTTAAAGATCTCAGTGAACACACCAGCCAGTTAATCAGCACAGGTCTTTAGTACTTGACCAGGTATCTGATTGGGTTGGATGCTTTTCATGGGTTCAACCATCTGAAGGTTGCTCACACGTTAACTTCAGATCTGAAATCATAGGAACATCTGGGGATGTAGGAGTGTGTGATGGTTCCTCTATGCTTTGATGGTCAAAGTGAGCATAAATGGCATTGAGCAAGCTCATCTGGAAGTGAAGCCCTGCTGTCTCCTATGTCGCTTGATTTAACTTTTTAAGAGGTGATAGTATTCAAGCCCTGCCACACCTGTCAAGCATCCTTCGTTGATTTAAGTTTGATCCAGAATTGCCACTTCACCCATGAGATGGTTTTCCAAAAATCACACCTGGACTTGCAATTTTCGTGCTCACCAGACATGAATGCCTCTGATCTGGCCCTCAGCAGTTTTCAGAGCTCATAGTTCGTCCAGGGCTTTTGACTGGGGAAAACTCTGAATGACTTTATGGGGAACAGACTCATCTGCAGCTGTTTTAATGAAGTCCATTACAATCATGGTGTAATCATTCAGATCCCCAGATGAATCCTTGAACATGCCTCTGTTCACCGTCTCGAAGCAAACCCACAGCCACTCCTCTGCCCTCTGCCTCCCATGATCACCTCTTTGTTGTTCCAGTCTCTGGAACTTTGCTCTTTAGCTTCTTCCAGAACGCAGGTTGGAGAAGGACAGACAAGTGATAAGATTTACTGAAATGATGTCCTGGCATGGAACAGGAGGCATTTGTTATCTTAGTATAATAGTGATCTAGTATGTTGGGACCTCTGGTCTATGATATGCTAATAGTAATTGGTCAGGGTTTTCTTCAATCAAGCCTGGTTGAAGTCTCCAAATATGATTTGAAATATATCAAGAATTATGTTTTCTAGTCTGGCGATGTCATCATGAAGTATCATAAGCGCTTGGTTATATTAGTTCACTGGTGGTATGCAAATTGTAGTCAGGATCATGGATGAGAACTCCCTATGTAAATAGAATGGATGACACTTGAGCGCTCGGTGTTGAAGTCTGGGGAACACAAGTTTAACGAAACCACTACATTGGAGCACCACTGAGAGTTTATCATGAAACACACACATCCTCCTTTTGCCTTTTATGAATCAACAGTTTGGTCCATTTGGTAAATCGAAAAGCCTTTGCGTCTGATCACTGTACCTGGCATGCTGGGAAAAAGCCAAGTCTCAGTCAAACATTGAATACAACATTATTTAATTTAACTCAGTCACAGCAGTCAACAATTCAAGGGGAAAGGAATTATCAGGCTCCTAGAATTGCGCAAGAATAGGAAATGATTCTGGAGAAGCTTGCACATTGGTTATACTTTACTTATACTTTATACTTTATTGTCACCAAACAATTGATACTAGAACATACAATCATCACAGCGATATTTGATTCTGCGCTTTCCACTCCCTGGATTACAAATATTAAATATTTAAAATATCAAAATAGTAAAATTAGTAAATATTAAAAATTTAAATTATAAATCATAAATAGAAAATAGAAAAACAGAAAGTAAGGTAGTGCAAAAAAACCAAGAGGCAGGTCGGATATTTGGAGGGTACGGCCCAGATCCGGGTCAGGATCCGTTCAACGGTCTTATCACAGTTGGAAAGAAGCTGTTCCCAAATCTGGCCGTACGAGTCTTCAAGCTCCTAAGCCTCCTCCCGGAGGGAAGAGGGCGAAAAGTGTGTTGGCTGGGTGGGTCGTGTTCTTGATTATCCTGGCAGCACTGCTCCGACAGCGTGCGGTGTAAAGTGAGTCCAAGGACGGAAGATTGGTTTGTGTGATGTGCTGCACCGTGTTCACGATCTTCTGCAGCTTCTTTCACTCTTGGACAGGACAGCTTCCATACCAGGTTGTGATGCACCCTAGAAGAATGCTTTCTACGGTGCACCTATAAAAATTAGTGAGGGTTTTAGGGGACAGGCCAAATTTCTTTAGTTTTCTCAGGAAGAAAAGGCGCTGGTGGGCCTTCTTGGCAGTGAACTCTGCTTGGTTGGACCAAGTCAGGTCATTTGTGATATTGACCCCAAGGAACAATAAGCTTTTGAGCTGTTCCACTTGCGCACCACCGATGTAAATTGCGTCATGCGGTCCGCTACTTCTTCTGAAGTCGACAACCAATTCCTTCGTCTTGCTGACGTTGAGGGATAGGTTATTGTCTTCACTCCATGCCACCAGGTTCTTAATTTCCTCTCTGTACTCAAACTCATCATTACCCGAAAAACGGCCTACAATTGTTGTGTCATCAGCAAACATATATATTGAGTTTGATGGAAACTTGGCTACATAATCATGGGTGTACAGTGAGTACAGCAGGGGGCTGAGTACACAGCCTTGTGGGGCACCGGTGCTCAGAGTGATTGTAGAGGAGAACTTGTCCCCTATTTTTACAGCCTGGGTCCTGTCTGTGAGGCAGTTGAAGATCCAGCTGCAGATCTGAGTGCTAAGGTCCAGGTTCTAGAGCTTAGGAATCAGTTTATTTGGAAGGATGGTATTAAAGGCAGAGCTGTAGTCAATGAAAAGGAGCCTTACGTATGCATCTTTATTCTCCAGGTGTTCTAAGGAGGAATGTAGGGCCAGAGAGATGGCATCTGACGTTGACCTGTTGCTCCAGTAGGTGAATTGCAAAGCGTCGAGGTTGACCGGTAGGCTGTGGTTGATGTGTGCCACAATCAATCGCTTGAAGCACTTCATAGCAATTGATGTCAGAGCCACAGGTCGATAGTCATTCAGGCATGCCACCTTGCTCTTCTTCGGCACTGGGATTATCGTTGCTTTCTTAAAACACGAGGAGATCTTAGACTGAAGCAAGGAGCAGTTGAAGATGTCAGCAAACACTCCAGCTAGCTCGCTTGCACAGGCCCAGAGAACCCGTCCTGGGACACCATCTGGGCCCGTCGCCTTCCTTGGATTTATCCTCAGGAAGGCCCTTCTAATGTCCTCCTCAGTGACGATGAATCTCGATGCCACCAGGTCTAGTTCATCCGGAGGGAGCAGGATGCTCCCCGTCTGTTCGAATCTTGCGTGGAATACGTTCAGTTCGTCAGGAAGAGAAGCGCCACAGTTATTGATATTCCCAGCCTTTTTTTTGTGCCCAGTGATCTCAGTTAGACCCTGCCATAGTCTACTGGCATCTCTGTGGTTAGCCTGGACTTCCAACTTGGCTTGCTATTGCTTCTTGGAGCCCTTAATGGCTTTCCAGAGTTCATGCCTGAATTCTGTGTAGCAACTGGTATCCCCGGACCTAAAAGCCACAGCTCTAGCCTTTAAAAGGGGCTTGACCTCATAATTCATCCAAGGCTTCCGGTTAAGGAATACCCGGATCGTCTTGTGAGACACACAGTCCTCCGTACATTTCCAAATAAAGTCCATGACAGCTCAGGCATACTCATCGAGGTTAGCTGCTGAGTCCTTGAATACTAACCAGTCCACCGATTCAAAGCAGTCACGGAGGACCTCATCCGTTTCCTCCGTCCAACGTGACACTACTTTTGACACCGTGACCTCCTGCTTCAGTTTCTGTTTGTAAGCCGAGAGGAGGAATACGGCCTGATGGTCCGATTTTCCGAACTGAGGTCATGGGACGGAACGGTAGGCATCCTTGACTGCTGTGTAGCAGTGGTCAAGTATATTCGGGCCTCTAGTGGGGCAGGAGACATGTTGGTATAACTTTGGCAGCGCCTTTCTGAGGTTGGCCAGGTTAAAGTCCCCAGCTGTAATGAGCAAAGCCTCCGGATACCTGGTGTCAAGTTCACTGATGTTGGCATACAGTATGTTCAGAGCACACTCCACATCCGCCTGGTGGGGAATGTAGACCGCTGTCAGTATGATCGAGGTGAATTCCCGTGGAGATAGTAGGGACGACACTTCACCGACAGGTGTTCCAGGTCCGGGCTGCATGAGCTTGTCAGTGCCACTGTGTCCGAGCACCACCCTGTGTTGAACAGCAGGCAGACACCACCTCCCCTCGTCTTGCCCAAAGACGCTGTGCGGTCCATCCAGTGGATCGAAAATCCCTCTGGTTGGATGTCACAGTCGGGGGTGGCAGGGGAGAGCCAGGTCTCGGTGAAACAGAATACGCAGCAGTTTCGCATCTCCCTGCAGTAGGCGAGTCTCCCTTTAAGATCATCCACCTGGTTAGCATCAAATCAGTGCAAATAATAGTAAATAATAATTGTAGCTTTGAGCTAACTTCAATGCATGATACAATGGGTAAATGTTCATGACATACATCTATCTGTTTGTATGTCAGATGATCACTGCTGTCCCACATACATGATAGAATACTGACCAGTACATCAAAAGCACTCCTCCTGCTTGAACCAGTCCGAATATTCAGCCATCTACAGTGCCTTGTGAAAGTATTCAGCCCCCAACCCTGTTCACAAAATGAGTATTACAACCAGGGATTTTGATCAAGTGAACTGGGAATTTTTATTTATGACTCACGTGCTCCTTTTTTCCCACAGTAGAGTCCTAAAAACTGGGAAAATTGTAAAGCATGACAAACTAAAAATTCTAAAACTGAATTGTCAGCAGTTCAAAAGTTTTCATCCTCCTTTGCTCAGTTCTTAGCTGATCCACCTCTCACAGCTAATACAGCTGGTGGTCTTTTTGGATAAATCTTTTTTAGCTTTGCACAATGTGATGGAGCAAGATTTGCCAATTCCTCATTGCAAAATTGCTCAAACTGTGCTAGGTTAGTTGGGGAGCGACACTGGACTGCAATCTTGAGGTCCTACCACAGATGTTTGATCAAATTAAGGTCATGACTTTGACTGGGACACACAAGAACATCAGTTTTCATCATTTAAAACCACTCCATGATTGCTCTGGCAGTGGGCTTTGGGTCATTGTACTGCTGAAAACAGTCTTCCTTCCCAGTTTAAGCTTTTTGGCAGGGGCTAGAGGTTTTTATCCAGGATCTCTCTGTATTTAGCAAGATTTATCTTCTCATCAACCCTGACCAGATTTCCAGTCCCTGCTGCTGAAAAACGTCCCCCTAGCATGATGCTACTCCCATCAAACTTTACAGTAGGGATAGTGTTACATAGCTGATTGCAGTATTAGAGTTATGCCACCCATATCACTTAGTATTGAGGCCAAGAAGTTCCATTTTAGTCTCATCCAACCTCAAGACTTTCTTCCACATCTTTACAGTATCTTCTAAGTGATGCTTTGCAAAACTTTTATGTGCAAGGATATGCTTTTTTTTTAATAGCCAAAGTTCCTTCCTTGCTACTCTTCCATATAATATCTTTTTTGTACAAGGTTTTAGAGTTTGTGAAGCCATGAACTTCATCTCCAGTTTCAGCCACAGATTTCTACAGCTCACTCAGAAATGGCTATTGGCATCACAGTAGCCTCTCTTACAAGTGCCATTCTTCTCCAGCAACTAGGTTTAGAAGGGACAGCCTGACCTAGGCAGTGTTTCATGATGGATTGCAATGAACTTTGAGGTATGTTCAGTGCCTTTGAGATAATTTTGTACCCTTCTCCAGGTTTATACTTCTCTATTATAATTTCTTTGACTTATCTTGAATGCCCTTTTGTCTTTATTTTGGTTTGGTCTGTTGAAAATCTACCATAATATTGGATCTTATAGAGAAAGGCAGTACTTATTCTTACAAATTAATTGAAAACAGGTAATCCTTTAATTTTCTACATCAGCAAATTGTATGAGTTGGTAAGGTAATATATTGCACCTGAGAGAAGTTAGAGTAGTAATTAAAAAGGAGATGAATATTCTTCCAGCCTCAGAATATTGGTTTTTAATTTTTAATCAATTTTTGACACATTTTTGAATTTTTCTTTTGATTTGACATGATTTGTAGATTAGCTCAAAAATCCTTCTTCAATATATTTTAAATTTAGATCAGACAGTAAAGTGCAAAAGTCGCTGTGGGGGCTGAATATTTTTCAAGGCACTGATTATACAAGATAGCATTGGCTATACTACTAGCATAAGCAATACTGGAAGTCACCAGTCACCACTTCCAAACTATATCCATCTTACACAGATAAAGGAGGACTGAAGTTATATTTCTCCTTTCTCTGAATCTTTTTTTTAATGTTATCTATTTGGTACCTTTACACCAGCTTCACTTTTGCCACTGTCGTTTAAAAGCTGTGATGTGCTTAGCTTCTTCTTTGTTTTTTTGGCTGTTTTATTTGTCTGAATATTCGATGTTAAAACTGCATCACCGTGTTTTGAAACTGTACTGAAACTGAAGTATCAAAAACTGTATCAATTGAGAAAGGAGTGTGCTTGCACTCGGGTGTCCAGTCAATTATTATTATGTATGGTGTAACTCCAACACACACTTCAATGAACAGCACAAAATGGAAGGGACATTCTGTGGCAATGAGGTCAGTGACCTCAATGTGCAGTCTTATAGAAACTACACAACAGCCTCACTAAAATTAATCATCTAACCTGACATAAATATTGAATATACAACAGGAAATCCTTCATCTGCTTCATTAACCTGTAGCTGTGTCTGCCAGTTGGTTACTAAAGAATTGTAGTTTCATCTCAATTAATTAAATTTAGAAACCTACAAGAATATCAAATATTAAGTCAAGAGGGCAAAAATCAAAGCATACTGTCGATGCTCTATTGTCAGCTTGCTTGCACACCAACGCATATTTTTGTTAAAATCACTGCTTAAGACACGCACTTAGTTGTCACTTAATTAAATGCACTTGTACATTTGCTCATTAGTAGAAATACCTAATCAGTCAATCATGCAGTAGTAACTCAATACATAAAAGCATGCATATATGGTCAAGAAGTTCAGTTGTTGTTGAGACCAAACATCGGAATGGGGAGGAAATGTGACCAAAGTGATTTTGACTGTGGAATAATTGTTGGTGCCCGACGGGGTGGTTTGAATATCTCAGAAACTGCTGATCTCCTGGGATTTTCTCACACAACAGTCTTTAGAGTTCACAGAGAATGGTGGAACAAAAAACACATCCAGTGAGTGGCAGCCCTGTGGGTGAAAGCACCTTGTTAATAAGAGAAGTCAGAGGGGAATAGTCAGACTGATTCAAGCTGACAGGAAGGCAACAGTAACTTAAATAACCATGCTTTACAGCTGTGGTCTGCAGGAGAACATCTCTGAACTTGCAATACATCAAACCTTGAAGTGGATGGGCTAGAGCAGCGGACTACACTGGGTTCCACTCCTGTACTTAATACAGTAACTACTGAGTGTAGGTTGTAGAATACTAACTTATTACATTATGATTCTGAACCAATTGATATGTTTATGAAAAAGAAGCATTTTTAGAAATAACTAGTAATGAGGAGAAAACAGTTTACCCTATTTAAGAAAACAGTCTTATAATCCTACTGCTAATGGAGACTCCAGTGACAACAAATGTAAGAGTCATCAATAGTCCTTCATACCACTTGTAGCGTTGTTTCAAAAGGAAAGTCTGCTCTATTGATTCAAAACACAAACCACTCTCAAGCAAAGCAGTTCTCATACTCTTTCTACTTTTCTGGAATCGTGACAACAGCAAATAAAAAGCATCTTCCCTGTTAATGGCTTGAAATACTCACAATCCCAGTACAGCATATGGAACTGTAATATTAATATTCTAAACAGGTAACAAAGTTCTTACCATCTACACATCTCAACTCCTTGTGGCCAATAATGAAGTTAAATATAAGCCTACAATATTGCCAAAATCATAAGGCTACAGATTGACAGAATATTAGCATTAGGTAAGGGTTAGTTAAAGTATTACAATGAGAAGCATAGTAAATAGAAATAAACTAGAAGTACAGAACTAGATCATGAAGGTTTCTGCAGTGGTGTAAAAAGGAAGATATTGGCAAAAATAAGAGCAAGTCTTTAACAGGAGTGGCAGGAGAAATTAAGGCTCTCAGATAATAGTGGAGACATTATACAAATGTTTACTGGTTGCCATCATGAAGGAAGCCAAATAAAACCAAGGGTATGCAGGCACCTAGGAATTTAACAGAATTAGTATGAGGGAAATTCTGTCACAAAAATTAAGAACTGGCAAATTCCGAGGAATTGATGGCCTGCATTCTAGATTTGCAAAACATGTATTTACAGAAATAATTAATGGCCAATTTTAAAATTGTTCCCACAAGCTGCTGAATGGTATGTAAAGTATAACCATTCTATTCAAGAAATAAAGAAGGTACTACAGATTAATCAGCCTGTGGAAATTGTGGTAAGGCAAGGGTTAAAGACACGCACACAATGCTGGAGGAACTCAGCAGGTCAGGAGACATTCTGGAAATATATAAGCAGATGACGTTTCAGGCTGAGACTCTTCTTCAGGACTGGAAAGGAATGGAGATGTCAGCGTAAAAAGTAGGAGGGAGAGGAAAGAAGATTAGCTAGGTGATAGGCAAAGCCAGATGAGTAGGAAAGGTAAAAGGCTAAAGAAGAAGGAATCTGATAGGAATGGAGAGTGGACCATGGTAGAAAGGAAGGAAGAAAGGGCACCAGGGGTAGGTGATAGGATGGTGAGGAGAAGAGGTAAGAAGACAGAGTAGGGAATAAAAGAAGAGGGAAGGGGGAGGAAAAATAATTACTCCAAGGAGAAACCAATGTCAATGCCATTAGGTTGGAGGCTACTGAGATGGAATATGAGGTGTTGCTCCGTCATCCTGAGAGTGGTCTCATCATGGCAGAAGAGGAGGCCATGGACAAACATGTCAGAATGGAAATGGGAATTGGAATTAAAAAGGTTGGTCAGCGGGAAATTCTGCTTTTGGTAGATGCGATGGAGGTTCTCAACAAAATGGTCCCCCAATTTATGTTTCGCCAGTGTAAAGGCTGCTGCAGAGGAAGCATCAGATACAATAGATGACCCCAAAAGATTTGCAGGTGAAGTTTTGTCTCACCTGGAAGGACTGCTAAGGACCCTGAATAGCAGTAAATGAGGAGGTGAATGGGCAGGCGCAGTACTTCTGTTGCTCGCAGGGATATGTGCCAAGAGGGACAAATGGGCAAGAGAATCATGGAGGGAGTGATCACTGTGGAACGCAGAGACTGGGGGTGTGGGGAAGGTAATGCTGTGTTTGGTGATAGGATCCTATTGAAGGTGGCAGAATGATGTGTTGGGATTTGGTGGTAGGTGAAGCCAAGAGGGACTCTATCCTGTTATAACGGAGGGAAGATGGAGTGAGCACAGGTATCCTGGAAATGGAGATGTGGGTGAGAGCAGCATCAATAGTGGAGGAAGGGAAACACCACTCTTTACATTGTAAGTTTTGGGGTAATCGAGATATTTATTTTCTACCCAAGTGCAGAATATCTCATAATGCTAGTAATCCTGACACTTTTCTTCATCTTCATAATAAATATGCAATGTGTACTGACTGGTCAGGTTATAGGATGTGCTCTGGAGACTACCTATACATTTAGAAGGTGGCTTGAATCTTATTCCCCTGAATTGTAGTGAATTTGATTTTGCGTCTTACTCTGACAACAAAACTGGAATTGGAGGGGAGCATGAAATTGCAGTGCCTACGGGAATGACTCTTGCCAATGCAACAGTTCCGAGGGATAGTATTAACCCTCTTACAACGATTGCCTAACGCCCCAACATGCTCTGAAAGAACTTAATGGGGATAGGGTGAAGTATGTTACTGAAACCATCAAGGGACAGAACTGGACTTGGGTAACAGTGCATGCAATATCTACACTACTGGTGATCCTCTGAATCCCATTAATAAGGCTTATTGGGTAGGTGGCCAATAGGACTATCACTGGTAGCTAGGGCTACTCCTAAAATGGAATCTTTGGCCAGAACCAAAGCCATGGAGGGGGTTATTGCTATCTGACCTGTATGGTATCATTGATATACCAATTTCCCACGCACTGTCTCTACATCCTACTGTGTGTATAAGCAGGAGACTGAGACTTCTTCAGGACTGGAAAGGAATGGGGAAGATGCCCGAATAAAAAGTTGGTGGGGGAGGAGAAGGAGGATTATCTAGAAGGTGATAGGTGAAGCCAGATGGACAGGAAAGGTAAAGGATTGGAGAAGAAGGAATCTGATAGGAGTGCAGAGTGGACCATGATAGAAAGGGAAGAAAAAAAAGAGCAACAGGGGGGAAATGATAGGCTGGTGAGGAGAAGGCTGCTATCAGTCCAGGCTGTCATCAATGGACTGGGGAGACTGTGTTCCTTAATTGTAATATTCCTGTTCTACGAACCTGCTAGATTGGTTTGTGAAAGCGTTATCATGGCCTTGGCATTACTGCTACTAACAAAGCCTTAGCATTACATGATGTGAGTCATGCCATCAATAGTATTACTTTGGAAACGCTGGCAATCCACACTGTGGCCCCCAAAATTGACTAGCACTAGACTATCTGTTGTCAAAGAAAGGTGATACTTGTGCCAAAAGTTTTACACATACATTCCTGATATCAACTGCCAGCTGTCCCTAATGAAACAGTCAGAGTTTCTACACGATTGAAATTCAGTAAGATTTGTGTTGCCGTCCACAGGACAAAGAGGTGGGAGTGTGGAAGTTGCAGTAAGGCAAGGGTTAAGGCAAGGATAGTGTCAGGACGCTGGAGCAGGGATCCAATCGCAGATCCAGTACTGTGCACACAGTGATACTAATTGAGTAACAAATCCCAAGGTGCAAACAAAGTCAGTGTCAAAGTTCAGGCAGAGATCAAAACATCTGGAGAAATCCAAAAACCAGAATCAGGAAACAGGCAGAGTCAATATTCGGACAGACAGACTGTCGTGGTCCAGTCCGTGAAGTCCGTATTCCGGTTCATGGTCCGGTCCATCGACCCTTGCTCCAGGTTTTCCTGTTTACCCCGTTTCTGTTCTTGTTGAGCTCTAATTGAGGCACCTGATGCCCGTTGGGGCTGGCTGCATAAATACCTCCAGAGACCAGGGCGTGGTTGCTGGATTGTTCTTGTCCTTACTCCTTGTATCCCTTCCTCTGCCTTCTGTTTCCTTGCCTGGTCTTGCTGGTAACCCGCACCTTGTCTTGCCTGCAGTCTTGTCCTGGAACCACCCTGTACCTAGCTCCCTTCCTGTCCCTTGCCTCCGCCAGGTAGGTCAGGCTGTCTTGCCATTACCTGCGGCTGGTTCTGTCCCTTCCTGTCCCTAGCCTCTGTCAGGTAAGCCAGGCCGAATTGCCATTACTTACGGTTGGTTCTGTGCTTTTCTGTCCCTTGCCTCCATTGGGTAAGCCAGGCCATATTGCTGTTACCTACGATTGGTTCTGTCCCTTCCTAACCCTTGCCTCCGTCAGGTAAGCCAGGCCGTCTTGCCGTTACCTGCGCATGGTTCTGTCCCTTCCTGTCCCTTGCCTCCGTTGGGTGGAGTACCGTGCCCTGCCCAGGAGAACCACGCCCTGCTCAGGAGGAGCCTCCAGCCTCCAGCCCCAAGCCTCGCCTCAAGTCTCTAGCCTCTAGCCTCAAGCCTGAAGACTCCAGCCTCCTGCCTCCTGCCAAGCCTCATCTCTAGCCTGTAGCCTCCAGCCTGAAGACTCCAGCCTCCTGCCTCCTGCCAAGCCTTGCCTCAAGTCTCTAGCCACTAGCCTCAAGCCTGAAGACTCCTGCCTCCTGCTAAGCCTCGTCTCTAGCCTCTAGCCTCAAGCCTGAAGACTCCAGCCTCCTGCCTCCTGCCTCCTGCCAAGCCTTGTCTCAAGTCTCTAACCTCTAGCCTCAAGCCTGAAGACTCCAGCCTCCTGCCTCCTGCCAAGCCTCGTCTCCAGCCTCAATCCTGAAGACTCCAGCCTGCTGCCTCCTGCCAAGCATCGCCTCCAGTCTCTAGCCTCAAGCCTGAAGACTCCAGCCTCATCCTGCCTGCCAGCCAAGCCTCGTCCTTGCCAAGTTCTGGGGTTCGAGCCAGAGGCAAGACCCAGGTACTGGGTCCTTGTCCAGTCTCTGACTCGGAGTCCAAGCCCGGGCTTGTAGCTCTCTTGTCCAGTCCTGTTCCAGGTTCCCGGTTTTTGTGTCCATGTCCTTGCCCTCACCCTGTATCTTAGTCCTGTCCCTAGTACTTCAGTGTCTGTGTCTTGCACTTGGGTCCGTTCCTATGCCCCCCCACTATGGCACAGACAGAGCATGGATACAAATGCTGGAAAGGCTCAGGAAAATTCACTGGCACAATCTGGCAACAAACAAGTTGAAACACGGGACTGAAATACACTGAGCAATAAACGGAGAGACAGATGATAGGTGGAGCACAACGTGACACAGGTGGCAGCAATACAGGTACTAATGAGAAACAGGTGAGAGACGGAGTACTCAGTAATACAGGGGCTGGAGTAGAGCAGGAGTGGGGACAGGAACACATGGCAATACAAAACCACAGACTGACAGCTAGGGGGAAACACACAAAAAGACAGAGTTCAGCTGGAGGTACTGACAGATAGCCTGGAGCAGTTGTGGTCAAGTGAGACACCTCTGCTTACTATAGGATGAGCAGGGGTGATTGTGGCAGTGTGTACTCATGCCAGGTGAGTGTGGCACCTGTAGTGAGACTTTTCTAGAAAGGTCTTCCTAAAACATAGCATCGCCTTACACATTAAGAGGTACCAGAGGCAGACAGGTTTGGAAAAACGGGAGGATGTGAAATACAGCCAACAGTTGCTTTATTAACTTCAGGATATCGTAGTTTCTCTGTTTGAGGTTTCAATTGACTTTTAATGCCTCTATTGTGAATGGCAATTGATCTTGCAAGTAAGGAAATCAGACATATGTAATTTACCAAATAATCAATGTCCTTAACTGATAAGCCAATTCTGTTTAAAAATGGTATTTTTCTGTCCTGGCTTCACAGCAGTGTGGATTACAGGGGCCATGATGCTCTCCTTGCGCACAAGAAAAATAAAAAAGAATGCTGGAGTTGTAAGTGTGCTCGTGTTCTGGGCCCAATTATCCTCCTTCAAAGAAAGGGGCTTCCCTTCTTCTACCATCAATGCTGCCCTCACCCACATCACTTCCATTTCCCACACGTCTGCACTCACCCTATCCTCCTGCCACCCGACCTGGGAAAGGGATCCTCCTGTTCTCACCTACCACCCCACCCACCTCTGCATCCAACATGTAATTCTCCGTAACATCCGCCATCTCCAACAGGATTCTATCAACAAGCACATCTTTCCCTCACCCCCACCTTGCACTTTCTGCTTTCCACAGGATCGCTCCCTATGCGACTCCCCTGTCCATTTGTCCCTTCCCACTGATCTCCCTCCAAGAACTTATTCTTGCAAGTGGAACAAGTGCTACATCTGCCCCTACACCTCCTTCTTCAGTACCGTTCAGAGCCCCAAACAGTCCTTCCAGGTGAGGTGACACTTTACCTGTGAGTTTTTTGGGGTCATTTACTGTATCTAGTGCTCCCGGAGTGGCCTCCTTTATACTAGTGAGACCCGACAGATTGGGAGACCGCTTCACCAAGCACCTACGCTCTATGCAGAAGAAAAAGCGGAATCTCCCAGTGGCCACCCATTTTAATTCCACTTCCCATTCCCATTTTGACATGTCAGTCCATGGCCTCCTCAGGTGGGAGGAGAAACACTTTATATTCCGTCCCATCTGGGTAGCCTCCAACCTGATGGCATGAACATCGATTTTTCAAACTTCTCGTAATGCACGCCCTCCCCCCCACCTTCAACATTCCCTGTTCCCTTTTCCTTCTCTCACCTTATCTCCTTACCTGCCCATCAACTCCCTCTGGTGCTCCTCCTCCTTCCCTTTCTTCCATGATCTTCTATCCTCTCCTAACAGATTCCCTCTTCTCCAGCCCTGTGTTTCTTTCACCAATCAACTTCCCAACTCTTCACTTCACCCCTTACCCCTCTTCCCAGTTTCTCCTATCACCTTGTGTTTCTTCCTCCCCTCCCCCACCTTCTAACTCTGACTCCTCATCATTTTTCTCTCTAGTCCTGATGAAGAGTCTCAGCCGGAAATGTCAACTCTACTCCTTTCCATAGATGCTGCCTGACGTGCTGAGTTCCTCCAGCATTTTGTGTGTGTGTTGCTTGGGTTTTCAGCATCCGCAGATTTTCTCTTATTTTAGTTATTTTATTTTTATTTTAATTGTTTTATTATCAGCAACGACAACCTGACAACAGTGCAGAAAATCTATTTATAGGAACATAGTATCAGAAATGTTTGAAATGTTTGTTAGAATTGTTTGTGGTCATAACAAACTGATTAAGTAAAAAGGAGTTGTGAATTTAGTGCATTAGGATTTTCAATTTTTAAAAATTTTGATAGGATATTATGCAAAGAATCTGCATAGGAAAATGGGAGAATTATTATTGGATCACTCTGCTTAAAGGCTGATATAGGTAAGCCTCAGATGCTCTTGGTAGCATTGAGTTCTTCATAGAATTATCTAATAAAATGGTGTCATGTAGTGAAAATGTAGCATTACGCAAAATTATAGCTTGTGGTATTGAGAATTGTTCAATCAGCGGGAAACAGAATCAGAACATACTAATCATCTTCTTTTGCTTGGAAAGGCTATAACTAGCGTAGTACCATAATGGATGATGGTTTTGATTCATAGTTACAGTACACTCTATGGATGAGGGTATAGAGAGTAATGCATCCAAGTTAGTATATGATACAAAGCCAAACAGGTAAAAAAACATGTTAAAATTAGGTGCAGGCAGCAAAAATGCAAAAACCAAAGAGCACATTAGACGTTTTTATGGGGCGATATCCAAGAAGGTCAAAATAAAGCCTTCCTGTAAACAGACAGGCTATGGTGAAACCAGTGTATACTTAGAAACTTTTACAACATGCTGGGGGAGCTCAGCAGGTCGGGCAGCATCAGTGGAAACGATGAGTCAACGTTTCAGGCCAGAGCCCTTCGTCAGGACTGAAGAGGGAAGGGGCAGAGGCCCTATAAAGAAGGTGGGGTGAGGGTGGGAAGGAGATGGCTGGTAGGTTCCAGGTGAAAACCAGTGAGGGGAAAGACAAAGGGGTGGGAGAGGAGAAGCAGGGAGGTCGAGCACCTCCGCTCCATCCGCCACAACAGACAGGATCTCCTGGTAGCCACCCACTTCAACTCTGCTTCCCATTCCGATTCAGATATGTCCATACATGGCCTCCTCTACTTCCATGATGAGGCTAAACTCAGGTTGGAGGAGCAACACCTCATATACCGTCTAGGTAGTTTCCAGCCCCTTGGTATGAACATAGAATTCTCCAACTTCCGGTAATTCCCTCCTCCTCCCTTCCTCTATCCCTATTTCACTCTGCCCCCTCCCCCAGTTGCCTATCACCTCCCTCATGGTTCCGCCTCCTTCTACTACCCATTGTGTTTTCTCCTATTCCTTTTTCATCTTTCCTGCCTATCACCTTCCTGCTTCCCCTCCCCCACCCCTTTATCTTTCCCCTTACTGGTATTTCACCTGGAACCTACCAGCCATCTCCTTCCCACCCTCCCCCCACCTTCTTTATAGGGCCTCTGCCCCTTCCCTCTACAGTCCTGACGAAGGGTTCCGGCCCGAAACATCGACTCATCATTTCCACTGATGCTGCCCAACCTGCTGAGTTCCTCCAGCGTGTTGTGGGTGTTGCTTTGATCCCAGCATCTGCAGATTATGTTGTGTTTACTTAGAAACTTTTGTCTGTTGTCAAGTAGATACACTTTAAACAGAGTGCCACAAAGATTTGCTAGACTGGTTTCCTTAATGACTTTTCTACAGGGAAAGATTGGGTACATTGGAATAGAAAAAATATACAGTGTATCTATCTATCTATATATATATATATATATATATATATATATATATATGGAGTTGAAAGAACAGATGTGGGCGGCGGGACTTCCTTTGGCTGGAAGATATAGAAGTAGGGGTCGCTGCTTTAGACTGGGGTGATTGACATTCTTATGAAGGGCAGGCCAAAGGGGAGTGAATGGTGAGTTGTTGATTTGATTCAAGATTATATCCAAACACTTATAAGAGTCAATGACATGGAGGTGGCAGGAATATATCGATGCCGAACAATCCATTAGGATCTTATTTAATGGTAGAGTATGCTTGACAGCAAATGGGAAAATACTGGGGCTGTATCTAATGCTGTTAATTTCAAATATTCCAACTACTGGCTCTTGACCCTCTGTTGATATTTAAATCAGAGGACGTGGAATGGATGATCAAAGGTGGACTCATTTGCAAAGTGATATTAGGAATCTTGACAATCTTGATGCCCTGGCAGATGAATATGTAATTGATGGTGCGAGGGTGGGAGAGGGTTTCAGATTTGTGGATCACCTGGATCTCTTTGAATCAGAATCAGGTTCGTTAGCACCAGCATGTGACATGAAATTTGTTAACTTAGCAACAGCAGTTCAATGCAATACATAATATAGAAGAAAAAAAATAAGAATAATAAATTAACAAGTAAATCAATTACTGTATATGTATATTGAATAGATTAGAAATCATGCAAACTACAGAAATACTGTATATTAAAGTGAGGTAGTGTCCAAGGGTTCACTGTCCATTTAGGAATTGGACGGCAGAGGGGAAGAAGCTGTTTCTAAATCATTGGGTGTGTCCCTTCAGGCTTCTGTACCTCCTACCTGATGGTAACAATGAGAAAAGGGCATGCCCTGGGTGCTGGAGGGCCTTAATAATGGATGCTGCCTCTCTGAGACACTGCTCCTCGAGGATGTCCCAGATACTTTGTAGGCTAGTACCCAAGATGGAGCTGACTAGATTTACAACCCTCTGCAGCTTCTTTCAGCCCTGTGCAGTAGCCCACCCCCTCCCCCATACTCCATACCAGATAGTGATGCAGCCTGTCAGAATGCTCTCCATGGTAGATCTGTAGAAGCTTTTGAGTGTATTTGTTGACATACCAAATCTCTTCAAACTCCTAAAGAAGTATAGATGTTGTCTTGCCTTCTTTATAACTGCATCAATATGTTGGGACCAGGTTAGATCCTCAGAGATCTTGACACCCAGGAACTTGAAACTGCTCACTCACTCCACTTCTGATCTCTCTATGAGGATTGGTATGTGTTCCTTCGTCTTACCCTTCCTGAAGTCACAATCAGCTCTTTCGTCTTACTGATGTTGAGTGTCAGGTTGTTGCTGCGGAACCACTCCACTACTCAGCATATCTCATTCCTGGGAAAGGTATGACCTGTACAAAAGGGCAATGGGACCAATGCCCTTGCGACCAGGTTTGATATAGCCATTAAGGAAGGCTTAATCTACGTTGACAGGAGGATGAAAGCAAGAATGAGGATGAAAACAAGACAGATGATGGAAGAGTTAGTGTAAAGGCAGATGCAATATGTAGAAAGATGTTGAGGTAGGATCCTGCTATAGCTTACTGACACTTTAGTCTCTCGCTTCCACAGTCTGAGGTGCCCACCTGCTTCAAGTAGGCTTCAATCACCTGCCTCATTGACTATTGTCCAGTACATCCACTGAGCTGAAATGTTTTGAGAGGTTGGTCATGAAACAATTCAACTCCGCCTAAATGTTGACTTGGATCTGCTCCAATTTGGCTGCCATCACAACAGGTCAACCGCAGATGCCATTTCATTGGCTCTTCACTCAGCCCAGGAGCTTCTGGACAGTGAAGGTGCATACATCAGGGTGCTCTTCATTGACTACAGGTCTGTATTCAATGCTAATATCCTCTCAAAACTAAACAATAAGCACCAAGACCCAGGTCTCAATACCTCCTTATGTAACTGGATCCTCGATTTCCGCACTTGCAGATCCCATTTAGTTCAGATTAGCAACACCACCTCCACAAGCTCCATCAGCATAGGTGCACCACAATGCTGTGTGTTTGGCCCCTACTCTACTTGCTTTATACTTATGACTTTGAGGCTAAGTACATCTTCAGTGCCATATTCAAGACTTCTGGTGGTACTACTGGTGGTACTACAAAGGTGGTGATGAATTGGCATGTAGGAGGGAGAGTGAAAATCTGGTTGACTGCTACAACAGCCTCATTCAATGTTAGCATAACCAAAGAGCTGATAAATGACTACAGGAGAAGCAAACCAGTGGTCCATGAGCCAGTTGTCATCAGGGGTTTGGAAGTAGGTGGATCAGTAACTTTAAATTCCTTAGCATTACCAATTTAGAGGAGCTGCTCTGGGATCAGCAAGTAAGTGCCATTACAAAGAAGATACACCAGTGTCTACTTTCTTAGAGGTTTGCATAGTTATGCCATCTAACAGTCTGACCAACTTCTATAAATGCACAGTGGAAAGAATCATTCGGGTTGTATTATGGCCTGGAATGGCAAAACCAATACCCATGAAAAGAAAAGCCCTACAAGCAATAGTGGATGCAGTTCAGTCCATCATTGGCAAAGTCCTTCCTATCATTGAACACATTTAGAAGGAGCACTGCCACAAGAAAGCAGCAACCATCATCAAGGATCTCTACCATCCATGCTCTCTTCTCACTACTGCCATTGGGGAGGAGATACAGGAGCCTTAGGTCCTACTCCACCAGGTTCAGGAACAGGCATTACCCTTCAGCCACCAGACTCCTGAACCAGTATGAATAACTTCAATTACCTCAACACTGAACTAATTCATAAGCTGTGAACTCATTTTCAAGAACTCTCTAAACCATGTTCTCAGTATTATTTATTACTTATTGATTATTATTATCCATTCTTGCACAGTTTGTCTTCGCACATCTGCTGTTTGTTTATGTGCAGGTGTGGTTTGTCATTGATTCCATTGTAGTTCTTTGTATCTACTGTGAATGCCCACAACAAAATGTATCTCAGGGTAGTATATGGTGACATGTACGCACTTGGATAATAAATTTACTTTGAGCTTTGACCTCTGGATAGGCAGCGGATAGGGGGTTAAATACAGTCAGCTGGAAAGGTTGAAATGCATTTACTTTAATCAGAGAAGTATCAGGGACAAGGGTGATGAGCTTAGAGCGTGAATCAGGACTTGGAGCTACAATTTTGTGGCCATTACGGAGTCTTTGCTATCTTAAGGTCGGGAATGGCTGCTGGATGTTCTGGAGTTTAGCTGTTTCAAAAGTAGCAAGGAGGGATATAAAAGAGGTGGAGGAGTGGCAATGCTAATCTGGGATAGTATCATAGCTGCAGAAAGGGAGGATGTCGTGGAGGGATCGTCTACTA
The DNA here is from genome assembly GCF_030028105.1 of Mobula birostris. Taxonomy (NCBI): domain Eukaryota; kingdom Metazoa; phylum Chordata; class Chondrichthyes; order Myliobatiformes; family Myliobatidae; genus Mobula; species Mobula birostris. The sequence goes on along the minus strand of NC_092380.1, from coordinate 66,838,595 downwards.
TGCTAGCGTGGTTGGAAGTCAGAAAGAGGAAGGGAGTCGAGACCCTACTGGCCCCACAATAGTAACAGAGACACTGGGGAGCAGATCAGTAGGCAGATTTTTGAAATGTGCAAAAAATAACAGGGTTGTATTCATGGGTGATTTCAACTTCCCCAATATTGATTGGCTCTCCCTTCGTGTAAGAAGTTCAGATGGAGCAGAATTTGTCAGGTATATCCAGAAGGATTATTAACACAATGTGAACTAGCCAACTAAGGAGGACATGCTGGATCTAGTATTAGACAATGAACGTGGTCAGATGATAGATCTCTCAGTGGGTGAGCATTTCAGAGACAGTGACCACAACTATCTGACCTTCCACATAACTTTGGACAAGGATAGGATGAGATGGTGCTTATTTTGGGGAGGGCTAATTACGATGCCATTAGACAGGAACTTGGGAACATGAATTGGGAACAGATACACAACGGAATGTCGAGTTTGTTTATGAAGCACTTTCTGGGGCTGCTGGATAGGTTTGCCCATTGAGGCAGGGAAAGATGATAAGGTGAAGGAACCATGGATGACAAGAGAGGTGGAACAACTTGCCAAGAGGAAGAGGGATGTTTTAAGGTTTAGGAACCCAACATCATACAGCGCTTTGAGAGTTATAAGGTAGCCAGAAAGGATCATAAGGAGAGGGACTTAGGGGAGGTAGAAGGGGACATGTGAAGGCCTTGGGAAGTAGGATTAGAGAAAACCCCAAAGCATTCTGCATATACCTGAAGAACAGGAGATGGGGGTTGGGACTGATCAGGGATAAAAGAGGAAATGTGCCTGGAGCCGGAGGAAATAGGGGAGGTCTTAATGAATACATAGCTTCAGCATTCACCAATGAGAGGGACCTTGACAAATGTGTGGTCAATGTAGAACAGGTTAATGTGCTAGAACATGTCTACGTTAAGAAAGATGCAGTGTTCGAACGTTAGGATAGATAAATTTCCAGGGCCAGACAGAATATACACCAAAGTTACTACAGAAAGCAAGGGGAGAGATTGCTGTGCTGTTGGCAATGACCTTTGTGTCCTCATTGGTCACAGAAGTAGTACCTGAATATTGGAGGATTGTCAATGTTATTCCTTTGTTCAAAAAAGGTAAAGGGATAATCCTGGGAATTATTAACCCAGTGAGTCTTACATCACTGGTGGGCAAACTATTGGAGTGATTTCCTACAAAGAGGACTTATTAACATTTGCAGAAGCATAGACTGTTTAGGGATAGTCAGCATGGCTTTGTGAGGGGTCTGATTGACTTATTTCAGAAAGTGAGGAAACACATTGTTGAAGGCAGAGCAGTGAGTGTGGTGCATATGAATTTTAACGAAGCATTCAACAAGGCAAGTTCTCATTTGAATCAACACCTGCTTCATTAACATAATTCCATAAATCCTGAGTCCCTAACCTTCATAAAACAAGAGTGCATTGTTACATAACATATTGATACAAATTGTTTCAAGGCCAATGAAATTTTGAAGCCTGCCTGCTGTTATAATCCAGGGGAATATGTAACAAGGTTCATGTAACAAGATCTCACAAACAATAAATTATTAGATAATGTCTTTTTGGTAAAATTGGCTGGGATTGCTACTGGCCATAACACTGGGTCATCTAGCTTGCCCTGACATGGAGTCTTTAGTCCTCTGGTCTCAATTCTCTTGTTAAATGAATATATTCTCCGAACATGAAATTGAATTTTTAAAAAAACTAACAATGACAAGCCCACACTGCAAGTAAATTTCTCTTATTTCCTTTGACGGTGAGGTACTATTATGCAATAAATATGCAGAATCTGCTTTTTCAGTCGAGTGTCCCAAATAGCTTGTTCTTCTTAATGAGATTTTCAAATTAAATCTATCAAAATAATAAACAAACAAACAAATAAGTAAATATTAAAATCATCTTTATGTAATATTCAGATTCTGGCTGCAGTAAATTTTCAAAATAATCTTTGCACACGCACAAGGAACACATTAGACTCTACTGATTTTTACTGTCAATGTATATTTACCTCTCTTTTATGTTATTCTTTCTGCAATCTATCAACTATTGGATTATGGCAGCAAAGCAATAGATTTTCATTCCCAAAAGTTTTACTTTAATCAATATATTTATTGCTCCAGTGGCACATATCTCATATCTATATGTGTTTCATTATTCTGTTCAATCATTTTGAATCACCGAAACCATGTACGTAACAATTCCTGTTAATCCCTTTTCATGCATTTCAATATCGGCATCTTGGATTGCCGAATTGCTGTTCAGAACAGCACATCATCAAAAGAGGCCACAGGCTGAAAAATAACCAGTTAGCCCACTCCACTTTTGGACATGTGAATATTTATTCAATTTTATTTATTCTAAATTAAGCAATAAATAAATAGAATACTCGGAAATAAAAATATATAATAGTCATTACTAAATCTAATAAGAATCTAATCAACCTATGGGCTAACTTTCAAGGACTCTACAACATGTTTTCAGCCTTATTTATTCACATTATTATTATTAATTGTAGTGGTAATATTTGCACAGTTTGTCTCCTTTTGCACATTGGTTGTTTTTGTGCAGTTTTTTTCATTGATTCTATTGTATTTCTATTGTATATTGCAAATGCCTGCAAGAAAATAAATCTCAATGTAGAATATTGTGACATATATGTACTTTGACAATAAATTTACTTTGGACTTCTCCTTTGCCATCAGATTTTTGAAGAGTACATGGATTCTGAACATTACTTTCTATCCCTTTTGTTTGCACTATTCATTTTGGAATTTGTGGTCATTACAGTCCTAATAAAAGGTTGCGGTCCAAATGCCAACTATTTATTTACCCCTCCATCCCCTCCAGTCCCGCAATAAATGCTGCTTGACTGGATGAGTTCCTCCAGAATTTTGTGTGTGTGTGTTGCTCGAGATTTCCAGAATCTGCAAAATCTCTTGTACTTACAGTAATTTTATGTCTTTGCACCATTCTATTGCCACAAAACAACAAACTTCATGGCATATAAGCCAGAAGAGCTACTAGGACTTGATGTTTCAATCCCTATGGTAAGCTGGCACTCTCGATGTTGGCAGTGGGTTTGGAGTGGTGACAAGGAGGGAGGGTAGGTACGTCATCGGGGTCATCAGGTGAGCAACCTCCTTCTTCGACGTTTCATTGATAAGCCCACGACATCTCCAGAGGGCTCAACGGTGCTACCTGGTGTCCCAGATACACCCCCCTCAGGTCCATACCCTCCTGTCTTCATCTTGCAGCCCAGTTGTTGTCTTTCCTTTTAATCCAAATCCAATTGCTGCTTTCTTCTGCTGCATTTGACAAGGTGATAATAAATCTGATTCTGGTTCTGGGAGAAACTCAGTAAAATCTACTTTGCTCTGAAAGTATTGGATGTGTAACTTGCCACACATGGAGTGGTAGAAGTTATGAGTATAGATCATCCTAAGACCTTTCTGAAGTCATGCAAGTATTCATTTCATAATAAAATTATGAAGTTAATTGTGAAGCTAAGTATTCATTTCTTAATAACTTATTTATTGCTTAAGCATAAGCAGGTGTACATAGAGTCATAGAGACGTACAGCACAGTCTGACTGTTCACTGCGTAAGGCTTACTGTGGTTGGTCCTACCAAAGTGCAACACCTCACTCTTACCTGCATTAAATTCCATCTGCCATCTTTCATCCCACTTCTCCAGCTGATGCAGATGTACCAATGATTAAATCATATGTTTGAAGTTATTTGCAGATTCTTTTAGTTTCCAAATTGTTATGAAGGAGAACCCTACTAGAATTAGATATGTGACTGGAACCAGTCATTTTGTCATAATGTTCCACCAATCTTCTGCTCATGCGAATCAATGAACCAAAAGAGACCTTTTAGAAGTTCAGAGTCTCCAGCAGTGACCATTGTCTCTCACTATACTCTAATTCTCTTTAAAATTCAGTTTCTAGCTATTTGGAATCATATGATCTTTCCACCCATAGACTCTTTCTGTTTCTGCCGAAAATCATTGACATGAAACCTTAACTCTGTTTTTTTTATCTGTAGATACCACTTGTCCTGCAGAGTATTTCCAGCATTTTCTGTTTTAATTACCTTTTTTCTTGCTGCATTCACATTCAAGATACCCTCATGTGTCAGTACCTCCAGCTGAACTCTGTCTCTTTATGTGTTTTTCCCCTAGCTGTCATTCTGTTTTGGTATTGCCATGTTTAATGTTTGTTTTCATGCCCCATGTGCTTCTGTCCCTGCCCCTGCTCTACTCCGGCCCCTGTATCACTGATTACTCTGCCCTCACCTGTTTCTCATTATTTCCTGTATTGCTGCCACCTGTGTCTCATTGTGCTCCACCTATCATCTGCCTCTCTCTTTATTGCTCAGTGTAGTTTAGTCCTGTGTTTTCACCTGTTTGTTGCCACATTGCGCCAGTGAGTTTTCCTGATCCTGATTTTTGGATTTCTTTAGATGTTTTGATCTCTGCCTGAACTTTGACACTGACTTGGGTTGCACCTCTGGATTTGTTACTCAATAAGTATCACAGTGTGCACAGTACTGGGTCTGCGATTGGGTCCCTGCTCCAGCAGCCTAACATTATGCCACTAACACCATTACGTCAAATGGGAATATTCCCAAGAAATGTAGCAGCCCAAGGTATAAAATTAATAGCAGGAAGTATTCGATTGTAATCCATAACCCCTCAACTCAGCATGTACTTTACCCACCCAATGTCATTCAAATCTACCCCAACAGGGAGTACTGAAGAGTATACCACTAGCATATATTGAAGGTACCAAACCTGTTGAAACCATATGCTTGATAAACAGGTGGTTTTGTGTATTGTAGGAAGTTTAACCAATCTAATAATAACCAGATTAGATCACAACTCAGCAGTATCTCCATAGGGAGTCAGAAAAAAACTGACGGACAACTAAAGAAGCTCGTTGAAAATCACTGTTCTCAAAGGTGACAGATATACACTGGAGGAAAAAGGTAAAGTGCTTGAGACCAACTTCAGTAAGTGGATGATCCATCTCAGCCTCGTATTCTATACCTGCATAGGTGCCAGCTTTCATCCAGTTTAATTCATTTCACATAATAGCAAGAAAGGGAAAGTGTTGGATAGATGGAAGAGCAATGAATTAGCCAGCATGCTAATGTTGCTCTTAAAATTTAGCCGCAAATCTAGCCAAAATGCTTCAGTTCGTCATAAGTTGAGAATTATGACACTTATTGATAATTGTACAGTGTTCTGATCCATTTACATATGCAGCAAAAGCTTGTCAACTTAAGCCATCCCCCACAAGAAAATTTCTAGATACCTATCCTTAACATTTAGCAACATTACCTTTAGTATTTCCTTTACCACCAGCACCTTGGTTGTGATTGTGGGGAGGGGAGGTTGTCTTCAATCAAATAAATACAGTGCAAGAACAACACAGAGTGTTCCTATCCTGTAGAAAGTAGTTCACTACTTCAGGAGAGTGTTGAAACGATTTCCAGTTATCTGGAAAAAATTGAAGAGCAAAAATCTTACAGAGAAGCTTGACTTCATCTGGGAACAATCTATTTGCTTGATGCATATGAGATTTACCATCCTGAATACAGATTCTTTCTATTATTAGCACAGCAAGGATACAATGTGTACCCTCTATAAGGTGCACGGCTACAAATTGATAATGTCCCTTTTGCAGCATGTCACATACCTGAAACTCAACCATTTCAAAGGATTTAAGAACCAGACAGTGGAAACTACCATCCTAGAAGGAGCACAATATGTTGAGTTGAAGATTATCACCATTCATTTATCTTTGCTGGTACAAAATCAATCCTCAACATTCCTACCTAATAATACTTGTACCAGAAGGACATTAATTCTCAAAGGCCATCTCGAGACCAGCTTCTCAGGGGCTGATAGGAGAGAGGTAAATTCAATGCTTTCTTTGCCAGTAAAACCTGCATTCCGCATTAGAACAAAATCCCTCGGTGATCTTCAGAGTGCCATTCAGATTCAGATTAGTATATTGTAATATACGCTAGGGTGCATTGAAAATTCCAGTTTCTGTGAAGCTTGCAGGGTATACAGCATTCAAAAAAATAATAAAGACAACAATATTGCAGCAGCAAGCAGAAAACAACAGAAGGTGTGAAATATTGTGGTGCAAACTGAAGTACTGCAGAAAAGACAATAACAAAGAAGGTTATTAAGGTTTTGAGAATATGGCAGCACCACAGGGAAGGGGATGAAATAGATATGATTGGTTCAGAAGTTTTGGGTTAGATGTTTTATATCCACCAGGCAATTCAGGAAGTCATGTTGTGATGCAACATGTGCAAGATGGCAATGGTGACTGTGTAAAGAATAACTGAGTATTAAACAAGACTGCCAATTTAGATTAGATTATGAAGACACTCAGTCCTCGTTTATTGTCATTTAGAAATGCATGCATTAAAAAATGATACAATGTTCCTCCAGAATGATATCACAAGAAACACAGGCCAAACCAAGACTAAAACTGACAAAAACCACATAATTATAACGTATAGTTACAACAGTGCAAAGCAATACCGTAATTTGATAAAGAGCAGACCGTGGGCACGGTAAAAAAAAGTCTCAAAGTCTCGGTAACCTCATCATCTCACGCAGGCAGCAGAAGGGAGAAACTCTCCCTGCCATGAACCTCCAAGCACCGCAAACTTGCCAATGCAACACCATTGGAAGTACCCAACCGCAGAGGACTCTGAGTCCGTCCAAAAACTTCGAGCTTCCGACCAGCTCCTCCGACACAACCTCTCCGAGCACCATCCTCTGCCGAGCACCTCGACCCTGTCCCGGCCGCCGAGGACTCGGGGCCTTCCCCTCCGGAGATTCTGGATCACACAGTAGCAGCAGCAGCGAAGCAGGCATTTCAGAAGTTTCACCAGATGTTCCTCCGTTTCCGTCAAATCAGGACTGTGCACGGCACCCTACTTGACAAATAACAGACACCATCACTGGAGTGGCCGCTGCAAGCTGCATAGCGCCGCCACCTAATTTAAATTAGAAGTTCATTGTTTGGGTGGGACTTGAATCATCAGCTTCTGATTACAGACCCAGATCAAGCACAACTGATCAATTTTATATATTGATGATCTTATTTCTTATAAACTCAAGTCAATACATGTCTTAATCATCAAGGGAATGAAGCAGCTCAATGTTTTTTAGTAGAAACTCATAAATCGGACATCAAGCTGTGTGACTTATTGTGGTAACCAGAAATAGGGTTCTGATCACTCCTGAACTGAAATTAATCTTCAGCTACCTTCAATACATTCTATCAATTCATGACCTTGAAATTTTTGGTTAAAAATACCCATCATCCATGTGCCATCAGATTGTGTCACAAGTTTGCTAGTACAGAATAGGAATAATAGTCTGATCGTTTACTTAGATAGTGCAGATGGATATTTGCAAAAACAAGCAGGATTGTCAAATAAGACTTCTTTAAAGCATAGACTATTAATCTTATAGTCACTTATTTAATCCTTACATTACTCCTAATGCATTTTAAGAAACACAACACAGCGCTGAACCACTAATAGATTACAAGATCATCTCTGTGTAAAACTAGAACTTCAAAATTCAATTATAGCCTTGAGTCTGTGTGGATAAGTCTCCATCAGATTTGCACATCTGGACACTGCAACTTTTTCCCATTCTTCTTTACCCCAAAATTGCTCAGGCTCAGTCAGATTGTGTGGGCATCATGAGTGAACAGTCCTTTTCAAGTACAGCCACAAATTCTCAATTGGATTGTGATCTGGACTCTGCCTTGGCCACTCCTGGACATTAACCATTCCTGTGTATCTTTGCCTTTATGCTTTGGGTCATTGTCTTGCTGAAAAATAAATCTTCTCCCAAGTCGCAGTTCTCCTGCAAGCTGCATTAGGTTTTCCTCCAGGATTTCCTTGTATTTTGCTACATTCATTTTGCCTTCCAGGGCCTGCTGCGTTGAAGTATCCCCAGAACATGATGCAGCTACCACTGTGCTTCACATTAGGGATGCTGTGTTTTTGATGATGTGCAGTGTTTGACTTATGTCAAACATAGCGCTTAGTCTGATGGCTAATAACCTCATTTTTTTTAAGATTATGAGGACACACAGTCCTTGTTTATTGTCATTTAGAAATGCATACATTAAAAAATGATACAATGTTCCTCTGGTATATCACAGAAACACAGACAGACCAGGACTAGAACTGACAAAAACCACATAATTGTAACATATAGTTACAACAGTGCAAAGCAATACCGTAATTTGATAAGAGCAGACCATGGGCACAGTAAAAAAAAGTCTCAAAGTCCCGATAGCCCATCATACCACACAGATGGTAGAAGGAAGAAAACTCTCCGTGCCATGAGCTTCCAGAGCCGTAAACTTGCCGATGCAGCGTCCTGGAGACACTCTTCCACAGTCCGACTCTGGGTCCATCCGAAAACTTCGAGCCTCCGACCAGCCCTCCAAATCCGCACACCGAGCACCATCTCTGCCGAGCGCTTCGACTCCGGCCCCAGCCACCAAGCAACAGGCAAAGCCGAGGATTCGGGACCTTGCGCCCTCCAGAGATTTCGGATCACACAGTAGCAGGGGCAGTGAAGCAGGCATTTCAGAAGTTTCTCCAGATGTTCCTCCATGCTCTCATGTCTGCCTCCATCAAATCAAAATTGTGCACGGCCTCCTACTTGACAGATTACAGATGTTCATCACTGGACAGGCCGTGCACACTGCATCATGCCACCATCTTCTCCTCCTCCCGACACCCGAATTTTGGTCAAAGTGACAGGAAAGAAAGGTGGAAGAGTGCAGCTGTCAATCAGCAGAACAGCACTGAGAGAGAACAGCTTCTATGCCAATATCTGATGAATTAACCTTAGCAATGAATGGCTGGTGTTGGGTCTGGGTTTTGAAGCATTGGAGCAGTGGTGAAGGGTCACTTTAGTTTTGAGAATACACGGTCTGCTTTGATTATACAATGGAATCCTGCAGAGGTCTTCCTGGTGAGTACATATTTATGGGGGCCGTGATAGAGCTGAAATCTCGAATGAAGCAGCGATATAAGTTTGCAAACCACATTAACCACCACACCTGTTTGACTGCAGATCATTTCCGCCACTCCATGACCACCTGAACTTTACTCAGGTCCACTTGAACACTGGAAGGGCTGAGTATATAGCCAAGAAAACAACAGCTCTTCTTTATGAAACTCACACTTCTCTGCTTAGCGTACAGGTTATTCTGAAGGAGCCGCCCTAGAACACTTCGGACACGCTGGATGTGTTCCTGATCAAAGCAGGAAGAGATCAGAATGTCATCCAAAGATGACTGAGCACGCAGTTGACTAGGGCCTGACAAACAGCAGCGGTGTTGGCCAGACCAAAGGGCATTACAGGGTATTCATAGCAGACAGTGCAGGTGTTGAAAGCTTGTCTTCTACTTGACTCCTTGTCTGATATGAACAAGATTATAAGCATTGCAGGGATCTGTCTTGGAAAATATGATAGCCCCCCGGAGATGTTCAATTACAGAGACAAGCAGGGGAAGAGGGTAGCATTTTTTCCACAGTAATATTGTTTAGAAGCCGATAATCATTGCAGGGACAAAGCTTGACACCCTTCTTGCTTACAAAAAAGAATCCCACCCCTGCTGGCAAGGTTGATGAATGAGTAAACCCTAGGGCTGATGCCTTCTTGACGTACTCTGTCAGGTCCATCGTTTCTGAATGAGAGAGGGAAAAGAGCCAGTCCTGAGGAGGACTTGTCCTGGCTAAGAGGTCAGTGGCACAGTCAAATGGCTGATGTGGGGGCAAAGAACTGGCCTTATTTTTGCTGAATACCTCAAGAAGTTCAACATATTCAGCAAGAATGCCAGACAGGTCCACATCAGTCATTGATACAGGAGGAGATTTGCATACCAGAGCTCGAGATGGACCCAGACAGGTAGACAGGCATGCCAGTCCCCACTCTTGGAGTACTCGGGTTATGTCGGAATAGCCGGGGAGACCAAGCACCAGTGAATCAATCATATGGAAATGGAAGGAGGGGGTTCTCTACGGTTACCTTTCAGCCCAAGTTGAAGGTGTTCGATGGAAAGGTGGATCTGGCCAGTGCCTCAGAGGTCGACTGTCCAGGGCCTTGATATTGATCTTTGCTCTCAATTTCTGAGTTGGAACTCCGCATCTTTGAGCCAGGAAAATGTCCATGATATTCCCGGCTTCCCAAGAGTCGATAAATGCCTGACATTCGTGGGTCCGAGAGCACAATGACAAGGAAGCTAGGAGCAGCACACAATTATGGGAAGCCAGTAGCCGGGAGAACTGACCCATCAGGACTCCCCTCACTGCTGGCGGGTATCCCCTTTTACTGGTTCTTGGGATGTGATGCTTGGAAATGTCCTGGATTGACACAATAGAAGTAGAAGCCTGTTCTCCTACGCTGATCTCGTTCTTCCGTAGACAGGTGCATGGCTGCACTTGCATAGGCTCCTCCGTGATGAGGGAGAGGGTGAAGAGAGACGATGATCCAAAGAATTGGAAGCTTGAGACCTCTTTCCATATGCCACTCAGTTACCCGGTCGTCAATTCAAATAGCCAGACTAACTAGGTTATCCAGACTGTCCTGCTCATTACAGGGAGCAATCTCGCACTGGACCTCTGCGTTTGGTCTGCACTGGATGGCTGTACAGACGCGCGAGTCAGTTTTGGTCCAGACGTAGGGTTAGGGAATTAGCAGCTAAGGTTGTTGGGGCAGTAAAAAAGAGTGATCCATGAGAAGCTGGGAGCGAGACTGATATGGCCAAAGGCTGCTGAACTGTGTTTGCGAGAATGCTAATGGCTGTCGGCTGCAAGTTCATGGACTGCGGCTGTGATAGCAGAGGTGGCTGCCACCTGATTCCGATTGTCTGCAGTGAGCTGCTGAACTGTGGTTGTAAGGGATGACACCTGTTCCTTAAACTGAGACTGGGCTTGTGGAGCTATTATCTGTCATATTACTTCAGTAACTTCTCCCCTACCTGGCCAATGAATCTCAGGGCCAAGATCAACCATACAGATACGAATGCCGGAAAGGCTCAGGAAAATTCACTGGCACAATCTGGCAACAAACAGGTGAAAACGCAGGACTGAAATACACTGAGCAATAAAAGAGAGAGAGAGAGGGGGAAGGAGGGAGGGAGGGGAGAAAGGGAGGGGGGAGAGAGAGAGAGAAGGCGAGAAGGGGGAGAGAGTGGGGAGAGAGAGAGAGAGAGAGAGAGAGAGAGACTGACTGACTGACTGAGAAGGCTGATCTCCAGCAACCTCATGCATCTTTCATTATGCTACAAAGGCCTTCCTGTGATTCTCCTTCGACCCAGTCTCTCCATAGACACTTGATGCCACACTTGACTAAGTACTACCTTTATTTCAAGGGCAATCACCTATGGCTCTCCTCTGGAATCAGCTCTTATGTTCACCTTTGTACCAGGACTGTGAAATGCAACAAGACCTCCTAATAAAACACAGGATGTTGTGGCAGTTAACAGTTAACACCCAGTATCCATGATTTTTCACACTTATTTAAAAATCTCTTTGTCTAAAGCAACCTGCCCACACAGCATACAGTGCTTCGGTCCAAAATGAGTGCTTACCACACTGGCACCCTTTTGAGGATGTTTGTCACATTGTTCCAACATCACAGGAACACATGCAATTAATGCCTACCCCTGCCAGAAGCAGCAGTCAGTTAAAACTAGCCCAGATCCATTTGTTATGGTACTGCTGAAATTCTTATAAACTACTTGAAATTCAATTTAAATTAGCTTAAACTCACTTGATTGATCAGCCCTTCATAAGTAAGATGTATGAGCAGCGGTCAACTGAAACCATGCAGATGTGATCTGCTCTGTCGCATTGGTTAATCAATTGAAAGCAGCAAATACCAGCTGTGAGTTGTGGCCAATTAAAATGAAAAGCCATGAGCATTAAATCATTCACTTGTTCTGCTTCACTCTGTTGCAGCTCAACAAGATTAAAAAGTGGAATCATCTCCTAGCAATCCACTTACCTTTGTGATGCAAGGCTATGCCCTGCTTATAATCTATTATGTAGCTTGTTCGCTCTGAATCCAGGGAGATTTGGGGTTTATACTTGCACTAATGAGAGAGAATGGGAAATGTTACTGCTGCATCATCTCAGAAGACTCATCTGTATGTGGTGTGTTAACTGCAGCCTTCATAACTTAATATTTTTTCCAAATTTTCTCACAACAAAGAAGACGGCTAGGCAGCCCATGGCTCTCGAAACAATGTCATCCTCACGTTTCGTTCCCTATCTCATATGTCTATCAACACCACCCCAGTTCTCCTACTAGCCAGGTGTTGTTTTGTTCATTTCCGCGTCTTGTGGCACATCAGGTGGCAACTTTGCTGTTTCTTTAGCACTTTTTCTTGATGAGGATGAGTTGCTAGCTTGACGCTCAACCCAGTATGGTTGGAAAGTGGGCAGGGAGCCAGGCGAATTCGAATCCAGGACTACTCACCTCAAAGTCCGGTGCAGATGCCATTAAACCACCAGACAGCTAAGCCAGCCAGGTATACTAGGGGTAATTTGCATCAGCAAATTAAACTACCAATTTTCACGTTCTAGCGATATGGGAGGAAAATTGAGCACCTGAAAACCCTTCACTAGATTTTCTTTCATTTCCACCCCTAATTCAGAGGTGAGAGTCCACAGGAATTGAAGAGCTAGTCAAAGACTCTGATTAAGCCGAAACCTTTTATAAATGGCTTTGAGAAATGATTTATCAATGGACCAGGGTTATCACAGCATTATGATGATTAAACAGATGAAGTCGGGACACTATTACCAATCATGGTATCAGAGGAACAAAATAAGCAAAATTTCACAATAGACTACGTGGTCCTCAAGTGAGAATGTTTCTAGAAATCCACCCGCATCACAATTTTCCAGAACACAAAGCCACATCATCCTTGAAAGTGTCAAGAAATCTGTTGAGAAAAAAAATTTCAGTGAGAGCTAATTTGTTTTGGCAGTGATTTGTCAATTCTGTAAGGACAGAATTCCACGACATAAACTGCTGTGATATCAGGGAGGAGGAGGGTTCACATTAACCATTTAAATAGAGTTTGAGTCATAGAACACTAAATCACAGAAACAGGTCCTTCAGCCCATCTAGTTCATGCCGAATGAATTAACTGCCTAGACCCATTTACTTACACCTGGAATATAGTCCTCTATACCCCTTCATTCCATGTACCTATCCAAACTTCTCTTGAACGAGGAAATGGAAATGTCACCTACTACTTGCACTGGCAGCTCATTCCATACCCTCACCACCCTCTGAATGAAGAAGTTTCTCCTCATGTTTCCCTTAAACTTTTCACCTTTTACCCTTAACCTATGACCAGTTGTAGTCTCACCCAACTTCACTGGAAAAAGCCTGCTTGCAATTACTCCATCCATATTCCTCATAATGTTGTATACTTCTTATCTAATCTCCCCTCAATCTTCTACATTCTAGGGAATAAAGTTCTAACTTATTCAATCTTTCCTTATAATTTATGTGTCTCCAGTCCCAAAAACACCCTTTAAAATTTTTTCTGTAGTTTTTCAATCTTATTTACAAATTTTCTATAGGGAGGTGAGCAAAGCTGCACACAATACTCCAAATTAGGCTTTATCAATGTCTTATACAACTTTAATATAACATCCCAACTCCCTGTACTCAATGCATTGATTTATGAAGGCCAATGTGCCAAAGCTTTCTTCACAACCCTGTCTATCACTGATACCCCTTTCAATAAATTATGGACCTATATTCCCAGGTCCCTTTGTTCTACTACACTCTTCAGTTTTTTTCTGCTCACTTTGTAAGACCTACCATGATTGGTCCTTCAAAAGTGTAACACCTCACACATCTGCATTAAAATCCATCTGTCATTTTTCAACCCATTTTTCCATCTGGTTCAAAAGTCTTCCTCGCTGTCCACTAAACTCCTCAATCTTGGTGTCATCCGCAAATTTGCTGATTCTGTTAACCAGCTTATCGTCCAGATTGTTGAATGTAGAAGACAAACTACAACAGACACAGCCCCGATCCCTGCGGCACTCCACTAGTCACATGCCTCCAGCTAGAGAGTATCCATCTACTACCACTCTCTGGCTTCTCCCACAAAGCCAGTGTCCAATCCAATTTATTACCTCATCTTGAATGCCAAGCCACTGAACCTTCTTGACCAATCCCCTATCTGGAACCTTGTCTAATGCCTTGCTGAAGTCCATGTTGACAACATCCACTGCCTTGTCTTCATTAAGTTTCCTGGTAACTTCCTTGAATAACTCTATAAGGTTGGTTATACACGACCTACCATGTACAAAGCCATGCTAATTGTTCGTAATCAGTCCTTGTCTATCCAAATACTCGCATATCCGGTCCCTCAGAATATCTCCAAGTAACTTTCCCACTACTGATGTCAGGCTTATTGGCCTACAATTTCCTGGTTTATTCTTAGAGCCTTTCTTAAACAGCAGAACAACATTAACCATCTTCCAACCCTCCGGTAGCTCACTGTCACTAAGAATATCTCTGCTAGGGCCTCCGTAATTTCTGCACTTGCCTCTCATAGAACACCTTATCAGGCCCTGGAAATTTGTCAACCCTAATTTACCTCAAGACAGCCAACTCCTCCTCTTCTGTAATCTGTATAGGGTCCATGACCTTGTTGCTGCTTTGCCTCACTTTATAGACTTTGTGTCCATCTCCCGAGAAAAGAGAGAGACGTAAATTTCATTTAAGGTCTCCCCCATGCATAGCTTACCATTCTGTTCTTCCAGAGGACCAATTTTGACCCTAGCAGTTTTTTTTGCTCTTAAAATATCTGTAGCAGCCTTTAGGACTCTGCTTCACTTTGTCTTATAGAGCAACATCATGCCTTTAGCTCTCTTTATTTCTTTCTTAAGTAATCTTTTGCATTTCTTATACTCAAGTACCTCATTTTACTCCTACCTGCCTATACCTGCTATGTGCCTCTTTTTTTTTAACCATGTCTAAGTATCAAACTAAAGCATGTTTGATGATTTTCCAGCTAACTAATAAACTTGCTGTTCTTGTTTAGAAAAATACTAGCAGTATAAAAATATGGGAGAATTTCTTTTTTTTTGCATTTGTTTTCCTAGTTACACCTCTTTTTCAAACTAATCAAATGAATTTCCAAAAGTCAATTAATCTAGGCATCACTAATTACCAATAGTGGAAAAGCGCTTTCCTTTAACCATCTTTTGAAACAAAGATATGGCTCTCCAAGTCTTGAGTGACCATTCCATTATGTGGTCTCCAACCTACAGTGGTTTCCAGTCTAGCAACATTAAATTTAATCATGCATCCCTTTCTTCCCATTCCAGAACCATAAACTTCCCTAATTCTGCAAGATCTTGCTTTCTGAAAGGTCTTTCATTTCCTTCATTCCACCCTTAACAGCTAACCCTTTCAAGGTCCAAGCCCTACTCCTTGAAATTATATTTGTAGGCCTCCCTGCTTCTCCTCTGCCTTTAAGAACCCTTAAAAACTGCATCAGCTGTTGTCTTTTCATGTGATTTGAGTTTTATTCTCAAAGCTTACTGGAATGTTGGCATTCATTCTAAATGACTAGGAAAAAGCCTAATCCAGCCTAAATTTTCACATTGAAATAAATTCCAGCTTCATGCTCACTGAATGTTTAACGTTAAAAAAAGAGTTGATGAATTTATTGGCCTTTGAATCAATAACCTACTGAGGACAAACACATTTCAGCTTTTTATATAATCTAATAAACCACCAATGTATTTTTTGCCTCTTGGTGTTTAAAGTTTCCCCTATTTCAGGCAGATCAATGATCCAGTGCTATAAGGCGAAGTAAATATTTACATGACAAATAAACTTTATTAATAGGATTGTATTGTTAGTCCTTGAAAAAGTCCTTGTTCCAACTGATAAGATGGCTTTTCTGGGTCAGTCACAGATTTGTTAGGAAAAGACTTTCCTTTACGTTATTGCTTTTCTCAGCAATAACAATACATATACAATTATTTACCTTCAAATACAGTGATTGTTATTATATTGATTAATCCATGATGAGTGATAGAAATTACCAAACATTTTATTTCTACTACTGTTAGAATATTAACTGTTGCAAAAAATCTTGGAGGAGTACCTTGTTCTTTAAACAATGATATTTTCTAGATCCACAAATGGAATAGTCAATGGGAGCAACACAGACAAAATGCTGGAGGAACTCAGCAGGCTAGGCAGCATCTATGGAAAAGAGTAAACGATTGAGGCTTCAGGTTGAGACCCAATTGGGCCTCAGTATAAAATCACATCCCAAAGAGAATGTCTCAGAAAATGCATCATTCCTTTATAACATGTCCAGTCTGATTGACCAAAGGAACTAAAGTTGGGATTAAACATCCTCACACTATGTAACTAAGAAACTCAGACAGTTCAGTGAAAGACAATAACAAAACTCAAGGAGAGTTCACTAAAGCACTATTTGACTCTTCAACAGATCTCCTGGCCTTCCTTTAAAGTGAGAACAAGTGAATGGGACAACAGAACTTTGGAGATGTATACCACATTTTTGGAAACATCTCTAACTTACAGAGTTAAGATGAATAATTCTTCCAACGAGGACATAAAGATCCTAGCCAGAGGCTCAGCACTCTCTTCCTTCACTTTGTGCAGCAGCCTGGGGAATATTCCATCAGGCCGTGGGGACTTATCTGTCCTAATGTATTTTAACAACTCCAACACCTCCTCTCCCTTAATATCAACATGCTCCAGAACATCAACCTCACTCATATTGTCCTCACCATCATCAAGTTCTCTCTCATTGGTGAATACCGAAGAGAAGTATTCATTGAGAACCTCGCTCACTTCCACAGCCTCCAGACACATCGTCCCATCTTTATCTCTAATCGGTCCTATCTTCACTCCTGTCATCCTTTTGTTCTTCACATAATTGAAGAATGCCTTGGGATTTTCCTTTACCCTACTCGCTAAGGCCTTCCCATGTCCCCTTCTTGCTCTCCTCAGCCCCTTCTTAAGCTTCTTTCTTGCTTCCTTATATTCCTCAATAGACCCTTCTGATCCTTGCTTCCTAAACCTCATGTATGCTGCCTTCTTCCACCTGACTAGATTCTCCACCTCACTTGTCACCCACGGTTCCTTCACCCTACCATTCTTTATCTTCCTCACCGGGACAAATTTATCCCTAACATCTTGCAAGAGATCCCTAAACATCCACCACATGTCCATAGTACACTTCCCTGCAAAAACAGCATCCCAATTCACACCCGCAAGTTCTAGCCTTATAGCCTCATAATTTGCGTTCCCCATTTTAAAATTTTCCTGTCCTCTCTGATACTATCGTTTTCCATGATAATGGTAAAGCCAGGGAGCGGTGGTCACTGTCCCCCAGATGCTCACCCACTGAGAGATCTGTGACCTGACCCAGTTCGTTACCTAATAGTAGATCTAGTATGGCATTCCTCCTAGTCGGCCTGTCAACATACTGTAACAGGAATCCGTCCTGGACACACTTAACAAACTCTGCCCTGTCTAAACCATTGGAACTAATCAGGTGTTAATCAATATTAGGGAAGTTAAAGTCACTCATGATAACAACCCGGTTATTTTTGCACCTTTCCAAAATCTGCCTTCCAATCTGCTCTTCGGTATCTCTGCTGCTACCAAGGGGCCTATAGAATACTCCCAATAGAGTAACTGCTCCCTTCCTGTTCCTGACTTCTACACATACTGACTCAAAAGAGAATCCTGCTACATTACCCTCCCTTTCTGTAGCTGTAATAGTATCCTGACCAGTAATGCCACCCCTCCTCCCCTCCCCCCCATCCCTTTTAAAGCACTGAAATCCAGGAATATTGAGAATCCATTCCTGCCCTGTTGCCAGCCAAGTCTCTGTAATGGCCACTACATCATAATTCCATGTATGTATCCAAGCTCTCAGTTCATCACCTTTGTTCCTGATGCTTCTTGCATTGAAGTACATGCACTTTAGCCCTTCTACCTTACTATCTTTAAAACCTTTATTCTGTTTCCCTTTCCTCAAAGCCTCTTTATATGTTAGATCTGGCTTTACTCCGTGTACTATACTTGCAGTTCTCTCATGACCTTTATCCTCCTCCACCTCACTATCTGCTCTACACTCTGGTTCCCCTCCCCCTGCAAATCTAATTTAAACCCCTCGGAGCAGCACTAGCAAACCTTCCCGCAAGGATGTTAGTCCCCCTCCAGTTCAGGTGCAACCCGTCCCGTCGGAACAGGTCCCACCTTCCCTGGAACAAGGCCCAATTGTCCAGAAACAAGAAGTCTTCCCTCTGCACCAACTCCTTAGCCACGTATTTAGCTGCATTATCTTCCTATTTCTAGCCTCACTAGCACGTGGCATGGGTAGCAATCCTGAGACTGCAACCCCGAGGTCCTGTCCTTCAACTTTGCACCTAACTCCCTAAATTCTCTTTGCAGGACCTCCTCCTTCTTCCTATCCAAATCATTGGTCCCTACATGGACCACGACATCTGGTTGCTCACCCACCCTCTTGAGAATGCCGAGAACTCGATCCGAGATATCGCGGACCCTGGCACCAGGGAGGCAACAGACTATCTGGGATTCTCGATCTCTTCCACAGAACTTCTTATCTGTCCCCCTAACTATCGAATCCCCTATCACTACTGCTCTCCTCCTTTCCTTCCTTCCCTTCTGAGCTGAGGGTCCCATCTTGGTGCCAGAGATGCAACCACTGCAACTTATCCCTGGTAGGTCGTCCCCATCAACAGTATCCAAAACGATATTTCCTTGGCCAGTGGATGTCTCCACCTGTTGGACATGCACAGCTGGCTAACTGTGGAGCAGAATATTGACATCCCAACAGCTTGTTAAAAGAAAAAAAAACTAAATAAAAAAAGGAAACTTTTGAGGGAAATAAAAACTGAATTTAAACATTTAAATCTCAAACGAGAATAATACAACACATGACAGAATCCTAACCATTCACTAATGTAACCATTCTCCAATTTAAACAAAGAGTGAATAATTCTGGCCTCTAGTGCATCCTCAGTTTCCATTGGCTCACTATTGTAGCCATGCTTACAATTAACTTATTATGAAATTCTTCCTGAATCTCTCCATCTCTTTTAATGTACTTCATAAATCTATTTCTTTAGTTAAATGTTTAGCCATCTGATGATGGATTTTGTCAAAATCTGTTTGATTCCACTCCTGAGATTTGAAATGTTAATAATGCCATATAAACAAAAGTTTGTTGCTTAGTGAGAAATTCCTTGTCTGTGCACATTTTTCTCAACCCTACTAATGAGAGAAGTCTGTTCCTAGACAACAAACAAAAGCAAAATACAACACAACATAACCCACATATTTACATTTTATTAATAGCTTAAGTAGAAAAAGATCAACCAGAAATACAAATTTACTTGAAACCTTTTGTTGGAAAATGGATCTGTTCTTTCAAGTTCATGAACCTTAGTGTGCTTTGAAGAGTAACAGCATATTTACAAGGACAGCAGAATTTGAATCAATTTCATGTTTGTTTTCCATAATTCTCCATCCAAGGACCCGCTGGCTCCGTTACTGCTACAAACAGAAAAAAAAACATAATTTGCACTTGTACTTGAAACCTTGATGTGTAAATTAATGCAATGTCCTTGTAAAACGAAACAGTAAATCGTCATGGGAACGGACAGAGTTCAGCTCTGAACATATTGCAAACTGCTGTGTTAATCAAAGTCAATGACGTCAAACTTTCCCTGTTAGTGGTTGACTAGCTCGATATGAATCAACATTAATGAACAGCCTACAAGAGGGCTGTGGTACATTAACCCAGATATTTTCAATTATTTTCTACTGTATCTGTCTATAGGGCTAACTGGGTCATATAGACAAAATTCTACTTTGCAATGAGCCAACAGGAGGCACTAGTACATCACCATCCAGCCATTATGTTCTAATAGCTTTTTCAGCCAATTCTTTAAAAAAAACAAAATTCCCAAGAACCTCTAGTATACAAATTATGGAGTCAGGTAGTTGGTTGTGTTCTATGATTCAGAGTCACAAAGTTTCCACACCTACAGTTTTGAATTAATTTAACATACAGTTCAACTCATAACCCATAGCACCTGGTATTAACAGTGAAAAATGTTCTGTAGCTCAGTAGGAATACACAACACCACCAGCTGCCAGGAGTATTTCCCTGTATTTAGCAAGTATCTGGGAGGACAAGCAATCCAAGTTATTTACCCAAAATGAAGACTTTTATTTACCAGAAATATAGAGATTTTTTTCTTTGTTTACCAGATGCCACATTTCATTTGAAATCAGCTTACACAGTGCCCAATTAAATTATTTGCTCAAATTCTGGAATGGAGCTGAAATCCTCAACCCATTACCTCAATGAATACAAGTGCAATACTCTACCAAGAACACAAATCAAAAGAAGAGACTTTTTCTGGCCCCTCCCTTAACCCACCATTAAGTCCTTTATTCCTTCACCATAATTCCAATAATACAATATTGTCTATAATGCCTCTCCAACATCTGTACAATGTTGACAGATGTAACTTCATATTGTAACAATTTTAAAGGAGCGGCTAAAGATAGATAATATTAGGGCTGGAAAATTAGTCTCAATGACTTCTCGTGTTTGGGTCTCTGATGTTGCTCATCCTCCCATCCATCAATGTTACCTCTACTACAAGCTCCCCATAATCATCATAACACAAGCTTAAATACCGTGGTGATTGTTGGCCAACCCAATCTCTCAAATATGCCTTTGGAACAAAACACTGTGCAGCCTACTTTTAGATTAAGAACATGTGCAGTGGCTATCCAAAGTGCCCAAAATCCTAGTCTTAGGAGGTAAATAATTTTAGTATTGACTGTTGAAGGGAGTGGTCAACAGTCAAAATCAGGCCCCTTCCAGGCAACAAAATCCATTTTACAAACCATTCTAGATACATGGGAATAATAAAGCCTGCTGTTATTCTCAATTCCCAGAATGTCATTAACTGCCAACTTATTTAAGATGCATAAATATAAAATATGTTTTCCTGTAATGTCACACTGATAATAAGATCTTTCCGTTCATGTTAACATAGAGTAGATTACCTTTATCTGCTGACTTCCAACTGATAATACATTCTTTACAGAATTTGTGATTGATATTTAGTTGCAAAGCTGTCAAATCAAATTAATTAAACTTCTGGGCACTTGAATAATATACTTTATTAATGTTTGTCATTTAAAATCCAAATCAGAATCAGAATGGGAATCAGGCTCATTATCTTAGCAGCAGTTCAATGTAATACATAATATAGAAGAAAAAAAAAGTAAAAATAAATAAATTACAGTACCTCCTGATGATGGAGTTTCTCCGGTGAGTGGACAATTTCCCTCCACACCTTTCTGACGTAGTGGGGAACCGTGTACGAGGCAAGTTATAGCAGTGGTTTGCCATTTCCTTCTGCCGTGTGAGATTCCAAAGAGATTACCAGCTCATAACCCAGCACAGATGGAAAGCGTTCAGAGGAGCCAGCTGGATTCAAACTCACGATCTTTCGTCCCGAAGTCTGGCACTGATGCCACTACACCACCAACCAGGTCTATCCAATGATAACAGTGAGAAAAGGGCATGCCCTGGCTGCTGGTGGTTCTTAATAATGGACACTGCCTTTCTGAGACACCACTCCTTGAAAATGTCCTGGGTACTTTGTTGGCTAGTATCCAAGATGGAGCTGACTAAATTTACCTCTGCAACTTCTTTCAGTTTTGTGCAGTAGCCCCACTTCCCTCATACCAGACAGTGATGCAGCCTGTCAGAATGCTCTCCACAGCACATCCATAGTAGTTTTTGAGTGTTCTTGTTGACATACCAACTCTCTTCAAACTCCTGATTAAGTATAGTTGCTGTCTTGCCTTCTTTATAGCTGCATTGATATGTTGGGACCAGGTTAGGTCCTCAAAGATCTTGATACCCGAGAACTCGAAACTGCTCACTCTCTCCACTTCTGATCCCTCTATGAGGATTTGTATGTGAACCTTTGTCTTACCCTTCCTGAAGTCCGCAATCAGCTCTTTCGTCTTACTGACGTTGAGTGCCAGGTTGTTGCTGCGGCACCACTCCACTAGTTGGTATATCTCACTCCAGTATGCCCTCTCGTCACCACCTGAGATTCTACCAACAATGGTTGTATCATCAGCAAATTTATAGATGGTATTTGAGCTGTGCCTAGCCACACAGTCATGTATATAGAGAGAGTAGAGCAGTGGGCTAAGCACACACCTCTGAGGTGCACCAGTGTTGATCATCAACAAGGAGGAGATATTATCACCAATCTGCACAAATTGTGGTCTTCTGGTTAAGAAGTCGAGGATCCAATTACAGAGGGAGGTACAGAGGCCCAGGTTCTGTATCTTCTCAATCAGGATTGTGGGTATGATAGTATTAAATGCTGAGCTATAGTAGATGAACAGCATCCTGACGTAGGTGTTTGTGTTGTCCAGGTGGTCTAAAGCTGTGTGAAAAGCCATTGAGATTGTCTCTGCTGTTGACCTATTGTGGCAATTGGCGAATTGCAATGGGTCCAGCTCCTTAGGAAGGAATAGCTTGAGAATTGTACTTTTTTAACTTTTTTTCATCAAGTGCCACACAAAACTCTTCAATGGCTACAGTTCTAAGATGGGGCAGCAAAAAATTTGCAGCTTAATTATCTGCTTTGTTTAAGAAAAATCCATTATTTAATGTTTCTCATCTTCAATTTCCTGGAACTACAAATTATATAATTAATCACAGTAGGGTCATTTGGGAAAAAGCAAGGGTGTTATCATATGTACAACCTTTAGAATGTAGACAGATTGCTTAGTTATTCTGATTACAGAACTTTACAAAATCCATATTAATGTCATTGAAATATAAAACAGAAGGCAACAGTTCAAGCCATCTGTGTGCCACTTTTATCCAATTCAAGGAAGTTTATTTTACGCAAACCAAGTGGTTTTCCTGACTCCTTGTGCTCTTGCTGTGAAGTGTTCCAGATGCCTCTTTTCGACTTCCACCATTACGTAGGGCATATTTTTTTGCTACAGGCTGAAGATCATCTATATTTATAACATTACAATTTGTTATTAGCTTTCAAAAGGAATTTAGGATGTTCTGAGATCCCTAGAGAATCAATCTAGTTTCACTGTTCGCTGTTATAAATTGATGGAGACTGATCTTTCAAAACCTCAGTCGGAGTTAGCAGTCTGCCACTCTGTGAAGTTATATAAGTTGATATGCATTGTGGAACTCACCAAATCTCCTTCATCACACTGAAATCAACTGAAGAGGTATTTGGCAGTTTTGAAAGACAAACTTTGGCAAAGCATGATGAGTGGGTTAAGATATATTGCTGCTTCAGGACACGGAACATTTAGCAAAATATATTTGCTAGTTTTGTGTTGGTCTTAGCAATATCAATTGTTCTATGAATTAAAATTAATACAACTACAGCCAAGTACAATCAATCGCCAAGAGACTGGCGACATTAGGTTTACAGGTTTTTAAAACTCTCTGCCTGTCTACTGATGCTAGAGACTAGAGTACAATAGCAGTCCTAATGCCCAACTCTGCTACATACTCAGCTATTACCTGCCTTGGGAGGCTGTTTGCATATATTTATTTAAATCTGTTCTGGAAATATAATATTGGCTTTTACTTCAGGAACGAAATTCCAAACTTAGTGGAGCCTGGCATAGAGCCAGTGTTATGGCGAACAACCATTGTCAGGTTGTGTTGTCCCATTCTTCAGGACATTTTATATAGAAACATAGAAACATAGAAAATAGGTGCAGGAGTAGGCCATTCGGCCCTTTGAGCCTGCACCACCGTTCAGTATGATCATGGCTGATCATCCAACTCAGAACACTGTACCAGCCTTCCCTCCATACCCACTGATCCCTTTAGCCACAAGGGCCATATCTAACTCCCTCTTAAATATAGTCAGTGAACTGGCCTCAACTGTTTCCTGTGGCAGAGAATTCCACAGATTCACCACTCTCTGTGTGAAGAAGTTTTTCCTAATCTCGGTCCTAAAAGGCTTCCCATTTATCCTTAAACTGTGACCCCTCGTTCTGGACTTCCCCAACATCGGGAACAATCTTCATGCATCTAGCCTGTCCAATCCCTTTAGGATTTTATACGTTTCAATCAGATCCCCCCTCAACCTTCTAAATTCCAACGAGTATAAGCCTAGTTCATCCAGTCTTTCTTCATATGAAAGTCCTGCCATCCCAGGAATCAATCTGGTGAACCTTCTTTGTACTCCCTCTATGGCAAGGATGTCTTTCCTCAGATTAGGGGACTAAAACTGCACACAATACTCCAGGTGTGGTCTCACCAAGGCCTTGTACAACTGCAGTAGTACCTCCCTGCTCCTGTACTCGAATCCTCTCGCTATAAATGCCAGCATACCATTCGCCTTTTTCACCGCCTGCTGTACCTGCATGCACACTTTCAATGACTGGTGTATAATGACACCCAGGTCTTGTTGCACCTCCCCTTTTCCTAATTGGCCACCATTCAGATAATAATCTGTTTTCCTGTTTTTGCCACCAAAATGGATAACTTCACATTTATCCACATTAAATTGCATCTGCCATGAATTTGCCCACTCACCTAACTTATCCAAGTCACCCTGCATCCTCTTAGCATCCTCTTCACAGCTAATACTGCTGCCCAGCTTCGTGTCATCCGCAAACTTGGAGATGTTGCAATTAATTCCCTCATCTAAGTCATTAATATATATTGTAAACAACTGGGGTCCCAGCACTGAGCCTTGCAGTACCCCACTAGTCACTGCCTGCCATTCTGAAAAGGTCCCGTTTATTCCCACTCTTTGCTTCCTGTCTGCCAACCAATTCTCCATCCACATCAATACCTTACCCCCAATACCGTGTGCTTTAAGTCTGCACACTAATCTCCTGTGTGGGACCTTGTCAAAAGCCTTTTGAAAATCCAAATATACCACATCCACTGGTTCTCCCCTATCCACTCTACTAGTTACATCCTCAAAAAATTCTATGAGATTCGTCAGACATGATTTTCCTTTCACAAATCCATGCTGACTTTGCCCGATGATTTCACTGCTTTCCAAATGTGCTGTTATCACATCATTAATAACTGACTCTAGCAGTTTCCCTACCACCAATGTTAGGCTAACCGGTCTATAATTCCCTGATTTCTCTCTCCCTCCTTTTTTAAAAAGTGGGGTTACATTAGCCACCCTCCAATCCTCAGCACCTAGTCCAGAATCTAAAGAGTTTTGAAAAATTATCACTAATGCATCCACTATTTCTTGGGCTACTTCCTTAAGCACTCTGGGATGCAGACCATCTGGCCCTGGGGATTTATCTGCCTTCAATCCCTTCAATTTACCTAACACCACTTCCCTACTAACATGTATTTCCCTCAGTTCCTCCATCTCACTGGACCCTCTGTCCCCTATTATTTCCGGAAGATTATTTATGTCCTCCTTAGTGAAGACAGAACCAAAGTAACTATTCAATTGGTCTGCCATGTCCTTGCTCCCCATAATCAATTCACCTGTTTCTGTCTGTAGGGGACCTACATTTATCTTAACCAATCTTTTTTCTTTTCACATATCTATAAAATCTTTTAGTCAGATTTTATGTTCCCTGCCAGTTTTCTCTCATAATCTTTTTTCCCCTTCCTAATTAAGCCCTTTGTCCTCCTCTGCTGAACTCTGAATTTCTCCCAATCCTCAGGTGAGCCACTTTTTCTGGTTAATTTGTATGCTTCTTCTTTGGAATTGATACTATCCCTAATTTCCCTTGACAGCCACGGGTGCACTACCTTCCTTGATTTATTCTTTTGCCAAACTGGGATGAACAATTGTTGCAGTTCATCCATGCGATCTTTAAATGCTTGCCATTGCATATCCACTGTCAACCCTTTAAGTGTCATTTGCCAGTCTATCTTAGCTAATTCACGTCTCATACCTTCAAAGTTACCCTTCTTTAAGTTCAGAACCTTTGTTTCTGAATTAACTATGTCACTCTCCATCTTAATGAAGAATTCCACCATATTATGGTCACTCTTACCCAAGGGGCCTCTCATGACAAGATTGCTAATTAACCTTTCCTCATTGCTCAATACCCAGTCTAGAATAGCCTGCTCTCTAGTTGGTTCCTCCACATGTTGGTTCAAAAAACCATCCCGCATACATTCCAAGAAATCCTCTTCCTCAGCACCCTTACCAATTTGGTTCGCCCAATCTACATGTAGATTGAAGTCACCCATTATAACTGCTGTTCCTTTATTGCACACATTTCTAATTTCCTGTTTAATACCATCCCCAACCTCACTACTACTGTTAGGTGGCCTGTACACCACTCCCACCAGCGTTTTCTGCCCCTTAGTGTTACGCAGCTCTACCCATATCGATTCCACATCCTCCCGGCTTATGCCCTTCCTTTCTATTGCATTAATCTCCTCTCTAACCAGCAACGCCACCCAACCTCCTTTTCTTTCATGTCTATCCCTCCTGAATATTGAATATCCCTGAATGTTGAGCTCCCATCCTTGGTCACCCTGGAGCCATGTCTCTGTGATCCCAACTATATCATATTCATTAATAACAATCTGCACTTTTAATTCATCCACCTTGTTACGAATGCTCCTTGCATTGACACACAAAGCCTTCAGGCTTGCTTTTACAACTCTCTTAGCCCTTATAGAATTATGTTGAAAAGTGGCCCTTTTTGATGCTTGCCCTGGATTTGTCAGCCTGCCACTTTTACTTTTCACCTTACTACTTTTTGCTTCTACCCTCATTTTACACCCCTCTGTTTCTCTGCACTGGTTCCCCTCCCTCTGTTGTGAACTGACCTCCTCTCACCTAGCCTCTTTAATTTGATTCCCACCCCCCAACCGTTCTAGTTTAAAGTCACCTCAGGAGCCCTCGCTAATCTCCCTGCCAGGATATTGGTCCCCCTGGGATTCAAGTGTAACCTTGGACCACTGGAAAATGAAGCTGATGAGGTAGTAATGGGGGACAAAGAAATAGCAGATGAAATTAACAGATATTTTGCAACAATCTTCACTGTGGAAGACACCAGCAATGTGCCAGAGGTCCATTAGCGGCAGGAAGCAGGATTGAGTGCTTTTGCTATTACAAAGGAAAAACTGCTAGACAAACTGAAAGATCTTCAGGTGAATAAGTCACCTGGATCAGATGGACTACATCCCGGAGTCCCGAAAGAGGTTACTGAAGAGATAACGGATGCATTGGTCATGATCTTTCAAAAATTGATTTTGGCATGGTTCCGGAGGACTGGAAGATTGCAAATGTCACTCCACTCTTTAAGAAGGGAGGAAGGCAAAAGAAAGGAAATTATAGGCGAGTAAGCCTAACCTCAGTGGTTGGGAATGTGTTGGAGTCCATTATTCAGGATGAGGTTTTGAGGTACTTGGAGACTAACAATAAAGTAAGTCGAAGTCACCATGGTTTCTTTAAAGGGAAATCTCAACTGATAAATCTGTTAGAGTTCTTTGAAGAAGTAACAAGCAGGGTGGACAAACGAGAGGCAGTGGATGTCATTTACTTGGATTTTCAGAAGGCATTTGATAGGGTGCCACACATGAGGCTGCCTAAGAAGATAAAATCCTATGGCGTTACAGGAAAGATACTGGCATGACAGGAGCATGGTTGACAGGCAAGAGGCAGCGAGCTGGAATAAAAGGGGAATTTTCTGGTTGGCTGCCAGTGACCAATAGTGTTCCTCAGGGGTCCGTATTGGGACCGCTAATTTTTACATTGTTTGTCAATGACTTGGATAGTGGAATTGATGGCATTTTGACAAAGTCTGCGGATGATATGAAAATGGGTGGAGGGTAGGTAGTGCTGAGGAAACAATGTGATTGCAGCCGGACTTGGACATATTGGAAGATGGGGTAAAAAACTGGAGGATGGAATATACTGTTGGTAAATGTATGATAATGCATTTTGGTATAAGGAACAATAGTGTGGACTATTATCTAAATGGGCAAAAGGTTCAATCATCAGAGGTGCAGAGGGACTTAGGTGTCCTTGTGCAAGACTCCCAGAAAATTAATTTACAGGTCCTGTGGTAGAGAAGGCAAATGCAATGTTGGTACTTATTTCAAGGGGAATAGATTATAAAAACAAGGATATAATACTGAGGCTTTATAAGACACTAGGTAGGCCACACTTGGAGTATTGTCAGACAGCATCCATAAGAAGAAGCACAGTTGACGATTCAGGCCGAGACACTTCGTCAGGACTTCTTCCTATGTGCTTCTTCCTATGGATGCTGTCTGGCCTGATGCTTTCCACCAGCATTTTGTGTGTGTTGCTCGAATTTCCAGCATCTGCAGATTCCCTCGTGTTTGGAGTATTGTCAACAGCTTTGAGCCCCATATCTCAGAAAGGATGTGTTGTCATTGGAGAGAGTCCAGAGGCAATTCAAAAGAATGATTCTAGGAATGAAGGAGTTAACATATGAGGAGCTTTTGGCAGCTTTGGGCCTGTACTCACTGGAATTTAGAAGAATGCGGTGGGGGGGTGACGGGGGGGGGGATCTCATTGAAACCTACCAAATGTTGAAAGAACTAGATAGGGTGGATGTGGAAAGGATGTTTCCTATGGTGGGGGTATCCAGAACTAGAGGGCACAACCTCCAAACTGAGGGATGACCATTTAGAACGGAGGTAAGGAAGATTTATTTTAACCAGGGAGTGGTGAATCTGTGGAATGCTATGCATCAGACTGCAGTAGAGGCCAAGTCCATGGGTGTATTTAAGGTGGAAATTGATAGTTTACTGATTGGTCAGGGCATCAAAGTTTATGGTGAGAAGGCAGGTGTATGGGGTTGAGTGAGATACCGGAACATCCATGATGGAATGGCAGAGCAGACTCGATGGGCTGAATGGCCTAGTTCTACTGCTATGTTTTATGGTCTTGTGGTCTAATTGTCTTATGGTCTGAACAGCCTCCCATGCAGGACCTTGTCGAATGCCTTACTAAGGTCCATATAGACAACATCCACTGCCTTGCCTTCACCCACTTTAACTTCCTCAATAAACTCCATCAGATTGGTTAGACATGACCTACCATGCACAAAGCCATGTTGACTATCCTTAATCAGTCCATGTCTATCTAAATATTTATAGATCTAGTCCCTTAGAATACCTTCCAATAACTTTCCCAAACTGATGGCAGACTCACTTGGCTATAATTTCCTGGTTTCTGTTTAGAGCCTTTTTTAAACAGTGGAAAAACATTGGCTATCCTCCAATTCTCTGGTACCTCTCCAGTTGCTAAAGATGTTTTAAATATCTCTGCTAGGGGCCCCGGCAATATCTAAACTTGCCTCCCATTGGATCTGAGGGTACACCTTGTCAGGCCCTGGGGATTTATTCACCCTGATTTGCCTCAGGGTAGCAAACATCTCCTCCTCTGTAATCTGTACAGGGTCAATGAAGTTGATGCCGCTTTGCCTCACTTCTATAAGCTCTGTATCCATCTTGCGCATAAATACAGTTGCAATTAATATATTTAAGATCTCTGCCATCGGTTTTGGCTCCACACATGGATTGCCATTCTGGTCTTCTTGAGGACCAATTCTGTCCCTTTCGCTCTTAACACACTTGTAGAATCCCTTAGGATTCTCCTTCATCTTGTCTGCTAGAACAACTTCAAGCCTTCGTTTAACCATGTTGATTACTCTCTTAAGTGTTCTCTTGCATTTCTTGTATTCCATAAGCAGCTCATTTGTTCCTGTTTCCATATACCTGCTATGCAGCTCCTTTTGAAAGGACTGAAGAATAATAGAGAAAGACACATGGAAAGGTTGCTACAGCACTCATTAAGGACTGCAGTAAACTGATAAACAGAAATGTTTAATGGAGCCCAACCTTACTGTAATTATTTTATGATGAGGAGAGGAGAGGGAGTTGTTATAAAGTGGATTCCACATTATTGGGCTATCGGTTAATCAGACAGCCACTTATTTGGGACATCTCTTGAAGAACAAAGATTAATCAAAAAATAGCCAAGATTCCCTTTGTTTATTTGGGACCCTCTGTCACTTAATTGGGACAAGAGACTGTTACTGAACCTTTTCTAATTAGTGTCAGTAGCACGCACTTGTGTGGCCATTACACACTACTCTATGCTTAGAGCAAACAGTTTTTAAATAGTGTAAGTTGTGTGTGTTCAAAAAGTAGATATTTTTGTCACTGTTAGTTGGCAAGAAGTAAGCAGTAAGACAATTGAAAACTGTTTTGCTCACTGCGGTTTCAAGAATTTAGGCTCGAGATGCTAGAAAAGGCCAAGATTAAATATGAAACAAGTTCACTACTTCAGCAACTTAGGAACTATGAACAATTTGATGATATCACCAATTGGCTTGAATGTTGCAATAAAAATGAAGATTTGGAGGATGCAATCATTGAAAGCTTTGTATAGAGGCAGTCCATTATATGCACTAGGTGTCTGCATTGATTTTGCTCATTTACAGACAATCAAAGAACATGGCAGCATATACTGGATGAATTTCTCCATCTGTAACTATTAGTACAGTTTTAAGGTACTATAATAGTGTTAGCAGTGTTCTGATTTCAAACACAAGAAAATCCACAGATGCCGGGAACCCAAAGCAACGCTCAAAATTCTGGAGGAACGCAGCAGGTCAAGCAGCATCTATAGAAAAGAGTAAACAGCTAATGTTTCGGACTGGAAAGAAAGAGGAGAAGTCAGAGTAAAAAGGTGAGGGGGAGATCTGATAGGAGAGAATAAAAGACCATGGAAGAAATGGAAGGAGGAGGAGCATCAGAATGAGTTGATAGGCACATAAGGATATAAGGTGAGAGATAAAAACAGGAATGGGAAATGGTGAAGGTGGGGGCAATTACTGTAAGTTCGAGAAATCGATGTTCATGCCATTAGGTTGGAGGCTGCCCATACAGAATACAAGGTGTTGCTCCTCCAACCTGAGCATGACCTCATCACAGCAGTAGAGGCCTCATCTACTGCCTCATCATGGCCTCATCCACTACCTTCTTACTCTGACTTCTCTTTCTTTTCGGTCTTGATGAAGGATCTCAGCCCAAAGTGTTGACTGTTTACTCTTATCCATAGATGCTGCCTGGCATGCTGGTTCCTCCAGCATTTTGTGTGTTCTGGTGTTTTAGTTTTCTTTTAAATACAGTACATAATTTGTAACTTGGTTAAACGGTAGTTACACATTTTTGACTATTTCCATGAAACTTCGGCTAATTGGTGCAACCACTTAATTGGGCCAAAATATACTAGAACCAATGTGTCCCAGTTAACTGGAATCCACTGTAATATTAGGAAGTTACTTTAGAGGTCTAAACTGAAATGTCAGCAATTGAGGCAGACAACAAAGACTGTTCATTGTCACTGAAAGATCATCAAAAACCCTCAAGCTGGAAGTAATAAAGGAGGGAAGTTTCTGATTTGCTTTAATAGAACTTTTGTGATGAAATACATCACCACAACATCATGGGCCGAAGGGCCTGTATTGTGTTGTAAGGTTCTATGTCCAGCCACATTGTTTCTGATTCTGGCTACAAATTCTCCCAATTGCTTCGCTTTCGTATTTGAATATAATTTTATATTCCTCTCTGCCACCGGTCATTGTACTTTCAAACCTATCATCTAAATTAACAACTGCAGTGAAAAACCCACTATAGACCCTTATATGACACCTTTGGCCATTTAAGGAATCTGCCCATAAGTGTGCCCTCTCTGTCTCCTGCACTCTGCCTCATGTTCCAAATGATCTGCCTTAACTTTCTTTCCATTGCTCCAGTCCACACTAAAATCATCTCTGGTAGCACACTTAACTTTTGGATGAGCATGTTGTTGGCAGTATGCTTCATCGATGAGTAAGAAGTTGGGGCTGATAGTCCAGTGTGATATAAGGGAGATATTTACAGTGGAGATAAACCAAATTCATCTCTGTTCTTTCAGATGGATGTACAAAAAGCACCACAGCATCACTTCAAAGAACAAAACACATAGGAGTTAATTCTAATTGTCCGGCCAATAATCCAAATCACCAAAGCTCCTCATTACCTTCATATTCATTGTGTTATTTTGTGCAACTGACAGCCGTCTTCCTTTATTGATCACTGACGACATTTTATCTGTTCACAGCAATGCACTTCAGAATGCCCTAAGGTCATGAAAGGTGCTTAACAAATGCACGTTATTCGTATTTTATCTTAAATATTAATCCAGGTAGTAAATACCTTCCTGTAGTAATATGTTCTCCATTAATAGAAATGATGAAGCATCTTCAATTTGACATATTAATAGTTTTTCATCCCACAGATCCAACCCGACCAGCTGAGTATTTCCATCATTCTCTGTTTCTATTTCCTCCTTCAGTACCGTGTACAACATTCTTTTAATCTACCACTTCCTCTTCCAGTGGTAATACTAAATGTACTGGTGTTTCATCCAGCAATAGGAAAAAATGTCTATTTCTCTTTTCAGTCCCTCTTATACTAATGAATGTATCTTTCGACTTCCGCATTCTGTACCATCCTCTGTTATACCTCAGTGAACATAGGTAGTTGCTTCTTTTTCTGATTTCTCATCATAAGTACAGTCATGTTCAGTGAAGAATGGAAGATCACCTAGTCGTGATTACACTTACCTAATACCAGAAGAAAACGGGCCATTTGTGCAATGACGGTGAATAACTTCAAAAGCTTTAAAATGCTTTGAGGAAGTTCAATGATGTACTGAAGTATTGTGTATTTAATGCGTTTCATTTTCCATTAAGTACCCCTTTACGTAAAATCTAGCCTTTAGTTAATTTAATTACAATGCTCTGTTTACTGAACTAAAAAATCACTGATATTCTTACTTCCTTGCCCATTTTATATATTGATTTTGGGCTTATGCAGATATATTGTGAATGATCTATTGGCACTATGACTCATTTTTTTAACACGCAGACATTTGCAGTCAGATGAATGTACTTGTGAAGCAAATAAACCAAGTCAACAAATGTCTCTGTGTTTAACCTTTGATACCTAATTTGATTTCTGCTTCCTTTGTGAACTTTACCGAATAGAGCTCTAACCTTTCAGACTCAGATTGCTATTTCTGAAACCAAATGGTAATAAAACTTTGTACAGTAGGTTGGGTTATGGTTAATTGGCATCATTTTATCCATTCCCCAATCAATGGGCTTGACAGATAGCAAATAGTCATTTGCTAGTAGAAGTGGAACAAGTTTGGTCACGACTGATCTGTCATGTTGGATCTGCCTACTTCACATCCTGTGAAATAGATTATTAACCACGTCTCAGTGCTGCTCCTTGCTTAGAGATCAGGAAAGTTCTGTGTGGAACAATATGCTGTATATGTACATACCTCTTATCTTACAGTGCATTGATGTACTTGTTAGACTCTGAAGCTAAATTTTTTTCTGTACGTATCCTCATTTCAAAATGAACACCATCTCTTTCTCTAAAAATCACTTTCACTTGAATTAGAGTCCGATTTTGGAATGGTTTTCAGACTGTGATTTCAAGCTTCTGTCTTTTACTTGGATTTTACTGTGCACTGCCACCCAGGGTTCATTTTGTTGAGGGAAAAATGAGGTAATCCTGGTACTTGCTAATTTTACTGCTGCATTGAAGAATTATCTGCACTTGAGCAATTCCACTAAATTTTCAAAATTCAGAACAAGGTTAACATATCGTGTCACTAGCCTTTCACCAGTGCAGTTTCTGGCTTCTTATTTCTGGTTCAGAGTTATTTAATGTAGTTACCAACTAAAATTCCACCCTCATGATATCGATTCAGTGCTGATTTTCATGATATGAGCTTTTCTCTCACATCACTGTTCTCCCTGCAGTTCCTAATTCTGGGATTAGAATAGGTGGGTACTTAATGGGGGTCAGCATGGAGAAGCTGAGTGGAAGGACCACCACAATTATTTTTTGTTATTTACCACTGAAACAATTTTAGATCCAATGCCACCTTCTCTTTAGGGTGCTTTCTCTTGAATCACATTGCTTTTAGTTTTCAAGTCAGTTGCTAACATAGTGATTATGTGAGCAGGGGTGGTTATCCATCATGTCCGACAATGACAGGACACCTGTGCGGGAGAGTTTTTAAAGTGGATAAACCATTGCACTGGGACACTTCCACTCTCTCAACTGCAGAAGTCCGTATCCAGTGATACAAACAAGCATCACAAACTGGAGTCTTCCTTGGTTGCAGTGACATCTTCCCTGCCTCGTCATGCCCTTTTGATCTCCATGGGGTATTGCAGTACTGCCTCCCTAGCCGTCGGATCTCACTGTAGATATCATCTGCCCAGTCTGCCGGAAATGACTTTGCACGCTAGGACAGGCCTGTCCCTATCTCACCAGGTTATGAGGCCGCTGGCTACCGTCCGCTGGTTTAGCCTGCCTGTCAAAGCGCTATGGCTTCTGTCACATGCAAACATCTACTTGGAGCCACAGGTGAGAGCTGAGTGTCTGTTGGGGATCAAAGGTGAGTGAGTGCCCCCAGATTGGACACGACAAGCCTCTTCACCTGAGATGCGACCCCTCCCTGGACAGCCCGTACCCTGCCAAGTAATGAGCAATAATTGTGGCTGTTTTACTATCTGCTCTTGTCCACTTTCACAGAACCTGGCAGCAAGTTAAGTAAACGTACACATTTTACATTATCTTTTACAGCAGCTTTCTCTGCAAAGCAGGCATCTTCTGAAAAGGTCCAAACTGAAACATTGGTGGCAACATTATAAAGCAGTTGGTCACATTTCTTTCAAAAGCAAAACACCCACTATTCATTTCAGTATATATTAAAACAGTGAGGAGGGTGTCTTTGCTTACTGTTGGAAAAACAACTTCCATCGGACAAAATTGCACATGACCTAAATAAAGAGGCCTTGCAGATACAGATCACTCAGACTATTCTGGTTGTCCAGCCACAGTTGCTGCAACTTTGAATTTTACAGTTGATTATTCAGAGCCCATGTTTTGCATGGCACAACCCAGTTGGTAAACCTTTCAATCACAGGGTGTTGGTAAGTGGCTACAGCTTGTGTCTGATGCAATTTAAGTTTGTTCATTCCCTGTACCTTCCTCCCCAATGTGAGAAATAAGGAGCTGCTCAAAAGCAAACCCATCATGGAATGTAAAATTATAAGGGTAACCAAATTAAATCACAGCGCAGAAACAGCTTACTGACCAAGCAGTAAAAAGCAAAAAGCAACAAGATGGCTTAGAAACATCTTTTATAGGTCTCCTGAAGCTGTTACCGAAAGCTCCTTGAGCACACTATCAAAAAGAGTGCACTGAAGAAGCCATGTGAAGTGCTGCAAAGTAGCTGACTATCCACTCTTGCCACCTCAGATACTGGAAAAATATGCAAATAGCTAAAGGATGTAACTATTGTGAAATATTTATATAGT
The DNA here is from genome assembly GCF_030028105.1 of Mobula birostris. Taxonomy (NCBI): domain Eukaryota; kingdom Metazoa; phylum Chordata; class Chondrichthyes; order Myliobatiformes; family Myliobatidae; genus Mobula; species Mobula birostris. The sequence continues at coordinate 66,802,971 of NC_092380.1, read as the reverse complement.
TAGCTACAAGCTGACGTGTTGATGACTGTTTCCATCATTAGAACAATTATCAAATTGAAGGTCATATGGGACGTTTAGTGAACAGAAATGGGTAAACTTTCTGATTAGTTTGCACTTGCTATAAAAGTGTGAGCAGAAGAAAAAAAACTTCTATTTCAGACTTTGTTCTATCCATGACCTTTGGTGGTGCATTTAGAGTGGATGAAGCCAATTTCATCCACTTACAAGTTGGAAAAGAAACTTGGCAGTTTAGGAACAGATGCTTTCCTTGATAATAATGAAATGAAGAGATATAGAGCAAAATATAAAAGTTGGCATAGATTTACGCCTCATCTAAGGTGACACAATTACTTTGGACACAGACCTATATATTGCTCATAGCAGAACCTGTCATGTCGACAGTGACCCATCCATCATGCTAAGCAAGACCTTATTCCTGACACAGGCTCATCAATTGCCAGAAAGAGTGCTGCTCCATATGTAGTCACACTTCCTTCCAGTATCACAATCAGGTTTAATAACACCTGTATATGTTGTGAAATTTGTTGTCTTTGCGGCAGCAGAAAATGCAATACGTAATGATAGGGAAAACATGAATTACATTGTGTATATGTGTGTGTATATATATATATAAAATTAGTGCAAAATAGAAATTAAAAAAAGGAATGTGGAAGTGTTCATGGGTTCAATGTCCATTCAGGAATTGGATGGCAGTGAGACACAGAACAAAGCAAACTGTACAATTAGTAATCCTGCAAGAAAATAGCAATACTTCTCACTTAGAAGCATATTTTGGGGTTGAGAGATAAAATGGATCAGCCATGATTCAATAGCAGAGCAGACTCGATGGACTGAATGGCTTAATTCTGCACCTATGTCTTATGGTCTTATAGTCTTTATTTATTATCATTTTAACTGGATGCATTAATTTTATATAAAATAATTAACATACCAACTATATTATGAAAACACTGAGAGTAGCATCCCGTAGGTGGTAAGCAAATCTTCAATCTGTATCCAACATTTGAAAGAAGACAAAATTTGGCAGGAAAAAGTACAGAAGTCTGACATCAGTTAACACTAATAGCAATACAAAGAGCATCAAACAGAAAATAACCTCAGATGGATGCAAGTTAAGGTAAGACCATTAAAATCTTATTAGAGATGTCCTTATCTTATTAGAGACCTAAAAACTTATTAGACTCAAAATATTCTTTAAATCTCACTTTAAGCAACACTCTTAATCAAAATAAGTGAAAATGATACTTCCACATGAACTTCCACAGAAGATTTTTTAACAATGTTTAACAATTTAACAACGAAAAAACCTGATTTCTCTAAGTTTACCGTTTGTGATATATTTTGTTTACGTTCACTGACAGATGAGATATTCAAATTGAATTTATCTCTTTACTCTCAGTGTAATAAGCTATTAGCCTGCAGGAACTTGTTCTGTAAATTGAATTAGAATTTTTGTTCTTTTTGTATTGGCTCATTTGAGGGATGTTTATCTGATCATTATTTTCATTTGGCAAAACTGGTTAGTTTAGGATATTCTTCTTTTTATAAAATGTAACAAAATTGAGATCAATAACAGTAATAATGCATGCAAATTTGAAGCCATATTTACTATTAACTTATCATTGTCTCCCAAGTTATCACCATCAAACCACTGACCAGCACATCCCGCAAGCAAATGGTTTGCTCAGTCGATATTTCCACATTTGAAAAGACATCTGCAACACTTTTAATACAAAGTAAATGAAACGTAAATTCTGCATGAATTTCCATAATAGATTTTTGACAATGAGAAAAACAGACCTTTCTCAAATTGACCATTTGGGATATACTTTGATTTCTCTGCAGCTGGAGCTGAAAAATTCATACTCTATTTATGTGTCCTATAACATGGAACATAGAACATTACAGCACAATACAGGCCCTTCAGCCCACAATGTTGTGCTGACCTTTTAAACTACTCTAAGAACAACTTATCCCTACCTACACAGCCCTCCATTTTCCTATCATCTATGTGCCTGTCTAAAAATTTCTTAAATATCCTAATGTATCTGCCTCTCTCATTATTCCTCTGATATCCCACCTATACTTCCTCCAATCACCTTAAAATTACACTCCTTTGTATTAGCGATTTCCACCCTAAGAAAAAGTCTCTGACTATCCATTCGATCATATTGCACACCCCTATCAAGTCACTTCTCATTCTCGTTCACTCCAAAGAGAAAAGATCTAACTCATTAAACACGCTTTCTAATCCAGGCAGCATCCTGGTAAGTCTCTAAAGCTTCCAAATTCTTCCTATACAGTAATGAGGTGACCAGAAATGAGCACAATATTTCAAGTATGGTCTAACCAGGGTTCTGTGCAGCTGCAACATTACCTCATAGCTCTTGAACTCAATCCCCTGACTAACGAAGTCCAGCACAAAATATGCCTTCTGAACTACCTGCTCAACTTACACAGGAGTTTTGGGGGATCTATGGACGTACATCCCAAGATTCCACTGTTCCTCCACACTGCCAAGAATCATGCTATTAACCTTATATTCTGCCTTCAAATTTGATCTTCCAAAGTGAAATACGTCACACTTTTTTGGGTTGAATTCCATTTGCCACTTAGCCCAGCTCTGCATCTTGTCCCATTACAACCTACAGCAGCCTTCTGCACTATCACAACTCCACCGACCTTGATATCACTTACAGATGTACTAACCCAGCCTTCCATTTCCTCACTTCAGTCATTTATTTTAAAAAAACTACAAAGAACAGGGGTCCCAGAACATATCCCTGCAGAACACCACTGGTTACCGACCTCCAGGCAGAACACACTCCATCCACTACCACCCTCTGCCTTGTATGGGCAAGCCAATTCTCAATCCACATAGCTAGGTTTCCCTAGATCCCATGCCTCCTGACTTTCTGAATGAGCCTACCATGGGGAACTTTATCAAATGTCTTAATAAAATGTATATACACCATATCCACTACTCTATGTGCTTTGTCACATCCTCAAAGAATTCATTCAGGCTCCTAAGGAATGACCTGCTCCTCACAATGTCATGCTGACTATTTCTAATTAGACTATTCATCTCCAAATGCTTCTGAATCCTGTCTCTAAGAATAGTCTCCAATAATTTTCACACCACTGTCGTAACACTTACTGGTCTATAATTTCCAAGGTTATCTCTACTCCTTTTTTAAATTAAGGAATAACATTTGCCACCATCCAATCATCTGGTATTACTCCTGTGGCCAGTGTCATGTGAAATGATTTCTCATCTTCAGAGGAACAGTTATACCAATTTATTTAAGCTTTACTCAAAACTTCGCATTTTGCCTCTTTGACAGAACATGAATGGAAATCTTACATTATTTGATATCGACATTTTTGTTCAAAAGCAAAAGCTTTTCATTTTTTTTTAATTTTAAGATTATAATATGGCTTTAGCATGTGACAAGCCCTTTCCCAATCTAAAGTGTCTGACAATCCCTGAATTATCCTCATGGAAGTGGAATTTTACAGCAAATGAGAATAATGGAAAATTGTGTCTCCATCTTGCAAGAAAAAGTTGTTGCCACTATTACAGAGTTGTGCTTCCAGCCCCAGCTGAGTTATTGGCATCCAGTTCAGTTACATATCCTAATCAGAATCTGATTTGATATCACTGGCATATGTCATGAAACTTGTGGTTTTGCAGCAGCAGTGCTTTCCAATACATAAAACAGTAATAAAAATGAACTATAAATTGCGATGAGAAATATATATTAAAAAATGAAGTAAGTAGTGCAAAAAGAGAGCAAAACAATTGAAAATGCTGTTGAACGCAGCAGGCCAGGCAACATCTATAGTAAGAGGCACAGTCGATGTTTCAGGCTGAGACCCTTCGTCAGGACTAACTGAAAGAAGAACTAGTAAGAGATTTGAAAGTGGGAGGGGGAGGGGGAGATCAGAAATGATAGGAGAAGACAGGAGGGGGAGGGATGGAGCTAAGAGCTGGTTAGTTGATTGGCAAAAGGAATGCGAGGTTAGAGAAGGGAGAGGATCATGGGACGGGAGGCCTAGGGAGACCCACCTCCCCTTCGTACCCCATCCCTTATTTATTTGTTATTATTAATTTTTTTTTCTCTCTCTTTTTTCTCCCTCTGTCCCTTTCACTATAACTCCTTGCCCATCCTCTGAGCTCCCCTCCCCCTTTCTTTCTCCCTAGGCCTCCCATCCCATGATCCCCTCCCTTCTCCAGCTTCGTATCCCTTTTGCCAATCAACTTTCCAGCTCTTGGATCCATTCCTCCCCCTCCTGCCTTCTCCTATCATTTCAGATCTCCCCCTCCCTGCCCCACTTTCAAATCTCTTACTATCTCTTCTTTCATTTAGTCCTGTCGAAGGTTCTCGGCCTGAAACGTTGACTGTACCTCTTCCTGTAGATGCTGCCTGGTCTGCTGCGTTCACCAGCATTCTTTATATGTGTTGCTTGAATTTCCAGCATCTGCAGATTTCCTCGTGTTTACAAAACAATTGAGTTAGTTTTCATGAGTTCATTATCAATTCAGAAATCTGATGGTAAAAGGGAAGATACTGTTCCTGAAACATGGAGTGAGTGTCTTCAGTCTCCTATAACTCCTCCTTGATGGCAGCAATACGAAGAGGGGATGTCCTAGGTAATGGGGGTCCATAATGACGTATGCTGCCTTTTTGAGGCATTGACTTTTGAAGGTGCCCTTCATGTTGGGGAATAATTGAGCTGAGTGAGTACTCAGCCTGTGCTGATGCCTCGAGGTAAAGTAAGATGTAGAATATCTATGGCATTTTCCTTATTAGAAGAGACCAAAATGGTGTGCATTCTGGTACCAACTAGCAAATGAGACAGGAGTAAAAAGAGAATATGATCCCTCATTCCATCCTGAGCTGAAGTTTTAGGCTATCATGTCTGGATATCAAACACTTGATATTTGCCTTTGTTTTGGTCTGGAAGGTACCCTTTTCAGCACATGTGCTCACCAATTTCCAAACTGCCAACTGTTCAGATGTCCCTTGCCTCCCAACAGAGCTCAGAGTATTACCACAGTTTCATCAATACTCCTCTCACTAGGATAGCTTCCCGCCAATCCAGTCATAATCAATATTTATGAAAGGAGTTGTTAGCAAGAGGGATGTAAACATTATCAACTTGCTTTCAGGTAACTTATCAAGGGGAGAAGTAAAAAGGAGTAGCCCACCAGGCCCCTCAAGCCTGTTATGTTATTCAGTATGACCATTGCTGATCTATACCAGCCTCAACTCGCTCTGTGCCAGTTCCCTATAAACTTCAAAGATTCAATCTTTCAAATATTTATCAATCTCCACTTTAATTATATCTACTTTGTGTCATCCATTATCCTTGAGGGTAGAAAATTACAGAGATTCACCAACCTCTTAGGTAAGACATTTTTACACATCTTGATTTTAAGTGGCCACCCCCATATCTTGAAACTATGTTCCAATTGTTTGTGACTCTCCTGCAACTGAAAACATTTCAACATCTGCCTGTCAAATACCCTTTGGATCTTATATATTGGAATATGTTCATCCCTCATTCTATCCAAACTGTTCAGCCTCTCTTGATAGCACAACCCTCTCATCCCAGGAATTTGCCTAGTGAATCTCCATTTGTCTACCTCCAATGCCGCAATATCCTTTTTAGGAGACCAAACCGTGACCTTTTGGTCATTTTCAGTGCTTTGGATATTAAAATTGGTTTTGTTTACTCCTAGTAGGTGAGATTTATCAAAAGCTTAAAGCTCTATATATTTTTGACAGCAAACATTCTCATTTCTTGATTTCTTTCTGGCCAAGAGCTGGACATAACTGCTTAAAGAATAGTTTCACAAACAGCCGCTTTAGCTTTGTATGATTCCCTTTCCATTTCAATAATAAGGGTAATCGGCAAGAATACAGTCAGACTGAATGCTGTTTAATACTATAGACAACGTCACAGATTATTATTTAAAGATAAGTAAATGCTAATCTAAATAACAATATGATACACAGTATAAGAACTTGAGGGCAAAAGAATTATATATGCCATTTAATCACTCAGGCCCATTCCACCATTCAATAAGATAATTGCTGATCTATGATCTCATTTTGTATGTCTGCTCTTTATCTAGATGCCTTTAAACCCTTGGTTCTGAAATATCTATTGATTTTCATTTAAAATTGGCAACTGACCTTGCATCAATTGCCATTTAAAAAGTTCCAAACATCTACCACTTTGCTTGTGGAAGTTCTTCCTGCTCTTATTTCTTATGGGCTTGGTTCTGGTTTTTAGACTATTTTCTGACAGTCCTAGACTGCTTAGCCAGCAGAATCCTGACATTGATCAACTCTAACCCTAACCTGCTCACACCCTGAAAACATCAATCAAATTACCCCATGATCGTCAGAAGGTCTAAGGCTGAGAAAGTCACAGATTATCTCAAGTAACTCAAGAGTTCCATTAATAAAAGAAGACACTTTTTTTTACTCTACCCTAGTGCTTGTACATTAAACATGAACAACTATTCCTCTGTCTATTTGAATATTGCTGCAAATTCAGTAAAGTAGTGCCTGATAGCAATAACAAGTACAGTGAATTCCAGTTAATTCAGCCATCAGTTAATTGGGGCAACCATTTATTTGGGACGACTCTTAAAGAAAAAGAAACAAAATCCAGAAAATAGCCAAGATTTCCTTTGTTTATTTGTCATTCAGTTGAGGTAGGAAATTGTTGCCAAATGGTTTCTAACTAGCATCAGTCACGTGTACTTCTGTGGCTGTTAAAATCTACATTATGCTTAGAGCAATCAGTTTTTAAATAGCGTCATTTGCATGTGTTTGTGTTCAAAAGCAGTGATTTTTGTCACTGGTAGTTGGCAAGAAATAAGCAATAAGACAATTCAGAACAGTTTTGCTCACTGCAGTTTCAAGCATTCAGGCTTCAACAAGTTAAGAACTACGAAGAATTTGAAGGTATTGACAATCATCTTGAATGTTAAGATGAAATGAAGATTTGGAGGATGCAGTCATTGAAAATTGTATGAAGGCAGCCCATTACCAATATTATGTGTTTGCACTGATTTTTTTCACTTAAAGTCAATCAGAAGAATGCAGCAGCGTACACAGAATCTGGTGATAACTATTAGGAACTAGTAAACACAATCAAAATGCTGAAGGAAGTCAATAGGTCAGGCAGCACCTATGGAAAGAATAAATAGTCGATGTTTCGGATTGAGACCCTTCATTAGTCCTGACCTGCTGGGTTCCTCCAGCAGTTTGTGTGTGTTGTTTGGATTTCCAGCATTTGCAGATTTTCTCTTGTTTGTGATTAGGAACTAATACAGAGTTTTATAATACTCTAGAGGTATTGGTAGTGTTCTAATTTGTTCCGTATTTCATTTAAATATATAAACTCTTACTCAGTTAAATGGTAGTTTGTCTTTTTTTATACCTTTTAACTATTTCCATGAAGTGTAGACTAATTGGAGAAGTTGCTTAATTGGGCCAAAATGTACTGGTCCTAATGTGTCCCAATTAACTGAAATCTACTGTATATAAATTTGATTGGTGTCAGTGTCAATACAAAGTTTCACTGGCATCCATCTAGTATGTTTAAAATAGTTGTATCTCTCTGTACTATGGATTTGATTTACACTGATACTGATCTGGCTTAAATATTTAGAACATTCAAAAGAAAGGATAATGGATTGTTAGGGGAAGAGTGGATGGTGCAAGGAAGGTATCTTCTTATCTGCATTTTGCTTCTGTGAACCCCAGCTTCCATCCTTACTCCCTCTGGGGAAATCAAGCCAGAGTGGCTTAAGTGGGCAGAAGCAATTTGTTTCTGCCTGCAAATGCCTTAAGTTATTAAACATGTACCTTGCATCAATGTAGGCTTCATTTGAAGGCAAGCAAAGATTTCCCTTCCAAAAAATGCATAGTGTATCCAAGAAGGCATTGTTTAAGCAGAGTTCTGTGATTTAACCTGCTCAGTTTTGTCTGATGCTGCTGCCACATTTGTAATTTGAGAATGTATCTTTAAATCAGCTGGCATCAGTGCCTACACTGTCTGGCACATAATCTTCATTCCATGCTGCTGACAACACTCAAGCGGACTGCCAAACTCTATTGTGATTTTGGAAGGAGGAGAAAGAAAAAGGCACATTGTAGCTAGAAAACAGCAGGAGAGCAATGCATCAGATATCTGGCCCAATCAGCCAGATTGCACAAACTCCAGAGAGTGAGAAAGAGAGGAGAATGAATGAACAGATCAGAGAGGAAGGCAGGGAAGAGGGGAACAATGAAAAGAGAAGAGTAAAGCAAAAAAGAGAGCACAAATGATAGAAAGAGAGAGCATTTAAAAGGGAGACAGTGATGTGATGTAAGAAGATACTGGTGAGCACCCATTGGAACCTGTCTATTATCAAAAAGCCAAACTCCCCTTCCTGCCGTGACAAGAAGTCCTCATTTGATATCAGGTAATCCTCTGCCATGAATGAAATTCAAGCACTCACAGAGCCTTTGAATTGAAAAGATGTCTTTAATGGGTCAGAGCTTTCACTGACATTCTGTTTAGAGGGTGACCAAGTATGTCTGGCTCAAAGTAATGACCAGGGAATACTCAAAGGGGTGGAATGTGGAACAATAAAACCTTTCCTAATATTATATAACTGTTCCTGGCCAAATGTTCCAGGCTAGACTTTTCCACTCCGTTGCTCCTGGTGAATTGATGTTTCCCCAGAGATAGTGTAAGAAAAAAAAAGGTGAGAACCCGTTATTTCAGAAGTCTGCCTCCAAACTGCACATCCTGGAGTTATCTATTTTCCTAATTGTGGCTATAAGGAGGCTAGAGCTCTGTAATGGTGCTACAACCATGTGCAAAGTGGGTGTTCCCTAGTACCTACCTCATTCTACTGTATCTAACTTCTGGTAATTTCTCTACCTCCCACTCTTCCCTCTTTTTCCATAACTCATTCTGGCTCCCCTCTCACCCCTTCTCTTCTGCATATCTCACCCCTTCTTTTCTCTCTGCTGCCACTCCTCCCTCACTTTCTCCCATGATCCACTCTCCTCTCCTATCAGATTCCTTCCTTTCAGCCCTTTTCCTCTTCCACCTATCACAACCCAGCTTCTCACCTCATCCTCCTTCCACCAACCACCTACCTTCCCCTTAATCTGGTTTCACTTATTACGTGCCAGCTGGTGCTCCTTCCCCACTCCTGACAATTGTATTCTGGCTTTTTCTTCCTTTTTTTCAGTCCTGATGAAGGGTCACAGCCTGAAACTTTGACTGTTCATTCCTCTCCATTGATGTTGTGTGATCTGCTGAGCTCCTCCAGAATTTTGTTTGGAAACCTGCATGATTTATATTGGCAAATATGCAGACCATCACCTCCAGGGAGCTGTGAATCTGTAAGGTTCCTGTTGTCAAGCAAAGATAAAGTGATTTAGGAAATCTAGCATACTCTAGTAAGAAATCCCTGGACAATCTAAAGGTTTCATAATTCATACCTTTTTATGATTGCTCTCTAGGGAAATTGGTTAAAGTGGCAGGTAGCTAACGTGACACCGTAGAGACGTACTTGAGAATGGTGAATAATGAGAGCAGCACCTACGGTTAGAGATTGGCTGAAAGATTTTTCTTGTGCTATGACTACAAACACAATAGCTTATTCTTTCCTTATTCATGCAAAGTGATGTCAGTAACAGAAGGGCAAATTGTAGACCACCTCAGGAAACTGAGGAGCATAGGAAGCCTCTGGAGCAAATTGATGCAGTTTCTGATTGAGACATTGAATTTGAAGATTTCCTACACCTCAAGATGCTAAGGTGTCAGGCAATGGGCCTACCACTGACATAAGACAGGGCAGCAGTAAAGTGCAACTCATTGTGAAGCTGATCTGGGTGTTTTGGCAGTCCGCCACTCGCCCAGCTTTATCTTATTTCATAACTGCGCAACTGTTGCTGGGTGAACTAAGGCTAAGGTGACGTGGATGTGGCTCTTCAAGCTCGGTGTCCACGCATTCTGCAGGTTTCTTAGTCATGTACATGTTTAGTAATGTTACACATATCGACTTTGTTGGTGAATTGTCCAGTATATCTAATATTTTGCTCAGACTTTTCCATAGCAGGTATTGAAAACATTAATAGACAAGAAATTCTTGCCTTTGTCAAAATGCCACCAAAATGGTGCTGGACAAGGATGTTGTTTCAGCTTTAGGCAGCGTCATAGCTGATCTTTTTTTTGCAAAATAGGAAATAACTCATTTTTTTAATGCATTGCTGGGATATTACTGTTTCTGGCACAGCCGATATTAATTGCCCATTCTTAGCTGCACTTGAAGATTTAGTCTGGGAGACACTGTAGCACATTTTGTAGACTGCACATAATAGAACCTAGAGCATAGGACATAGAACATAGAATAGTACAGCACAATACATGCCCTTCGGCCCACAATGTTGTGCCGACCCTCAAACCCTGCCTCCCATATAACCCCCCCCCACCTTAAATTCCTCCATATACCTGTCTAGTAGTCTCTTAAACTTCACGAGTGTATCTGCCTCCACCACTGACTCAGGCAGTGCATTCCAGGCACCAACCACTCTCTGAGTAAAAAACCTTCCTCTAATATCCCCCTTGAACTTCCCACCCCTTACCTTAAAGCCATGTCCTCTTGTACTGAGCAGTGGTGCCCTGGGGAAGAGGCGCTGGCTATCCACTCTATCTATTCCTCTTATTATCTTGTACACCTCTATCATGTCTCCTCTCATCCTCCTTCTCTTCAAAGAGTAAAGCCCTAGCTCCCTTAATCTCTGATCATAATGCATACTCTCTAAACCAGGCAGCATCCTGGTAAATCTCAATTCACACCCTCAAGTTTTAGCCTTATAGCCTCATAATTTGCCCTTACCCAATTAAAAATTTTCCTGTCCTCTCTGATTCTATCCTTTTCCATGATAATGCTAAAGGCCAGGGAGCGGTGGTCATTGTCCCCCAGATGCTCACCCACTGAGAGATCTGTGACCTGACCCGGTTCATTACATAGTGCTAGATCTAGTATGGCATTCCCCCTAGTCGGCCTGTCCACATACTGTGACAGGAATCCTATTATTATTTTTGCACCTTTCCAAAATTTGCTTCCCAATCTGCTCCTCTGTATCTTTGCTGCTACCAGGGGGCCTATAGAATACCCCCAATAGAGTAACTGTTCCCTTCCTGTTCCTGACTTCCACCCATATTGACTCAAAAGAGGATCCTGCTACATTACCCACCCTTTCTGTAGCTGTAATAGTATCCCTGACCAGTAATGCCGCCCCTTCTCCCTTTTTCCCCCCCTCTATCCCTTTTAAAGCACTGAAATCCAGGAATATTGAGAATCCATTCTTGCCCTGGTGCCAGCTAAGTCTCTGTAATGGCCACTACATCATAATTCCATGTATGTATCCAAGCTCTCAGTTCATCACCTTTGTTCCTGATGCTTCTTGCATTGAGGTACACACACTTCAGCCCTTCTACCTTACTGTCTTTACACCATTTATTCTGCTTCTCTTTCCTCAAAGCCTCTCTATATGTTAGATCTAGCTTTACTCCATGCACTTCTTTCACTGCTCTATCGCTCTGGGTCCCATCCTTCTCGCAAATTAGTTTAAACTCTCCCAAACTATGCTAGCAAACCTACCTGCAAGGATATTGCTCCCCCTTAAATTCAGGTGCAACCCATCCAATCTGTACAGGTCCTACCTTCCCCAGAAGAGATCCCAATGATCTAAAAATCTAAAACCCTGCTCCCTGCACCAACTCCTCAGCCACGCATTCAACTGACATCTCCTCCAATTCTTACCATCTGTCACGTAGCACTGGCAGCAATCCTGAGAATGCCACCCTTGAGGTCCTGGTCTTCAGCCTTCAGCCTAGTTCCCGAAACTCACACTTCAAGACCTCATCCCTCTTCCTGCCTATGTCGTTGGTACCAACATGTATCACAACTTCTGGTTGCTTTCCCTCTCGTACCAGGATGTCGTGCACCCGATCAGAGACATCCCGGACCCTGGCACCCGGGAGGCAATAAACCATGTGGGTGTCATTCTCACATCCACAAAATCTCCTGTCTGCTCCCCTGACTATAGAGTCTCCAATGACGACAGCTCTCCTCTTCTCCGTCCCACCCTTCTTCACCACAGGGTCAGACTCAGTGTCGGAGGCCCTGCCACCGTGGCTCACACCTGGTCGGTCGTCCCCGCCAACAGTATCCAGGACGGTAAACTTGTTATTCAGGGGAATAGCTACAGGGGTGCTCTGCACTACCTGTCTACTCACCTTCCCTTTCTCCCCTCTGACTGTCATCCAACGACCTGCTTCCAACAGCCTAGGCGTGACTACCTCAGTGTAGCTCTCATCTATGACTGCCTCATTCTCCCTTATGAGTCAAAGGTCATCCAGCTGCTGCTCCAGATTCCTTACACGGTGTTCCAGATCGCCCAGCCGTATGCACTTCTGGGAGATGTGACTCTGCGGGAGAGGGACGTTCCCCCAAGACTGCCACATCTCACATGAGAGGCACATCACTGTCTCAGGAGACATTGTAAAAACTAACTGCGAGCAAGCTTGTCCTCCGCCTCTTCTCGTCAAAGCCTCTCGAGTCAAAGCCTCAAAGCTCCACTCCTTCACTGGCCCAGTCACTCACTGGCTGCTTTCCACAGGCCGCTCCGCTTGAGCTACCCATCTATTGATCTGTTTGAGCTTTTCAAAATGCTTGGTCACCTGACCTCGATTGCCCAATCAGCTGCTTTCTGCTGAGTCTGAGCTATTCAAATCTTGATTGTCTAATCAACGGCTGCCTCTTTATGCTGTTGTTGAGTGGAATGATGGTGGTAGGGGTGCCAATCAAGTGGGTTGTGTCGTCCTGGATGTCATCGAGCTTCTCGAATGTTGCTAAAGCTACATGTATTCAATCAAGTGGACTGTATTATATCATACTCTTCACATTTGTGCCTTTGGCCTGTAAAGGAGGTAGGTCACTCACCACAAGGTACTCAACCTCTAAGCTGCTTATGGCCACAGTACATTTTTCCTTGCATATTGCAGATCCTAGATTTTCTGTGTGATTACATGGGCAAAAAATATGTTACCTGTAAAGTTGTGTTAGAAGTACAAACACTCCCATCTCCCACCTTGGCCACAGTTTATAGCCACAATTAATTGTGGGAATCAGCTTTTCTCACAGTGAAATGTGCTTGGTATCAGCTTTGCCTTTCAGTCATATGGAAGGCACCATCATCTGACTGGTGGTACCTTCTGGCACTGGGGATGGACAACAGAATCAAGGATTGCTCTATCATGCCCTAAAGAAAGAAGGCCTTGCCTGTGACATTGAAGACACACACACTATCAAAAAGGATCAGTGACTTGCTTCAGTGATGACCTCTGCATAGGCATGTCAGATAACGAGAGGTGCTTTAAAGCCAGAGTAGTAGTTCACACTACAATAATTGAGTTGCCTTTATTTCTTACATCCTTCACATACATGAGGAGTAAATAATCTTTACTTTACGTCTCCATCTAAATGTGAAATGTACAATCATAATAATTTATAATAGGAAAGGTACGTCGCACTCAGAGTTTCTCCGGTTAGCGGGTGATTTCCCTCCACGCCTCTCTGACGTAGTGGGGAACCGGGTACGAGCAGTGGTTTGCCATTGCCTTCTGCCAGATGAGTTTCCAAAGAGATCACCAGCTCGTAACCCAGCACGGATGGAAAGCGTGCAGGGGAGCCAGCTGGATTCGAACTCGGGCCCTTTCGTCCCAAAGTCCGACACTGACATCACTACGCCACTGTCTAATAAATAGAACAGTCAATGTAATATAGAGTACAATCAAATCAGTCTGATAGCCTGGTGGAAGAAGCTGTCCTGGTTCCTGTTGGTCCTGGCTTTTATACTGCAATACCGCTTCCTGGGTGGTAGCAGCTGGAATAATTTGTGGTTGGGATGGCTTGGGTCCTCAATGATCCTGCAGACCCTTTTACCTGTCCTTGTAAATATACTGAATCATGGGAGTTCACAACTACAGATGCACTGGGCTGTCCACACCACTCCCTGCAGTGTCCTGCAGTTAAGGGAGGTACAGTTCCCAGACCAGGCAGTGATGCAGCCAGTCAGGATGCTCTTGGTTGTGCCCCTGTAGAAAGTTCTTAGAATTTGGGAGCCCATACCAAACTTCCTCAATCATCTGAGGTGAAAGAGGTGCTGCTGTGCCTTTTACACCACACAGCTGGTGTGTACATACCACATGAGGTCCTCGGTGATGTGGATGCCAAGAAACTTGAAGTTGTTTACCCTCTCAACCCCAGATCCATTGATGTAAATAGGGGTTAGCCCATCTCCATTCCTCCTGTAATCCACAACCAACTCCTTTGTTTTTGTGACATTGAGGGAGAGGTTGTTTTCTTGACACCACTGTGTCAGAGAGATGACTTCTTCCCTGTAGGCCACCTTGCTATTGTTTGAGATAAGGCCAATCAATGTAGTGTCGTCAGCAAATTTAATTTGTAGATGGAGCTGTGGGTGGCGATGCAGTCACAGGTATACAAGGAGTAAAGGAGAGGACTCAGTACGCAGCCCTGAGGGGCTTCTGTATAGAGAGTCAGAGGGGTGGAGGTGAGGGAGCCCACTCTTACAACCTGCTGGCAATCTGACAGGAAATCCAGGATCCAGCTGCACAAGGCAGGGTCAAGGCCGAGGTCTCTGAGCTTCTTACTCTTGTATTCAAGATGCAATTAAAGCTAATGTATATATTTTTTTTTACTTGACTTTATGATTAAATTGAAGACTCCTCTCAATTTTCCTAGTTTTCCTAACCTCAGTACTATAATGCTCAGGATACAAGACTGATATTTGTTCCTTTCTTCATGCAGACCACAGGACAAAATATTCACATGCTGATGGCAATTTTTGAATAGGGAACAGAAGATGCAGATTTATCTTCATAAGTACACCACCAGAATTAACTGGAGAAACTATTCAACCGTGTAAAGGGCATAGACAAGTTCAAACAGATTTTGCCTTACGTCAGAATTGAGCAAAGTTCCTGAAAGTTTTAAATAAAGAAAGATACAATCTGCTCTGTGTAATTTTGTGCATCCGACAATGTACTTTCAGAGAAACATTGTGTTTGAATATGCTGTTCAATCACAGGTTGGTCAGTTCCAGAAATATAAATAGCAGATGGGGAGCACTGCAGGAGAAGGATGACACCTCTTTGTCATTTTGTTCATTGACCTTCAGGCAAGTGCTAGATACTCTCTTAGTATGATTGCCGAAGGAGGAGAAAGCAGATATGCTCATTTTAAAATAAAGACCATAGGACAATTGAGGAAATGAGACCAACGTGGAATTCACCAAAGAATTTTAATTTGAAATAAAATAATACTTTTACTTTTAAAGTGGTATTGTCATCATGAAAGATATGCTGCACATGTTTCACTTTGATTTCAAAAGCAATAAACAAGATGGTAAATGTTAACAAGTACTGACATTGTTTCTAGAGCATCACTGAATAAATACATCAAATATGGTACCAACAACTCTCGCTATGAAAAAATATTGCAATTTTCTTAAACAAAAATGAAATTTTGATGAAGGGAGCTTTTGATGCAGATCTTTAAGGCATCATATTATTACACTGCTATTTGTGGGAGCTTCCTATGGACAGACAGGGTGCTATACTTACTGTTCAGTCCACTAGGTCTATGCCAACCATTAGACACTCACCTATACCAGTCCTAAACTAATACCATTTTATACTCTCCACATTCCCATCAACTGCCACTCCCACCATTTCCAAAACACTTCCACCCCCCCACCCTCCCAAATTCTCCCCATTTCTCCAGTTGACTACACACTAGGGACAACATACAGCAGCCAATTAACCTCTCAATTCAGAATGCAGAATCCGGGATAAAACTGGAGCACTTCTGGAATACTACGTGCTTACAAAGAGGACATGCAAACTCCACAGAGACAATATTGAAGGTCAGAATTGAACTCAGTTCAGGTTTAGTGGCAGCTAACATTGTTTTACATATTCACTATAACTTATTAGTGAGAAATTATTCATCACTGCACAGTTTCAATTTTTGGAGAGCAGATGTTTAATCTGCTTAAATTTTTTAGTCAGTATATTCACAAGTAGCCTTGGTTTGCTCTGTGAAATGGTAAATTATACTGGTGATACTTCTTGCAAAGCAACTTGACTAATGCTCACATTGTAATAAATCATTTCAAGATAAAGCTTCACAGTGGAAAAAAAAAGAATAATCTAAATCATTAGCAGTGCAAGTATAATTAGTCTTTGGTGTAGGGCATTTTATTTTTGGTAAACTTTGTTTGACCATCATTATCAGAAATTTGAACCAGTGCTATGCCATCTGCCAAGCGGCAAGGTTAGTCTGAAGTACAGAAAGTTGTCAAATATTGTCTTGGCTTCAAAAGAATTATGAATCACAAATCTAATCAGAGCACTTATTGCTCGTATCAAGGGAATGCATCTCTGCCTTAATGATACCATTCCTGCCTCTGAGTCACAAGGTGAACTGTGCAAGGCCTACTGCAACAACCCCGTTTCCCTCCCCTGCAAGCAGAGACTGAAATATGGTCTCCTGATCCTGATTTGACATCCTCTGAGGCAACGTCAATCTCCTTTCCGATCTCCAGGAGTATCAGATTGCTGGGCTGCATTCCAGACAGCTCTAATGACCTGAGACCAGGCACCAGCTTTGTATCGTGGATTGGTGGCCAATGACAGTGGTTGTTTCCAGTGGGTCCAGATCAGGAAACGTGAGGTCCTTGCCTCCTGTGAACATGGGAGATACCCAAGTCCATGCCTCTTGAGACATGTGATTATCGAGAATTAACATATCTGAGGGACAGACGACTGAAGAAATACAGATGTTGTGGAAATGCACTATACACGAATATGTCTATTTTTTAACTCATGCATACATGTCGCTATGCGATATGTATATTGGCATTGATTTATTATAATATGAGTAGAATCGTTTTCCTGAATTTGTGCCAGGTGTAATGATTATTAGAAAATTGACTGCATCAGCGATGCAGGAACCTGCTCAATTGTCTTACATTGGAAGCACTTTCAAACTGTGATTGACAGCAAATAGGTTCCTGATTAAGATATTTGGGGATGTCTTACAAAAATGGTAATGATTATATGTCAGAAGCTCATCATTTCCATTTGGTCTATCTCAGCAGTGCTCAATGGCTAATATATGTATTAGACATGATTAACTTCAACATTAAATTAGGGCATTTTTACATTTTAGCATATCTATTAAAATTACACTAGGGACCTATCAGAATATACTGTACATGTAAAACCACAGATCCAGTTACTTGTATCTTGGTTTATTAAACTCCATTTAGTACCAGCTCATGCATTTGCTCACACATACATTGCAACATAATTGCTGTTACAAAGGTGTTGCTAAGCTAATAGAGGGGGTTGGTGGAGTTCCAATCCTTGAAGCAGATATTGAAAGGAGCAAGTCAATTGCTTCAATTTAAATACCATCTTAGGTTTATCCTTAACTCCTAACCTGTTAAATCATTTGGATTTAGTTGTCATGAAACAACTTATAGAGTCCGGGGTCTAGAAGGATGTCACCTGCCACTCACATCAGTGGATCCAACAATGAAACTGTAGTTGATTTGATTCCAACTCATCAAGTAAATGATAAGCAACACACATCAAAGTTGCTGGGGAACGCAGCAGGCCAGGCAGCATCTCTAGGAAGAGGTACAGTTGACGTTTCGGGCCGAGACCCTTCATCAGGACTAACTGAAAGAAGAGCTTGTAAGAGATTTGAAAGCTGCGTTCACCAACAACTTTGATGTGTGGTGCTTGCCTGGCCTGCTGCATTCACCAGCAACTTTGATGTGTGTTGCTTGAATTTCCAGCATCTGCAGACTTCCTCGTGTTTGCGAAGTAAATGATAACTTTTTTCCATCTCTTTAAAGACACTGGCAGTCAAAGATTTCAAAGACTACATGGAGAGTGGCAGTGAAAAAGGCTCCACAGCAACTTCACTTAACTTGTAGTCAATCATTATGAACATGGGTGGGAAAATGCCCAGAAAATGATAAAACTTAATGAGGACCAGCAATGTCCTCAGTATTGCTGAACTTTCACCATCTTAATCACTAATAGACTACTAATAGAAGTTGAACATCATCATTGATATCCAGTAGCACTTTCTCACCAACATCTTATTCACCAGCACCCAACTTGGGTCTCACCAAGACTATTCAATTCTGGATCTGTGGTCCAAACGTGGACTAAAGAATTGAAAGAATTTAGAATTTAGAATGCAGAATGCAGAATTTGGAATTTATGTAAATGTTACATCTATTCCACAATGTGAGGGAATAAAAATCTTTGTGGTATGTATAAACATGTGAATTTAAAAGTCTAATGGCTTGTGGAAAGAAGCTGTCCCATAGCCTGTTGGTCCTGGCTTTAATGCTGTGGTAGCACTTGCCAAATGGAAGCATCTATGGTAGGAGTGACTGGTCCCCCTGATAATCTTCCAGACCTTCTTTCTGCACCTGCTGCTATAAATTTCCTCAATGGAGGGAAGTTCACATCCATAGATGCGCTAGACTCTCTGTACCACTCTCTGCAGTGCCCAGTGATCAAGGTTGGTGCAGGTCCCGTATCAGGTGGTGATACAGCCAGTCGGTATGCTCTCAACGGTACCCCTGTAGAAGCTCTTGAGGATTTGGGGACCCATGCCAAACTTCTTCAGTCGCCTGAGACGAAAGAGAAGCTGTTGTGCTTTTTTTTTGCCACAAAGCCGGTATGTACAGTCCAGGTGAGATCATCAGTATCATCAGTGATGCGTATACTGAGGAACTTGAAACTATTCACCCTCTTAAATGCAGACCCATTGATGTTGATCAGGCCGAGCCTGTCTCCATTCCTCCTGTAATCCACGATCAGTTCTTTTGTTTTTTGGACATTACGAGAGAGGTTGTTATCCTGGCACTACTGTCAGGGTTTTAACCTCTCCGCTGTAGGCAGTCTCATTACCACTAGAAATAAGGCCAATCATAGTCATGTCATCTGCGAGTTTGATCATCAGGCTGAGTTGTGTGTGGCAGCACAGTCATGGGTGTAAAGGGAGTAGAGAAAGGGACTCAGGACACAACCCTGGGGGGTGCCTCTGTTGAGGGTGAGGGGGCAGAGGTGAGGAAGCCCATCCTTATCACCTGTCGGCAATCCAATAGGAAGTCTAGGATCTAGCTGCACAAGGTGGGGTGCAAGCTGCGGTCTTTGAGCTTCCAGTCATGTCTGGAGGGAATTATGGTGTTGAATGCTGAACTGTAGTCCAGGAACAGCTTTCTAATGTATGCATCCCTTTTCTCCAGGTGAGTGAGGGCTGTGTGTAGTGCTGTGGCTATGGCAACATCGGTAGACCAGTTCCATCGGTAAGTGATTTGTAGGGGGTCCAATGTGCGTAGTAGCATGCTGCAGATATAGTCTTTAACCAGCCTCTCAAAAGATTTGCTTATAATTGAGTTAAGTGCGACAGGCCACCAATCATTCAGGCGTGCCACCTTGGATTCTTAGGTACAGGGACAATGATGGATGATTTGAAACAGGAGGGCACTATGCACTTGGAGAGGGAGAGATTAAAAATATCCATAAACACACCAACCAGCTGTTCAGCACATACTTTGAGGATGCGCCCTGGGATGCCTTTCAGCCCCGCTGCTTTGCAGCTATTGACGTGTTGGAATGTTCCTCAGAGATAACCAAGGTGCAGGTCTTGTCGGTGACTCTCCTTGGAGGTTCAGTCCGATCAACCTCAAAAGAGGTGAGATGAGAGTGACCTCAAGACATTTGATAAGGGAGGCCCCTTGGTAAAACTAAAGTTAATATGCAACAAGGGATAGAAATGGCTAGAGTCATACCCCACACAAAAAAAATAGTTGTGGCTGTTGGAAGTTAATTATTCCAGTGCTAAAACATCACAAAGGTAGGTCACACTCATCTTTCCACTTCTTTACAATGCAAAAATGATATAATATGTTCTACTTCTCGGGGCAAATGCAGCTCCAGCAACACACAAGTTTGACACTAACTCCCTCTGTGTTCAGGCCCAGGGATACGGCTATCCTGACTTGGAAATATATTGCTCATCTTTCATCGTCATTGGGTCCCAATTCTGGAACTCTCCACTCTATACCCTTTGAGCCTTCACCAGAGAACCACTGTAGTTCAAGAAAGTGACTCATCCTGTCTCAAGTGCATTGAGGAATGAAAATAAATACTGGCTTTTATTTAATTGAGACTATTAATAAAGAACTTTACATGCAGTTAGGTTCTAGGGTGTTCAGAGAACAGTCACATCTTCCTGAAATAGGACGTTTACTTGATTATTCTACAGTTAAATTTGCTTCACAAAACTTGCTCAGAAATAGTGCATCTGCTCAAAGCACTGGTCATCATAAAACTCTGGGGATCTATTGTTTATCTCCTGCAATGAATGCTTACTCCATTATAGAAATCCATTACTGGTGATTCCTCTCATGTCACCCAGTATGCATCATTATCGCAGAGTGTGATGATTTATTGTTAGATCTAGTACTGTTTATGATAGGTAAAGAATGCCAACTTCTACCTGTACAGAGCACAAAACTTTCAAGATACAGTGGATAAGAAGACATAGCTCTCTAAACGCTCCAGGTGTAATTAGGTTCCTGAAACAATACCTACAACTGGTCTGCTGATTGTAACCAATCCATCCACAGAAATGCAGGAGGCTGGTTGGCTATGGAGGTAGATTGAGGGAGGCAAGTTGGGGAAGGCCTGTAATTGGTATTGACTGCTTCAGACTCATCTTTGCGCAATGTCTTTATTGCTGCAGGAAGTGATCATTTCCCTGACTGCCAGATAATTCAAAATATTATTCAAAGTGTGTGTGTCTGAGAACTTCACCTTTCCTGTGTTCACAGGGAGCCATAATTTCTGTTGTACTCTACTGTGAGAGATAATCTTTCTGCTTTTAGGCTGCTTCACCACAATTGCTGGTGGGTACAGAGTAGAATTTTATGAATAATTGACTTGACAAAGCATGCAAGGGTCAATATTCTGCCCAGAAAAATCCCAAGAGAAAGCTGTGTGAATATCTAAAATTTCATATTGTTTTTCTGGGTGCATGAGGTATAAGTTATCTTTAAGAACAGAAAGCACCAATAAAATCAAGGACTATAATTGAAAGGAAATTATCTACTACCTTTTTTCAGAAAGCAACATTGATGGATGAAATCATTGTATCTAAACCATTCTGCTGTTGATGACATTGGAAGCAAAGATTCCTTAATTTTTTTACAATCAAGACAAACCACAGTGCTTCATGCTGTCACTTTCAGTTATTGCCAATATTTATCAAACTGTAAAATACCATGTCACTCTCCTTGTTGGATAATCAGGAAAGATCATTTATTTTACCACTGGCAAATAGAGTAGCTCAACTTCACTCACTTATCTTGGTGTCATTGAGCACTGGATTATTTATACTTTGCAGGCAGACAAGCAGACAGCTATTGTGAACTAAGTGATGGAAAACTAGAAAGTAATTAGACACGGGTGAGTATTGTTGTTGTCAGCCAAGTCACCTTTTGTAGCAGGAAGACAGCAGTTTGCAGATGAAAGTGATCAGTTCAATCTCAAAGGTTTCACTTCAGAACTAATTTGTCAGTAATAATGGTATGCTACAGATTCACAGGTGATATCCTTTCATTCCTGAAAACCTTCAACTTTCTTTCATTAGCCATACAGTTCTTCCATTCACTGAAAAACATAAAGCAACAATAAGCATCTTTATAGAAGAAAACTAGCACTAAATTAACAACAGCAGCTGGTTTAATGATGTATCTAAAGTCGGAACACATGGTACACAGTTTTTAAAGGTGCACACATATTCATACTTACTTTATTTATTGAGTTGATTGCTTGTTACATTTTTCTTTCCTGTTCAGTATACTCATGTAAATTTTCATACCTCAAATATTTTTCAATTGAGCTATATTCTGAAACTTTTAATTAAATTAAGTTTCTTCTTAGTCCATTTTTTATTGTTTTGTTGCTAATACTAGAACCTCTTTAATTCTAAATTCAGAGCTTCATCTTTTCATGTGACTGTTGTGAATGTCTAGCAGTATTTATGTCACTCTTTTACTTGTGTTGCAGGGAAGGCCATTCAACAAGTAGGATACCAACTTTAAGGTTCAAATGATTATACCTTAACATATCTTTTCAATTTTCCTTCATTTTATGAAATTCTCATTGACAGTTGGATCTCCACCTGAAATTTGTTGTTTTCATCTAATATATATTGCATCATTTCTCTTGGACTTCCTCATGAAAATAAGCAAACATGATGCAGATGCACCTAACAAACAGAATGCAATTAACCCATATAAAGATGTCTAACAAAATATGTCTAATAAAGCTAAATAACTAAATGAAGCTTGAATCCAACCACTCATCAAAACGTAACTAAAGAAAAACACCAGCAAATGAGGAAAAGAGAAAACATAGAATAACCTGTCGTATATTTTAGCAACCTACAGATTGTAAAGTTCAAAATATATTACAGAAATGAACTGTTTCAAAGTGCAGGGATTGTTTAGAAACCAAAATGGGATTTACAAACATATCAACATAACTAGCTCAAATGATAGATGTAAATCTTTGCTCTTGAATTTTATTTTACGCACAAACGAATGGCTCATTTGTAATCCTCACTCTTAAAATGCTTCTACTGATTCGCTGTTGCCATATTTATCCAGTTTTTAGTTCCTACAACATGGTAAGGTGTTACGACAGTCACACAGCTCCTGACAGATGTATTTCAAATTCATCCTGAGTCTTTCTTCAAGGACAACAGAAACATCTTAATAACTCTATTTGACCATCTGCTCAAAGGTTGTGCAATGATAGTCAGAACCAGCTTATACAGCCTAACAGAATCACAGGAAGCAGCAGATGTCAAAAATGTTTTCAAGGAAATGCTAACAATTCTGTTCTGAAATAAGCTAAATAACACGAGGTCTCCTTTACGTTTCAGATGCATAAATGAACAATCAATTAGCCTTGTGGTCAATAGAGGTCATTGCTGACCACATATGTGAGCATTTTGCAAGCTACCCCAAAGTTAGTACTGTTTGCTATTTTAATAGTATTATCACTATTCCAAATTTATGGATTGCATTAATTACTCATCTTAAATAGAAATATGTAGATCATTTTGAATCTTTCTAACTAAAGCATACTTCCTTGTGAATTTTGGAATTAAGCATTAGAGTGATAGTTCCTCAATTTTAGGTATGCTTGCTTCTTGAGTTCACCATGAGAAATTGGAAATGTGCATTCTTATATTTAGATTATTGATAGCAACTTTTCTATATTTAAGTCTTTACAACAATTACCAATGTCTAGATTAGCGAGACTCAGTTTTTAATCTCAAAAAAGAAAAGGCAGTTGTAATCATTTTCCAAAATCGATGGGACTTATTCTGGCTGCAGGAATCCATATTCAAACTTCTGCTATTTGTGATATACGTATATAAATGACCTGGATGAAAATGTAAATAATTAGAATAGTAAATTCACAGGCAAATTAATGGCTGGTGATGTTGTGGATATTGGCAAAGAATACTGTGGGATTTAGATCAGTTACAGATATGCACAGAGAAATTGTAGATAGAGATTAATCTGGCCAAATGTGAGATCTTGCCCTTTGGGAGATTTAATCTAAACAAGCAATTCATTGTTAATGGATCCCTTAACAGAGGGATCTTGGGGTCCAAGTCCATAGCTTTTTGAAAGTACTTACACAGATCAATAGGGAGGAAAAGATGGCATATGGCATGCTTCCCTTTATTAGTTGAGAAAATGTGTTCAAGTGTCAGGAAGTTATTGTTGCAACTTAATAAAACTCTAGTCATGCCACAATTGGAATATTGCATTCAGTTCTGGTTAGAACATTATAAAGAAGATGTGTAGTCTTTGCAGAGTGTTTACAAGGATATTGTCTGAATTAGAAGGCATGTGCTTTAAAGAATGCTTGGACAAACTTGGGTTGTTTTCTCTGATAAGAGAAAACATCCTCACTACATTCATTCTGTGACGACTTCTCAGGATTTTAAATGATTCAATCAATTCACCTTATTCTCCTGAACTCTGACAGATACAGGCTTAGCTTGTTCAATCTTTCTTTGTGAAGCCCCCTGAGGAATCTGAAGAAGATGGTGACAGTGAACAACATGACCAAAGGTGACGTCCTTCAGCTAGTTCACAAAACTACTTTGTTTTCTTCCTCTTCTTCTTTTACTTCTTCTTCTCTCAAATACGATTGTGTTACTATTGGAAGCCGTGATTTCCATTTTGATGGTGTACTTTCAGGAAAACTGAGTAATTGGGCACTTTACTGTCTCCAAGGGAGTTCGGTGAAGTTTTGAGCGGAGTGTGCACCCTAGAAGCCAAGAAGATTGGAGATGTGGAGCAAGTCCATGATCAACCCCATTTCTTGCTGATTAAAGCATTGAGTAAGATTGAAATCAGCAAGGATGAGAGCGGAAGGCAAGCAGGTTTTCAACACTGTATGCCTGTGTTTGACCGGTCTCTCTCTCCCTCTCGCTCAATGCTGTTGGAGGATAGTGCCAGAGTCTTGGGTCTTGGGCAAGTTTTAATTGATGCGGTTTGTGGATTGGACATAGTAGTTCATGTTATATGTGTTTCTGATTTCTGTTTCCTCCTTTTTTAAATTGCTATTTTGTGCGATTTTGATCAGGATGAACTGGTTCTGTGACCTGCAGTCAATGAAAGACATGGCGGTAAGTTGAATTTAACTGAGTGAAGCAGTAAGTTCGTAAACTGTTTCAATGACTCTGCCGTTCAATGTTTAATACTTTGTTTTTTTTCTCATTTTTTTGCCGTTTGTGTGACTTGTTCTTTTTTTGTGCATTGGGTGTTTGATGTTTTCTTTATATGGGTTCCATGGTGTTTGTTCTATGGCTGTCTGTGGGAAGATGAATCTCAAGGCTGTATACTCCATACATACTTCAATAATAAATGTACTTTGAACTTTGATTGTTGAACCTATCCAACTGGTCTGGTAAAACTTGTCTGCAATGCTTCCAATGAATTTACATCCTTCCTTAAATTAGGGAAATAGTACTGTATACATAAGGTTTCACTAATTCTCTCTCAGAATGAAACATAACCTGCCTACTTTTGAATTCAATTCCCTTAACAATAAATGATAATGTTCTGCAGTTTTGCTTATTACTTAGTGTTCTTGCATTCTAACCCTTCATGAATTGTGCATAAGGACGCACAGATCCCAAAGATTTCCAATTTCTCACCTTTTAGGTAATATGCTTCTTCTTTTATCTATCCTGCCAAAGTCAACTATATGAAATTCCCAAGTTATGCTCCATTTGTCATGTTTATCTATTCACTTAATCTAACTACATCACCTTGTAGTTTTAAGTTCTCTTCACAACTTACTTTCCTACTTACAATTTGCATCTGAGTAAGTCTTACAGACCACTTCATCATTCAGAGAAAGATCAATTTATGCCTTTTTATGTTCTCAATTAGCCAACCAATCTTCTATCCAAAACTGCATTTTATCTCCTGCACTATGAGTTTTTCTTCTCTGCTATAAATCTTGAATTCAAATGCCTTCTAGAAATCTTATTGCATATCCACTGGTTCCCCTTTAAAACAGCAAGTGTTATTTTTTCAAAGGACTCCAATAAATTCATCAGATATTATTTCTGATTTACAAAACTACACTGATGACTTTCAATTTTCCTGGGTATCAGAGTCTTAAATAGAATATTAAGAAGGAATTAGTACAATATGGTAACATTTCCCCTACAGCAGATGCTATGGTAACTGACCTGTAGTTTCCAGCTCTCAATATCCTTTCCCATTTTAACAAAACTAAGCTTCTTTTGTTAAGATGTTAGGATGAATCTATCAGGTCTGCGACTTGTTGATCTGCAGCTCCAATGATCTGTTTATATTACTTCCTTGATGATTGTAACTTGCCTGCTTTGAGAGGGAAATGGATCAGCCATGATGAAATAGTAGAGCTGACTCAATGGGCCGATTGGCCTATTTCTGCTCTTATGTCTTATGGTCTCCCTCCCATTTTCCAATTTACAGATATCTCTGGGGTGTCCGATGCCTCGCTAAAGACCAGTACAAAGCAACTGTTTAATTCCTCTGCCATCTCTTTATTTCCCACAAATTTCCCATGCTACAGGGACAAAATTCACTTTTCACTCTCTCGTATCTGTTTTTATATTCGTAGCTGGTCACCAACTCTTTTCTTCCCCTTATTTTATTAACCTTTCAGTTATTTTTTTTATATACTGTACTGTGTATACAATATATTCTGAGCAGTCTTCCTACCTGCCATGTACCTTTGTGGATCATGAGCTTTTTGGCTAAGTTTCAGTAAGATAGGAATTGGAATAGTTATGAGAAGCCTTTCTCAATTCCATTATTTTAACTGCTGTGCCTATAATTGGTCCTGCAAGTTCAGTCACTTTGATGTATGATGCTCAGGATATTTTATCGGACCTGCAGAGGAATTTGCAGTGGGAGGGGAAAGAGCCAGTTGCCATGGTCCATGTGGGTACCAATGGCATAGGTAGAATGAGGAAAGAGGTCCCACTTGAGCAGCTAGGAACTAGATTGAAAAGCAGAACCAAAAAGGTAGTAATCTCTGGATTACTGCCAGAGCCACATGCAAATTGGCATAGGGTCAAGAAGATTCGAGAGTTAAATCTGTGACTCAAGGATTGGTGTGGGAGAATTGGGTTTGAATTCATGGGAAATTGGCACCGGTATTGGAGAAGGAGGTAGCTGTACCAATGAGATGGGCTCCACCTGAACTACGATGGGACCTCGATCCTAGAAAATCGCATAACTGTACAGGGTACTGGTGAGGCCGCACCTGGAGTACTGCAGGCAGTACTGGTCTTCTTACTTGAAGAAGGATATATGGCTTTGGAGGCGATGCAAAGGACGTTCACCAGGTTGATTCCAGAGATGAGGGAGTTAGATTACGAGGAGAGATTGAGTCACCTGGGACTGTACTCACTGGAATTCAGAAGAATGAGAGGAGATCTTATGGAAACATATAAAATTATGAAAGGGATAGATAAGATAGAGGCAGGAAAGTTGTTTCCACTGGTAGGTGAGAATAGAACTAGGGGACAGAACCTCAAGATTCAGGGGAGTAGATTTGAGATGGAGATGAGGAGGAAATACTTTTCCCAGAGAATGGTGAACCTATGGAATTCTCTGCCCAATGAAGCAGTGGTGGCTACCTCAGTAAATATATTTAAGACAAGGTCGGATAACTTTTTGCGTAGTAGAGGAATTAGAGGTTATGGGGAAAAGGTGGAGATGAGTCCATGGCCAGATCAGCCATGATCTTTTTGAATGGTGGAACAGGCTCGACGGGCCGGATGGCCTACTCCTGCTGCTATTTTTTATAACTAGGGCTGTGGATAGGGCTTTAAACTAATTAGTAGTAGGGGTGGGTTAAACAGATTGGAGAAGTATGGATAACGTAAGAAGGAAAAGTGTGGAGAAGGATAACGAAAAGTAAAAGTTAAAAAAGAGAAAAGTAATAGTGGAGTGAAGAAAAGTCAAGTGCAAGAGAGTAAAAGAATACAAGATTTTAAACGCACAATGAATGTAAGTACACTTTATTTGTGTAATAATCCAAGGATATCAGGTAATGCGGAAGGATAGAAAGGAAGGTAAGGGAGGTGGGGTAGCGCTCTTAATTAAAGATGAGATCAGGGTGATAGTGAGAGATGATATAAGATCTAAGGGGCAGAATGTTGAATCCATCTGGTTGGAGATCAGGAATAGTAAAGGGAAAAAAAATCACTGGTGGGAGTTGTCTATCAGCCACTGAAACATAACATTACAGTGACACAGGCAAAAGACAGAGAAATATCTGAGGCATCTAAGAATGGAACAGCAGTTATCACGGGGTCTTTAACTTGCACATAGATTGGGTGAATCAAGTTGGTCAGGGCAGTCTTGAGGAGGGCTTCATAAAATGCATCCGTGATGGCTTTCTTGAACAGCATGTTGCTGAACCTACAAGGGAACGTGCTATCTTAGATCTGGTCCTGTGCAATAAGACGAGTAAAATTAGGGATCTTCTTGGAAAGAGTGATCATTGTATGATTAAATTTCTCATACAAATAGAGGGTGCAATAGTTCAATCTAAAACCAGTGTATTATGCCTAAACAATGGAGACTACAATGGGATAAGGGAAGATTTGGCTAGTGTGGACTGGGAACACAGGCTATATGCTGGGACAGTCAAGGAACAATTGAAGACTTTCAAAGAGATTTTTCAGTGTTCAAAAAGTACACTTCATTTAAAAGCAAGGACAGTAAGGGTGGGGAGAGCCAGCCTTGGATAACTAAGGAAATAAAAGAAGGCATCAAACTAAAAGCTTGAGCATACAAATTCACCAAGAGTACTGGGAAACTAGAAGATTGGGAAAACTTTAAAAAACAACGAAGAAAGACTAAGCAAGCAATAAAGAAAGGGAAGCTAGATTATGAAAATAAACTGGCACAAGATATAAAAATGGATAGTAAAAGTTATTATAATTATATACAAAGCAGAAAAGGGTGGTTAAAGTGAATGTAAGTCCCTTGGCGGACGTGAAGGGGCCTTGATATTGGGTAATGAGGAAATTGCCTAGGCTTTGAATAACTACTTTGCGTCAGTCTTCACAGTGGAGGACACATCTAACATGCCAAATAAAGATGTCATGGATGCAGTGGGAGGTGAGGACTTCAATACAATAACCATGACTAAAGAGGTAGTGTTGAACAAACTTGTGGACCTGAAGATAGATAAGTCCCCTAGTCCTGATGGAATGCATCCCAGGGTACTGAAAGAAATGACAGAAGTTATAGTAGAGTCTTTGGTGATGATTTACCAAAACTCTCTGGACCCTGGGCATGTCCTGGCGGATTAGAAGACGGCGAAAGTCACACTGTTCAAAAAAGAATGTAGGCAAAAAGTAGGTAACTATAGGCCAGTTAGTTTATCATCTGTAGTTGGGAAAATGCTTGAAATTCTCATTAAAGAAGAAATAGCAAGGCATCGAGAAAGAAATGGATTCATCAGGCAGATGCCACCTGGATTCAGCAAAGGCAGGTCCTGTTTGATAAACTTACTGGAGTTCTTTGAGGATAAAATAAGCGCAGTGGATAGAGGGGAACAGATGGATGTTATTTACTTGGATTTCCAAAAGGCATCTGATAAAGTGCCACATAAAAGACTTATCCATAAGATAAGGATGCATGGAGCTGGGGGTGATGTATTAGCATGGATAACTAATAGAAAGCAGAGAGTTGGGATGCATGGGTATTACTCTGGCTGGCAATCAGTGGTGAGCGGTGTGCCACAGGGGTTGGTGCTGGGCCCACAAGTGTTCACGATATACATTAACAATCTGGAAGAGGGGGTGGAGTGTAGTGTATCTAAGTTTGCTGATGATACTAAAGTGAGTAGAAAGGCGAATTGTGCAGATGATATGGAGAGATTATAGATAGGTTAAGTGAGTGGACAAGGGTCGGGCAGATGGAGTACAATATTGGTAAATGCGAGGTCATCTACTTTGGAAGTAAAAATGAAAGAGCAGACTATTATTTAAATGGTAAAAGATCACACCATGCTGCTGTGCAGAGGTATTTGGGAGAGCTTGTGCATGAATCACAGAAGGTTGGTTTACAGGGTGCAGCAGGTTATCAAGAAGGCAAATGGAATGTAGGCCTCATTGCTAGAGGGATTGAAGTTAAGAGCAGGGAGGTTATGCTGCAACTGTACAGGGTACTGGTAAGGCTGCACCTGGAGTACTGCGGGCAGTTCTGGTCTCCTTACTTGAAGAAGGGTATATGGCTTTGGAGGCGGTGCAGAGGAGGTTCACCAGGTTGATTCCAGAGATGAGGGGGTTAGACTATGAGGAGAGATTGTGTCACCTGGGACTGTACTCACTGGAATTCAGAAGAATGAGAGATCTTATAGAAACATATAAAATTATGAACGGGATAGATAAGATAGAGGCAGGAAAGTTGTTTCCACTGGTAGGTGAGACTAGAACTAGGGGACATAGCTTCAAGATTCAGGGGAGTAGATTTAGGATGGAGATGAGGAGGAACTGGTTTTCCCAGAGAGTGGTGAATCAGTGGAATTCTCTGCCCAATGATGCAGTGGAAACTACCTCAGTAGATATATTTTAGACAAGGTTGGATAGATTTTTGCATAGTCGGGGAATTAAGGGTTATGGAGAAAAAGCAGGTAGGTGGAGATGAGTCTATGGCCAGGTCAGCCATGATCTTATTGAATAGGGGAGCAGGCTCGATGGGCCAGATGGCCTACTTCTGCTCCTATTTCTTATGTTCCTATGATTCTGAAAAGCTAAATATTATAGATCCCCAAAACAGGCACAGCCAATGGGATATTTGATTAACAAGCACCCAAAGAGAAAGTAGAAACCATCTTTGTATCTGTTAAGCGTCTGATATCAGTAATCAATGGATGCATAGCACTCACAAATGCACACAAAAGATGCTATTATAACGGATTAGTTGATTTATCTATCCAATGTGGAACAATTTGTTTTATAAACTTGAGAGGTAATACTTATTTTCTATCTGCTTCAGGTGTTGTTTAAGTGGACATTTTTATGTTCTGAAACTCCATAGGCGAATGGAAAACTAGGATGGTATTTACCTTGCTCACTGTTGGTTAAGTTTAGGGTCAAGATGGTGCTTCTAGGTTGTCTCCTTCCCATTATTCCTCCTTTGCCTCCTTCTGTCCACAGTACTCACAATGTCACTGGTAGCAAGAGAACAGATTCTGAAACAGACAGCTGTTCATGAACTTTGACAGCTAATCTGCTAAATATTGCACAGCTGATATTCAGAGCAGACCACGCAGTGGAGTCAGCTTCCATTTTAGTAGTCAGCTCTATTACACTTTGTATGGCTCTATTGGACTGGCTGGCATTAGCCATGTCATTACTAGATAACCAGCCAGCTCTTGTACAGGGTGCTAATTCCACCTGAATCATGGGAAAGGCTGTACATCTTGTGAGCTTGCCCTGCCTGCTTGTCTTTGGCAAGAAGAAATAAAATATTTTCAACCTTCCTAAATGGAAAGCAAACCTCTCTCACCCAACACTTCAGGAACAGTACATGCCAAATTAAAATTGGAATTATTTCCGGTTCCAATTTCTTGAAAATCCTGGATAGGTATCAGCTGCTTCATTTTTCCTTGTTCTCGCTCTTAGTCTGGCAGCTTGTATTACTAGTTGTGGCCCCTCATCACTTCTAGTCAAGCTGAATTTTCCAGGAAATTTATCACGAAACTCATCCATGTTTGGCCCAACTGATGTGTGCAGAAGACTCAAAGTCAAATAAATTTCAGCACATAGCATGTCACTTCCACATAGCCATTAACAGCTGTAAAAGAATGTTTAAAAAAACATCTTTCAAAATGGGGCATAGAACATAGAAGAGTACAAGGATGAGGCCTACTTGAAAGCAGGTTAGATAGCATCTATGGAGGGAATAAACCGTCAGCTTTTTGGGCCGATACCCTTCATCAGCACCAGAAAGGAAGGAGAAAAAGACAGCATATGAAGGAGGGAAGAGGGGAAGGAGAACGAGATGACAGCTGAAACCAGAGGAGGAGGAAGGTGGGTCGATGGAGGAGGCAGATGAATTAAGAAGCCTGGATGTAGACATCTGAAGAGGAAGTAATCTGATAGGAGATGACTGTGTCTCATAGCAGAAAGGGACAGGAAGGGTGCCAGAGTGAGGTGATGAACAGGTGAGGAGAAGACAAGTGGGGTAAGAGAGAATATAGAATGGGTAATGGAAAGAGAGAGAAGGAGGAAGGGGGAGAAATTACCGGAAGTTAGAGAAATCGATGTTCATACCATCAGGTTGGAGACTACCCAAACAGAATTTGAGGTGTTGCTCTTCCAATGGGAGTTTGGCCTCATGGCAGCAGCAGAGGAGGCCATGTTGGAATGGAAATGGGAAGTCATACTGAAATTGGTGCCTGTGGGAAATCCCTCCTTTGTGTGGTTTATGGAGTGAAGATACTCAATGAAGCACCTCTGATCCTGACTGACCCACAAGTGAATTGTAGGCCCGGATCACATTCTCAGTTCAGCACAAAGATGAGTGAACCACACAAAGCACCGAGCTGAACATCAGCTCATCCCATGCCTCCGGCCACAGCACTCCGGCCTTTTCAATCTGGCCCAGCGCTTGAATTGACCAAATATCAGCTCATTCCTCACTCTTAGATCCGGGCCCTGCTGTTTCAATTCAGCCACCAGTCCGCTCCAGGAATGACCAAACATTGGCACATTCCTCACTCTCTGGCCCCGGCTCTGCTTCTTCGATTTGAAAATGAAGACCCTCCTGGAAGAGATTAAAAAACAAAACAACTAAAATAGTCCAGACAGGCTGGCAATAGTCAACCAGTTTAATGGTCAAAGTTTCAGAAAGATTCTGTCTCTTAATGCCAAATGAAAGATACACATCCAAGTGCATGCATATTTTTGTAATGATAAGTGTTTACATGGCTGGTTTGAACTCCACCAGAATATCTACAGCAAATCTATCAAGTCAAGTCACTTTTTATTGTCACTTCGACCATAACTGCTGGTACAGTACACAGTAAAAAGAAGACAATGTTTTTCAGGACCATGGTGCTACATGAAACAATACAAAAACTACACTGAACTACGTAAAACAACACAAAAACTACACTAGACTACAGACCTACCCAGGACTGCATAAAGTGCACAAAACAGTGCAGGCGCTACAATAAATAATAAACAAGACAATAGGCACAGTAGAGGGCAGTAGGTTGGTGTCAGTCCAGGCTCTGGGTATTGAGGAGTCTGATGACTTGGGGGAAGAAACTGTTACATAGTCTGGTTGTGAGAGCCTGAATGCTTCGGTGCCTTTTGCCAGATGGCAGGAGGAAGAGGAGTTTGAAGAGAAGAAGGATCCTTCATAATGCTGTTTGCTTTAAGGATGCAGCCTGTGGTGTAAATGCCTGTAATGGCGGGAAGAGAGACCCCGATGATCTTCTCTGCTGACCTCACTATCCGCTGCAGGGTCTTGCAATTTGCGTTGGTACAATTTCTGAACCAGGCAGTGATGCAGTTGCTCAGGATGCTCTCAGTACAACCTCTGTAGAATGTGGTGAGGATGGGGGATGGAAGATGGACTTTTCTCAGCCTTGGCAGAAAGTAGAGACGCTGCTGGGCTTTCTTTGCTATGGAGTTGGTGTTGAGGGGCCAGGTGAGATTCTCCACTAGGTGAACACCAAGAAATTTGGTGTTGTTAACAATCTCTATGGAGATCCAGGTAGATTAATACAGAAAGAGTAGTTTCTAGATAAAATAATTTGAATCATTAATAGGAGTAGGAGAAATTCACTCAAAATTCCATCATCTTATTTTATAATATATTCATGAAAGGCTAACTTTGTTGACAAGCACGTAGTGTCAATTCTTAATTACCCTAGATAAGATGATGATGAAATGTCCTCTTGAACTGTATTGTTATTGAGGTGAGAGTGCTGGAATAGTTTGTTGAAAGAGGAGTTCCAAGATTTTCACACAATGGCGATGAAAGAAGCACAATGTATTTCCAGGCCAGAATAGTGTGTGACATGAAGGGAAATGTGCATATTATTCTGTCCCATTTTGTTTCCTGTCCTTTTTCTCTCATGTGGTCAAGGTTGTGGATTTATTGGTGCTGAAAAAGAAGCCTCGATGAGTTGTGGTACCAAATGTAGAAAGCATAAATGATAGACAAAGTGTGAATAAAATGAATGTTCAGGTTGATGAATGTGGTGCAAATACACTTGCAAAAGTGTGCTCATGTAAGAATTATTTGGAAATTAAAATGTCACGAATAAGGTCAGAGATCAAGATTAAAGAGGTACTGAAAGTTAACAAGTTTTTATTACATTTAGATATTCTGTGTATACTGACTGCAGTGATGTAAAGAAAGGCATGAGGAGATTTTCACCTTACCTGAAGTGTAATCAAATCAGAAGATTTCAAATTCCACTGCAGCTGGTATGCTGAGTCAAAGTATGCCAATAAAATATATTTGTGGAGGTTAGCATCATGAAGGATTGAGACTAGGTTATTCAGGATCCTCTCTATACCCATACAAAGGCATGCCACCTACCTTTATAGTGTATATGTTCCCCATATACACTATTTGTACATGGGAATCAGGGGATCAGAATTAGGTTTATTATCATTGGCATGTGTCGTGAAATTTGTTAATTCAGCAACAGCAGTTTAAAGCAATACATGATAATATAGAAAGAAAAATAAGTAAATCAATTACAGTAAGTATTTATATATATTGAATAAATTTTAAAAAGTGCAAAAACAGTGATAAAATATATTTGTAAAACGTGAGATAGTGTTCCTGGGTTCAATGTCCATTTAGGAATCAGATGGCAGAGGGGAAGAGGCTGTTCCTGAATTGTTGAGTGTGTGCCTTCGGGGTTCTGTACCTCCTACCTGATGGTAATAGTGAGAAAAGGGCATGCACTATGTGATGGACGTTCTTAATAATGGACAATTCCTTCCTGAGGCACCACTTCTTGAAGATATTTTGGATACTACAGAGGCAATTTTACAACTTTCTGTAGCTTTTTTCGGTCCAGCGCAGTTGCTCCCCCCCCCACTGCCCCACAATACTAGACAGTGATGCAGCCCGTCAGAATGCTCTTCATGGTGCATCTATAGAAGTTTTCGAGTGTTTTAGTTGAGAAATCAAAGCTCTTCAAACTCTGAATGAAATATAGCTGCTGTCTCGTCTTCTTTATAGCTGCATCAATATGTTGAGACCAGGTTAGTTCCTCAGAGATCTTAACACCCAGGGACTTGAAATTGCTCACTTTTTCCGCTTCTGATCCCTCCATGAGGACTAGCGTATGTTCCCTCTTCTTACCCTTTCTGAACCCCACAAACAGTTGGTTCGTCTTACTGACACTGAATGCAAGGTTGTTATTGCAACACCACTCAACTAGCTGGTATATCTCACTCCCATATGCCCTTTCACCTTTGTCAGAAATTCTACCAACAATGGTTGTATCATCAGCAAATTTACAAATGACATTTGAGCAGTACCTAGCCACACAGTCATGGGTATAGAGGGTCCATTTGCAGAGGGAACTACAGTGGTTCAGATTCTGTAGTTTATCAATCAGGATTGTGGGAATGATGGAGTTAAATGCTGAACTATAGTCAATGAACAGCATCCTGACAGGTATTTTCCAGGTGATCTAAGGCCATGTAAAGGGCCATTGAGATTGCATCTACCATAGACCTATTGTGGCGACAGGCAAACTGCAGTGGGTCCAAGTCCTTGCTGAGGCAGGAGTTCATGCTAGGAATGACCAACCTCTCAAAGCACTTCATCACCATAGACGTGAGTGCTACTAGGTGATAGTCATTAAGGCAGCTCACACTACACATCTTAGACACTGGTATAATTATTGCCTTTTTGAAGCAGGTGGGAACTTTGGAGCATAAGAGTAAGAGGTTGAAAATGTCCTTGAATACTCTCACTAGTTGGTTGGCACAAGTTTTCAGAGCCTTACCAGGTACTCTATCAGGGCTGCTGCCCCACGAGGGTTCACCCTCCTTAAAGACAGCCTAACATTGGCCAGAGATCAGAGTCCGCGGATGCAGCAGGCATCTTCACAACTGTAGTTATATTCTCCATTTGAAAACGGGCATAGAAGGCACTGAGCTCATCTGGTAGCAAAGCATTGCTGCCATTCATGCTATTGGA
The DNA here is from genome assembly GCF_030028105.1 of Mobula birostris. Taxonomy (NCBI): domain Eukaryota; kingdom Metazoa; phylum Chordata; class Chondrichthyes; order Myliobatiformes; family Myliobatidae; genus Mobula; species Mobula birostris. The sequence goes on along the minus strand of NC_092380.1, from coordinate 66,766,948 downwards.
GTTAATTTGTAGGAAGTAATGTCTTGGAAACCCTGCCAGAGTTGACGTTCATTCGATGTTGCCTCCAACCTCACCCGGAATTGTCTCATCACTCTTGAAATAGCCTCCACAATCCATACCTGGTTTTCTTGTACAGACCTGGATCACCAGACCTTAATGCAACAGATCTAACCCACAACAGATAATGCACCCCCTGATTCATCCGTGGTTTTTGGTTTGGGAATGTAGGTACACTATCTACAGTAGATAATGCCGTGATATTCTTCATATGTCTGAAATTGAAATGTAGTCTGAATGTTTAAAGATAGAAATATTGTAAATTTACATCTCCCCTCCCAATATTAATACTGCTTGACTAAAAAGTGTCCAACAAATATACCAGAAGAATATGATTTAAAGCAGAATTTAGTTTAATTAAAATTATTTTGCAGAACACAATAAACTGATAATTTTATTGGTAAAATTATGTAAACCATTTCTCTAACTTCCCTAACCTGAATGAAGATGGTGAGCTCTATTAGGCAAGGTATGTCCTTTGCCAATTTACTGCCTAAGCAGTGAAGGTGAAAAATAAGCCTTATCAGTTTGGAGATTAGTAGCATGGACACATGCTGTGTTCAGCTACTGTGCTGAAGTTGAAGCTCACTGTATGCTGTGCAGCACAGCTATGGACCGCCTTAAAATAAATGTCTTCTTCAATCTGTACCAATTCATCAGCACATGATGAGAGAACAAGGGAATGATCAATCATTCCCTTATTCACAGATATAAAATAGGAAGAATTGCCTGACATTAACATCTTGTCATTGTCATACGTGAGCTGAGTGTTCATAATGCAAACCACTGGAGATTTTTACTTTTAAGAGGAACAAGATATTCTAATATTAAGTTAAGAACAAAAATGCACGTAATTACATTAACGTACAATAGGCAAAATTGGTCCATCATTAAGTAACAATTGTAGAAGCAATCTGAAAGATCACATGGAGTTGGTTTCGAAATAATGGGTGATTTATCAAAAACTGGTGCACACCAGGAGACCAGTCAAAGCTGATCTCTCTGAGCATGAATTTGGTAGAGCTTTTACATTTTCAGTTGATGAGATTACCAGAAAAAGTACATTTTGATTACAGAGTAAAATGATTGTCTACAGGCCTAACAGTAAATCCAACTTTGTATTACAACAACGTTTGCAGACTATAACATAATTAATGGAACCCCTGAGCCTTGGACATCATCACTACTGCATTCCAAGTCTCTACTTCTAGGCATTGTCTGTAGTTCCCTGTTACCACGTTAGCACAATGCACGTCCCTGTTTACTAGTCACTAGCGCTCACTATACTTTTCCCTACACCACAATTTACCAATAGAGTTACCAATCAAATAACTGATTAACCAAAAGTTTAGAGACCATGAACAGAAAAGCACCGGTTTCCAAACCAAAAGCATCCTATAAAATTAGAAAATCCAAGAGCAACTGAAGAAAGGAAATAGAAAATATAGCCATCACTGATGAAAACGTATGAGGCAAATTAATGTAAGAATTCATTCAGGATGTTATGAACACTGCAGAAGAAGGGCAGCAGATGTAGTTTATTTGGCGGGAATGGACCACCTCACGAACTACCACCTGTCCAATCTCTTGAAGTGTCTCTGGAGTGGAAGCAAATCATTCTTCATTCCAATGGTCTACCTCAGCAGAAGAAAAAAGTTTAGATCTGAAAGTAGTACCAAAGTAAAAGCTCAGCCAGAAGGGTGGAATTTGGGCAAGGTTTTGAATAACTGCCATTTCTAATGTTCTTATCATCTCAGAACGTCCTCAGATAGATCACACCAAAAGTTAACATACAGGTGCAGTGAGTAAATAGAAAGTTATGTGAAAGGGGGGGCGTTGCAGACATCTAGGTAAGTACTTTAATGATTGCCCCAATAAACAAAGTTTTGAAACAAATAGAGGGAGTCTGTGTCTTTCTGCCTTACCAGCTGCATCCACAAATCTTTAGAAGTAACATTTGGCTTAGTCAGCAGGATCTGGCAAGTGCAGTAGAAAGCCAAAATGTTCAGGAGTAAGATTAAGAAGAAAGAAAATGCCCCCTCCCACCCCGTGCAAAGAATACCAAGTACCAGGGTGGACTAATAACTCTGTGGGGTTTGGCAACCTGGCCAATTTGCTGGCAGACTATGGTTTGTTGATGGATTCGACGAACAAGGCGGACCCCAAAGGTGTAAACGTAGGACACCATCTTGTGCTTAAGCTAAGGAAGTTAGGGTTTGCGGACAAGAAGAGAGGCCAGAGAGATGTTCTTTGGCTGCTGTGTGTGGCCTCCGTCGGTCGTGGTCGACCATGGGTACTGCGCCTCTGATAGTCACTGGTTTGTCGAGCAGAGTCGACTGTGGCTATTGAGGCCAATCCTGGAATGCTAGGCTCTGCCACAGTTGCTGCATGTGTAGGGCATTGTGGAATTGTTGTCCGCTGTCCACTGTGCTCTCTGTTTAGCTCCCCACTCCTCAAACTGACTCAGGATCACTCTTTCACCTTGCTCTAGGTGTTGCTGAAGAGTAGCTCGCCATTTGTTGCGGTCATCTGCTGTATCCTCCCAGCACTCTGTGTTGATTTTTAAGGCTTTCATGTCGCTCTTGCAGAGGTCCTTGAAGCGAAGCTGGGGTCTACCAACGTTCCTCTTGCCTGTTGCTAGTTCTCCACAGAGGATGTCTACCATTCTTGATACGACGGATGTGGCCCAGCCAGCGCAGTCTGCATTGTCTTAAAAGCGTGAACATTGTGGGAAATCCAGCGCAGGAGAGAACCTCAGAGTTTGGGACTTTGTCTCTCCAGGTGATGCTGAGGATGCAGCGAAGGCTGCGCAGGTGAAAACTATTGTGTTTCCTCTCCTGTTTGGAGTAGATGGTCCAAATCTCACTACCATAACGCATGCATTGTACACGGCACTCTTGGCCTTTGTAGTGAGTTTTGGATTCTCCCAGACCCGCGAGGAGAGTCGAGCAAGGATCGATGCTGCTTTGCCAATAAGCCTATTGATTTCAGCATTGAGGGAGAGAGTGTTGCTAATGGTCAACCATAAGTATGTGAGCTCATGGACAACTTCTAGATTGTAATTGTCGATGGTAATGACTGGTGTCTCCACTACGTTTTGGGCAAGGACATTTGTTTTCTTTAGGCTGATGGTAAGCCCGAAGTCCTTGCATGCCTTAGAGAAGCGGTCCATGAGAGTTTGTAGTTGCTGTTTGGTGAGAGGTTATAGCAGCATCATCGGCAAAGAGCATGTCACGTATTAAGATTTTTCGCACCTTTGTTCTTGCTCTCAGGTGCACAGGGTTGAACAGCTGCCCATCAGACCTGGTGTGCATGTAGATGCCTTCCGTCGACATCCCAAATGCGTGCTTCAATAGCATAGAGAAGAAGGTGCCAAATAATGTTGGGGCGAACACGCATCCTTGTTTGACTCCACTACGAGTAGCGAAGGGTTCCGATGAGCTGCCATCGTACTGAACAGTAGCCCTCATGTCGTCATGGAATGACTTGATGATACTTTGGAGTTTTGGAGGATAGCCAATCTTGAGGAGAATCTGAAAGAGCCCATCCCTGCTGACAAGGTCGAATGCCTTGAGCAAGTCGATGAAAGTGACATAGAGGGGTTTCTGTTGTTCCCTGCACTTCTGCTGGAGTTGACAGAGTGATAAAATCATGTCAACAGTTAACCTCCTTGCACGAAAACCACACTGGGACTCAGGGTAGACCCATTCTGCCAGAATTTGTAGACGTGCCAGAGTTACATGAACAAAGACTTTGCCGACAATACTCAGGAGGGAGATTCCCCTGTAGTTGTTGCAGTTGCTCCTATCACCCTTGTTCTTGTACAAAGTGACGATTATGGAGTCGCACATATCCTGCAGTACGGCTCCTTCCTTCCAGCACTGACGGAGGAACTCATGTAAAGGTTGGAGGAGTGAGCTCTTGCAGTGTTTGATCAGGCCTGGAGGAATCCCATCATTGCCAGGAGCTTTCCCTGGGGCCAGATTGTCAATTGCCTTGCTGAGTTCGTCAATGGTTGGTCTGGAGTCGAGCTCATCCTTGACTGGTAGACAATCAATGGCATCAATGACTGAGCTAACAACAACATTTTCCCTCGAGTGGAGCTCAGAGTAGTGTTCTACCCAGTGTTCCATCTGCTTGCTTTTATTGGTGATTATTTCACCACTGGATGACTTCAGGGGTGCTGTCTTACTCTGCGATGGGCCAAGGGCCTTCTTGATACCATCATACATCGATCTGATGTTGCCTCTCACAGCTGCTGTCTGAATGTCCTCACTCAGCTGGAGCCAATACTCACTTGCGCACTGCCTTGCAGTCTGTCGCACTTTGCTTCTAGCAGCTTGAAGTGCCTGGAGTGTTTTGTCGGATGGTGAGCGCTTGTACTCTGTGAGAACTGCACACTTGGCTTCGATAACAGGAGTTATGATGTTGGACTTTGCCTTAAACCAGTGTTTTTTCTTCCAAAGATAGAGAGTGCTGATTCGTGGATGGTGTCGTGAAGGTATGACCTTTGTTCTGTTGCAGTATTTCCTTGTGAGGAGGTGGTCATTGCATCCTGTACTGACTTGGCAAACTGGTCAACCTTTTCTGACTGTTTCATCTCTGTTGTGTTGATGTGAGGTTTTCCAGTTTGTTTGGAGTGGTAGATTTTCTTCGAACGTAGCTTGATCTTGCAGTATACTAAAGCATGATCTGTATCGCAGTCCGCACTGTGATATGAGGGGGTGATTAGTACAGAGTTAATGAAAGAGCGCCTGGTGATGATCATGTCTAGTTGGTGTCGGTGTTTAGATCAAGGATATCTCCATGAGACCTTGTACCGCAACTTCGTCTAAAAGTAGGAGTCAATTACACACAGGCCATGATAGGAGCAGAACTCTAGGATACATTGTCCATTGTCATTTATTTTGCCAATTCCAAAATTTGGCTGCTGACTTACGAGACAATCTCTCGGAAGGAGGAGAAACCTGAAACCATGACCACTCCAGTGTTGACTAAAGACCAACAAGCAATTGGTGGAGTTTAGGGATCAGTGTAGACAGAAGTCAGGGACCATTAGCAGAGTGGTTGTTAAGGCTATGGGATTTGGGGAGAGGTGGAGTGATTTTATCCAACTGGGTAATGAGGGCCCTGGGAGGATTGTCATCGAACTATAGGGTGAACTATGCACAACAGGGAACAGAAAGCAGAAATTGTTGTAATTGCACCAAAGCAAGGGTTAAAATGTGTGCTAACTGAACAGAGTGTTGATAGTATCTACATCCTTTCCGTTCAAGCCTGTGAACCAAGTTCATTCAGCATACTAAGACATGTTAAAGATGCTTGGGCAACTCTTACTGTTGTCCAGTTATTCTACTAATTCTCAAACAGTATTGTCCTTTAAGATTTGGATTTAATAAGTTAATAACATTTGAAATACAGATGTATGATGCAAATAATGTGATTCTGAAGTGCACAAAGTTTCTATTGGGTCAGTATTTGCATACAATTAGGCATCCGTTAGTCTTGCGAGACCATGGATCTGCGTCTGGAAAGTTTTCACCCTCCAGGGCACAGGCCTGGGCAAAGTTGTATGGAAGACCAGCAGTTGCCCATGCTGCAAGTCTCCCCTCTCCACGACACCGATGTTGTCCAAGGGAAGGGCATTAGGACCCATACAGCTTGGCACCAGTGACGTCGCAGAGCAATGTGTGGTTAAGTGCCTTGCTCAAGGTCAGAACACGTCCCCTCGGCTGGGGCTTGAACTCACGACCTTCAGGTTGCTAGTCCAATGCCTTAACCACTTGGCCACGTGCTCACACACAACATCTAGGCAACATCTGTATAAAAATGACTTTTCTGTGTTCAAACTTCAGAACAGTGTGGTGACAGGAGCAATGCTGTTCTCCTTGTGCACAAGTAAATAAAGTGTAATTGAGGAACAAGTGCAAGCTCTGAAGTCCAGTTAATCAGCAACAACAGCGAGTGACGGTTCTACCGAGATGGCCAGCCCGTGATTTTGTTATACGGGAGAATAAAATTGTGCCCTGATAGCTGATCAGTTTCAAATCCTAGGCAGCTCCTATCTGAGCAAAGGACTGAGTGTGCTGTTGGAATTAAAATTTCCTGCTGTGTGATGTAGTCAAGGTATGCCATCACATTAGGCACTGACATATTGAGTTGATGGAGGAAAGCTGCTGGCAGTAAAAAAGGGTGGTGTACCTCAGGCAGGGTTCAGGTCCTGCAAATGCACGAGAGGGCTGGGTCCCACGGAGAGAGTGTGAGTGTGAGTAAGAAAATGAACTCCAAAGTGTGGATGACTGTGAATGCATGAATGGTAGTGTGAGAGCCCCCCGCCCCGGACCCACTGAGGACACTGTGGAGGTGTGCGTGTTTGTGCATTATATAGCAGCGTTAAGCACGCTGAGGAGTGGATGGAAACTGTAGGGTGGTCTCTGTTTAATCACTGGAGAAATGAGATGCGGAAGTGGTTGGATGAGTGCTGAGGAACAGCAAGAGAGAAAGAGGAAGGAGTAGTCAGGATAACAGAGTCCGCCTCAGTGGTCAAAGAGAAGCAACTGGTACCAGAGACCGAAGATGAATGAGATGTTAATTTAAATGTACGCTAAACTAATCTAATAGAAACTCTAAGAAAATGTTTCCCTCACTATGTAGATTGCCATAAAATACACAGTGCCACACAAAAGGCAGGTGATGATGTTAATGTACTGTATTTCAGAAGTATTCCAGGTTAACCCTTGACTTGTGGTTGCCCATCTCAATATATGTTACTGTGAAAGGGTTACAACCTAGGTTAAGAGAAATGTGTACTGTTACTCATGTGGGATTAAGAAGAGTTAAGTAGAATTGTGAGTGTTCTGCAAATTTGTCAGAACTAGTTAAACCATCAGAGAGTTTCACCTGCCGAGGGAGATGGATTTATAGCGATACAGCTCAGAATAGGCCCTTCTGGCCCTTCGAGCCATGCCACTCAGCAACCCCCGATTGAAAGCTCACCTAATTACGGGATGATTTACAATGACCAACTAACCAGTATGTCTCAGGACTGTGGGAGGAAACCAGAGCATCCGGAGAAAACTCACGCATTCAGCAGGGAAGACGTACAAACTCCTTACAGAGGATGCCGGGATTAAATTTTGAACTCTAACACCCTGAGCTGTAATATCATTGCACTAACCACTAACATAGGAATATTGTACATATTGTTTCAAAAAAATGGCAACAGCTGTCTTAAACAATTTGAATGTGATTTTAACTTGTATTACTGTTCTATCAGTTGATGTTCCAAAGGCGTGCTTCAGCATGACTGTGAAGAAGATGCCAAACAGGGTGGGGACAAGCACACAGCCTGCTTCACACCGCTGCGGATGTTGAAGGCCCCCGAAGAAGAGCCGTCAAACTGAATGACGCCCTTCATGTCTGCGTGGAATGACTGAACTATCCTGAGGACCCTCGGGGGACAACCAATCCTGGCAAGGATCTTGAACAGGCCGTCTATCCTCACAAGGTCAAAAGGCCTTTGTAAGGTCAATGAAAGCGACGTAGAGTGGCTGTCTTTGCTCTCTGCATTTCTCTTGTAGCTGTTGAAAGGAGAAGATCATGTCGATTGTGGAGAGTTCTGACCTGAAACCGCACTGAGACTCGGGATATACCCTTTCAGCTATTTTCTGCTCTCTTCAGGACCACGCGGGCGAGGACCTTCCCAACGATGCTCAGCAAGGAGATTCCCCTGTAGCTGTTACAGTCACTTCTGTCCTCTTTGTTCTTATATATGGTGACAATGTTGCAGTCTCTCATGTCTTGCGGCACTGCTCCCTCTATCCAGCACTGGCACAGTAGTTCATGCAGGTGGTTTAGCAGGACGCCCTTTGTGCATTTGATGGCCTCTGGTGGAATGCCGTCCAATTCTGGTGCCTTCCCAGTGGGCAAGCTGTCGATGGCTTTACTCAGCTCTTCGACAGTCGGCAATGCATCAAGTTCCTCCATGACAGGCAGGCATTCCACGGCGTCTAGCACGCTGTCTGAGATGCTGTTTTCTCTGGAGAAGAGTTCAGAGTATGCTCCACCTATCCCTCCATCTGTTTGCCTTTGTCGTTGATGGTCTCACCTGTTATGGTTTTCAATGGTGCTGTCTTGCTCTGGGTTGGTCCGATGGCTTTCTTGATCCCCTCATACACTCCACAGATGTTGCCTGTGTCAAATGATGACAGAATGCTTTCGCATAGTTGTAGCCAGTAGTCATTTGCACAGTGTCTGGCTGTCTCCTGGGCCTTGCTTCTTGCTGTCCTTAGTGCTTGTAGTGTTGCCTGGGTGGGGTGGCATTTGTGCTCTAGTAGTGCAACATGCTTCACCTCGATGACAGCAGTGAGCTTACTTGAGCTCGCTTCAAACCAGTCCTGTGTCTTGCCCTGTTTCTTCCTGAAGGCCTTGAGTGCAGTGCTGTGGATAGTGTCCCTGAGAGAGTCCCATCTCTGCTGAGCATCTCCTTCTGGTGGGTCTGCAAGGAGAGCATTCTCCAGTGACTTGATGAACTCTGCAGCTTTGTCTGGGTGTTGTGTCTTACTGGCATCGATGCGCTGCTTGCCTGGAGGCTTGGCGCACTGCATCTTCTTCAGCCGAAGTCTGATCTTGCAGCAAACCAGAGAGTGATCCGTGTCGCAGTTGGCACTCTGAAAGGAGCGAGTCATGAGCACGTTTCTCAGGTGATGGCGTCCTGTGATTATCAAGTCCAGCTGGTGCCAGTATTTGGAGCGGGGATGTTGCCAAGACACTTTGTGCTGAGCTTTGGTCTGGAGGTAGGTGCTGGTGACGCACAATTCATGGAGCATGCAAAGCTCGAGCAGTCGTTGCCCATTGTCATTCATGCTGCCAATCCCTTACCGTTCCAGGCAGCTTGGCCAGGAGTTGTGGTGGGTGCCCACTCTGGCGTTGAAGTCACCAAGTAGCAGCAACTGTTCCTGACTTGGGATCTCCTGTATCGTCACTGACAGCTGGTGGTAGAACTTGTCCTTTTCATCTTGTGTAGAGTAGAGGTTAGGGCATAAACGCTAATAAGGTTTACAGGCCCGTCAGATGTGTGGAGTCGAAGTGAGAAAATTCGTTCCGTCCCTTTCTCGCTAGGCTCTACCATCTTCAGCAGCGAGTTCTTCACGGCAAAGTCGACACCATGCTCTCTGGTCTGGTCTGAGCCCTTCCCCTCCCAGAAGAAGGTATAGTCTCTCTCACATAGGATTCCCGATTCTGTGAGACGTGTCTCTTGGAGCGTTGCGATGTCCACTTGGAGTCTCGACAGTTCATTGTTAATCACTGCTGTCTTGCTTGTGTTGCTAATCTCCCGAAGGTCATCTGATATACCAGTTGTCATGATCCGTATATTCCAGCATCCTAGTCTGAGTGCTGGCTTCTTTCTTTGTCTTCTAGTTGTGCTTGGTGCAGCGGTTACAGTCCGCAGTTCGGGCTACTTGTATCCCTAAGCCTCACGCACCCAGTGGAGCGGGCGGACCGTGGCGGGACAGCATCTAATTGGCTGGGGGCTGCCCAGTTTGAGGCGGGCAGTAGCTGTCCAGTGAGACGCAATGGTCTCTCCCTCCATCGAAAGCAACCCCTGGTGCCTTGCTCTACGCCAGTCGAGCGCAGGCTTATAACCGGTAGACTGCTGCTTTCCATGTTGTGCCGTCACAGTGAGGCGATGCTGGAGTGTCCTATAACCATATAACCATATAACAATTACAGCATGGAAACAGGCCATCTCAGCCCTTCTAGTCCGTGCCGAATTCTTACTCTCACCTAGTCCCACCGACCTGCACTCAGCCTATAACCCTCCATTCCTTTCTTGTCCATATATCTATCCAATTTAACCATAAACGACAACATAGAACCTGCCTCAACTGCTTCTGCTGGAAGCTCATTCCACACAGCTACCACTCTCTGAGTAAAGAAGTTCCCCCTCATGTTACCCCTAAAATTTTGTCCTTTAACTCTCAACTCATGTCCTCTTGTTTGAATCTTCCCCACTCTCAATGGAAAAAATCTATCCACGTCAACTCTATCAATCCCCCTCATAATTTTAAACACCTCTATCAAGTCCACCTTCAACCTTCTACGCTCCAAAGAATAAAGACCTAACTTGTTCAACCTCTCTCTGTAACTTAGGAGATGAAACCCAGGCAACATTTTAGTAAACCTCCTCTGTACTCTCTCAATTTTATTGACATCTTTCCTATAATTTGGTGACCAGAACTGTACACAATATTCTAAATTTGGCCTTACCAATGCCTTATACAATTTCAACATTACATCCCAACTCCTATACTCAATGCTCTAATTAATAAAGGCCAGCATACCAAAAGCTTTCTTCACCACCCTATCCACATGAGATTCCACCTTCAAGGAACTATGCACCATTATTCCTAGATCACTCTGTTCCACTGCATTCTTCAAAGCCCTACCATTTACCATGTATGTCCTATTTTGATTAGTCCTACCAAAATGTAGCACCTCACATTTTTCAGCATTAAACTCCATCTGCCATCTTTCAGCCCACTCTTCTAACTGTCCTAAATCTCTCTGCAAGCTTTGAAAACCTCTCCAGGGCGCAGGTCTACCTCCACACCAGATCGGACGGGAGGCTGTTCAGTCTGTCCCGACTGAGGGTGAAAAACAAGGTTCGCAAAGTACTCATCAGGGACATGTTGTTTACAGATGATGCGGCACTGGCAACACACTCTGAAGAGCAACTGCAAAGCCTCATGGACAGCTTCTCAAGAGCCTACCAGGACTTCAGCTTGACCATCAGCCTGAAGAAAACCAACGTGTTGGGCCAAGGCGTTGAGTCCCCCCCGCCATTACCAGCAACAACTACGAGCTGGAGAAAGTTCACGAGTTTACATACCTTGGCTCCACCATCACGGACAGCCTCTCCCTAGACCCCGAGATCAACAGATGGATCGGACGAGCAGCCTCAACATTCGCCAGGCTGACAAAGAGAGTCTGGGAGAACAGAAAGCCGATGACTCACACCAAGGTTGCAGCCTACAGGGCCTGCGTCCTCAACACACTGCTTTACAGCAGCGAGACCTGGAGCCTCTACTACAGACAAGAGCGGCGTCTCAACACCTTCCACCTTCACAGCCTGAGACGCATCCTGGACATCATGTGGACTGACCGAGTCACCAACAGTGAGGTCCTGGCCCGCGCCCAGATACCCAGCCTCTTCACCCTGCTCCAACAACGCTGTCTCCGCTGGCTGGGCCACGTACACCGCATGCCAGACGGAAGGATCCTGAAAGACCTGCTGTATGGGTAACTGGCCTCTGGCAAGAGAGCACAAGGGCAACCCCATTTTTGTTTCAAAGACGTTTGCAAGAGAGACATGAAGTTACTGAAAATGAACGTCGAGAGGTGGGACGACATTGCAAACGATTGCTCTCACTGGAGGCTGGAACTACGCAGAGGTCTAAAAAGAGGAGAAGAGGAGCTGAGGCTTGCTGCTGAAGAAAAGCGCACTCGTCGGAAAAACAGCACCAAGACAACACTGGAGGACAGTGCCTTCAAGTGCAGTCGCTGCAGCCGAGACTGTTACTCCCGTGTGGGCCTCTACAGCCACAACAGACGCTGCTCTACCAACACAGACTGAAGCAAGACTTCCCAGGCACAGATCCACGGTCTCGCGAGACTAACGGATGCCACCACCACTGTTCTATATTTAACTAAAATGGCAGTGACCAAGTTTTAGCTTAACTTTTTGCTGACGATTTCACTATAAACTTTTTTAACGTTACCTGCTTTGTATGCATTTTGCTCATATGACCAACATGTGACTGGTACTATTTTTGCTTTCAACAGTGTAGTTTACTATATAAGTAATGCTATTTTAAACGTATGCTTTTACAGTTCTTTGATTCATGTCAACAAACAAGGAGATGGGGTGGTGAAAACTGCAGGATCAAAAGAGGGGGATATCCGTAAAGGATGTGTTTTCCTAGCAGACAGCTAGGCCAGTGGGCTTGAAGATGCCCTTAGCACCAAGGCAAACTTGATAACAGTCATCTTCTTTCTCCATATCACCAGCATCTCACGCCAATGCAGTTTACTTTAAATAACCCTTTCCCGAACTGTACAACAAAGCTTGTACAATTACAGTTCTACTTGTAAAGATTTCTGAAGCTGTTATTCCTCTTTCTGTAAACAAACAATTAGATTTTCTGGTTAATACTAGAATCAACTTTTCCACAATCCGTGCTTCTAATTGACCACAAGCACCCTTAAGCAATGAATCAGTTAAGTGTTGTGGGACTTGAAGGACATCTAGTCTATTTACCTGTTCCTTGTAAAGTTACTTATCAGCTTTCCCGATATGAAGGAGAACATCAAGATGAAGTGTTTCCCAGACACAGAATGATGATAATGAAATGCTTATTTGTTCAAGCACTAGAGATTCTATGGCCAAAAAGAGGTAACAAGCTGAGGCAAGTACTGTCTACTGAATCCTTTTAAAGTGCAATTTGATCTCTAATGCTGCTTCAGTATTTGGATGATTTACTTCTATATTTCTCAAACTGTAAGACCTCTGAACAAGACTTTTGGACCAAAGCACACTGTGTGCAAGACTATCAAGGGTGGGAAAAAATAGTGAATGGGATACACCAGGATTCCTGACTACAGCAGGAAAAGTGGCATCAAATTGTATGATCTGCCAGAGACACAATCCCAGGGAAACACTGCCAGTATTTCCCACTGCTGGACCCTCATTTTAGATGCCATTTGTACATCTTCAGATAGACATTATGCAATTACCTAATTGTTTTAACTATGCACTTGTTAATGTATGTTTGTTTTCTCACTAGTTAGAAGCCTATCTAAAACGTAGAAATGATGCTACAATAATTCCTAACTTTTTATTATCAGACTTTATTCCTAGGTTTGGATTCCCTGCGGAGATCTCAAATGAAAACAGTCCTCACTTTACCAATAAACTCATACAGAAGTTAACAAAAGCCTTGCGGTGTAAGTATCACACTGCCTGCCTGTACGTCTCACAATCTGTAGGGGCAGTAGAGAGACAAAATGGAGCTCTGAAAAACTGGTTGGTTAACCTGTGAGAGGAAACCAGACTAAAATGGCAAAAGGCACTTCCACGGGACCTCAGGACAATGCACTGCACTCCAAGCTGTACAACAGGCCTACCTCCATATGAGATAGTACTGGGACGACCCATGTGCTTGCCAGTCGCTCCTCACCTTTTGGTTAAACAAATGACATCCGTGAGTGAAAGTACGTTGCAGTATTGTGCAGCGCTAACACAACTCTTAAAAGTTTCCATCAACAGGCATTTGAAGCCCAAGAACATCCTGATGACTGCAGCTTCCATACCTACCAGCTAGGAGCAGTCAGTGGGCTTGGAGTAAGTTTAATAGGGCCCCATTGATGGGCTGGATTGTGAACGGCACCACGGATCAGGTAGAATGGGAAGTGTGCTGCAATTAGTGGGGCATATGCACATTAGATAAATATTTTAATGCTTGCTCTCTTCTGTCCTAATAAGCAAAGTTTTAAAACAGATAAGGGGAATTTATGTCTTTCTGCCTTACCAAATAGACCGTGAACCTTTCTGCGTAACATTCTTGCATTGGATGCAGTTCAAAGAATGCTCACTGTCTAAGGATCCCCATCACCCAGGTCATGCCTTTGTTCTCATTGCTACCATCAGGAAGGAGGTACAGGAGCCGGAAGGCACACACTCAACAATTCAGGAACAGCTTCTTCCCTTCTGCCATCCGATTTCTGAATGGACATTGAATTCATGAATACTACCTCACTACTTTTTTATTTCTATTTTTATTTTTGCACTACTTATTTAATATAACTATTTAAATACATATATTTACTCTAATTCACAGATTTTCTCTCTATTATTATGTACTGCAATGTACCTCTGCCACAAATACAAGTAATTTCACGCCATATGCCAGTGATATTAACCTGATTCTGATTCTGAACGATGCCTACAATGAAGGAGCTGCCATGTGAGGCATGACTGAACAGGCTAGGCCTACACTCACTGGAGTGTGGAATAATGAAAGGTAATACTATTGAAATCTATAAGATTCTAAGGAGTGCGACAGGATTTACTATACTTCTTAACATGGTAGAAGTTGAGAACATTGTTTCCCCAGTAAGGAAATTTGGTAAGAGGGAGAAACCTCTTGCATTCTTTTAGCCTTCCTGATCTCCTTCTAAGGTGTTCTCTTGCATTTCTTATACTCTTTGAGTACCTCATTTGTTCCTTCCTTCCTATACCTCCTATCTACCTCCTTCTTCTCATGTACCTGCTAGAAATCTCTAAAGTAAATCTCTGATTTACTCCCAGAGCCAAGTGCTAGACAAGGCAGGAACAGGATGATAAGACAGGTGAATGAGTGTCTGAGGAAGTGTTGCAGGACAAGGGTTTCAAATTCCTGAATAATTGAAACTTTTTCTGGCCAAGGTGTGACCTGTACGAGAGGGATGGGTTGCGCCTAGACTGCAGGGGAACCAATATCCTGTCCGGAAGGTTTGCGACTGCTACTCTGGAGGGCTTAAACTAGTTTTGCAGGGGAATGGAAACCAGAGAACCAGGTCAGAAAGTTGAGGCATGGAGAGAAAAATATAGATGTCAGGGCCAGTAAAAACAGGCAGGAGCAAAGTTATTGATATGATGGGACAGATAGTTTGAATATGTGTATTTTAAAGCTAGGAGTATTATGGGTAAAGGTGATGAACTTAGAGCATGGACTAGTACATGGAACTATGTTGTTGTGGCCATTACAGATACTTGGCTGAGAGAGATACAGGAATGGATGTTTAATGTCCCAGGGTTTCCATGTTTTAGAAAAGATAGAAAGGGAAGCTCTTCCTCCTCCTCTCTGTAGGCCATTTATTGTTGTTGGGGGATGAGGCCCACCACCATCAGTGAACTTGACAATGTAATTACTTAAGTGCTTTCCTATGCAGTCATGTGTGAGCAGAGTGTACAGCAACGGACTCAGTACACAGCCATGAGGATGAGGGGGAGGGAGGAGCAGTTGTGCATCCTGACTGAGGTCTGTTTGATAGGAAGTCCAAGAGCACAGTGGTGTATTTAGACTGAGGAATAGGAGTTTTTTCACCAAAGGTCTGTGGGACAATGGTGTTGAATGCGACTGAAATGCAGAAACAGCTTTCTGACAGAAGTGTCCTCGTTTTCTAGGTGTGTCAAGGTTAGGTGCATGACATGTTCAAATTTGAGGATAAAGTTAAAAATTTAAATTTTCTAAATGATTACTTCTTTAAAACAGTCACAAGAAGAGTATCTGAGTAACATGTTCTCATGCAGAAATAATCTTGGCAAAATCAATAACTTCCATATAAGTGAGAAGGCAGTTGCAGATAAACTAAAATATCCTAACCAATGCATTTTATTTCAGAGCCCTGCGAGGGACTTTGGTGAGATGTATGGAACTGACAGCTAAAATGAGGTGGTCAAGTAACAGTGCGGAATTTGCAATAGACGAGAAGCCGGCTAAAGGGCTAAAGTGCTATGCATTTTCAAAAAATGATGAAAAAATAGATACAAAAAAAGAAGAAATCTACAATTTGTATTAATTATGATGTTGGAATTATTTATGGGCAAGCTTTTATCGTTCCAAATAAAGTAAGTGAGATTGATTCTCAGGAGTAGCCTCAAAGATTATCTGGAGCACAGTTAGCAAAAGTCAGCGTGGATTCTGAACAGGATATTCATTCTTGACCAACCTCCTCATCATTGTATGATTCAGATCCTATGACCGGGAAAGTGTTACAGGAGGTAAATACCACTTATAGGAGAAGGAAGCTATATTCAAGTCTTCCAACGTTTACTTCACTTGTCTACAGGACTGCTGATCACAGTGATTAAGAAACAATGCATCATAAGAGAGAATTTTGTCTGCAGATTGAATTAAACACTTTTTTGTTGTGCTTGATGATTCATTCAAAGCGTGACAGAAGACCCGGTCAATTATGTACATGTCAAGAGGGAGGTCTAATATATCAAAGTGATCACAAAACCATCCAGCCCACCAAAAGGGTGGGAGTAGGAGATGGCTGTGCTTGCTTCATCTCTATCCTTACAGGTTATATCAGGCTGAGCTGTGAACAAACCACTACAGTCAGTTACTGCATCAGGGATTCATCCTGTGATGTGTTATTATCAGCGCTGGTGAGACTGCACGACAACATGTGAAGGGCGACTGGAGCAGATCTTCCAGTGCCTGGCTGTATGCCCTGTGTCAGAGACTCTGCTGTAGCACAGCTGATAGCACAGTGTTCAGCTCAGGGCCCAGCCTTCAATGCTTCAGTGTGGCTCACTGCAGCACAAGGACTGGCCCAGCATAGAAAGCTGACTGGACTCGTGGAAGCCTGTTGGCAGCCTGCAAACCTGACCACTGGCTGCAGAAAATGTTGCCTCCTTTTCCAGGTGGCAGAGTGGAAGATATATCCATTGTTTTAAAATTATGCCAATGGTTAAAACAAGAATGCCTAGGTAAATCCTGGCACTTGTGCTGACATTGAGGAAAATGGACTCCTCTACCTGATTATTGATGATACTGGTAGTGAAGATTGGATGGTGGAGACAGATACTTATTTTGTTCAAAGTTCCAAGCAATGTGGATTATGATTTTGCAGAGTCCTTATCAGAAAAAAAGAAAGCTTTTATAACCCATGAAAAATATTCATTGCCTCTGCTCAGCTAGTGCATCAGGCTAAGAGAGCTGAGTTCGGACAATCCCTGACAGCCTTCTTCATCCTTTCTCTCTCCTCCTCCTGTTCCAGCTGGCCTTCATCCTCAGCCTTGGGACTCTGGATCACCTTACCGTGCTTCCTCCAGCATCAGCTGCTGAAATCAGTTTGTAAGTTTGAGAACCATGCAGCAAACAATGATGAAACCTCAACGTCTGTGCGCTGTGTTTTCCAAGCATGTCTACAGACTGAGGTAGACAATGGAATTTCATCTTCAAGTTCAAGTTTAATTATTCTTCAACCATGTATGAATATAGTCAAACTAGCAGCGTTCCCCCAGGGCCAAGGTGCAAAACACGTTACCAACAGCACACAGCACACTGTACTTAGCACATAGCACAAATAGCACATGTGATTATGATTTTGGAAAAACAGAGCCCAAGTCCCTGAGAGTTCAGCTTGTTCTTCCACCGATCGAACATTGGAGAGCAGCACTAGGCGAACACCAGAGAGGAGCACAGGCAGGAAGGGCCAGCCGTCCAACCCAGAATGGATTCCAGCGCTAAGGATTTCCCACACTGCCTCTGCATCTCCTCTTCTGGTTGGCTGCAAAAGGCAACCCCACAGCCTAGGCCAAGTCCTTGCCACAACCGAGGCAACACAGATCCACACCTTTGGCCTCACCAATGAACCAGTGAACCAGACTTGCAGCGCTCTGTATTATCAATGTCCAGTAAGGTCTTGTGGTCACAATAAAAAATGTCCAAGGCAATCACTCACACATTTTTTTTTTGGACTGTGCACCATCCAATGAATGCTACACAGGAAGTCCAGATGACAACACAACAACGGTCAGCAGGCTTATAGTGTTTTCCATCTCGGTGCTGTTGCTTTTGTGGCTCAGCTGCTACAGTTGGAGGTGGCTCTGGTAGCAGCAGTTATAGAAGTAGAAGGTATTCATATTATTCTAGAACCATCTCTCTGTAACCATGTGAACTTCCTGCATTCACCAACAGGAATTTCTTCCAGTTGTCCACTAGAAGATTCTACTTGTAATCCTGCATACTGAGGGATTAGTCTCCTTGTTTAAAAAACTGTCTGTATTAATAGGGATTTGTGGCTACGTAATAGTAAAGGTACCAGGTGCTTGGCTAACACTGACACGAATCACTAGAAGTGCTGGTGAAATATCACGACAGATACAATTTCATCTGAAAATGATCATTAACAGGATTTATTCTGGGTAAAACCAAAACTGTATCTGTCATGAACCCTTGGATCAGTGGGAAGCTCCAGAGAGCCCCAGGCCTTGGTGCTCTACTTCACCTGAATATCATTAATTTACTTAATTGTAGCTTGTTTTACCCATTAATTGCCCACTGAAGTTTTGTTTTGTGCTGTTTATTCGCAACTGTTGGTTTCTCATGTGATCTTGTACTATTTAATTTAGGGACTCTGAGCACTCGTTGCTCAGTCTTGAACTAGCCTTTCCATATTGATGTCTATTCTGACTGACCTGTGTCTCTTCATTGATTCTTCTGTGAATAAACTCTTGTCAGAGTATTATACTCGAGTCTCCAGTTACCCTGCGCCTGGGTTCACTAGCCAGAGTTCATCACTACAAGACTAAGCCACATCCTGGACCCAGTGGAGTGTGAACCATTGTGCATGGCATTGGCCTGTCAGGGTGTAGCTATTGGGAGACATAAACATATTCTCCAGGAGATACTAACCTCGCTGCACAATTTCTCTGAGTTTGGTGGACAAGATTTACATTCTTCTGAGATTAGTTCTAGTTCAGAGCACTTGCCAGTGTATCTTGCCACAGATTTTGTTAACTCCCTTGAAGGATGATTAAATCTAAAGCAGTTTGATGGTAACCCTGGGTCTTGCTGCGTGTTTTTGATACAATTCTTCTTAGCATTTGAGTTACAGCTTTCCAGTTCCCTTCAGATCGTAGCAAAGTGGCATATACTGTACAACCTCACTCCTTTCAGGTCGGGCCCTCTTTTGGGCAACAGCTCAATGGGAGAAGGATTCACCCACCTGCTTCAATGTAGGCCTCTTTACTAGAATAATGAGAAGAGTGGTCAATCACCCCAACAGTGGTCAGGAGGCAGCCAACAAGCTGGAGCATAGAGGTGCTGACCACTATATTTCATCAGGTTCTTAATAAAGACCTTAATGATGCATTTGTGAACAGAAACCCAGCTGAAGATCTGTAAAGTCTCATAGACCTGGCAATCCAATTGATAACCAACTACCTGAGAAGGGACAAGAAAGGTGTTGTGAATTTTCCCAAAGGTCTCTGCTTCACACCCATTCTACGTTTTTTTTTCCCCACTTTCAAGGACTCCATGCAGATCACCACTGACAATTCCTCTTGAGGAGCCAATGCTAATAAGCAGAACCAGACCCTCTCCACCTGAGCGGGAGATATGAAGAATTGAGGAATGTTGTGCTTACTCCAGTAAGGCTGGCTATTTTTGAGTTTCTTGTTCCGAGTTGTTGGGAGACCCCCAAGACCATCCGGTGAGGGTACGAACTGCAACAACCCCTAGGTCCTCTCCGAGTTTGGTGAATCCAGAGTGGTGTTACTTTCCCTATTGTCTTGGTGAGGGAAAGGCGTATCAGCACACCTTTGAAGCCTTCATTTACTCTGCTACTATGGGGATTTCCTAGATGTTGGACTGGCCAGATTACTTAAAGTGCCCTTTTCCTATCTAGAACAGTCAGCGCTCATCAGACTCATTGCCACGGCCCTGGATGGGAGACCATTGGTCCAGGGGCAAATTTGTTTTCTTACATCTCCTCTCAAACTTCTTAATGGCTGGCATGTGAAATCTGTTCATTTTTATTTTATTCATTCCACTGAGATTCCACTCATTCTTTGTCATCCTTGGCTGACTCTCCACAACCCTCTGTTCAATTGGTCCACTGGCATCACTCAGGGTTGGTCAAAACTCATTCTTGACCAACTGCTTACCTTCCCAGTTGCCTTCAGGACTTTGTGAGTTGCTTCCTAGATCTCCGGAGTTGCCTATAACGTCTCCCGCATTGCCTGTTGAGTTAGTTGCCTGTAACTCCTCCCGAGTTGCCTGTTGAGTTGGCTGCAATATCTCCCAAGTAGTTTCCAAGAGGCCAGCCCGAGTTTCCAAGAGAACCACTGTGAATTATGCCGAGTTTTTCCAAGTTGCCTTCTGACTCCTCAGAACTGGACTCAACCGAGTCAACTGAGTTTTCTAGGGTGCCTCCAGAATATTCGGACTTGCTGGAGGTATTTAGCAAAAAGGAGCCACAACACTTCCTCTACCTCCCCCCCCCCCCCGTATTATTGATGGACAACCGTGGTACACAGTTCAGCGACTGTTGGACTCCTATATGGTACATGACGAGATGCAATATTTGGTGGTTGACTGGGAAGGATATGGTCTGGAGGATGGGTGCTGCTTTCCTTCTTGAATCATTTTGGATCCTAAATTGATAATGGACTTTCTCAACCACCATTCTGATTGCCCTAGGCCATCAGGGTCCGGCCCTGTCACAAACCCTTTGGATCAGTGGGAAGTCCCCGAGGGCCCCAGACCTTAGTACTCTACTTCACCTGAATATCGTTAACTTACCAAACTATGGCTTGTTCTACCTGTGAATTGCTCCCTGAAGTTTTATCGTGCTGTTTATTGGTAACTGCAGGTTTCTCATGTGACCTTGTACTATTTACGTTACGCACACTGAGGGTACTATACTGACATTTGTTCCAAGTGACCTGTGTATTGTCATTGATTCTTCTGTGAATAAACTCATGTCAGTGTTTTACATTCAAGTCTCCGGTTACTCAGCATCTGAGTTCATCGTTACAGTACTGCATGCTGTTATTATTTTTAAACACTACACATTTCATTGTGTAGGCCTTTGTTATCACATAATGTGCTTTTGCCTCATTGTCGTATGGTGATATATGCAAAATGAATAACCTTAATGGATAACAAAGTAACCTTACATATTATACACATCTCTGCTTGCATATTTAACATTAATGTCATTCCATTTTATTAAAGATTAAAGTTAGGTATGGGACCTTAAGCAAATTCTAGTTTCTAAAGCATCTACTGACACTGCAACCTGGGAGTGCTTTCATCAATATCAGGACAGAGGCGTGCCCAGTTGCAGTACCCACTCTGGCTCGAACTAATGGTGTAATTGTTCATTTTTTATGTCTTTCTCGTGATCACGCGTCACTGCTGGATATTAAGAATATCAAGTACTGCAGATCTACCTCAGCAACGAGTTGCTGGATAGCAGAGGAGCTGAGCAGCATAGGCTTATTGCGTACTGTGTCACCACCTGCTACAGCCACCCAGGGAAGAGGGCTTTCAGGTGTTTGATTGCTGCTAAGTAAACTAGATTACCTGTGTGTTTGACTGTATCAGCATGAGATTAGGACTACTACAGGCTCATCCTGAAGGAAACATGGATCCAGGATACCAACCCTGAAGTGGCCATCCAGCTAGAGCAGGGGTTCCCAACATTTTTTATGCCACGGACCCTTACAGTTAACTGAGGGGGTCAGTGGACCCTGGGGTGGGAACCCCTGAGCGAGAGGATTTTATCCTTTTTTGGGCCATTATAAATACCACGACCTCTGGTAAGTCACTCAGAGGAGGACTGTGTACCTACATCAATAATGTGAACACTTCAATAGTGACAACTCACAGTTTGCCTCTGGTAGTTTTTAATGGTGAAATGTAGGCCCTTCTATTTACCGAAGAAGTTCATTGCTATTGCGATTGTGGCTGTATACGTCACCCCCCACCATCCTAATGTTGGGGAAGTGCTGCGCGACCTCTAGAGCGCCATCAGTGACCTCTCACCCACACAATCTGATGGTTTCTTTACTTTTGCTGGCGACTTCAACCATGTTAACGTAAAAACAGTCCTGTCTACACTCTATCAGCATGTTGACTTTTCTGCAGGTGAAAATATATTAGACCTGGTTTATACCAACATACCTGATGCATACAAGCTTGCCCCTGCCCCACTTTGGATATCCCAACAATGTATCTACTATGCTAATTCCTGCATATACACCACTGATTAAACGAGGCAAACTAGTTCAAAGGCAAATTAAGACTTGGCCCGAAGGAGCTACAGGACTGTTTTAAAAACATAGACTGGAACATCTTCTGGGAGGCAGTTACCTCTGACGATCACGTCAACACCGATGAATATGCAGAATCTGTGACTGGTTACACACAGAAGTGCATTGGGGACATCCCCCCTTATTAAATACATCTCTCTATAAGGGCAAATCAGAAGGCATGGCTGACAGCAGAGATCCTAGTGCTGCTGAAAGATTGGGATGCTGCCTTCAATTTGGGAAATAAGAAGGCTATTAGTTCGGCAAGAGCTGCGCCTACCTGCGACATCAGGAAGGGTAAAACGGGATTATTCACAGAGAATATGCAGCCATTTATGTGATGCCAGAGGCATGAGGCACATGTGGCAGGGCACTCAGACCAAAATGGACTACAAGTACGCCCCCCACATCAATGACAGTGAAGCCTCTCGTGCCAGTTAATCGGTGGGCACCAATCATCACGAGAAGTCACATGTATTTTTTGAGGTAGCATGAGATTTAAAAAGACTTCAGGACGTTTTGAGATTGGAGCTGCAGCTGATGACCTCCAGCTCGTACGGGAGAGTGAAGAGGTGACGGAAAGGAGCTGCAGTGAGGTAGTCACCCCTAAGATGCAGGAGGCTTGTACCTGGGTAACTGTCAGGAAAGGGAAGGGGAATAGACTGATAATGCAGACTGCCCCTGTGGCCGTTCCCCTCAAAAACAAGTATACCTCTTTAGATACTGTTAGGGGAGTCAACCTACTAGGGGAAAGCTACTGTGACCATTTCTTTGGCACTGAGTCTGGCTCCGCGGCTCAAAAGAAAAGTGGGGAGAAGAGGAGCGCAGTAATGATTGTGGATTCCATACTTAAAGGCTGTGGACATAAAATAGACACCCACATGGCATGTTGCCTCCTAAGTGCCAGGGTCAGGGATGTCTCAGATTGGGTCCACAGCATTCTAAAAGGGGAGGGTGCACAGTCAGAAATCCTGGTGCATATTACTCCCAGCAACATAGGTAGGAAAAGGAATGAGTCCTGAAGAGAGAATATAGGGAGTAAAGTCTGAAAAACAGGACCTCAAGGGTAGGAATCTCTGGATTGCTGCTTGTGCCATGCTCCAGTGAGAGTAAGAATAGGATAATTTGGCAGATGAAAGTGTGGCTGAGGAATTGGTGCAGGGGTCAGGTATTCAGATTTCTGGATCATTGGGATCTCTTCCGGGAAAGGTATGACCTGTAAAAAGAGATCTGTACCTGAACCCCAGGGGACCCAATATTCTTGCGACAGGTTTGCTAGAGCTGCAGGGGAGGGATTAAACGAATTTAGCAGGGGGATGGGAACAGGAGTGATGGGGCAAGGGGTATACAGTCGTGAGACTATGAGAAGGAATAAGCCAATGATAATAGGCAAAACTGCAGTCAGTGAGATTGGTTGAAGTGTGTCTTTAAACTAAATATTAGATTCAACAGTTTAGAAAAGTGAAGATAAAGTAACAAGAAGGAGAGTGCAGGAGAGGTTATGAAAGTCTCCACAATAAATAAAAAGACAACAAGTCTAGAAAGGAATAACAACTTAACTTGTGGCAGCATTGGGGCAAAATTGAAAAGGGTGGTGAATATACGACTGAGGGTGATATATCTGAATGCACGCAATATATGGAATAAGGTAGATAATCTTGTAGTGCAGTTAGAGATTGACAGGTATGATGTTGTGGGCATCACATTCACGGCTGAAAAAAGATCATATTTGGGAGCTTAACATCCAAGGATTCAGTTTGTATCAAAAGGGCAGGCAGGCGGCCAGAGATGTTTGGTATGGCTCTGTTCGTAAACAAAATGAAATCAAGTACTTGGAAAGAGGTGATGTAGAATCGGAAGATGTAGAGTCCTTCTGGGTAGAGTTAAGGAACTGCAAGGGTAAAAATACCCTGATGGGAGTTATATACAGGCCTCTGAACAGTAGCCAGGATATGGGTTACAAATTACAATGATAGATAGAAAAGGCCTATAAAAAGGGCAATGTTTCAATAGTCAAGGGGTTTTCAAATATGCAGGCAGATTGGGAGAATCAGGTTGCTCCCGGATCCCAAACGAAAGAAAATATAAAATGCCTATGAGATAGCAATTTTTTAAGAGCCCCTTGTTGTTGAGCCCACAATACAGATAGAACTCACAGATAAAGTAGTTCTGGATTGGGTGTTGTGTGAGGAACCAGATTTGATTAGGGAGCTTAAAGGCAGTGATCATAATATGATAAAATTCACCTGGCAATTTGAGAGGAAGAAGATAAAATCAGATATATCAATATTACAGTGGAGTAAAGGGAACTACAGAGGGATGGGAGAGGAGATAGCCAAAGTTGATTGGAAGGGGACATAAGCAGGATGACAGCATAATAACAGCGGCTGGAGTTTCTCTGAGTGCACAGGACAGATTCATCCTAAAGAAGAAGAAACAATCTAAAGAGAGATTAAGGCAACTGTGGCTGACAAGGGAAATCAAAGATAGCGTTAAAACAAAAAAGAAGATATACAATATAGCAAAAAAAAGCAGGAAATTAGAGGTTTTGGATGCTTTAAAAACTTATCGAAAGCTGTGTGGGAGAAGACGGAGAGTGGTAGTGGATGATTGCTTCTCAGACTGGAGGCCTGTGACTAGTGGTGTGCTTCAGGGATCTGTGCTGGGACTATTTTTGTTTGTTGTGTATATCAATCATCTAGATGATAATGTAGTAAATTGGATCAGCAAGATGACACTAAGATTGGAGGCGTTGTGGACAGCAAGGAAGGCTTTCAGAGCTTGCGGAGGGATCTGGACCAACTGGAAAAATGGGCCAGAATATGACAGATGGAATTTAATGCAAACAAGTGTGAGGTGTTGTATTTTGGAAGGCTAAATTAAGGTAGGGCATACACAGTAAATGGTAGGGTACTGAGGAGTGCGGAGGAACAAAGGGTTCTGGGAGTTCAGATACATAATTCCCTGAAAGTGGCATCACAGGTAGACAGGGTTGTAAAGAAGGCTTTTGGCATCCTGGCATTCATAAATCAAAGTATTGAATATAGGAGTTGGGATGTTATGGAGTGGTTGTATAAAACATTGGTGAGCCCAAATTTTGAGTATTGTGTGCAGTTCTGTTCACCTAATTATAGGAAGGATATCAGTAAGAGTGCAGAGAAGATTTACTAGGATGCTGCCAGGTCTTCAGGAGTTTGGTGACAGGGAAAGATTGAACAAGTTAGGACTTTATTCCTTGAAGCGTAGAAGTATGAGGGGAGATTTGACAGAGGTTTACAAAATTATGAGAGGTATAGACAGACTAAATGCGAGTAGGCTCTTTCCACTTAGATTAGGAGAGATACATACAAGGGGACATGGCTTTAGGGTGAAAGGGGAAAGGTTTAGGGGGAACTTCTTCACTCAGAGAGTGGTGGGAGTGTGGAACGAGCTGCCAGCTGACGTGGTAAATGCGGGCTCACTCTTAAGTTTTAAGAATAAATTGGATAGATACATGGATGGGAGCGGTCTGGAGGGTTATGGACAGGGTGCAGGTCAATGGGACTAGCAGAATAAAGTTTCGGCACAGACTATAAGGGCCAAATGGTCTGTTTTCTGTGCTGTGGTATTCTATAGCTCTATGGTTCTAAATAAAGAGCAATAAAGAGAGAAAAGATGAAATATGAAGGTAAGCTCACCAATAATCTAAAAGGTAATACCAAAAGTTCTTTCAGATACATAAAGAGTAAAGGAGAGTCAAGAATTGATTTTGGAGCATGGAAAATTAATCTGGAGAGGTAGAAATGGGGGACACAGAAATGGAAGACAAACTCAGATAAGTATTTTGTGTCAGCCTTCACTGTGGAAAGTACCAGAAAATACCAGCAGTATGAGAGAAAGTTGCGAGTATCGGGAGAAGAAGTGAGCATAGTTGCTATTACCACAGAGAAGGTACTTGGGAAGTTGAAAGATCTGAAGGTAGAAGTGTCACCTGCACCAGGTGAACTACACCCCAGGCTTCTGAAGTGGTAACTGAAGAGATTGTGAAGGCATTAGTAATGATCTTTTGTGGATCACTAGATTCTGGAATGGTTCCACAGGACTGCAATATTGCAAATGTCACTCCACTCTTTGACTTTCTTTGCCACTTGTTCTCCCTTTAGAAGACAAAAGAAGGAAATCATTGGCCAGTTAGGCTCAGTTCAGTGGTTGGGAAGATGTTGGAATCCATTATTAATTTCAGGTTTTGGGGTACTTTGCAGCACATGATAAAATAGGCTGTAGTCAATATGGTTTCTTTTAAGGGGAAAACGTACGTGACAAATCTGTTGGAATTATTTGAGGAAATAGCAGGCAAGATAGACAAACAAGAGCCAGTGTATGTTGTTTACTTGGATTTTCAGAAGGCCTTTGACAAGGTGCTACACAAGATGCTGGTCAGCATGATAAAGGTCCATGGTATCACAGGAAAGATACTAGCATAGTTAGATTAGCTGACTGGCAGGAGGCAAAGAATAGGAATAAAGGAAGCCTTTCCTGTTTGGCTGCCAGTGGCTAGTGGTGTTCCACAGAATTGGTGTTGGGACCATTTTTTTCATGTTATATGTCAATGAGGTCTTTGTGGCCATATTTGTAGATAATATGAAGATAGATGGAGGGGCATGTAGTGCTGAGGAAGCAGGGAGTCTGCTAAAGAACCTTGACCGATTGGCAGAATAGGCAAAGAAGTGCCAGGTGGAATATAGTGCAGGGAAGTGTGTTGTCATGCACCTTGCTAGAAGGAATAAAGGCTTTGACATTTCTAAATGGTAAGAAAATTTAGTAAGCAGAGGAACAAAGGGACTTGGTAGTCTTCATGTAGGATTCTCTAAAGATTAACTTGTAGGTTGAGTCAGTGTTAAGGAGTTCATTAGAATTCATTTTGAGTGGACTTAGAATACAAAAGAAGCAAGGATATAATTAATGCTAAGATTCTATAAAGCATTGGTCAGATTGCACTTGAAGAATTATGAGCTGTTTGGGCCCCTTCTGTAAGAAATGATGTGCTGGCATTGGAGAGGATCCAGAGAAGGTTCATGAGAATGATGCTGGGAATGAAAGAGTTAACATATGAGAAGTGTTTGATCACTCTAGGCCTGTACTCAGTGGAGTTAAGAAACATGAGAGAGGTTTATTTCAAATAGTGAATACTGAAAGGCCTAGATCGAGTAGAGGGAATATTTCCAATAGTGTGAGAGCCTAGGACCAGAGGGCACTGCCTCAGAATAGAAGGATGTCCTTTTAGAACTGGGATTAGGAGAATTTTTTTAGCCACATTGTCGAGAATCTCTGGAATTCATTGCCACGATGGCTGAGGAGGACAGGTCATTGCTTATATTTAAAGTGGAGGTTGAAAAGTAGTAGTAGTATCATTATTATTCCTTTTTGGCCTTTCGCACATTGGTTGTCTGCCCTGTTAGGTGCTGTCTTTCATTGACTCAATATGGGTATTGGATTTATTAAGTATGCCCACAAGAAAATGAATCTCAGGGTTGTATTGGTGTTATTCCTCTCCAGCCTTGTGGCAGCAACCTCAACGTTTTTTTTTAGCATTTTTCTGCTTTTTATGAGGCCAAACTGCTAGGTCAACACTCAACCCAGCTCAAATGGTATACGTGCAAGAAGCCAGCAAGATTCGAACCTGGGACCACTCAACTTGAAGTCTGGTGCTGATGCCACTATACCACCGGCCGGCAATATATATGTACATTGATGATAAATTCACTTTGAACTTTGAACTATGATAATGAGGCTATATAGCATTATGGGAAAGCGTGATTGATTCTAAAATGCTCTTGAAACAAGGAAATTAGTAATTAATCTGGCCTATTAGTAACTCTAATCCAAAAACGATATGAACAGCAACTACAATTTGTGGTTGTGTAGCACCTTTAACAAGAGAATATCTTTACACCATCACCAAACCAAACAATCATGGTTGACTCTTAAAAAGCACCCTAATATTATCCAGTCAGTAACTAAGGCTTATACAATATTCCAATTTTCTTGCAGTAAGCAAAATTGTTAGGCCTTTTTGTGAAGAAGATGCTGTTCTGCAGATGTCCTTAGCTATGAATTTGTTTTATCTTATGAATCAGTCATGAATTGAGAAATATACTAGATTCAATAATGTTTCTCATTATCTGTTTGTTCATCATCTGTAGCATTTCATATTTGAAGGAAGTAGAAGCTGACAGAGCTGAAGGGCACACAAATGATATTGTCATACACAAAAAGACCAAGGTCATTTTTCGAACCTGAATTATTCGGAGACTAAATTTTCCAGCCACAGTGTTCTGGGAGCTGCAGAATGGGCAAGGGTGAGTGTTGGTGGGGAAACAGTCTCTGGCACCACACAGAAAGCCACAAAAAAGACAGTGTACAACTTTTAGAGGCATCTTATTTCATCACTTCATTACCATGCCATTTGTCATTACCAAACTAATGAGCATTCGCTGATGTGCATTTTGGCATGAGTCTGCAGTCCAGTAGTTAAAGGCACACTCCAGACATGTAACCCAAAAGAAAATGGAGTTGGGATCCAAGGGAAGACAGTAGGAAATGGAAATATCAAAGTCTGTGCATCAATGTAGTTTTTCCTTTCTGATTCCACTACTGAGGGAAAGAGGACTGCACAATTCCTTTGCAATAAAGGAACACATGCACCAAAGGTGGAGGGTTCAATGTGAAGGTGGGGAACAACCATTGAGACTCATTGTTAGAGTTGTAGCAGACAGTACATGATAGTAAGCTGACTGTGCTGCTACACTCACCTCCACCCTGGGCTGCGTATCAGTCCAGTACTGTCACCATGCCTTCCAAAGCCTACAAGTTCACAACAGCAATTCCTAATGTCTTTCTATTTACTGTTGTGAAGATGACTGACCTGAAATATTAATTCTGCTCCTTCCTCCACAGATGCTGCCTGATATGCTGGTGCTTCAAGGATTTGAACTTTTATTTCAGATTTCCAGCAACTTCAGATTACTTTTGTAATATTATGAAACTGTATAATTCTAATATTTGGTTTGAAATTAAGGGATTTAAATTAATAACCACATTTTAATGAATTTTCATTATTTTGATATCATTACTGAACCATTTAAACAATGAACTTGTTGAACTATGAATTTACTTTGAGAATTAGAGACAATTGAAGTAGGTGAACTATCTAAACTTGTATCAAGAACTCTGTTCATTAAATGCTCTCCACTGAAAATGTGCCAGAAGGTTAGCATTAATATTAATTGCTGAAAGCTGTGATCTTCCATCTGACTTGAATGGGATTATATTGAACAGGTAAAATGCTTCCTGCCAACTTGTGGAGAAGATCAATCATATTCATAATTGACTTAGTATCTTTGCACAACTTTGTCTACAGAAAATTCATAAACTGACTTCATAAGTGCTAAAGAAATGACATGAAGTTTAGAGGGTTATGTGCTTGGGCGTTAAGTATTTGATTGAGGAAGTTTTCAAAGACTTGGGGATTTAACTCTGGATATGGACACAGAGTTTATAGAAGTGAGTTAAAGTATCAGTAAGATTACAGATTACAGAGGAGGAGGTGTTTGCTGTCTTGAAGCAAACTGGGAGGGATAAGTCCCCAAGGCCCGACAAGGTACTCACTGGGCCCTGTGTGGGGCAAGAGCAGAATTTGCAGAGGCCCTAGCTGAGATATTTAAATCAGCTTTAGCAGCTGGTGAGCTGTCAGAGGATTGGAGGATAGCTAATGTTGCTTTGCTGTTTGAGAAATGCTCTAACAATAAACTAGTAAATTATCGGCCGGTGATCTGACATTAGTTGTGGGAAAGTTATTAGAAGGTATTCTAAAGGACTGGATATATGAATATTTGGTTAGATATGGATAGGCTGCATGGTTTCATGCATTGCAGGCCGTGCCTAACCAATTTATCAAGATTTTTGAGGAAAATACAGGAAAGTTAATGAAAGCAAGGCAGTGAATGTTTTCTACATGGATTTTAGCAGGGATTTTGACAAGGTCCTGCATGGGAAGTTTGTCAAGAAGGTTCAGTCACCTGGCATTCAAGATAAGGTGGTAAATTAGATCAGACATTGGCTTTGTGGGAGAAGCCAGAGAGTGGTATTAGATGGTTGGCTCTCTGAAGGAAGGCATGTGACTAGTGGAGTGCAAAGTCTGCTGTTGTTTGTCATCTATGTGAATGATCAGGATGATAATGTGGTTAACTGGATCAGCAAATTTACAGATAACAGCAAAGTTGTGGGTGTAGTGGACAGTGAGGAAGACTATCAGAATTTGCAGCAGGATCTGGACTAGCTGGAGAAATGGGCTGAAAATGGCAGATGGAATTTAATGCATACAAGTGCAAGATTTTGCACTTGCTTGCATTTGTTAGGACCAATCAGGGTAGGTCTTACAGAGTGTACAGCAGAGCACTGAGAAGTGCAGTAGAACAAAGGGATCTGGGAATACAGGTTCATAATTCATTGAAACTGGCGTCACATGTTGATAGGGTCATAACAAAAGCACATACATCAAAGAATTGAGTACAGGAGATGGGAAGTCATGTTCAAGTTGTATAAGACATTGGTGAGGCATGATTTGGAGTACTGTGTGCAGATTTTGGTCTCATACCTACAGGAAAAATGTAAATAAGATTGAAAGAGTACAGAGAAAATTTACAAGGATGTTGCCGGGACTGGAGGACCTGATTTATAAGGAAAGATTGAATGGGTTAGGACTTTATTTCTTGGAATGTGGAAGACTGTGGGGAGATTTGATGGAGTTGTACTGAATTATGAGGAGTATAGATAGCATAAGTGCAGCAGGCTTTTTCCACTGAGGTTAGAAAAGACTGCAACTACAGGTCATAGGTTAAAGGTGAAAGGTGAAAATATATTAAGGGGAAACATGAGAGGGAAACTTCTTTACTCAAAGGACCATAAAAGTACAGAATGAGTTGCCAGTACAAGTGGTGCATGCGAGCTCCATTTCAACGTTTCAGAGAATTTTAGATAGCTACATGGATGGTAGGGATATGGAGGGCTATGGTCCTGGTCCCAGTCAATGGCAGCAGGCAGTTAAAATGGTTTGGCACAATCTAGATGGGCTGAAGGGCCTGCTTCTGTGCTGTACTCTTCTATGACTCCATGACTCTTATGTACAAACCGAGATGTAAATATGAATACCTAGAAGACATTATATTGGAGTGGAGCTGGCCTAGCCTTCCCAAACAAGAACTACCACCTACAGTCCATTCTCTGTTTCCTCTTAACTCTGTTTCTTTGGCTCCTCTGCATCTTGGAGTTTAGTAACATAATTTGGATAGAGTTTGGGATTCAGGCAGTGCAGTACAGAGTTTGTGCCTGAAATGACCTTGACAGTCTTTGTGAGCTGGCAAAGTTGAGGGAAGGGGTGATCAGATGCTGGCTGAAGCCGACTGATTTTAGTAAATGGTGTCGCTGACTTTCAGAGGTATTTAAAATCTATTAAAATTGAAATAGAAATTATTAAACTGCATACATGATAAAAATATAAACTAAAACAATATGAAACATATGAATAATTAAAAACATTTAGACAAAGCAGAATAATTTTATTAAGTAATTTATCTTCCCATTTCCTTCCTAAATCTATACTCTAAAGTACCATTGTGAAGCCGTTGATGGAGCAAATTGAAAGAAGTAACTACTAGTAAAATAAATTACCTCAAAGTTTGATCCGACTATAAGCTGATAAATTCCAAGGATCCAGCGCACAACAGCCCATGAAAAGGAGGTGATTTTAAGGATAATATGTGCTCTGGTTATCACTCAGAGTTCTGTAGGTTCTTGTTATTGTTCCTTCAGATTGGAAGGAAGAGCGAGGATGCAGGGAATTTTCAAATGACAGCCCAACATTAATGGTAGGGAAAATGCTGGAATCTACAATCAAGGAAGTAATAAACAGAATAGAATCAGAATCAGGATCAAAAACAGGTTTTATATGTCAGTGAAATTGACATATGTCGTGAAATTTGTTGTCTTTGTGGCAGCAGCACATTAATAATAGAATAAGAAAAGTCTATCATGAATTACTCTAAGTATATATATTAAATAGTTAAATGCAATAAGTAGTGCAAAAATAGAAATAAAAAAGTAGTGAGATCGTTTTCATGTGTTTGAAGCTATAGAAGCCAGTGCCCAAGATGAAGCTGACTAAATTTACGACTCTCTGTAGCTTATTTTGATCCTGTACAGTAGACCCCCATACCAGATGGTGGTACAGCCAGTTAGAATGCTCTTCATGGTACATCTATAGAAATTTGTGAGTGGCTCTGGTGACATACTAAATCTCCTCGCACTCCAAATGAAATACAGCTGCTGTCATGCCCATGTTAGAGCTGCATCAATATATTGGGTCCAGAATAGGTTCTCAGAGATACTGACACCCAGGGACTTGAAATTGCTCAAACTTTCCACTTCTGATTCCTTTATGAGGATTGGTGTGTGTTACCTCGACTTACCCTTTCTGAAGTCCACAATCAGTTCTTTGGTCTTACTGAAGTTGAGTGAAAGGTTGCTACTGTGACACAACTCAATTGATATATCTCGCTCCCCTACGCCCTCTTGTCACCATCTGAAATTCTGCCAACAATGGTTGTATCATCGTATTGAAAACAACATGACATTGAAATGAAAGAGTAGAATCAGCATGGATTTAAGAAAGGTAAACCATGTTCGACTGATCAGCTGATGTTAAGAATATGACGTAGAATAGAAAAGAGGGAACTAGTGAATGAGGTGTACTTGGATTTTCAGATTTTCAGTGAGCCCACACGAGATTAGAGCCCAAGAAACTGGAAATAATGTATTGCTATTAATTGAATGTTACTCATGGGACAAAAAAATTAGAAAGAGAGTAAACAGCTTTTTTCTCAAAGGTTATGGCGTACCACAGGGATCAGTGTTTGGCCCCCAGAAATTCACAGTCTATATCAAGAGTTTAACTGAAGGGACTAAATATCCTTCTTCCAAGTTTTCCATTGATACAAAATGATGTGGGATTGGAAATAGGGAGCAGGGTCACAAGGGCTTCAGAGAGATGTAGACAAGAAGGTTGAGAAAGCAAGAGCATTTTAGACAGAATTTAATGTGGGAAAATGTGAGGTTATCAAATTTGGTGCACCATCCCTCATCGAGGAATAGGAAATGGAAAGGCTAAGCGGCTTTAAATTCCTCTGGGTCAACATCTCTGAGGATCTACCCTGGGCCCAACATATGGATATAATTTATACTTCTGCGTAACCCTACGCCGTAGCGAGCATGCGTTGTTGTGTCTGCATCGCTCTGCAATTCACCACCAAAACGCTAGTTGGCGGTGAGGGTTTCTATGCCACTGTGTTGAGTTTCTTCACAAGAGACATGGACGAGGAATTTCGGATGTCGGCAGGTAGATTTTACGATTTGGTTCATTGTCTCCAACCATTTATTTGGCATCAGTGTACAGACATGGCGGAGAAAAGCAACCAGAAATGCGTAGGAGGAAATACGATGCTACCAAGCTGACCAATCACAGTTGATGCGGTCTGCGTCGCCGCGACATGTGAGCTACATTTTTGGGGAGGTGCACGTCACCCTACGGCGTAGGGTACGGCACAGGATACGCGGTACCTATGGCATACATTTGACGCAGAAGTATATATCAGGCTTTACAAAGGAGGCAGAACAGCAGCAATATGTCATGAAAGACACTTGCAGATTTCTACAGATGTATAATAGAGAGCATTCTAACTGGTTGTTTCACCATCTGCTATGGAAAGTCCACTGCACAGGATCAGAAAAAGCCGCAGAAGTAGTGAAGTTAACCGGCACCATCCTGGACACTGGTCTCCCAGAATCCAAGACATCTTCAAAAGGTGATGCCTCAAAAAGGTGGCATCCATATTTAAGGACCCCCATCACCAGGACATGCACTCCTCTCATTGCTACCATCAAGGAGCAGGTACAGGAGCCTGAAGACACCTACTCAACATTTCAGGTACAGCTTCTTTCGCTCTAGTATCAAATTTCTGAATGGACAATGAACCCATGAACACTACCTCATTTTTTCCCTCTTATATAAACCCCCTTTTTCTGGATATCTTTGGAAATGTGGCTCGTTAGCCCCTCACTAACAGCCCACCGGAATCGGCGGTGAGAAACTCACCTTTCTCAGGCTTCATACGTCTAGGGTGCATACAACTTTGGCCCCGCCAAACCCGTGAGGCTGGGATATCTCGCCCACCCAAACCCCGGTTTGTATGAGTACTGTGTGATTTATTGCCCCCAGCAATCGCCCGTTGGCAGGAAATAACAGATTGTACACACCATACAATTAATCAGAAATATATTTCGGAACGTAAACACAAGAAAATCTGCAGATGCTGGAAATTCAAGCAACACACACAAAATGCTGGTGGAATGCAGCAGGCCAGGCAGGATCCATAGGAAGAAGCACAGTCGACATTTCGGGCCGAGACCCTTCGTCAGGACTAACTGAAAGAAGAGATAGGAAGAAATTTGGAAGTGGGAGGGGAGGTGGAGATCCAAAATGATAGGAGAAGACAAGAGGGGGAGGGATAGAGCTAAGAGCTGGACAGTTGATTGGCAAAAGGGATATGAGAGGATCATGGGACAGGAGGCCTAGGGAGAAAGAAAGGGGGAGGGGAGCACCAGAGGAAGATGGAGAGCAGGCAAGGAGTTATTTTGAGAGGGATAGAGAGAGAGAAAAAGAAGGATAGATAGATAGATAAATAAACAAACAAACAAACAAACAAATAAATGAATAAGGGATGGAGTAAGAAGGGGAGGAGGGGCATTAACGGAAGTTAGGGAAGTCAGTGTTCATGCCATCAGGTTGGAGGCTACCCAGACAGAATATAAGGTATTGTTTCTCCAACCTAAGTGTGGCTTCATCTTGACAGTAGAGGAGGCCATGGATAGACATATCAGAATGGGAATGGGACATGGAATTAAAATGTGTGGCCACTGGGAGATCCTGCTTTCTCTGGTGGACAGAGAGTAGATGTTCAGCGAAATGATCTCCCAGTCTGCGTCGGGTGTCGCCAATATATAGAAGGCCACATCGGGAGCAGCGGATGGAGTATGTCTACCCAGCTGACTCACAGGTGAAGTGTCGCCTCACCTGGAAGGACTGTCTGGGGCCCTGAATGGTGGTGAGGGAGGAAGTGTACGGGCATGCGTAGCACTTGTTCTGCTTACAAGGATAAGTGCCGGGAGGGAGATTGATGGGAAGGGATGGAGGGACGAATGGACAAGAGAGTCGCGTAGGGAACGATCCCTGTGGAAATCAGAAAGAGAGGGGAGAGAAAGACTGCTTGGCGGTGGGATCCCGTTGGAGGTGGCAGAAGTTACAGAGAATAATATGTTGTACCCGGAGGCTACTGGGGTGGTAGGTGAAGACAAGGGAAACCCTATCCCTAGTGGGGTGGCAGGAGGATGGGATGAGAGCAGATGTGCGTGAAATGGGAGAGATGCATTTGAGAGCAGAGTTGATGGTGGAGGAAGGGAAGCCCCTTTCTTTAAAAAAGGAAGACATCTCCTTCGTCCTGGAAAAAAAAGCCTCATCCTGAGAGCAGATGCAGCAGAGATGGAGGAATTGCGAGAAGGGGATGGCATTTTTACAAGGGAGAGGGTGAGAAGAAGAATAGTCCAGGTAGCTGTGAGAGTCCGTAGGCTTATAGTAGACATCAGTAGATAAGCTGTCTCCAGAGATAGAGACAGAGTGATCTAGAAAGGGGAGGGAGGTGTCAGAAATGGACCAGGTAAATTTGAGGGCAGGGTGAAAGTTGGAGGCAAAGTTAATGAAGTCAACGAACTCAGCATGCGTGCAGGAAGCAGCGCTAATTAAGAATGTTAACTGCACAAATGCAAACAGTTATTAAACAAAAGAAAAAAAGACAAAAAAAAGGCTCATTATACTTAAACAGTCACACATGCACTGTGGAGCTCAAATCTTGACTTTGTCTGTAGATCACATGCTGGACCCTTTGTCTGCGTGCAAGTACACTCCACCTTCCAATGGTGGCTTGAAATCCATCTTGAACAAACGGGCTCTCCCACGGGAGTATTTGTCCTTCCTCCTTGAAGCCATTCACCTGGTGCAACAGGGATGGCATCCACCACTATCTCCCTTCCTGTCTCCGCCCAGCATTCTCTAGAATCTTCACCCAATTCAACCATCCTGATTGGCTTACACTGTATTCCTAAATTGAACAACAATCCTCTTATCTCAGCTCAAATCCAAACGAGCTGAAAGCAGAACAGACTGCTCTTACAGAACTGCTAAAATTAAATACCTACAGCCCACACACACACACACACATATTGCAATTTATAGTTTTTATTATGTATTGTACTGCTGTATAATGCACTGTACTGTTTCCACAAAACAGCAAATTACATGACGTATGCCAGTGATATTTAATATGATTTTTATTCTGATTCAAACAAAAAAAGAGTATTATTTAAATGATAGAGATAGAGCGAAGTAATGAAGGATCCAAGTGTTCTTGTATACAAATCACGGAAAGCCAACTTGCAGCTGTCGTAAGTAATTAGAAATGCAAATGATATGTTGGCCTTTATTACAGTAGGATTCAAGTACTTGAAGGAAGAAGTCTGGCTACAATTATAGAGCGCATTGGTGAGACTACCTGGAGAATTGTGTCCCTTTTTCTAAAGAAAGATATATTTGCTCTGGAAGGAATACAGCTTGGATTCACTAGACTGGTTTTGTAGCTAGCAGGTTTACCATGAGGAGAGATTGTGTAGATTACCATTGTATACTCTTGAGTTTAGATGAATGATAAGAGATCTCATGGAAATGTATAAATTCTCATAGTGCATAGAAGTTTCCACAGGCTGAGGAGTCTAGAACCTGGAATCACAGTTTCAGAGTAAGTAGGGCTGAAATTAGGAAGTCTGACCTTCAGCTTGAATGGCTGAGCACTATAATACAGTACAACCCAACCATTGATATTAGACTATGTGCTATCAGTAACTACTAAATCTTGATTTTTTTAACTGCTGCACATTCACTATTATAGGGAATAAAGGGGCAAAATCTCTTGTTC
Source organism: Mobula birostris (assembly GCF_030028105.1). Lineage (NCBI taxonomy): Eukaryota > Metazoa > Chordata > Chondrichthyes > Myliobatiformes > Myliobatidae > Mobula > Mobula birostris. Next base: position 66,729,901 of record NC_092380.1, on the reverse strand, counting down.
CACTTTGCTGTTTAGTTTCAAGCAGGTGGGAATGAACCCAAGGTATGTCATATTTACAACACTCTTGTTGCAGCAACTACAGGAGGCAAGTCACATATCCAGTGCCCTTCCAAAAATAGCAGTCCCTATTTTCAAAAGTATAGTTTTACTTCACAATAATAAGCTAAAAAAGAAGTTAAAACTGCGGCTTTCAGTCTCCAAGATGTCAAGGTGCACTCCTCCTACAGAACTACTAAAAGGGAACTTATCTTTGAGAAGAATTCATCAGACAGGACCCTCCTAATGCCTACTGTCTGGAGCTGAGAGAAGATATGAAAGCACAACAGCTTCCTCACACATGACTTGCTTTCCTTACTGTACGCACAGGGACTTTAAAAGTATGGATATTAATTTAGTTATGCAACATTTTGAATCTCACAAAAAGGAATTTAATCAACAATCTGATCACTAATAAAAAGTGACTGACAAGCCACTAATGTTGTCCCAGTTCACAGGTACAGTTGACCCTCCTTATCCGCGAGTTCCGCATGCGCGAATTCAACCAAACGCGAATCGAGAAAACCCGTTAGTGCTCTTGTTGTTCGAGCATGTACAGACATTTTTTCTTGTCATTATTCCCTAAACAATGCAGTATAACAACTATTTTACATAGAATTTACATTGCATTAGGTATTATAAGTAATCTAGAGATGATTTCAAGTATACAGGAGGATGTGCGTAGGTTATCGTGGATCGGGATTGAAAAAAAAACGTAAGTTCTTTTACCAAGTAAATCAGAACAGGTATATCTGGTATTATTTAGCATCAGTTAGTCAAGCGTCTGTCTTAGTATATAGTATATATTTTATCTTTCTATGCATATAAAACACGTAAGAAACGTATGTTTCAGCGCCGGGCTCAGGAACGGAAATTCCCGAGTTCGATCCAGTGATAGACTGCTCCCGAGCACGCTCTCCAACCGTGCCGGGTTGTTGTGAGGGTCAAAAACCCCAAACCCCAAAACCCAATAATTAAACCACTGCGTTGCTTAGTAATAATTGTAGCTTTCATCGAGGCAAGGCCTTGCTCACTTCATCCTTTAAAATTGTTCCGATCGTTGACTGACTGTAGCCTAACGTTTTTTCAATAACTGATGACGTTTCACCTCTTTCTGATCGCTTTATCATTTCCACTTTATTTTCAAACGTGATTGTGATTATTTTCGTGAACAGAAACACTGCGGATTCAGAGCTCCGCTGCCGGGTCCTAACGTCCACCGCACTGAGACAGGTTAAATAAGGTCCGGGGTTCCACTGGGTCATAGTCACAGTCATATTCATATTCATACTTTATTGATCCCGGGGAAAATTGGTTTTCTTTACAGTTGCACCATAAATAATTAAATAGTAATAAAACCATAAATAGTTAAATAATAATATGTAAATTATGCCAGGAAATAAGTCCAGGACCAACCTATTGGCTCAGGGTGTCAGACCCTCCAAGGGAGGAATTGTAAAGTTTGATGGCCACAGGCAGGGATGACTTCCTATGACGCTCTGCGTTGCATCTCGGTGGAATGAGTCTCTGGCTGAATGTACTCCTGTGCCCAACCAGTACATTATGTAGTGGATGGGAGACATTGTCCAAGATGGCATGCAACTTGGGCAGCATCCTCTTTTCAGACACCACCGTCAGAGAGTCCAGTTCCATCCCCACAACATCACTGGCCTTACGAATGAGTTTGTTGATTCTGTTGGTGTCTGCTACCCTCAGCCTGCTGCCCTAGCACGCAACAGCAAACATGATAGCACTGGTCACCACAGACTCGTAGAACATCCTCAGCATCGTCCGGTAGATGTTAAAGGACCTCAGTCTCCTCAGGAAATAGAGACGGCTCTGACCCTTCTTGTAGACAGCCTCAGCGTTCTTTGACCAGTCCAGTTTATTGTCAATTCATATCCCCAGGTATTTGTAATCCTCCACCATGTCCACACTGACCCCCTGGATGGAAACAGGGGTCACCGGTACCTTAGCTCTCCTCAGGTCTACCACCAGCTCCTTAGTCTTTTTCACATTAAGCTGCAGATAATTCTGCTCACACCATGTGACAAAGTTTCCTACCGTAGCCCTGTACTCAGCCTCATCTCCCTTGCTGATGCATCCAACTATGGCAGAGTAATCAGAAAACTTCTGAAGATGACAAGACTCTGTGCAGTAGTTGAAGTCCGAGGTGTAAATGGTGAAGAGAAAGGGAGACAAGACAGTCCCCTGTGGAGTCCCAGTGCTGCTGATCACTCTGTCAGACACACAGTGTTGCAAGCACATGTACTGTGGTCTGCCAGTCAGGTAATCAAGAATCCATGAGTCCTAAGATCCACCGCATTTAGACAGGTTGAATAAGGGACTTGAGCATCCGCATTTTTTGGTATCCATAGTCATAGTCATAGTCATAGTCATAGTCATACTTTATTGATCCCGGGGGAAATTGGATGCCGGAACCAATCCCTCGCGGATAAGGAGGGCCAACTGTACATAAATTATAATGGACCTGGGGAGGTATGGTAGTGTAGCAGTTAGTGTAACCCTATGACAGTACCAGCAGCCCAGGTTCAATTTCACCACTGTCTGCAGGGAAATTGTATGTTCTCCCCGTGACTGAGTGGGCTTCTTCTGCGTTTTCAGCTTTCTTCCCACATTCCAAACATGTACAGGTTACTCGGTTAATTGGTCACATGGGTGTAATTGGGTGGTACGGGATCATTGGGCTGGAAGGTCCTATTACTCTTCTGTATCTCTAAATAAAAAAAATAATAATGCCTTTACAAATGCTTTGAGTCACAACATATATAACAGAGGTATAGCTATTCACAGTTAGATGTTCCACACAGTCTGAGATGGGAAGAGATGACAGGGAAATGGATTCAAGGATGTACTCAAATTTTCTATAAGAAATAAAACATTGCCACTGCACCCTGAGCATGAGGCTACTCAAACTGGAAAAGGTGCATTCGACGTCAAAGCTGCCTAAGAAGACAACATCTTTACATGCACTAAAATCAGTAAATCCTTAGCTGATAGATTTTCAATGTAATGACACTTTCTCTCAGTAGTATCCAGACACATCAGTTACATCCCAAATCTTTATGGAACAATTTGCAATGGAATCAATTTGCAAGTTAATGCACTGGTTGTTAATCAACATCTTTATCTTTTTCAGTTTGTTATTGTTCTTTCATAAATCGAATTCCATTCAATGCCAGTTCCTTACTGACTGACTGGATTTCCAAACAATGAGAATCTCCTTTTTGTTCTGTTCCAAACTGTGTTTGCTATTCTACTTAGCCCTGGTTCTGCAGGCTATTGAAATGTGACGTTTCTTTTCGCAACCGAAAAATTAGATTTTATTCTCCAAACTAGCTGAATCTTGCTGCAGAGTTGTTAATATACATTTACAAATCTGAAGGGAAGTTATCATCCTCATCACTAATTTGTACTGTCTGCACTGAGACACAGCCGGCAATATAAGGGTGGAGATTTATTTTAGTCACCCAACAATTGTTGAGACTTTTAGCTTATCTTGAAGACTTAATGTTCCAGACAGTCTGTGACAGTGTTAAATTGTTGCAAAACAGGCACATGTCCAAGACAGAATACCATGTTCTACACTTGAAGACAGGTGTCCAGACGTGAGTAGTAATTTCAAACAGCATGCAACTTCACAACAAAGCAGAAACTTCATCTTCTGTACTAAATCTCAGACCTCTACTGCCCATCATAGCTAATATAAACGTGTAAGAAAGTGCATATGGTCCCTCAAACCTGTTCCACCATTCAAAAAATCCATGGCTGATCATGTGCGTGGATATTTTCTCACCAAATTCCCATCGTTTTTGACTATCCTTGAATTAGGTTCTGCCATTTTCCAGCAAAACACTTATTTCCCTCAGGTGTAATAGGAACCCAGCTCACACATTTTGAAAACCTGCAAAGGTCTCCTCTTTGACTGTGACTTCAATCCCTGTCTTTAACTTTTCATACTTACCTGGAACAGTATACTGTGCCCTTAACTTTTTTATTGAACACCTAGAGATGCCACTTTATTCCCGAGCACTTGTGGAAGAATGACACCCACAACAGGCTACATGTGTTTCATGTCTCTCCATCCTTTCTCCATCCTCTCCAACCAATTTAACCAATTTTCCCCTGGGGTCAATAAAGTATGACTATGACTATGACTATCCTTACCTGCAGAAAATTCTGACATTCATAGGAACAGCTGATAACCTGAGAAGTGTCTCTGATGGAAGTCCCTCTCCATCTGTCAAAGAAGAATAATGAGTTTTCCTGGTGTCCTGGACATCATCTTTTCCTCAGCCATTACCAGCTAAAATAGATTAATTAGTTCAATTAATCTTCCCATCACTCTAACTGGGATCCTGCTACTAAATTTGCCAATATTACAGTATGAACTACTCTTCAAAATAATTGTCTGCAAAATGCTTTGAGAAATCTTTGAACACGATGAAATGATAACTAATTGTAATTTTTTTTTGATCGAATACATGATGTGGGATTGTGCACCTACCTTTTCAAGGGTACCAGAATAGTTACTGAAGAATTATTTTGTTAATAGTGTTATAATCCATTTGGGATAAAGGTGCAGTGATCAATAGACTTTCTTTTCAGTTCTGGTAACAGTGTGGATCTAACACAGCCTGATAAGCATGCCTCTCATCCATTTTATACTTACCCAATTTTGGGGCATAGGCTTCAGTGGCAAGGCCAGCAATTCTTGTCAATCCATAATTGTCCCTGAGAAAATTGTGATAAGCCACCAACTTGACCTGCAGTTGTGTAAACTGATTGGCTTAGTATGTCACCTCATATGACAAATAGGGATCATCCAGACAACTCAACCACAGCAGATTTTACCTGTAAGTGTCAATTATGATGCAGACAAGTCTTAATGGAAATCAGATAGTTCTGTGGCCTCCACTACTGACGTTAGATTTTGTTTCTACCTGCTGCGGGTGATTTCAGCGGTAATTTTTGGTAGTGATGTACACCCCAACACAGGCTCTAGATGAACTGAGCGATGTGATCAACAGGCATGAAACAGCACATCCTGATACCTTCTCCATCATTTTGGGGTCTTTAATTAGGCCAGCTTAAAAAAAATCTCTAAATAATTATTATCAATAAATCACTTGCAGCACCAGAGGAACCAGTACACTGGACCACTGTTACACAACCGTCAGACCACCAAGAGTGCATACTGTGCTATCACACGGCCACACTTTGGAAAGTCTGATCACCTGGCTGTACGTCTACTCGCTGAGTACAGGCAAAGACTAAAGACAGCAGCACCAGTCGTGGGGACCAGAAAGGCATGGACAAGGAAGGCGCAGGATCACTTACAGGACTGCTTTGAATCAGTGGACTGGACTATATTTAGGGATTCATCGAATCTGAATGAGTATGCCACAGCTGTCACTGACTTCATTAAAATCCGTGTGTGCCTATAAGAACTAACTGTACATACCCGAATCAAAAGCTGTGGATGAACCAGGAGGTTCCTAGTCTGCTGAGGGCGAGATCTGCTGCATTCATGTCTGGCAACCCAGGCCTGTACAAGAAGAAGAAAGCCCTTAACTCCGAATGGAGTCATCGGGCACTGTCATGACGGCATTTTTTTAGCAGACTTTCTTATTTTTACGAGGCCGAGTTGCTAGCTTGATGCTCAACCCAGCACGGATGGAAAGCGTGGAAGGGAGCCGGCTGGATTCGAACTCGGGAGCCTTTGCTCCGAAGTTCGGCGCTGATGCCAATACGTCACTAGCCGGCAAGGCCTGTACAAGGAAACCAGGTACAATTTGCAGAGGACTATTTCAAGACCTAAGGAACAATTCCGAGTGAGGTTGGCAGTGACATTAGATGCACATCAACTCTGGCAGGGATTGCAAGCCATTACTTCCTACAAAGCGAAACCTAACATTATGAATGGCAGTGAGGCTTCACTCCCGGGCGAGCTCAACACCTGTAATGCTCCTTCTGAAAGGGAGAATAAAACTACAACTATAAGGATCCCTGCAGCATCTGGTGAGCCTGTGATCTCTTTTTCAGAGGCCAAGGTCAGGTTGTCTTTCAAGAGGGTAAACCCTTGCAAGGCGACAGGCTCCGATGGAGTACCTGGCAGAGCTCTGAAAAACTGCGACAACCAACTGGCGGGTGTGTTCAAAGACATTTTCAATCTTTCATTGCTACAGTCAGAAATGCCCACCTGCTTCAAAGGGCAACAATTACACCAGTGCCCAAGGAAAGCAAGATGAGCTGCCTTAACACCTACTGTCCAGCAGCACTCACGTCTACGATGATGAAGTGCTCTGAGAGGTTGGTTATGGCTAGAACCAAATCCTACCTCAGCAAGGACCTGGACCCACAGCAATTTGCCTATCGCCACAATAGGTCTACAGCGGATGCGATCTCATTGGCTCTCCATGCTGCCTTGGATCACCTGGACAATACAAATGCCTATGTCAGGATGCTGTTTATTGACTACAGCTCAGCGTTTAACACCATCAATCCTACAATTCTGATCAAAAATCTCTAGAACCTGGCTTCTGTATCTCGTCCTGCAGCTGAATCCTTTACTTCCCAACCAGAAGAGCACTAACAATGTGAGATTAGAAATAACATCTCCACTTTGCTGACAGTTAACACTGATGCACCTCAGGGATGTGTGCTTAGACTACTGCTCTACTCTTGCTACAATTATGACTGTGTGGCTAGGCACAGCTCAAATGCATCTATGAATTTGTTGATAATACACGCATTGTTGGCAAAATCTTAGACGGCGACAAGAGGGCGTACAGGAGCAAGATATACCAGCTAGTTGAGTTGTGTCGCCGCAAGAACCTGGCACTCAGTGAGACCAAAGAACTGAGTTAGAAAAGGGTAAGATGAGGAAGCACACACCAATCCTCATAGAGGGATCAGAAGTGGAGAGAGTGAGCAATTTCAAGGTCCTGGGTGCCAATATCTTTGAGGACCTAACTTGGACCCCACATATTGATGCAATGATAAAGAAGGCAAGACAGTGGCTAGATTTCATTCCAAATTTGAGGGAATTTGGTACGTCACCAAAAACACTCACTAATTTCTACAGATGTACTGTAGGGAGGGGCTACTGCACAGGATCGAAGTAACCTGCAGAGAGGTGTAAGATTGGTCAGCTCCATCATGGGCACTAGCTTCTGCAGTACTTCGGTCATCTTTCAGGAGTGGTGCCTCTGAAAGGCAGTGCCCATTATCAAGGCCCACCGCCATCCAAAACATGCCCTCTTCTCATTGCTACCATCAGGAAGGAGGCAGATATCAACAACTCGGGAGCAGCTTCTTCCCCTCGGCCATCTGATTTCCGCATGGACATTGAACCGATGAGCAATGCCTCACTACCTTTCTTAATTTCCTATTTTTTGCACTGCTTGTATAATTTAACTACTTAACATATACAGTAATTCACAGTTTTCTTTTTTTCTCTATATTCATGTAATGCAATGTACTACTGCCACAGAGTGAGCAAATTTCACGACATATGCCAGTGATATTAAACCTGCTTCCAATCCTATCCACAACCACCTTCTACATGAATCTGAATGTCAATTTGCAGAAACAGCAAGCAATTAGGAAGGAAAACTACCGGCTTTTAATGTAAGGGAAGTGTGGTTACAAGAATGAAAGAGCTCTTATTATTGGAATTAGGTCAGGCTGGATATGGAATACTGTGCATTGATCTGGTCTCCCTACCAAAAGATCAATAAATGAGTGCTAGAGGGGATGCAGTCAACGTCCTCTGAGGAAGGATGAAGCAGACTAAGCCTATCCTCTCCTGTTTTGCTGAATAAGGGAGAAATCTCATTGAAATACACACCATTGACAGAGGGCTTGACAGAATGGATGCAGAGATGATATTTCCCTGACTGGGATGTCTTGAAATTGGGATTAAAGTCTCAAAATAAGGGATTGCTGACTTTGGACAGAAAATAATGAATCTTTATTACCAAAAGAGGCAGCAGATATTCATGACAGACATAGATTTTCTGAGATGAATGAAATCAAAGAATTGATACAGGAAAGTGGCATTAAGGTAAAGCATTAGTCACGAACTTATAGAATGGCAGAGCAGACACAAGAATCAAGTATCCTACCCTTGATTCTTCTTCTAGAGGAAGAAGCAGGAGCAATCAGAGAGACACAGTGGTGTAACAGTTAGCACAATGCTTTACAGTGCCAGCTATAAGATAGGAGTTCAATTCACACCACTGTCTACAAGGAGTTTGTATGTCCTCCCTGTGACTGCATGAGTTTCCTCCCACAATCCGAAGACATACGGTTAGGGTTTGTGAATCGTGGGTATGCTATATTGGCAACGAAAGTTTGGTGACATAGCGGGATGTCCAGCACAATCCTCATTGATTTAATTCGATGCAAACAACATATTTAAATCTATGTTTCAATATTTATGTGACAAATAAAGCTGATCTTTCTTTTCTTTCTTTCTTGCATTTAGTAATACTGAAGGTGGTGAAAATCAAGCAACACACATAAAAGTTGCTGGTGAACACAGCAGGCCAGGCAGCATCTCTAGGAAGAGGTACAGTCAACGTTTTGGGCCGAGACCCTTCATCAGGACTAACTGAAGGAAGAGCTAGTGAGAGATTTGAAAGTGGAAGGGGGAGGGGGAGATCCAAAATGATAGGGGAAGACAGGAGGGGGAGGGATGGAGCCAAGAGCTGGACAGGTGATAGGCAAAAGGGATATGAGAGGATCATGGGACAGGAGGTCCAGGGAGAAGGAAAAGGAGGAGGGGGGGAAACCCAGAGGATGGGCAAGGGGTATAGTCAGAGGGACAGAGGGAGAAAAAGGAGAGAGACAGAAAGAATGTGTGTATATAAATAAATAACGGATGGGGTACGAGGGGGAGGTGGGGCATTAGCAGAAGTTAGAGAAGTCAATGTTCATGCCATCAGGTTGCAGGCTACCCAGACGGAATATAAGGTGTTGTTCCTCCAACCTGAGTGTGGCTTCATCTTTACAGTAGAGGAGTCATTTATGAGACTGGAATAATACCAGAAGAGATGAAAAAATCAGTATTTATCACTCTTTCTAAGAAAGCTGGGGCAATAGAATGTGAATTACATAGGACCATAAATTTAATGAGTCATATCACCAAGATACTTCTAAGAATTTTGATGACAAGAGCTAAAAGTAAGATACAAGCTGAAATAGGCAAAAAACAATGTAGTTTTGTGAAAGACAAAGGTACAAGAAACACAATATTGATGTTAAGTATACTATCAGAACGAGCTATTCAATTGCAAAAAGATTTGTTTGTTTGTTTTATCGACTACGCAAAAGCATTTGATAAAGTGAAGAACAATACGTTATTTGAAATATTACAGAATACTCTAGATCTAGATTCGAAAGACCTCCGCCTAATCAGAAATCTGTACTGGGAACAAACTGCCGCTGTAAGAATAGATGGAGAAGTGAGTCAGTTTACGAAAATCAAGACAGGTGTTAGAAAAGAGTGTGTTTTCTCCCCTGATTTATTTAATGTGTACAGTGACACAACATTATAAAATATAAGAGACATCTTGGGAATCAAAGTTGGCGGTGAAAACATCAATTACTTCAGATATGCAGATGACACTGTGTTAATTACAAGCACGGAGGAAGAGCTACAAAACTTATGTACAGGGTCTTTCTTTTTTTTGTTAAAATTAAAATGGCTTCTTTGTTATGTTATACTGGGGAATGCTGAGACAGTCTCTAACTAGACAGTTACTTGGGTTATTAGAGATAGCAGGGTGCTATTAGCCAATGGGTGGTCATGAATCGTTTTGTTTTCGGTTACCATGCTGTATCATATGACTGTGGACGGGGTTTTTGGCGGGGAGTCGGAGGAGAGATGGGGAGGACGGTGGACGAGGTTTTTGGCGGGGAGTTGGAGGAGAGACGAGGCGGACGGTGGACATCCGGAAAGGCTCCGGTCGATCACTTCGGGTGGTCCCGAGCCGTGAGTCGACAGGATTCGGGTGGTCGTCCGGATTCGATTGAGCTCCAACGGTTGCGCGTGAAGAACTTGGACTTTGATAAGTGTTGGCGCCTTTTTTTTTCCACTACTTCCCTTTTCTGTATCGAATTTATATTAATGTCATAGAATTAGTAATATCTATAAAGTGTACTTGTTAAAATTTACTGGGTGTGCTGGCTGATGATTGATGTTTGGGCTTGATTCGGGCGGCAACCAACCCTGTGGGAAGCGTTGAGGCGGGTGCTGGGTGGGATTTCCCCTGGACATATACGAGCCAATATAACGGAATGTTACAAGTGGGGGCTACCGTCCTGGATTTGAATTTTCGGTAAAGCTGTAATAGTCGTCGCGTTAAGTGGTGCGAAGATGGATCGAGATAAGATTGTAAGTTGGTGTGAATTGGAGGAGGTACTGGTGAATCATGCGTGCGTGCTAACGGGGGTCGATTTTCGCATTTCCGGCGGGAATATGAGTGGCTGGGGATGTGCTACAGCTGTGGGGAAGCGGTTCACTTGCGGAGGGATTGTGAAAGACGAGATGCTCCGAGGGGGGAGGGCCCCTGGCTCACTAAGAAGGGAGTGGTGTCGGGAAACTTAGGAGAGGCTCAGTGAGGGAACGGACTGGAGTCTCGGGAGGAGCACGTTCCCAGAAAACAGCTGTGGAACCCCAGAAAGTACAACCCCAAATTCCGGATGGATTGGTGAGACCCTATTCCAGCGTGTCCCTACGGATAGAGAGAATCTTTGCGAAAGCCATCCTTGACACCGGGTTGCAGGTTACCTTACTGTACCAGTCGTTCTACAACAAATATCTGAAGCATTTGCCAGTAACTCCGTTTAATGCACTGGAGATTTGGGGCATAAGTGATGGTGATTACCCGTACGATGGGTACTTGTCAGTGAGATTGAAATTTTCGGAGGGAGATGTGGGAGTGCCGGAAGCCTTTGAGACGCTGGTGTTGGTCTGTCCGGACCCGGTGGAAACCGGTGGTGCTGCCCTGCTAGTGGGGACTAACTCCCCTCTGGTGCGACAGCTCTTGGGAGCCTGTAAGAAGAAGGCGGGGTAGAACTTTCTGGAGACCCTCTCGGTACACCCAGTGTTCCGAGCGGTGTACAAAGGAGTGGGTGACCCCCAGGGGCTGGCTCCTGAGTGCAAACGAGGGACGGTGTAGTGCATTCAGGCGAGCCTAAGGTGATACGGCTAGGGGAGGCGGCATTAGTGATGGGGACCCCCAGATTCCCCGGAGTACCGGCAGGCGAGGCCCTGCTCGTAGACGCCCCAGACGACCTGGAAGGGGAGTCCCGGTTCCCGGCTGGAGCGCTGGTGAGACCTGAATTGCAGAGGCCCTCAGCTGCACAGGTACGCCGGATGGGGGTGATGGTAAGGAACATAACGGAGCGGGAGATCACCTTTAAGCGAGGGATGCCCCTCGCGCACTTGTTCCCAGTGACAGTGATGTCCAGCGCCCCCGTGAAGCCCACTGGAGGAAAACTATTGGAGATCGGGGGGGCAGCTGACCGAGGAGGCCTTTAATTTTGAAGACTCCCCTGTACCGCCGAAGTATAAGAGCAGGCTGGTGGAGAAGATGCTGAAGTTAGGGGGTGTCTTTTCTCAGGGCGAGTTTGATGTGGGATGTTCCAAGAGCACTCGGCACACTATCCGGGTGACAAATGACACCCCGTTTAGAGAAAGGTCGCGGCGGTTGGCCCCAGCAGATGTGGAAGATGTGCGGCAGCACTTGCGGCAGTTGAAGGATGCGGGGATTATCGCGGAGTCCTGAAGCCCCTATGCGTCCCCCATAGTGGTGGCAAGGAAGAAAAATGGGAAGGTACGCATGTGCGTGAACTACAGGACCCTGAACCGGCGCACTGTTCCCGACCAATATACGGTCCCGAGGGTGGAAGATGCATTGGCCTGTTTGAGTGGGGTGCAGTGGTTTAGTGTATTGGATTTGCGGAGTGGGTATTACCAGATTCCGATGAGTGAGACCGATAAAGAGAAGACGGCCTTTATCTGCCCCCTGGGATTTTTCCAGTTTGAATGAATGCCCCAAGGCATCTCGGGGGCCCCAGCCACCTTCCAGCTGCTCAGAGGACAGTGGGGGACATGAACCTGTTGGAGGTATTAGTGTTTGGATCTACGTTGGAGGAACATGAGGAGCAGCTGCTGAAGGTGCTAAGTCGGTTGAAGGAGGAAGGGTTAAAACTTTCCCTGGATAAATGTCAGTTCTGTAAGACGTCGGTCAGCTACGTCGGGCACATAATCTTGCGAAATGGAGTGGCCACTGATCCCGGTAAGATAGCCGCAGTAACCACCTGGCCGAGACCTCAGAAGGTGAGCGCCTTACGCTCGTTTTTGGGGTTTTGCGGATATTACCGGCGATTTGTGAAGGGATATGCGAAAATGAGTCATCCATTGAACCAGCTGCTGTGTGGCTATCCACCTGTGGGGAGGAGGAGGAAGGGAGACCGAGGGCCGGAAGTAGGAGGATACTTGAACCCAGGGAACCCTTTTGGATCGAGGTGGGATGCTCAATGTGAGGAGGCGTTCCAATCTCTAAAAAGGGCGCTGACTCAGGCCCCAGTGTTGGCTTTTGCTGATCCCTGGAAGCCGTATGTTCTACACACTGATGCCAGTCACGAGGGTCTGGGGGCTGTCCTGTACCAGGAACAGGGCAATAGATTGAGGCCGGTGGCATTTGTCAGCCGGAGCTTGTCGCCATCTGAGAGAAACTATCCCACTCACAAGCTGGAGTTCTTGGCGTTGAAATGGGCAGTGGTGGACAAGTTGAGTGACTACCTATACGGGGCCCAGTTTGAGGTGAGAACTGACAACAACCCCCTCACTTATATCCTGACCTCAGCAAAGCTGGGTGCTACTGGGCACCAGTGGTTAGCAGCCTTGTCTGCCTATGAGTTCAGCCTGAAGTACCGCCCGGGGAGTCGGAACATCGATGCAGATGCCCTGTCTCGTCGGGCACACGACGAGTCGGGCACAGCTGAGAAGCGGAAGAGTGTCCCTGCCCTGGGAGTAAAGGCCATGTGTCAAGTTGGGAGCGACGGGGAAGTAGGAGCACAGATGGGAACGGATCGGGCAGTAGATCACCTGGGGGCTGACGATGACGCGCTACCCACTGTTTACTGTAATGTGACTGCTCTGAGGAACAGGCAGCTGCCAGAGTTGAGCCCCCAGGAAGTGGGAGTGGCTCAGCGTGATGACCCGAGCATTGGCACTATCTGGTACGTGGTTAGTCAGGATGATATGGGGCAGGTGGAGAAGGCGAAGCATGCCTCCGTTCCCCTACTACTGAAGGAGTGGCCTCGGTTGAAGCTGAAGAACCACGTCTTGTACCGGGTCACGTCGCCTCCAGACCACCCCCGGCGCTGGCAGCTGGTCATGCCTGAGAAGTATCGGAAGACTGTGCTCCAGGCTCTACATGATGATTCCGGGCACTTAGGGGTAGAGAAGACCTGTGGATTAGTCAAGGACCGGTTTTACTGGCCCCGGATGAGGGGGGAGGTGGAAGAATACTGTAAGACCTGCAGTCGTTGCATCAGGAGGAAGATCTTGCCTGCACAGGCGGCTCCTTTGTCCCATTTGCAGAGTGCGGGACCCATGGACTTGGTGTGTATGGACTTCTTGTCTATTGAGCCAGACACCAGCAATACCGCGAATGTCTTGGTCCTCACAGATCACTATACTAGATATGCGCAGGCTTTTCCTACTAAGGACCAGAAAGCGACGACAGTGGCGAAGGTGTTATGGGAGAAGTACTTTGTTCATTATGGCCTTCCCCGGCGGACCCATAGTGATCAGGGACGGGACTTCGAGAGCAGGCTTATCCATGAATTACTGGGTATGCTTGGGGTTGAGAAATCCAGAACCACCCCCTATCACCCACAGGGTGATCCTCAGCCCAAGAGGTTTAACCGGACCCTGCTGGACATGCTTGGTACTTTGGAGATTGGACAGAAGAGTAAGTGGAGTCAGCACATCGCCCATTTGGTTCACTGTTACAATTGCACGTGCAATGATGCTATGGGGTACTCGCCCTACTATCTGATGTTCGGACGGGAAGCGAGGTTGCCCATTGATCTGTGTTTTGGGACTGAAGCGGGTGAAATACTTTCGAAGCAATGTCTGAAGTACGTGTCCGATATGAGGAGAGAGTTGAAAAGGGCGTACGAGTTGGCTGAGGCGGCAGCCACCAAGCAGAACCAACAGAATAAGAAGAGGTACGATCAGAAAGTAAAGTTCGTCCAGCTATTGCCGGGAGATCGAGTCCTTATCCGGAATTTAGGACTACCTGGTAAGCACAAGTTGGCGGACCGTTGGGCAGCCACCCCCTATATGGTGGAGAGTCAGATGCCGAATCTCCCTGTTTACCGGGTGAGACCCGAGGACGGGAAGGGGCCTGTCAAGGTACTCCATCGGAACCACCTGTTGCCTCTGGGTCGAGAGGTGAAGGTAGACCCAGAGCCCGAATGGGAGTTTACACCTAGTACGAGGGCTCTGTGAGGGCACGGGGCCCACTGCGAAGAAGACGGAGCCGGTGCCCACTTCGAGAAAGGATATGTCATCGGAAGATGATGATTCGGACGTGTGGTACCTGTTTCTGTTCGCTGATTCCCCGGTGCCGGGAGAAGAGACTCCTGGCCCTTCCATCACTGAGTTAGGGGAACCGAGGGAGGGTGTTGTAGAGCCACTTGTATTACAGCCAGAATTGGGGGAGGAGAGGGTGGAGCCAGAACCTGAGCCAGAGGGCTCACAGGGGCTGAGGGGTCCTGGTGAGGGGGAGGGTCTGACAGATAGGCCCGGGGGGTCATCTGGGGTGTCTGAACAGGAAGAGTCAGCAGAGGAAGTCCAGAGGCCTCAGAGGAGTAGGCATCCCCCAGGAAGACTAACTTATACAGCGCCGGGAGAACAGGGTGTGATCTCTACTGCCCTGAGAAATTATGTCACTGCTTTATGCACCTGGGTTGGGTTTTGTGTTTTACAAGGAGCACTGGTAAACTCTGTTAACGTCATGAGGGCTTGACTTTTATTGGTGGGGGGAGAGTTGACGGGGTCTTTTTTTTGTTAAATTTAAAATAGCTTCTCTTGTTATGTTATACTGAGGAATGCTGAGAAAGTCTCTAACTAGACAGTTACTTGGGTTATTAGAGATAGCAGGGTGCTATTAGCCAATGGGTGGTCATGTATCGTTTTGTTTTCGGATACCATGCTGTATCATATGACTGTGGACGGGGTTTTTGGTGGGGAGTCGGAGGAGAGACGAGGAGGACGGTGGACGTGCGGGGGTTTTTGGCGGGGAGTCGGAGGAGAGACGGGGAGGATGGAGGACATGCGGAGAGACTCCGGTCGATTACTTTGGGTGGTCCCGAGCCGTGAGTCGACAGGATTCGGGTGGTCGTCCGGATTCGATTGAGCTCCAACGGTTGCGCGCGAAGAACTTGGACTTTGATAAGTGTTGGCGCCTTTTTTTTCCACTACTTCCCTTTTCTGTATCGAATTTATATTAATGTCATAGAAATAGTAATATCTATAAAGTGTACTTGTTAAAATTTACTGGGTGTGCTGGCTGATGATTGATGTTTGGGCTTGATTCGGGCAGCAACCGACCCTGTGGGAAGCGTTGAGGCGGGTGCTGGGTGGGATTTCCCCTAGACATATACGAGCCAATATAACGGAATGCTACACTTAATTAATATAATTGTTGAAGAAAGTGCAAAAATGGGTCTAGCTATCAATTGCAAAAAGGCAGAATGTATGGTGATATCCAAAAAGAAGTAGAATCCTATCTGCAGGCTGAGAATAAATGGGGAAGACATAAAACAAGTACAGAACTTTTGCTACTTAGGAAGCTGGGTGACATCAGATGGCAGGTGCGACTTGGACCTTAAAAGAAGAATAGGGATGGCAAAAGACTCCTTTACGAGAATGAGGAATATACTGACCAATACTAAACTAGGCATGACAGCCTGCCTCAGAGTACTGAAATGGTACCTTTATCTAGTTATGTTATATTGCTCAGAATGTTGGACAATATCTAGTAACATGAGGAAACGAATTGTAGCAGCAGAGATGTGGTTTTTGAGGAGGATGCAAAGAATATCATGGATGAAACGAATATCTAATGAGGTTGTCATGAACAGAGCAACACAAAAAGAGAAATAATGTATGAGATCATGAAAAGGAAACGTAACTTTATTGGACATGTGATTAGGAAAAAGGAGTTAGAATGCATGGTAATTATGGGAAAGATTGAAGGGAAGAAAGTAAGAGGAAGACAAAGACAAATGATGATGGAGACAGCAGCCAAAGAACTGGAAATGAATACCAATGAATTGATCCACTTGACCCGAAACAGGAGTATGTGGGCCATGGCAGTCAAAGCTCAAACTGGGCATGGCACCTGATGATGATGATGATGGAAATGGTGAAATTATTTCTCTTTAAGTTGCGATGATGTTTTAATTATAATCCTCTGCACTTGAAGAGGAACATTTGCAACGTTCCCTCTTGCTTTTTTTTCACAACTGCATGGACCAACCATTGCTCTGAGCAGGAAATTTTTGCACGGTCTGAAAACTGCACAGCACTTTAGTAAAAATATTATAAAGAAAGAAAATACCGGTTGTGCGGCAACAAAGGCTATGTGCGTGGGAGCATTCCAGTTACTACATGGCCACACATGTACACAGCTTAGATGGAACAGTGAACATTTAGCTGTTTTATGTACACCAGCCCTTTTAAAAAGTAGTGAACTGAATTTCGGAAATCTGATGTTGCATATTTTATCAGTGTTCACTCAGAAATTCCAATGGTCTTAGCTGTCTGAGGACTTGACGTTCATATGTCAGCCTGTTGGCATAAGGCACGAAAATAGGTGCCCCGTGTATCTGACTTTATGACATTTACCCTGGACAAAAATGGAATATATTATTTATTTCACCTGTGCAGGATTAACTGAACTAATTTCTGAACCATTTTACCTGAGTTAATCACAACACTTAGGTTGAGAAATAAGCTCAAATCAACAGGAAAAAGCTGAAAAAAATGACAAACACAAAATAATCTGCAGATGCTGGGGTCAAAGCAACACTCACAAGACGCTGGAGGAACTCAGCAGTTCAGGCAGCATCTGTGGAAAAGATCAGCATGTTGTGAGTGTTGAAAAAATGACAAACCTGTCGTGTTTAATAGCCAAGTACAGAGAAAATTGTTCAGTTCTTGGTGGGGTTGATTGTAGGCTGTCAGCATTGTTAACTTCATATAAGATTATCATTTCTTTCTTTTTTTCAGTAAGATTTAAAGCAGCATCAGAAGAAATAAATTTTGACTAAAGATTAAAGTACAAAAGTATGTCAATTTTTTCTGAAACTTTGAATCAATAGTTTACCATTCCTTGTTAAAATACACTAACGCTCAGGATTATTTGGCACATTTATCTACACTATAGTTCTGTTTTCCAAAAGGTTTAAGTGATTTACTTTTGCTCCTCATTGTGTACTGCATCTTAACAGCATTGTCGCTGTGCATCAAAGTTGTGGATCCAGTCATTAACTTTACGTGTGAATAGATGCTGCGATTGTTTTGATAATTGGTCTGATTGGTGTAGCCATAATTATTTCTCCCTTCCTACATATGCTTTTGCTCCTACTTCATTGCTCATTATTAAACATAGTGGACTAGATTTGCTGAGAACTTGCTATCTTTTGTAACTAGGGTTGCCAACTTTCTCACTCCCAAATACGGGACAAAAGTAGCAGTCAAATACAGGACACTTGTGTTTACCCCGAGAAAGACTACCATGACCATGAAGCCTTGCGCGGGCACCTGCGTGCGCACTGCCGATTTTTTTCTACAAATCGGTTTTGGCTTAACCTTTCCGATTCTGTTAAGTGAAACTACACTGTACATACATTATTTCTACTTTATATAGGCTGTGTATTTATCATATCATTCCTGCTTTTACTATATGTTAGTGTTATTTTAGGTGTTACGTGTTATTTGGTAGGTTATTTTTTTGGGTCTAGGGACGCTCAAGAATTTTTCCTCTATAAATTAATGGTAATTGTTGCTTCGCTCTAAGCCATTTCGGCTTACGAATGGTTTCATTGGAACACTCTACATTAGTGGGGGAAATGCGGGACAAGGGCAGTCCCGTATGGGACAAACCAATTTAGCCCAATATACAGGATGTCCTGGCTAATACGGGACAGTTGGCAACCCCATTTGTAACCCCAACAGTTAATTATATACTGCATAATTATAATCGCTTAGTCTTCAGCTTCAGTGCTTCCAATCACCCTTCTCGTAGAATGAGATGTCCTTGATTTTATATAAAAATATTTAATAGTGTATCAAAGAGGATCACTGAAAATAGCCTTTCCTCTTTTGTAGGGCACCTTGCCACAGCATTCTAAAATTGCTTGTCTTTTTAACTAAGGCCGTCCCAAGATAGTTCAGCATTAGTGTAGAAAATTGTAATGCATGCCAAACGTCAAAAGGTGCTATTAGAGAAGATAAAGGAAAGCATCATCTCTTAAAGATTCTCAAAGTCCCGAATAAGTCTAGCAGGTAGAGAGAACTAAAATAGATCGCAAAGATTAAAATTATAATTCAAAAATATTTTTGCAAATGTCTGTATTGAAAAAGGACTTGCTAAGAAGTAGATTTAATGCGGAACAGAACATTTACAGGGGAATGTAAGGCAGAAAAACATAGCAGAGATAGGCCAAATAAGATGTTTATTAGCCATAAGAATCTTAAATTTAATAATAGCTGGTGATGGGAGGCAGTGTTGGTCAGCAACAGTGGAAATCAAAATTGCGTGGGTTTAATGGTTCAGAACTGTGGAGCTCTGTACTATTAGTAAATGCAAGGAAGGAAACATTATTTAAAATATTAAATGGATTAGGTGGAGTTCCTGAGAGGGCTTATGGAAGGATTAGACAATAGAATAGATGACTTGGTTTCTTTCAGGTCACACATCTCAGAGCTGAATAGTTCTAATAATTTGACTTAACTTAAGTCAGTTGTCTTGTTTGGCTTATTATTTCTAAGGTCACAACTGTTATTCTAAACAAGGTAGGAGCCAATGTTGAAGTACTTCGCAATCTCACCTCTGTAAAAGCTCAGTTCCTGATCCGGGATCAGGAAGCAACACTTGCGCCAGCCATGGAGGAGACTCTGCAGCAGGGGTGCTGGCACACACATGTGTCAAAACAGTATGCATTCTGATTATATCTTTGACTATCATAGGAAACACATTGGAATTCTTTTGGAAATGCCCAGTAAGATATCATTATTTTTTTTCTTTGCTTAATGCAAAACCATTTTTCAGAAAAATTGAGGGTTGCTGAGAGCATCATTATTATTCATTTGCTGCAGATCCTTCACCACTGGAGAAAAATTAAAGAACAATTTTCAAAATGAAATCAAAAACAAATTGATTGTCATTGGCATTCACAGAAAAAAAAACACATAAACATAATGTTGCAAAATCCTGGCATTGACACTAAAAATTCTTCTACATCTGGCATTTTAGTGCCTATTGATCTAATGTCCTAATTATATCTATCAAAAAGAAGCAAATATAGCTATTATCTATCTCAGCTGACAACATATATAGTTAATTGCTTAACTGTAATGACCTCAAACTCACAGCCACAAATCTAATTCATTGTACAAGTGCTGCATTACATTTGTTTTCCTAATTAAAATCATTTGCCCAGCCTCGTGAATGAATTCACAACTCCTCTCCGCACCGCTAAAGAGAGAATCAACCGATTTGTCACTTACACAGTAAATTGGAAGTGTGCAACCCATCTTCACTCACACACTTCATAAACCTCTACAGCCTAGTAGCCTACACAATGTTTTCACCACAATTTGTCCTGTTTTCCTTTTAGTCTATCCAATATGTTAAACGTTAAAATGGCAGCCACACTCCCCCACCCCCACTCAATATTAGCACGATTATCTCTGCAAAACATCTGCAAATTTGTTTCACTCACAGTACTGTGACCTGATCTTTTCCTCTTGACATGAGTGCTCCCTTGTTCCTCTCCTGACTCTGAAGCATTTCCTATTTACTTTGGCACACTTCTGATTTCATCACTGAAATGATTTGTGCAAATGTTAACCCCTAAAAGTTGGATGGATTTGGTACAGGTCGAGTAAACATTATAGAAAGTCCAAATCCATCCACATTATGCAGACAGCCAGCTTCACGTAGGTGGAATGGGGAATGGACAGCCAAGCCGATCTCACAAGGCAGGTCCCAATTCAGATAAGAAACACGGACTAATTTCCACTCTAACTTTCAGACTGGCCAGCTGAGTGTTCTGTGCTACAGGAAGCCCAGACTCTGATTAAGTATGGAGATGTGTAGTTCCAGCACCTATACTCCTTTAACCTATCATGCTACCTACCTTTTAAATCCAATGTTCTTTTTTCCATCAATCCACCTGCAACAGCAGTGATCCCCAACCACTGTGACCTCTCCAATATCTCCAAACCCTCCAACTTTCAACTAAGAGTCTTCCGCTTCTGTTGCTTCTGGCATCACCACCCTCTCATATATCCAAATATGTAATTCTGGCCTAAACCCCACACTACCCCATCTAGCATGGATGCAATGTTGCAGATTAATTGATCATAATTTTTCATAAATGACAAGGGCTAGTCCGGATAACAATGGAAATATAATGACAATGTTATACAATTTATTTGAATATAACTCCCCATAGTTTTATATAATAGGCAAGAGGTAGAGATGCCTGAAGTTCCACGCTACTAGGTTCAGGAACAGCTTCTCCACTTCAACCATCCAGCTCTTAGACCAATCAGCAAAACCCTAATCACTACAGTTCAACAACAGTATGAACATCTTGCACTAAAATGGACATTTTTTTTGTTCTAGTTGTGTTTTCTTGTAACAATTCTGTAAAAGTTATGTTTTTTTTCTTGTGGATGCTGCTTATATGATGCTATGTGCTCATGACCTTGCTGCAAGTAAGTTTTACATTGTGCCTGTGCAAACACGTACTTGTGCAGGTGGCAATAAGCTGACATTGACTTTTTGACTTTGATGTATATTATAGACGCTTGGCACCCATTTCTCGGGTAGTACATGAGAACATACCCCTCAAAGTTAGGCTCTGAGATGTATACCCACACTTTGAATGTGAAGCCAAGGTCAGCTTGCTTGCTTATTCATTTACTTATATAATTTTAATTTAGAGATGCAGTGTGGAACAGGATCTTTTTACCCAACAAGCTGCACCACGCAGCAACTCACTTACTTAACACAAGCCTGATCACAGGCCAACTTACAATGACCAATTAACCTGCTAACTGGTACGTCTTTGGACTGTGGGAGGAAACCAGGGCACCCAGAGAAAACCCATGCAATCACACAGGGAACATACAAAGTTCTTATAGCTGGCGCTGGACTTGAACTCTGAACTTCAGAAATGTTCTGAGCTGTAGTAGTGTAGCAGAAGAATTTCCATGTGCATAAGATTTGGCTTTATTTTTCACATGTACATTGAAACAGAACTGAAATAGAAGTTTAAAGGGTAAAGTTAAATTTATTATCAGAGAACATACAGGCCATCACATACAAACCTTCCATTTGTCATTTGCATCAAATCAAATCAGATCTGAGGATTTTGCAGGGGTCAGCGCACAAGTATTGCCATTCTTCCAGTGCCAATGTAGCACACCCACAACTTACTACCGCTAACTATACATCTTTGGAATATGGGAGGAAACCTAAGCACCAGGAGGGAACCCATGCAGCCACAGGGAGAATGTACACTCTCCATATAGATAACAGCCGGAATTGAACCCCAAGTGGTGATAGAGTCATAGAAAAGTACAGCACAGAAACAGGCCCTTTGGCCCATCTAGTCCATGCTGAGCCATTTAAACTGCCTCCTCCCATCGACCTGCACTAGGACCATAGTTCTCCATACTCTTACTATTCATGCACCTATCCAAACTTCTCTTAAATGTTGAAGTCAAGCTCGCTTGCTCCACTTGCACTGGCAGCTTGGCCCACACCCTCACAACCCTCTGAGTGGAGAAGCTTCCACTCATGTTCCCTTTAATTTTTTTTTAACCTTTCACCCTTAACCCATGACCTCTAGTTGTAGCCCCATCCAACCTCAATTAAAAAGCCTGCTTGCATTTACCTTATCTGTACCCCTCATAATTTTGTATACCTCTATCAAATCTCTTCTCACTGTTCTACATTCTGAAAAATACAGTCCTCACTTATTCAATCTTTTCTTATAGCGCAGGTCCTCTGGACCCAGAAACATCCTTGTAAATTTCCTCTGTACTCTTTGAATCTTATTTACATCTTTCCTCTAGGTAGGTGAACAAAACAGCACACAATACTCCAAAGTGGACCTCACCAATACAACTTCAACATAGCATCCCATTTCCTGCACTCAATACTTTGATTTTTGAAGGCCAATGATTTACGAAGGCTTTTTGGAGCTGCTTATTATTGAGCTTAATAGGGGATCAGCTATACTGCATCGGCTATTATGTAGTGAACCAGAGGCGATTGGGGAGTTGAAGGTTAAGGGACCTTTAGGAGGCAGTCATCACAATATGATTGAGTTCAACTTGAAATTTGATAGGGAGAAAGTAAAGTCTGATATAGCAATATTTCAGTGGAGTAAAGGAAATTACAGTGGTATGAGACAGGAGATAGTCAAAGTAAATTGGAAGGAGATGCAGGCAGGGATGACAGCAGAGCAGCAATGGCATGAGTTTCTGGAAAAAAATGAGGAAGGTGCAGGATAGATATATTCCAGTAACAGATAAATTCTCAAATGGCAAAATAGTCCATTGTGGCTGACAAGGGAATTCAAAGCTAATGTAAAAACAAAATAGAGGACGGAAAACAAAGCAAAAATAAGCAGGAAGATAGAGAATTGGGATGCTTTGAAAAACGTACAGAAAGCAACTAAAAGAGGACAACATTAAAAGGGAAAAGGTGAAATATGAGAGCAAGCTAGCAAACAATATCAAAGTGGATAGAAACAAATTTTCAAGTATATAAAAATAAAAGAGAGATGAGAATGGATTTAGGATAGCTAGAAAATGAGGCTGGAGAAATAGTAACAGGGGGTAAGGAGCTGGCAGATGAACTAAATGAGTATTTTGCATCAGTTTTCACTGTGGAAGACACTAGCAGGTTGCCAGGTGCTGAAGGGTGTGAGGGAAGAGAAGTGAGTGCAGTTACTATAACAAGGGAGAAGATGCTCAAAAAACCTGAAAGACCTAAAAGTACACAAGTCACCCAGACCATATGAATTGCATCATAGGGTTCTGAAAGAGGTAATGGTAGAGATTGTGGAGGCACTAGTAATGATCTTTCAAGAATCATTGAACTCTGGCATGGTTCTGGAGGACTGGGAAATTGCAAATGACACTCCACCCTTTAAGAAAGAAGGAAGGGAGCAGAAAGCAAATTTTAGACCAGTTAGTCTGACCTCAGTGGTTGAGAAGATATTGGAGTCAATTGTTAAGGATGAGGTTATGAAGTAATTGGTGACATAGGACAAAATAGGACAAAGTCCATATGGTTTCCTTAAGGGAAAGTATTACCTTACGAACCTGTTGGAATTCTTTGAGGAGATTACAAGTAGGATAGATAAAGGGGATGTAGTGGATGTTGTATATTTAGATCTTCAGAAGGCCTTTGACAAGGTGCCACACATGTGGCTGCTTACTAAGTTAAGAGTCCATGGTAATGCAATGTTGGAAAATGCATGGCCATGCACGTTGGCAGAAGAAATAAATGTGCAGACTATTTTCTAAATGAGGAGAAAATACAAAAATCTGAGATGCAAAGGGACTTCAGAGTCCTTGTGCAGAACACGCTAAAAGTTAACTTGGCAGGTTCATTTGGTGGTTTGTAAGGCAAATGCAATGGTAACATTCATATCAAGAGGACTAGAATATAAGAGCAGGTATGTGATGCTGAGGCTTTATAAGTCACTGATGAGGCCTCACCTTGAGTATTGTGAACAGTTTAGGTCTCCTCATCTGAGAAAAGATGTGCTGGCATTGGAGAAGGTTCAGAGGAGGTTCACAACGTTGATTCTAGGAATGAACAAGTTATCATATGAGGAACATTTGATGGCTCTGGGCCTGTACTTGCTCGAATTTAGAAGGATGAGTGGGGATTTGATTGAAACATTTTGAATGTTGAAAGGCCTAGACAAACTAGATGTGGAAAGGATGTTTGCCATAGTTGGGGTGTCTAGGACAAGAGGGCACAGCATCAGGATAGAGGGCTGTCCATTTAAAACAGATGCAGAAAAATTTCCTTATGTGGTGAATTTGTGGAATTTGTTACCACAGACAGCTGGGAAGGCCAGGTCGTTGGGTGTATTTAAGGTGGAGATTGATAGGCTCTTGATTGGCCATATCATCATAGGCTGTGAGAAGGTGGTCAAAGAGTGAGTTTGAGGAGGGCAATAAAGGATCTGCCACGATTCAATGGCAGAGCAAACTCGATTAGCCAAATGGCCTAATTCTGTCCCTACATCTCATGGTCTTACGGTCTATGGTCAATGTGCCAAAAGCGTTCTTTATGACCCTCTCAACCTGTGATGCCATTTTCAATGAATTATGGACCTGTATTCCCAGATCCCTTTGTTCTACCACACTCCTCAGTGCCCTGATTGCTCTGGTTCCCTCCCACATTACAAAGAGGTAAGGTTAGAGTTAAAGTTAGTAAGTGTGCTGGCAGCAGATACGTGACATTTCCATTGAACACCCAGAATATGCAGAGTCTCAAGGACCATAAGGCCTACCAATATGGTCAAATGATTAATCCTTGCCTGTAATATTACTCTAGTTTTGCAAGTTCACTCTTCTTTTGTGGGTTAAAAGCATTACCTAGATAAAAGACATACCATCTGGTATGGAGGGGCCACTACAGAGGGTTGGAAAAAGCTGCAGAAAGTTGTAAGTTCATCCAATGCCATCATGGGCACTAACCTCCCCAGCATCCAGGCCACCTTCAAAAGGCGATGCCTCATAAATGCGGCATACATCATTAAAGAACCACATCACCTAGACCATGCCCTCTTCTCGTTGCTACCATCAAGGAAGAGGTACAAGAGCCTAAAGACACACACTCACCATTTCAAGAACAGCTTCTTCACCTCTGCCATTAGGTTTCTGAATAGACAATGAATCCATGAACCCAACCTCATTATTTTCCCCCTCTCTTTTTGCACTGCTTACTTAATTTTTTAATATACTTATTGTAATTTATATCTGTTTTAAAATATTGTTAAAGTTTTGGGCTGGACCATTTCATGGCACATCACAACAATTCTATGAAAATATTTCAAACTTCCAGGTACAGATTGTAGGCGGATGTGCAACCATTGGCTCTATTTTCAGTTCCTTTACAGCAAGAAATTGAA
Source organism: Mobula birostris (assembly GCF_030028105.1). Taxonomy (NCBI): domain Eukaryota; kingdom Metazoa; phylum Chordata; class Chondrichthyes; order Myliobatiformes; family Myliobatidae; genus Mobula; species Mobula birostris. The sequence goes on along the minus strand of NC_092380.1, from coordinate 66,704,356 downwards.
GATTGTTCAATTGGTTTAAGCCAAATCAGAGAAAGATAGCAGAACTACAATCGTTCCACTATTATTTAAAATGCACTTTGGACTAACTTAATCAGCGTGACACTGAGACACAGTGTGAAGGGACCTTTTTTTTTAGTATACTGATTATAAGTAAAACTATCATAAAGAATGAGGGTTTGACTTGCAAATTCCATTATTGCATGAGATGTTTTATGGTTTTGAAGCCTGCCTCATGTTCTTGGATTGACTTCAAAATGATGATACATTTAATATAGCCACACAAATTAGTTTGTTTAATTCGAATGTATATTGCACATTTTTAATAAGTCTACCTCATTGAGTGAAGACTTCCTCTTGTTTTGAGTAATAATACAATTGTAAAATAGAGGAGTAAATTTAGAAAAAGATAGGTAAATGTTCAACTTGATGAAATGGTCCTTTATCTGATGAAGCTAATTGTTCTCCCATCGAGAAATATTGTCTGATTTTCACACAGCGTTAATAAGGAGCAAGTCGTGTAAAGAATCTTTAAAGATTAGTGCCATGTGACAACATTGAATAATTATCTCTATTTTTTGACTGGTGAGCAACTAGAAGTAGTAAACAGTAGACCCAGAACTCACAATAATCCCTCCATGTCTGCAATATGAATCAACAGAAATACTGAAAACTTCATTTTATGGGATCCAAATGTTCCTGGAAAGGGTGGCATTTATTGTCTGTCCCCAGATGGGTTTCAGAATGTGGTCATGAACTGCTAGAATCATTGACATGGTATTATTGGACACACAGCATAGAAAGAGGCCCTTTGACCCATTACATCTAACACAACAATCAAGTGTATATCTACACTGATGTCATTTGCTAGTAACTCTTTATCTCCTTTGTGCTGAAGTTACTCTCACACAGAACATAGTGCATTTCAGTACATCCAGCCAGCAATAATAAAGGAACAACAAAACATCCAAGTCTTGGAGAGAAACCTGTAGGTGATGGTGTAATTGCTATGTCCGTCCTTGCTAATTCCTCCAGATAAAAGTTAACACAACTTTGAAAATTGTTGTTTGGAAAACTGATGAAACTCTAGAATTGATTAAGAGATTATTTTGGCCATGGACAAGTCTTTACAACAATATAATTAGGACAGCAGTATCAGAGGGATGGGTCCTTTGGTGTACGACACTGATGCAGACCATCAGGCACACATCTACACTCAACCCATTTTTCTACTTGGATCTCCACTGACCCTCCACACCAATTCCACCGTCACCCACCTATGCCAGGAGCAATGAGCAGTCATCAATTAAACAACCAACTAGCATATCGTTAGAAACACCATGGGAAACCCATGCAGCCACAAAGGGAGCACAGACAATATCCATGGCCAGGATCAAATCCAGGTGGCTGGAGGTGGAAAGCAGAAGCAAAAGAATCTGTCAAGCCCCATGAGCAAAGCAAGGCAGAAGCAGAGGCATGAAGTACCTCTGGAAAGAGAGGGAAACATGTATTCCATATGACCAACTCAACAAAGTCAGAATCAGAATCAGAATCAGGTTTATTATCACCGGCATGCGTCATAGAATTTGTTAACTTAGCAGCAGCAGTTCAATGCAATGCATAATACAGAAGAAAAAAAATAATAAACATATAAGTAAATCAATTACAGTATACATATACTGAATAGATTAAAAATCATGCAAAAACCAGAAATAATATATATTAAAAAAGTGAGGTATTGTTCAAGGGTTCATGGTCTTTTAGGAATCGGATGGCAGAGGGGAAGAAGCTGTTCCTGAATCGCTGAATGTGTGCCTTCAGGCTTCTGTATCTCCTACCTGATGATAACAGTGAGAAAAGGGCATGCCCTTGGTGCTGGAGATCCTTAATAATGGACACTGCCTTTCTGAGACACAGCTCTTTGAAGATGTCCTGGGTATTTTGTAGGCTAGTACCCAAGATGGAGCTGACTAAATATACAACCCTCTACAGCTTCTTTCTGTCCTGTGCAGTAGCCATCCCCTCCCCCCATACCAGACAGTGATGCAGCCAGTCAGAATTAGATTAGATTATGAGGACACGCAGTCCCCTTTTATTGTCATTTAGTAATGCATGCATTAAGAAATGATACAATATTCCTCCTGTGTGATATCACAGAAACACAGGACAGACCAAGACTGAAAAACTAACAAAAACCACATAATTATAACATATAGTTACAACAGTGCAACAATACCATAAATTGATGAAGAACAGGCCATGGCACAATAAAAAAGTTCAAAGTCTCTTGGAAGTCCCACATCTCACACAGACGGGAGAAGGAAGAAAACTCTCCCTGCCATGCCCGACCACAGTCTGACTCTGAGTTGTCCGAAAACTTCGAGCTCCGGTCAGCCCTCCGACACCGAGTACCGAACACCATCTTTGCCGAATGCTTCGACCGCAGCCTCGGTTGCCAGCAGCAGGCAAAGCCGGGGATTTTGGGGCCTTCCCTCCGGAGATTCTCGATCGCACAGTAGCAGCAGCAGCGAACTGGGCATTTCAGAAATTTTTCCAGATGTTCCTCTGCTTCTAATGTCTGTCTCCATCAAATCAGAATTGTGCACGCCATCCTACTTACAAATACGATGTCATTTCACCGGAGAGCTGCATCGCACCAACATTTTCTCCTCCCGCCCTCTCTACGCTACAAACTTATAGATGGTATTTGGGCCTGCCTAACCACACATTCATGGGTATAAAAAGAACAGAGCAGTGGGCTAAGCACACACCCCTGAGGTGCATCAATGTTAATCATCAACAAGGAGGAGATGTTATTGCCAATCCGCACAGATTGTGGTCTTCCAGTTAGGAAGTCAAAGATCCAATTCCAGAGGGAGGGACAGAGGCCCAGGTTCTGCAACTTCTCAATCAGGATTGTGGGAATGATGGTATTAAGTGCTGAGCTATAGTTGATAACCAGCATCCTTATATAAGTGTTTGTGTTGTCCAGGTGGTCTAAAGCTGTGTGAAGAGCCATTGAGATTGCTTCTGCCATTAACCTATTGTGGCAATAGGCAAATTGCAATGGGTTCAGGTCCTTGCTGAGTCTAGTCACAGCCGATCTTTTAAAGCATTTCATTACTGTTGATGTGAGTGCTACCAGGCGATCGTCATTAAGGCAGCCCACATTATTCCTCTTAGGCACTGGAATAATTGTTGCCTTTTTGAAGCAAGTGGGTCTTGCACCCGTAGCAGTAACAGATTAAAAATGTCCTTGAATACTCCTGCCAGTTGGTTGGCACAGGTTACCCGGTAGTCCATCAGGACCTTCTGCCTTGCAAGGGTTTACCCTCTTTAAAGACAGCCTAACATCGGCCTCTGAGACTGAGATCACAGGGTCATCAGGCGTAGCAGGGATCTTCACAGCTGTAGTTATATTCTCACTTTCAACACGCATATAGAAGCCGTTGAGTTCACCTGGTAGTGAAGCATCGCTGCCATTCATGCTATTGGGTTCGGCTTTGTAGGAAGTGATATCTTGCAAACCTTGCCAATGTTACCTTCGCAAATCATACCTGGTTTTTGGTTTTCTTGTACACGCTTAGGTTACCAGACTTGAACGCCATAGATCGAGCTTTCAGCAGACGATGAACCTCCTGGTTCATCTATGGCTTTCAGTTTGGGAATGTACTGTAAGTCTTTGTAGGCACACACTCATACACACAGGTTTTAATGAAGTCGGTGACAACCGCAGCATACTTATCTAGGTTCGAAGATGAATCCCTGAATACAGTCCAGTTCACCAATTCAAAGGGGTCCTGTAGGTGCTCCTGTGCTTCCCTTGCCCATACCTTCTAGTCATATCACAATGTTACAGAAAGTACAGCAGATAATGCAGTCACGGAGCCTATTTCTGAGCTAATGGAAGAGTAGCTGCACTATAATAGCACAGACACTGGGACAATGAAATATAATCATTACAAGCAGTGGGGTGGAAGAAAGTGTAGTTATGATTGTTAAAGCATATTATGGGGATTGTTTGATAACCAACGGTTCCTTCCAACAGAATCATTCCCCTATCCCGTCGTAGTTCAATCTCCATCTCTACCAGCGTCTTCTCTTTTCACAATTATACTTTACAGTTAATCAACAATTTCTGATTCCAGGCATCCCACTTGTATCAGAAGTAGCTACTACTGAAGAAAGATCATTAACCTGTAACATCTTCTCTGTCTGCTGATGCTGCCTGACCTACCAAAAGTATTTCCTGCATATTCTGCTTTTCTCCTGTTTATATTGCAGCTACTTTGTATCTGCAAGTTTTTAAAACTCCTCCAGTGCTGTCAAATTAATTTTTTACTCCTTCCAAAAGTTTCTAATGACAAAAGACATTTAAAAAATTTTTTAAAGTTTTAAATGAGTAAAATTAATTTAAAACACAATTATCTGTCATACGTTAATTAAAATGTTAATATTAATTTAAATTAAGTATAAATATATATAAACTACTTAGATTCAGTTTCTTTTTTATTTAAGGTCGGAAGCTCTATTCAAATGAAAGGGGCTTGGTAGATGCACAGTTACTGCTATTGTAGAGATAAGGGATGAAATGTACCTGACCTTTCAGCTCAGAATGTCCCTAGGTTCCACAAGCAGAAGAAAAGGTAAGAAGCAAAGTCACTGCAGCTAGCTGGGCATCTCTACAAACCCATCTATTTGCCATCAATGTTCTCTGCTCCAAATAATTCAGTTCAAAGTATTGAAAAATATTTCCTCTGCATAGCCCTTCAAACATAACACCAATGGAAAATTGTCTTCAAATTGCTGGATTTTGCAAAATTAAACATCAGATACCAGAGGAGTGAGGATGATTTCATGAATGGAATTTCAGTGCTAAGTATTGAATCAGAAAATGATTGGTTAACAGGAGACTGAAACATGATGGACTCAATCAGTAATTGCAGATATTGAAAAATAAAATCTCTAAGGAACCAGTTCTTCAAACTTTTTGAATGATCCATAACATTCTGAAGGCCAGCATCTGAGGTATCCAAGTGCACTGAAGGGTCACCTTTAATACATGCATACTGCTGGAGGTGTTGCTGGATTTGCTATTGATCCAGAAAACATAATTTATGCAAAACTTTCCTTTCTTGGACACTGGTGTGAGTAATGAGATTAATCCTTTACCTGTTGTGACGTTTCCTCACCCTGCACCCATCCTGTGGAGCATTGTCCAATAGGTCTGAGACAATAGGCTTACAAGACATGGGCTAATACGTAAAGCTTTCAAGGTTCAAAAGAGTAAATTTATTTACTCAGAAATAAATATACGTCACTATTTGCAACCCTGAGATTTGTTTGCATGTGGGTATACTCAGAAAATCCAGTAACCATAATAGAATCAATGAAATACCGAACCCAACAGGGCAGATAATCCAGTGTGCAAAAGACAACAAACTGTGCAAATACAACAGAATGAAAAAGAAATAATAATAAGTATTGGGAACATTAGATGAAGAGTCTTTGAAAATGAGTCTATAGGTTGTGGGAACAGTTCAGTGATGGGACGGGTGAAGTTGAGTGAAGTTATCTCTTCTGGTTTCGGAGTCTGATGGTTGACCGGCAATAACTGTTCCTAAACCTGGTGGTGTAAGTCCTGAAGCTCTTGTACCTTTTTCTTGATGGCAGCAGTGAGAAGAGAGTATGACCTGGGTGGCAGGGGTTCCTGATACTGGATGCTGCTTTCCTGCGAAAACACTCCATGTAAATATGCCATATTAGACAGGGCGATATCCACTACTTTTTGTAGGCTTTTCCGTTGCAGGGCACCAGTGCTTCCATACCAGACTGTGATGCAGCCAGTCATATACTCTCCAAAACACATCGATAGAAGTTTGTCAAAGTTTTGGATATCATGCTGAATCTTCACAAACGTCTAAGGAAGTAGCGGCGTTGCCATGCTTTCTTCGTAATTGCGTTTACCTATTGGGCCCAGGACAGGTCCTCTGAAATTGTAACACAAAGGAAAGTAATGTTGCTGGCCCTCTCCATCTCTGTTCCCTCGATGAGGACTGGCCATTAATTAGCTCCATGGTCTAGCTGACATTGAGTAAGAAGTTGTTATGATACCTCTCAGCCAGATTTTCAATCTCCCTCCTATATGCTGATTCATCACCACTTTTGATTTGGCCAATGACAGTGATGTCAACTGTCTTTCACACTGTCAACTCTGGCTCCTCTGGCACTGTAAAGGCAGTGGATGAACAGCATTTGTAACTGGGTGCGAGAAAGTGTCAAATGAAACATACAGTGTACATTCAACAAAATTGCTAAATTTCTTCCTGCACTGGAAAGACAGCATGAGACAGCATGTACCACCTATTTGCCGAGTCCCAGCTCCTTTTCCCATCTCCCAGGTTGTGTCTCGTGGTTCACAGAGGGACACACAATTCTGGTTCTCTGAAGTTCTGGTACTCATTTTATCAATCTGGCTTGAACTCTCTTTGTTTAGTTTGACTGTTTTTTTCCAGTGTTGCCATTATCATATTAGATAACAGCAAACTTTCTATTCTGCAGCTGAGTGCTTACACAACATGCACATGGAAAATAGCTGATAGCTGAATCATAATACATGTTGGATGCACTTGATCTAATTGTGTAAGGGTACTTTATAAACTAAGTGACAGAATTTTGTGCTCCAGGTGAGGGGAAAACACAATAAGACAGAAATATTTCCTCAGCTATATGGTAAATGCACACTACATCACTGTAAGTGTACTCAAATGCTTTCAATGGGCATGAATTACCAGAACAAATTACTACACGCATACACTACTTCATTGTATGCTTAACTCATATAATCCAATATATTTTTGTCCTTTCCTTCTGCTGGTTTCAAGGTCATCTCTCTTCCACTTTACTGAAATTATCCTGCTTCACATACGATACAGCTCGTCCTGCAGCTGAATTCATACCTTTTCTTTGTTGTCCATAAGCAAATGCAATTTGACAATAACCCATCCTCTGGGTCCGGGTTGCTGACTGACTTAAGAAATGCCTAAGTCAAATACACATAATGGTAATACTGTTGTCCTGCTTAACACAAAATATGAATCAAATTAGCCTCTTCCACTTCCATGTGCCCCAGCGTCACCGCCCTGCAAGTTCACTTACACGCAGAAAAATGAAGTTGAGCCTACAATTTCACTGAAACATTTTATCTGTTTCAGCCGATCGGGTTACACCTTCTTGCAAGTATTTCCAGAAAAAAATAAAATTTTACATTTTGCTATCGATTCAAGGGGGAAAAGGCACCCCTAACTTTAAACTGTGCATTCTGTCACCTTTTCTTCCCGATTTATATTTCATTATTCTGAAGTTTTGAGTGGTTGTATTACTGCCTAATATGGATACTGTAATGTCCAGGATCATACAAAGCTGCAGAGGGTTATACTCAACCAGCTGCATGATGTGGACTAGCCTCCCCACCATCTAAGCAATGCCGCAAGAAGCAGAATCCATTATTGGGGACCTTCACCATCCAGGGCATGCTCTCTTCTCATTACTACTATCAGGAACCTGAAGTCACACACTCAACATTTTAGGAATATCTTCTTCCCTTCCACCATCAAATTTCAAATAGCCCATTAACCCGAATACTACCACTCCTTTTGCACTATTTAATTATTTTTATATAATTTTGTTGTAACTTTCAATATTTTTATGTATTACAGTGTACTGCTGCTGCTGCAAACAACACACTTCTTGACATATATCAGCGATTTTGATTCTAGTCCTATGATAACGCCCAAAGTAAGCTCAGGTGCTTGCTCAAGATTTATGCAACTCTGGTGGGACTCAAGAGGTTGCTAGTTCAAGCAAGCCTCAATGGATATAAAGATCGAAGGAAAAAGATGAATGAGAGGAAGAAACTAAGAAAGAACTTCCAAGATTTAGGTTATTAATTTGATGATCAAGCTATTGCTTTTGTACTGATTTTACCAGTCAAATTATTTGAGCCATGTGTAAATCAATATTTTAATCATAGCAAAAATATTTCCCCAAACTGATTATTGGAAGACACAAGATGTTTGAAATCTCAAGCAACAAACTATCCACTAGAAGAACTCAGATGGTCGAGCAGCATTTGTTGGGGGAAATTAATTTTTGACATTTTGAGTCAAACTCCTGATTATCTTCAGCTAATGAGGAAAGTAAGGTTTGCAGTACCTGGTTCCCTTTTGTGGAAGATCAATCCAAAATAACTCACAGACATTGCCCATGCTCTCTCAAAGCCTGTGAAAGGAATCAATTAAGTTAATAGACAGAACCTGCACCGTTCTGATCTGGAAAACCCCTATCCCATGGACAGAATATTTATTCTGGCTTCCCCTCTTCTTGCTCGCTCACTGATACTGCTTCTGCACAGCCACTAGATGAGGTACAATTGTGGCCAGCTGGCGTCAATGTTAATATCCACACATGAAGATTGACTATTACTTGTTGAGGTTCTGAAGAGAAACAAAAGAAATTATGCTTCTAATGAAGGAATGGTTGCTATTAGAACTGATGTAGAGGACATGACCATTGGCCATTCTGTTACGGGATACCATTCATAAAGTTTAGTCATTCCATTTAATATCAGAGAATGTATACAATATACAACCTGAAATTCTTGCTCTGCAGACATCCACAAGAAAGAAGGGTATTCCAAAGCACAAGAGACAGGAGGAACGTTAGAACCCCAAAGATCACCCTACTCCTCCCTCCCATGCACAAGTAGCAACAAGCATCAACCCTCCCCCTCAACCGCTCACTACAGCAAAAAGCATCAGCATCCACCACCCATTAAACAAGCAATAGCAAAGCCCTCAGGAGAGACCATGATCTGCAGTACAACAAAAGCTCATCGTTCATCTGGAAATTCAACATGCCACATGCTCTCCCTCTCTCTAATAAAGGGGCAGAGAGGTGTCAACAGCGAGAGGGGAGACTAACAAACAAAACAACTTGCTGAATGCAATTTTCACATCTGACACATCCGGTTTTTTCGGGTTCTCCAACTGGAGAATGTGCAGCAAACTCTCCTCCACCATTGAGAAAAAGAGAGAGAGCAATTTTCTGAGTACAGAGACCTTAGGTAGCCGATCCTTTAGTTTTCTAAGACATCAACATCTCACCCTTCCCCCTGAATATTTCAAATTAGGTGATCTATATCTGACTGCTCAAGACTGACTGAGACTACTATTATGTTATCTATAGTTTCTGGCCTATCTGCACTCCAGCAATTACTAGGATCAGAAGCTCACACCCTAAATTTAAACAAATCACTTATAGCAAGAATAAACCTGCATTGTTCAAATAACATTAAGTTAAAGTGACTGCTTAACTTTACTTAATGTTTTTTAAAGAATGCAGATTTTTTCTTTGCATTGCTTTTTTTTACATTTTATGACAATAAAAGATTGTTCAAACTGAAGCTATTATACCTGAATTTTTTTATGGATATAAATTTTTATTTTGTTGCGTACCAAGCCTCACAAATCCAACATTTGAAAGGTTGGCTAATTTTGAAATTAATGGTTACTTTGGCTAAAGAAGAAAATTAGCTGAGTTCTGTTGAACAGATGCACATAAGCTGAAGTGTTCACACTTCTTATTCTTGCCAACTTAATTAACGGTGGATTTTCTTTAATGTGTAGGAAATACAAAAGGTCGAAAAAATTTAACTATAATATGGGACTCCACATACATAGTCAACTCAAAGGTAAAGAAAGTGGGAAGAGATTTTTGTTGGTATTAAGGATGCCAATTTACTTTCCTTCTATTTGCCAGTTAAGAGAGTATATTATAGCATCATTCATATTACTTGAAATGTAAGAGTGGTTGGTATACACAGAGGTGCGTACTGGCCATACCTGTGTGAGTAGTAACATCAATCTTCTCATAGCCTCAATTTGATCCTTGCCCAGGGAAATGAGTCATACTTCCAGATCATAACTTCATTTATTCATGAAGAGAATGATCAAATCTAAGATGTCTTAAATTCTCTTGTATTTTTACTTCAGCAGAGTTTTGATCATGCATTCAATACAATAGTGTAATAAGGATCCCTTTCACATAGTCATAAGTGCGGACAGTTGTGCTAGCATTAAATAGCGTGTATTGGCAAGAAACCCATTCACAATGACAAACCCCACTGACTCACCACTATCCACCTGTCACCTGTATTAAAGGGATCTACAAGAACATCTTCAACCTCTCACATCTATGATCTGAGGTTCCCACCTGCTTCAAAGGGGCACCTCTAGTACCAGTTCCCAAGAAGAGCAAGATTCCTGACTCAATGGCTATCATATGGTAGCACTTACATCAACCAATTGAGGACCTTTCAGAGGTTCATTAATGTGTGAATCAAACCCAGCCTCATATATAACTTGGATTCCCTTCAATTTCCCTATCACCCCAACAGGTCATTAGCAGATGCCATCTTACTGGCTCTCTACTCAGTTCTGTATGATCTGGATAATGGCAATTCAAGATTCAAGATTCAAGATTCAAAAAACTTTATCGTCACTCTAACCATACATCAGCTGTGCAGGGCAGAATGAGACAGCGTTTCTCAGGGGCAGTGCAATCATAACATAACAAACGCAACACTAAGTAATAAACATAACAATAAATAGTAAAACACAACAGCCACATGTCAGTTAAAATCAGTTATAAGTGTCCAGTGCAAGTTAAAAGTGTCCAAAGCAGAGTCAGGTGGAGCAGCTATTTAGCAGTCTGACTGCCTGTGGGAGGAAGCTGTTTAGTAGCCTTGTGGTTTTAGTTTTGATGCTCTTGTAATGTTTGCCTGATGGTAGAAGAACAACCAGTTCATGGGGAAGGTGTGAGGAGTCTTTAATAATGTACCATGTCTTCTGGAGGCATCGACTCTGAAAGAGGTCTTGGATAGAAGGTAGGGAGACCCCAATAAACTTCTCTGCTCCCCTAACCACCCCCTGCAAGGCTTTTTTGTGGACAGCACTGCAGCTGGAGTACCAGGTTGTGATGCAAAAGGTCAGCACACTCTCAGCCACGCCTCTGTAGAATGTAGTTAAGATGTTAGTGGGGAGTGATGCTTGTTTAAGCTTCCACAGAAAGTGCAATCTCTGCTGGGCCCATTTCACAATCCCAGTGGTGTTCCTGGAGCAGGTGAGATTGGGTACCTCATCTGCTGTTTATCAACTACAGCTATCATCCCCAATAAACTTACCATCAAGCTCTAAGACTTGCATCTCTGTACTTCCCTTCGTAAATGCAACCTCATCAGCAGACGCAATCAGGACAATCAAGGACAACAGCTCCTTTCACTGATCATCAACACAGGTTCATCTCAAGACAGCTTGCTTAGCCCCCTGCTCTACTTGTTTTACATCCACAACTGTGTGGTTAATCACAATTCTAGTTCCATCTATAAATTTTCCAAAAACTTGCTGGCCAAGTCATGGGAGTGGGGGTAGTGATGAGTTAGCATAAAAGAGTAAGAGAACATCTGGCTGAGTGGCACCACAATAAAAATTTCACACCGACAAAACTGAGGAGCTAGTCATTGTCTTGAGAAAAGGGGATTCAGGAGACCATGTGTCAGCCCTCACTGGTGGTTAGATGTGGAGAGAGTCCGCAGTTTCAGATCCCTGTGTCTCAATGTCTTGGATGACCAGCACTTAGATGCAATCACAGAAAAAACATGCAGACTGCACCTGCTTTCTTAGGAGCTGAAGAAGATTTAACGTGTCACCAAATACTCTAACATACTTCAACAGATGTACTTTTGAAGGTCTCCTGGCAGGTTGCATCATGGTCTGGTACAACAATTCAAATGCACGAGGCAGCAGAGAGTTGTGGTCTCTCGAGGGTATAACCCCCTTAAACCACTGAGAGCACCTAAAGGAGGTCCTATAGAAGGCAGCACCTATCATCAAGGGTCCCCACCTCTCACTGTTACTGTCTAGTAAGAGGTATAGAAGCCTGAAAGCCCACACCTCCAGGTTTAAGGTGAGAGGAGTATAATTCAAAGGGGACCTAAGTGTTAAGTTTTTTCACACAGAAGGTGGGCATATGGAATGAACTACCAGAAGAATTTGTAAAGACTGGAATAATTGGAATGTTTTAATGTTATTTGGACAAGTTTATGGATGGGAAAGGTTTCGAGGGGTATAAGCTAAATACAGGAAGGCACCTTGGATGGCATGAATTAATTTCAGCAAAGGGCCTGTTTCCATGCTGTATAACATGGTGACTCTATCCTGGGAAGAGAGCCTGAAGTCAAGGAGCCCTTAACTGAAAAGACAGAAAAGATCAGGCAGAAAAGCTTTCAGCGTTAAAGTGTACAGCAGATTCATACATCAGAAAGTTAAGCAATAAGCTCAGAGACTAAGATTATTCAGGAAGGTGATTAACAAGGTCTAGTATACATTCTAACTGAACGTGCAGCCACAGAGATGAGCTTGGACTGCATTATGGTAATAGATGTTACAGCACCCAGCGTCCATTCCGAACAGCCCAGTCACCTTTGGTCCCCACCGGTCACTTAGCTCTCACCTGTGAATCCAAGTAGCTGTTTGCTTGTGACAGCGACCATACCTAGGTGTACTGCTTTGACAGGTGGGCTAACCCAGGTGAGGGTAGCCAGTGGCCTCATATCCTGGTGAGATAGGGACATGCCTGTACTAGCATGCAAAGCCAGCTTGGGTGGACTGAGCAGATGAGATCTACAATGTGATCCAATGTCCAGGAAGGCAGTACTGTAATGCTCCATGGACAGTGAGGGCCTTGACAAAGCACAAAACTGCTGTGCCTTGCAACCAAGGAAGAACCCAGTTTGTGACACTTGTTCGTACCACTGGACCTGGGCTTCCGAGATTGAGACAACATTCAACACTACTGTCCCACAGACCTTGGTGAACAAATTCTTACTGGGTCTAAATACACCACTGTGCAACTGGGTGTTGGACTTCCTAACCCACAGACCTCAAATAGACAGGATGCACCCCCATCATCCTCAGCTCGGGTGCCTCCCAGGGCTGTGTGTTGATCCCATTGCTATATACTCTGTTCACACATGACTGCAGGGCCAAACACCCAAGCAATCACATTGTCAAGTTAGCTGATGACATGACAAAGGTGGGCTCATCACCAACGATGTTGAGATGGCCAACAGAGAGCAGGTGGAAGAGCTCAAGAGCTGGTGCCAGGCAAATAACCTCTTCCTCAATGTCAACAAGACAAAGGAGATGGTTATCAACTTTGGAAGAACTCACAACTCACACACATCCCTACACATCAGCAGCACCACAGTAAAAACTGCAAGCAGCTTCGAATTCTTGGGAGTGCACATCACGCACAACCTCTCATGATCCCAGAGCACATCTATACAGTCAAGAAAGCTCACTAACACCTCCATATTCTGAGGAGGATGAAGAGGGCTGGACTTTACACATCCATACTCATGTCAGTCTACAGTTTTGCAGTAGAGCACATCCTAACAAACTGCATCATTGCTTGACTTGGAAGCAGCTCTGCAGCCGATAGGAAAGCTCTACAATGGATACTTAAAATTTCCCCAACACATCACTGGCACCATCCATCAAGGACATGTCTACAGAAAGGTGCTGGGAAAGAGCTAGTAACAACATGAAGGATCCCACCTACCCTGCTCTTGGGCTGTTTGCCCTATTCCCATCAGGGAGAAGGCTACGCAACATCCACACCAGAACCACCAGACTCAAAACAGATACTTTTCCTAAGCAGTAAGACTGATGAACACCTGCACCCACAACTCCACCACTACTATATTACCTCCTGTCAGCCTAGCGTAACTTCATATTTATAGTCCTTTATTATTATTGTGTTCTTTATGTCATTGTGTTTTTTTGTGCTGCATCAGATCCCGAGTAACAATTATTTTTTTTCTCCTTTACACCTATGTACAGGAAATGACATTAAAGACTCTGGAATCTTGAATCTTCTTTAGTTCTAAAGTTACCAGATCACAATCCTAATCACATGGGTTCAAAACAAGCTCTGATAGCAGAGATGGTCCTAAAAGGAATCCTCCCACCCTACTTGATGGAGCCCAGGAAGATGTATCTGCAATTGGTTGACAATTAAATGCTGATATCACCACACGCTCTAAGTATTTTTGGATTTGGATGGCTAAAGCTGATAGCTGTCTACTGAATTAGGAAAGTCTGAAGCAAGTCTACTGGACATGTTGAAATCAATGGAAGAAATTGACTGCTGGAAGAAATAAGTAGAGCTTTTTATCTGTGTTAATTAAATTGGTTTAAAAGTTGATACTTCAGTAGCTGTCTTTAAGTATATTATAAACACAACAGATTCTGCAGATGCTGGAAATCCAGAGCAACACACACAAAATCCTAGAGGAACTCAACAGATCAGGCAGCATCTATGAAGAGTCGACATTTTGAGTCTAAGACCCTTCATCAGGAATTGAAAGAAAGGAAGAAGAAGCCAGAATAAAAAGGTGTGGGGAGGGTGAAGAGAAGAGCCGAAGATAGAGGTGATAGGTGAAACCCTATGGAAAGGAAAGTAGGTAGATGGAGGGTGAAATGAGTAGCTGGGAGGTGATAGGTGGAAAAGGTATATGAGTATATTTAGCTTTTAAAAGTTTCTTCTTAATAATTTGGTTTTAGCTTTTTTCCCCAGAGTGCAGCCTGAGGGATTTTGACATACAAAGGCATTCACTGAAGTGACAACTTTGGCAGCCACAGAGTCACACTGACTGTTAATCGTATTCTGCCCATACAAGCAGCTACATTCACTGGGAGAGTCTATGCTGCATTTTGCTGAACTGGACTTTGCATGTATTCTGGGAGTTGGCCTCCTGCTGAAGACTGTGCCAGACTCACGCTGGTCCAAGCTACAGAAAGCCCAGCCATCCTCCGCTGTGGAAGGTCTGCCCAGAGTTACAGCTGCAGCTCTAATACTCACATTACAAATGCAAGGATTTAGATCTTAAGTCTATTCGTTATATTAAATTCATTTGCATAAATAATAGGTTTGGCGAATGATTATAATCTATACCAAGGTCATTTGAAAATTTAATCTCCAGGAGGCTCTTGACTCAGTTTAGCAAGAACATGGATTCCAAACGAAATAATTGAAGATAAAAAATGGGAGGAAATCAGCCTAGATTATTGTCATGGAAAACTTAAATAATTTCTCCTATCTTATCTATACTGGCAATGACAAGAAAATCAGATTGCCTAAGCCATTTTAATTTGGACAAACTTTGCTTGCCACTGAGTTTATTGCAGCTTGTGCACTATTGACCACACTCTTTTCAAAAGCATAGTTAAAAATACTCTTTTTGTTATAATACATCAATACTGCCTTGAGCTACTGTACAAACAGACTGAATAATGCAGCAGAGGTGTCACACTTCTGAAAATGTTCCTTAAACAGCAGATCCTTCAAACAATTTTATTCCATTTGAATTCTGTTGGTATTGAAAGCAGGCAAAAGAAACAGAATGAAGATTCCCTTCAGTTTTCATTTGAAACAATTGATCAGTTCAACGGCAATATAAAGCATCAGTGTAGAAGACACTGAAGTAAGTCCTGTGTCTGCCAACTGCAGTGAAAAGTCAGCAGTCCTTTGTTAAACTGCAGATTGACTGCAACATATCTGACAGTGTAAACAATAACTACTTTCTTTAGGAGAGAACACAGAGACTGCCTACTTTGTCCTACATTAAAAGCACAGCAACACACATAAAAGTTGCACAGGATACTTTTGTTGATATTTTTCTTAAGATCTGCATGAAGAACTTTATTATCCAGTCTACAGAGGATAAGATCCACATTACTGGGTAAGTATCAAGTAATGATAGAAGCAGCACTCTGACAAATGGCTCAATATTAATCTGAGGCAGTTCCCACCGGAGTAGTAGGATTGTGTGGGGGAAAAAAGAGCAATCTGCTGAACACCATCTGCACTTGCTCAAATCAGTTTTATCAATCTTAACTTCAAATTTTGCATGTCAAATTTACACAGTGGTACTGATGAAAAAAATACATGGTGCAGTCTTATCTGTATTTAAAGAGGGATTCAACAAGTAGTAATTGAGCGAGATAGGAAAAGTGGAATAAATGATATGTCAGATTTCAGGACCCGTTACTGAAATCAGTGATAGGAGCAGTCAAAAGGAGGTTTTCCAGGACTAGATCAAAGACATCACTGCTGCAACCAGTTGTGCTTGGACAGGAGAAACAGAAACACTTGAATGCAATGCCAATGCTGATTCAATGGCCTAATATGATCAGGAGAAATTAGTACATTTTCTGGGAAAGTCCCAAGTTCACACTGTGGCCTTCTAAATGCTAGTCTTCACTTTGCTCTTGATATGCAGCTTTCAGCAGCATTAAACCGTCACTTCCTGTGCATTTTGTTTACTCTTCAATCATGAGCCTTGCTTAAACGTTATCTAGAATGATAACACAGATCTGGTGTAAGAGGATACAAAGAGTCTTCAAGGAGATAAAGACAGACTATGTTAACTGACAAGGTGGAATATAATGTAGAAAAATATGAGTCTCTCTATCTACTTGGTAGAAAATGAAAGACTGAGTATGTTTTAAACAATGAGGACAGAAAGATGTTCAATTCCACAGGGCTCGGGATGAATAACTGAAAGTCAACATTTAGATATAGCAAGCAATCACAAAGCAAATGCTACATACATAGTATTCTAGCAGCAATGAACTTAGATTTAGAAATGTTTTTAGACGGAAAGCAAGGAGTGAAAATGAATTATTCCTTCTCAGGCTGCCAGCTCTGGCTAGTTGGGCACCACAAGACTCTATGCTTGGATGCCAGCTTTTCACAATCTGACTCAATAATTTAGTTGAAGGGACCAATTATCATATTGTCAAGCTTACTGATAATACTTAACTAGGTATGGTGAAGGTCGAGATAGGCGTGAAGAAGATGTAGACAGCATGAGGAAGTAGGCAAGGACATGGCAGAACATGGAAAAACGTGAACCATTTTGGTGTAAGTAACAGAGAAAAAAAGAGAGTTTGATAAATAGTGAGAGAGTGGATAATGTTGATGTTCATAGGAATCTAGATGAGTTGGAGCGCAGGCTATAGAAGCCAACGTGCAGGGTCAGCTTTGATTTGCAAACCAAATAGTTTCATAGCCTTTATTATGAGTGGGTTTGATAAAAAGAGTTTTTTGGAATTATACAAAGCCCTGATGTACCCAGGGTACTATGTACACTTCTTACTCAAGGAAGGGTGAACTTGCCATTAGAGGAAGTGCTGCTGATTCAGGTTTGACCTACAAGTGAAGACTGAGTAGGTTTGAACCATGATATGTTTGAAACTTACAAAATTATTAAAGGGCTTAACAGGCTAAAAGGATGAAAAACTTACCGCTAGAATAAGGAGTCTAGGATCAGGGAGTACATTCTAAGATTAGGGGCTGGCCATTTAATGAAGAGAGATTTTTATACAGAGAGTGGTAAACTGTTGGAATTTACAACACCAAATAGCCTTGGAAGCTTGGATGCTATGCTTATTCAAAATGAAGAATTCTGTGCATTGGGGGAATCCAGAGATATGGCAATAGTACTGGAGATTTCAACATGCAGGTCGATTGGGAAAATTAGAATGGAAATGAATCTCAAGAGAGTTAGCTTGTTAAATGCCTATGAGATGGCTTTTTACCAGGGGATCAGCTGTACTGGATTGGATGTTATGTAATGAGCCAGAGGCGATTAGGGAGCTTAAAGTAAAAGAACCTTTTGAGGCAGTGATCACGATATGAATGAGTTCAACTTGAAATTTGATAGGGAGAAAGTAAAGTCTGACGTAGCAGTATTTCAGTGGAGTGAAGGAAAGGAAGGTATTTCAGTGGAGTGAAGGAAGGAAGGTAGTGCACCCGTGGCTGACAAGAGAAATTAGGGATAGTATCAATTCCAAGGAAGAAGCATACAAATTAGCCAGAGAAAGTGGCTCACCTGAGGACTGGGAGAAATTCAGAGTTCAGCAGAGGAGAACACAGGGCTTAATTAGGAAGGGGAAAAAAGATTATGAGAGAAAACTGCCAGGGAACATAAAAACGGACTGTAAAAGCTTTTATAGATATGTAAAAAGGAAAAGACTGGTAAAGACAAATGTAGGTCCCCTGCAGACAGAAACAGGTGAATTGATTATGGGGAGCAAGGACATGGCAGACCAATTGAATAATTACTTTGGTTCTGTCTTCACTAAGGAGGACATAAATAATCTTCCAGAAATAGTAGGGGACAGAGGGTCCAGTGAGATGGAGGAACTGAGCGAAATACATGTTAGTAGGGAAGTGGTGTTAGGTAAATTGAAGGGATTGAAGGCAGATAAATCCCCACGGCCAGATGGTCTGCATCCTAGAGTGCTTAAGGAGGTAGCCCAAGAAATAGTGGATGCATTAGTGATAATTTTTCAAAACTCGTTAGATTCTGGATTAGTTCCTGAGGATTGGAGGGTGGCTAATGTAACCCCACTTTTTAAAAAAGGAGGGAGAGAGAAACCGGGGAATTATAGACCGGTTAGCCTAACGTCGGTGGTGGGGAAACTGCTGGAGTCAGTTATCAAGGATGTGATAACAGCACATTTGGAAAGCGGTGAAATGATCGGACAAAGTCAGCATGGATTTGTGAAAGGAAAATCATGTCTGACGAATCTCATAGAATTTTTTGAGGATGTAACTAGTAGAGTGGATAGGGGAGAACCAGTGGATGTGGTATATTTGGATTTTCAAAAGGCTTTTGACAAGGTCCCACACAGGAGATTAGTGTGCAAACTTAAAGCACACGGTATTGGGGGTAAGGTATTGGTGTGGGTGGAGAATTGGTTAGCAGACAGGAAGCAAAGAGTGGGAATAAACGGGACCTTTTCAGAATGGCAGGCGGTGACTAGTGGGGTACCGCAAGGCTCAGTGCTGGGACCCCAGTTGTTTACAATATATATTAATGACTTGGATGAGGGAATTAAATGCAGCATCTCCAAGTTTGCGGATGACACGAAGCTGGTTGGCAGTGTTAGCTGTGAGGAGGATGCTAAGAGGATGCAGGGTGACTTGGATAGGTTGGGTGAGTGGGCAAGTTCATGGCAGATGCAATTTAATGTGGATAAATGTGAAGTTATCCACTTTGGTGGCAAAAATAGGAAAACAGATTATTATCTGAATGGTGGCCGATTAGGAAAAGGGGAGGTGCAACGAGACCTGGGTGTCATTATACACCAGTCATTGAAAGTGGGCATGCAGGTACAGCAGGCGGTGAAAAAGGCGAATGGTATGCTGGCATTTATAGCGAGAGGATTCGAGTACAGGAGCAGGGAGGTACTACTGCAGTTGTACAAGGCCTTGGTGAGACCACACCTGGAGTATTGTGTGCAGTTTTGGTCCCCTAATCTGAGGAAAGACATTCTTGCCATAGAGGGAGTACAAAGAAGGTTCACCAGATTGATTCCTGGGATGGCAGGACTTTCATATGAAGAAAGACTGGATGAACTGGGCTTGTACTCGTTGGAATTTAGAAGATTGAGGGGGGATCTGATTGAAACGTATAAGATCCTAAAGGGATTGGACAGGCTAGATGCAGGAAGATTATTCCCGATGTTGGGGAAGTCCAGAACGAGGGGCCACAGTTTGAGGATAGAGGGGAAGCCTTTTAGGACCGAGATTAGGAAAAACTTCTTCACACAGAGAGTGGTGAATCTGTGGAATTCTCTGCCACAGGAAACAGTTGAGGCCAGTTCATTGGCTATATTTAAGAGGGAGTTAGATATGGCCCTTGTGGCTACGGGGGTCAGGGGGTATGGAGGGAAGGCTGGGGCGGGGTTCTGAGTTGGATGATCAGCCATGATCATAATGAATGGCGGTGCAGTCTCGAAGGGCCGAATGGCCTACTCCTGCACCTACTTTCTATGTTTCTATGTTTCTATGAAACTACAGTTGTATGAGAGATGAGTTGGCCAAAGTAAATTGGAAGGAGCTACTGGCAGGGATGACAGCAGAACAGCAATGGTGTGAGTTTCTGGGGAAAATGAGGAAGGTGCAGGATAGATGTATTCCAAAAACAAATAAATACTCAAATGGCAAAATTGTACAACCATGGCTGACAAGGGAAGTCAAAGTTACTGTAAAAGTAAAAGAGAGGGCATACAACATAGCTAAAATCAGTGGTAAGACAGAGAATTGAGAAGCTTCTAAAACCCTAACAGAGAGTAACTAAAAGCATTAGGAGGGAAAAGATGAAATATGAAAGCAAGCTAGCACAGACCGCTTCCAGACCGTTCGGGCTGACTGGAAGTGCACTGAGAGCGGTAAGCGTAAAGGAGTTGGATGCTTACTGTTCTGGTTAACAACAGATGGTGCAATCCGGGTCATATTATGATCGAGGAACGTGTTTGTTGACCAGGTATTGAACTTTTTACTGTTGGACTTCGGAACATTCCACCGAGATACAACACTGGGCGGCACGGGAGGTCGTTCCTGCCTGTGGCCATCGAACTTGCAGCTCCTCCCGTGGAGGGTCAGACACCCTGAGCCAATAGACTGGTCCTGGACTTATTTTCCATCTGGCATAGTTTGCATTTTGTTGTTTGATTGTTCGTGGTTTTTGTATTGCTATATTTATGCTCTATTCTTGGTTGGTGTAGCTGTAACGAAACCCAATTTCCCTCGAGATCAATAAAGTATCTATCTATTTATCAGAGTGTATAGTAAAAGTTTTATCAAGTATGTAAAAAAATAAAAGAGAGACGAGAGTGGATATAGGACCACTAGAAAATGAGGCTGAGGATAGCAAGGAGATGGCATCAGTCTTCACTATGGATGACACTAGCAGTGTGCCAGATGTTGAAGGGTGTGAGGGAAGAGAAGTGAGTGCAGTTACTATAACAGGGAACAAGGTGCTCAAAAAGCTGAAAGACCTAAGAGTACTCAAGTCAATTGGAGCAGATGAACTACACCCGAGTGTTCTGAAAGAGGTAGCAGTAGAAATTGTGGAGGCATTAGTAATGATGTTTCAAAAATAATTTGACTCTGGCATGATGCCAGAGGACTGGAGAATTACAAATGTCACTCCACTCTTCAAGAAAGGAGGAAGGCAGCAGAAAGGAAATTATAGAATTATAGACCAGTTAACCTGACCTCAGTGTTGGGAAGATGTTGGAGTCAAATGCTAAGAATGAGGTTATGGAGTACTTGATGACACAGGACAAGATAGACGAAGTCAGCATGGTTTCCTAAAGGGAAAATCTTGCTCAGTGAACTTGTTAGAACTCTTTGAAGAGATTACAAGTAGGATGCAGTCGATTTTGTATATTTGGACTTTCAGATGGCCTTTGACAAGGTGTCACACATGAGGCTGTTTACCAAGTTAAGAGGAAACAGGTAGGCTGCAATGTAGAAAAAGCATGGCCATGCACTTCAGTAAAGAAATGAATGTGCAGACTGTTTTCTAAATGGGGAGAAAATCAAAAAATCTGAGATGCAAGGGGATTTGGGAGTCCTTGAGCAGAATACCCTTAAGATTAGCTTGCGGGTAGAGTCGGTGGTGAAGAAGGCAGATGCAATATTAACATTCATTTCAGGAGGTCTAGAATATGAGAACAGGCATGTGATGCTGAGGCTTTATAAGGCACTGGTGAGGCCTCACCTTGAGTATTGTGAACAATTTTGGGTTCCTCATCTAAGAAAAGATGTGCTGACATTGGAGAGGGTTCAGAGGACATTCACAAAGATCTTTCTAGGAATGATATGGTTATCTGTGAAGAAAGTTTGATGGCTCTAGGCCTGTACTCCCTGGACTTTAGAAGGATGAGTGGGGATCTCATTGAAACCTTTTGAGTGTTGAAAGGCCTAGACAGAGTAAAAGTGGAAGGGATATTTCCCATGGTGGTGGAGCCTGGGATAAGAGGGCACAGCCTCAGGATAGAGGGGCCTCCATTTAAAACAGAGATGCAGAGATAGTTCATTAGCCACAGGGTGATGAATTTGTGGAATTTATTACCACAGGCAGCTGTGGAGGCCAAGTTGTTGGGTGTATTTAAGGCAAAGCTTGATAGTTTCTTGATTGGACACCGTCAAAGGTTATGGGGAGAAGGCTGGGGAGTGGCTGAGGAAAGAAAAAAAAAATCAGCAGTGACTGAATGGCGGAGCAGTCCTGACGAGCCAAATGGCCTAATTCTTCCCCTATGTCTTATGGTCCTATGGAAAGCGGCTTGGAAATGGGAGATTCATCATGATCTTGGTGAATGGCAGAGCAGGCTCAAAAATGTTATGTTTGTTCCTGCTCCTATTTCTTATGACAAGCGAATATGATTAAAATAGAGACACAGTTCTCCAATTGTGCAGTGCTCTGATGAGACCACATCTAGAATATTCACTATAAATTTTTGAGGTCTCTGTCGGTCAGGGATCGACCACGGATTTTGCATCCTGGCTATCTAGATATGCAAGTCTGGGCAGTATAATATGGAGAGCAAGCTGTTGCCCATATAACAAACTCCTACTCGCCATATATTGGATGAACTCAAAGGAACTGCAGAGACTGATACAGTTTGGCACCAGCAGCATTGCAGAAGTTGCCAGTCAGCGTTGAACTCAATGAAGGACTCCAGCTCCAAACTTTTCCCCTGTGGTTTACTTCTAAAGCCTTCCTATGAGTGGGTCTTTCTGCTAGGCAGTGGAGGTTTGAGGCTAGAATTTTCCATCTCCAACCATGGCTGGTGAACCCCATCAGCCCAAAGCAACTGGTTTTAAAGTGTCAGTAACCTGCCTTTGCCCCTTCTCCTGTCAGTAAAAATGGTTCTGTTGGGCTTACTAGCTGAGACACATGTGAAAACCAGGAGCCGAACTTGGTTGTCACAGGCTATTTGATATGCATGTAATTGAGAGCATTTATAGGTAGTGGGAGGTTGTGCCAATAACCACACACTGCTATAACAACCTTAAGTCAAGTCATCAAGTCAAATTTATTGTCATTTAATTATATACACGTATTCCGTTAAATGAGACAATGTTTTGCCAGACCAGGATGTAAAGTACAGAAGTACACATAACACATAGATAACACACAATAACTTAGGAAAGTAAGAATTAAGTCCACAAATAAAATATGCATAAATAAGTAAAGTCCATAAATTAAATATTGTTGGCAGATTAACCAGTGTCACTGCAAATATAATGCAGCAAGGAGCTCAGGAGCCGAACGGCCTAAGGGAGGAAACTGTTTCCCATCCTCACCATTCTTGTGTTGATGCATCAGAGCCTCCTGCCTGATGGTGGAAAGTCAGAGAGGATGCTGGATGGATGGGCGGGGTCCTTGATAGTTCTCAGGGCCCTGCATATGCAGCACTCCTGATAAATGTCCCCAGTGGATGGCAAGGAGACCTTTTTGATCTTTTCACCCATTCTCATTGTCCTTTGTTGGGACATGGTCCAATGCTTGGCTGGATGGAGATGCGGCTTGTCAGGGTGGTCTCAATGGTGCTCCTGTAAAACTTAGTTAAGATGACGGGGTGGGGAGGCTTGCTATAAGTATTATATCCCTGTCTACACAAGTGTAAACTCACACTAAAGGGCTTGCAATGATTCCTGGCATGGTGCTTTGTTAAATGATGAGAGATCTGATCTTATACACTGCTGAATTTAGAAGAAAGTGAGATGATTTCACTGAAACACAAAATACATACAGGGCTTGACAAGGGAGGTGCAGGAACAATATTTCCCCAGTTTGAGTGTCCAGAAGAGAGATCACATTCTCAAAATTCAGGATTAATTTAAGAAGACAGTTCATCAACTAGCAGAATTCCCTGCTAGTAGAGGCTCAGTTTCTATGTACCATATACTTGAAAACAGAAATCAATAACTATTCAGATATTAAGAGAATCAAGGGCAAGGGGATTACTGCAAGAAGGTGAAGAAGGCATGAGAGGCTGAGTTACTTAACCCTGCTTCTAAGTTTTGTTATGTTATCTCACAGCAAACAAGACATGTAGAGCTCAATTTACTCATAGTATGCTTTCTCACCTATTTTGAAGACAGCACGAGATACAATGGAAAAGTGAACTGGTGGTTGCTCCCCACAAACAATAGCAACACTGGAGGATGCAGTGAAGACAAGGGATACATCTTCACCCACGTCAAATGGTGCTGTTCAGAGAGGGAACCTGCAAATACTTGCTGACAGTATTACAAATATCTATGACACAAATATGCCGCCCTCATTTCAAAAGACCAAGTACGATTGTGACTTCCCTACAACTAAATTAAATCCCATTTCTTTTCTCCTCCAGGCCTTTCAAGCATACATCAAGGACATCACAAGGGTAAATCTATAGAGAGCCCTTTCCTTCTGAAGTGGCTCCATCACAAGATGTAAAATTGTGCTGTAGCTCAGATATGCACTTTTCAGTGAATACTATAAAGAGCCAATTGTTTTGGTTTCACTTAGTTTATTTAAAATGCAAAAGTAGGTTCAAGAAGACCTTGGTAACAAGGTCCACTGTGAATACTCCACATCAAATAACATAATGCTCTCCAGTTTAGCTGACACATTCACAAAGGTTATGCCTCTTTGAGAAAGAGAAAACTGTGAGTCCATCATTAACTTTCTGAGGTTGTAAGACACAGGCTGGATATATATTGTCCTTAAAAGGTAGAATAAAGCCAGTGCGCAATGCTAGTGCAGAGGCAGCGATGGAAAGCAGCTGGTGGCAGAATGGAGAATGAAAGTACACCCATTAGCTGATCTGTTGCCAACCAGTCATTGCTCACACCACAGTCAATATGCAATATATTGTTGCATTTGCCCATGTCAGAGTCTATTCTTACATGGTTGTGGGTGGAGAAGCATATGGCGATGCCTCAGTATCTCTAGAAATCAGAAGACATTGCAGCAGTAAGGTCAGAGAATTAAGCAGTCTGCCTCGGCTTCTGGTGTTGCTACACAGACAAAGTAAGACAAAGCTAAGAACTGGTAATTCAGCAAGGAGGGTTTCAGCAGAATTATATTGTCACGCTTTCTTATTTTGCAATGCTCCGCTAAAAATGATAACCCTCATCTCTTCCACATCATGTTGCTTGTTGTACTTCAAGGGCCAGCTCTCACTCATGCAAAGTGAGGTGGTGTGGGAGTAGGCTGTGGGACTTAATTTGTTAACTTTCACGCTGGATGAGCCACTGCAGTATTAGAACTTGCAAAGATCTGCCAATGGACACCCTACTTTCATCTTCCTCCTCTAGCCCTGCATTCTCAACAGAAAAGGAACGGGCCATTAATTCCAAACCTGCTGTGCATTAACCACGCCTCTCCCTCCCCTCTCCTGCGCACTTCAGCACTGTTCTGTGCACCTCCCTCCAGTATAGCTTTCACCTCTTCAGACCATCAATGCACCTCCCCGATGCTCTCCCTCATCCATTTACATACATCCCCCAGGCACCTCTCACGGCCGTCTAACCCCATCAAAGTGCACCTTCCATAAGCTCACCTCCATCCTGATCTCCTCGTATGTTCAATATCCACACAGTTCCGACACTGTTCTATACACCTCCCTCATGTTACACTCCCTCCTACGCTGCAGTAACATTCACACCATCTGTGGATCTCCCGCATTGTGTGACTTCCTCTTCTTCACCCCCATCCACCTATACATCTTCCACATGTTAGTCGACTTCTTGCGCACTTCTGGCACTGATTGGTAGATATTTCACTTATATTCTTCAATGCTTCACTGATTTTCACGCAGTTCCCTGCAGCATTAATGTTGGAGTGATGTAGGCGCATCCCAGAAATATGGCAAAAGGGAATGAGGAACTCAATATAATTTGCTCCCATTTGTCACATTGCCCCTTCCCTCTACACTGGCACTCATCTTGCCTCAGTCAGTACCAATATGCTGCTTTCTATCCAAGTGTCATCATTTGCATTTGTATTGTCACCGTAGATTAGTCCTCGATGGGGCACTATTGACAAATGTGTCATGGCAGAGTTGGCAGCCTACCTCAACCTCTGATGAAGCCAGACAGGATCAGACATAATAAAAGTAAGAAGTCTATTTAAAGAAAACCATTTGGAAGAGGGAGCTGATGCAACAGATGCAACATGTTAAGCTTTAATCAAACTGGACACTGACGTTTAAGTATTCACCTGAATTGCTGTTAACACTCATTTCCATTTACATGGCCAGTCAGTTCAAGCTGCAGTAAGCCCATGATCTGCGAGCAAGATTTGGACCCAAGTTAAAAACAATTAAAAATATCGCATTAACATCTCCCAAGCAGGTTAATTGCAGCAGTAAGTATCCACCCACAAGTAATTAGGAAATCTCTGACTTCAACATGTTGGATTGCCTCTGGCATCCAAATGAATCTCTGTTAAACCAAAATGTCATCTCTTTGGAAAATGATTGCACTCCCCAAGCTAAACAAAAGGATACTTTGCCCCAAAATCAATTCTAATTCACCGTTCCTTAGGATTTAAAATTACCCTGATTGAGGCTGATTTATTTAAATTAAGGTGCAGGTCAGTTTCAATGTCATTAATCACAAATCCTTATTATGAAATTAAATTATTGGTTTTCATGCATTCCTGTTTCAGTATTCAGATGTTATTAAATAAGTTTTATATCTTGGCACCAACTACACTGTTGGCAAGGCTTTCAGCTTTTCAATTTCCCCCAATATCAGTCCTAAACTTCAAAAGACTGAATCTCTGTCTGGCTGTCCTGCAGTTTTTGAAAATAATATTTTGGATTACCCTCATCTTTTTAAGTATCCCATATAATTCAATGATCTGCTCAATGATGCAGTTGACAGTAAGAATGGACTCCGGTGGACGCAGTGATCATTAGGGCATCTGGCCAAATCAATTATAAATTTGTTAGGAGGACAGAATCCAAAAGCTAGTTGTTGTCGATTAATGGTGCATCTCAAGAGTCAAAAGCGTAAATTAAAAATTTTCTGACCTGAAATGAAATATTTCTGGATTTCTATCATAAATATGTTCTGTTATTTTGTTCCATATTCCAGTATCTGCAGTCTCTTTTGTCATATATTCATAGATCCACGGGCATATATTGCTGTTGCAATCAGCAGGTGTGGAAAAATGTGTGGCAGTGTAATGTAAAGGATTACAGCTACTCAGTTAGAACTTGGGACAGTAATGCTTCTACCTTACAAAAGATTTATGGACACTCAATGGAAATTAGAAGGAACAGACAAAAATCAAATACAAAAGAAGATGAGTCGAGGCAATAGCTTGACCATCACTGACCTACACATGATATGGGCATGATGATTAGAAGGACAGTAAGATTCTTCAGTGCTCTAAAACACTGTCCCTACATGTCAGTTTGGTACTATAACCACAAGGAGATGAATGGAGTTTTCATTGCTACCATTGTGAAAAACTAGTCATTCAGCAGATGGTACAATTTATGCATTAGGCTCTGAGTGGAATTTTATAGTTTTTTAGGCTCCAGTACTAAATGATATCACTGGAAATTTGGACATTTTTACCATTGGAATTAGAAAGTTCTGTGCTCAATAATTCATCAGTAGTTGTTCAGTTATGTCGCTGTAGCATTTCTGAAGCATAGAAATATGACAACCATTATCAAAAGAAACTTGCAATTATAAATGCCAGCAGAATTTTTTTGTTATGTAATAGCAGAAATATTTGTTTAACCAAGGCAATGTCTTTTCAATGATGAGTTCTGAGCAATAAACATATCCAAGCCAAAGGGAATATTCACCTTTTACTGCTGAATACATGGTTAGTCTCCAACAAAGTCAACTTAATCTCATGGTAAACCAAGATGGACTAAAAATTGATGGAAATGTCTTTCTCAGCATGATGGAAAGAGCTAAGGGGGTTAGTAATGAACTTCTAGAAGAGGCTGAAAGCTGAGTGGAAACACAGAAGTTCGTAGAAATATAAACAAGATATAGTTAGAACTTAACCAGATGCACTCTTCCCTGAACCCCTGGGTGCAGCTGTCAACAAGATTTACAAGTCAACACAGATGCAACAACAATAGTTCCAGCAAATCTAGCTTTGTCCCAGTGGTCTCTTGGGAGTGGTAAATAGCAGACCCATCACTGGAATAAAACCTATTCACCAACCATTCAGAAAGGTGATGGACCTGGACTTCCCTGATCAAAACTTTTGTTGTGCTAATGGTTGGACGTAAGGCATTATACATTTTACTCACAAAAACAAAACAGTATGACATTTTCTTGTTCATGAATTAACAATAAACAGGTTAAAAATGTTTATGGTCATAGGAGGGAGGCATATCAATAAAATTATCAATGTGATCTTCATATATAAAATAAGAAGAATTCTGAGCTAAAGAAAGAATTTGGACAATTTGGAAAAAGCTGACAACAGCACAGATACTCTGTACACATGGGAACGCACTGCTACTAAAATTATTTATTTCATAATCAAGAGTAAGGAGTATTTAGCAAGGCAAATGGAGATGGAAGTGAATAACTATACTGTGGGGATGTATTCATAAGTGTACTAGCCATGGGTGAGTTTCAGCTCAGATTAAGAGTTAGAAGTACATACTGTATGTGAGAGTATCAATTTTAGGTAGTTTTTTATTTGAATATGTTATGTTACTTCCAGTGGATGCATATTATTGTTTTGGGACATTT
The DNA here is from genome assembly GCF_030028105.1 of Mobula birostris. Taxonomy (NCBI): domain Eukaryota; kingdom Metazoa; phylum Chordata; class Chondrichthyes; order Myliobatiformes; family Myliobatidae; genus Mobula; species Mobula birostris. The sequence goes on along the minus strand of NC_092380.1, from coordinate 66,675,649 downwards.
CTTCAGTATGCATAAATAATCCTAAATTTAACCCAGTTCAAGCCTAACTCAGTGGATAGGAGTAAAAGACAATTTACACAAGATTCTGATACCAACATACTGTACATAGTTGTTTTATTTTTGCTTCCAGGTTAAATGAAGATTAACTCAGGTGATGCATATTGGTTCATATATGTCACCATAGTTATGTCAAATCAAAATGGCAAAATGTTTTAACTGTCAGATAAAGGGGTATATATCTCACTACACAAGTCAAAAGAGAATTAAATAATCTCTGTTGAATGTGATTTCTTCACACAAGGGGAGATTTCACAGTAGAAACCTTGGAAAGGAAGTCTGTAAGATATTGAACAATAGTGAACAATGGATAATGGAGTTGGTCTGATATTTATGCTAGCAGTGGAATGTAGAACCTTTAAGATGGAAGTGTGGTAAAATGAATAATGTATCAAAAAGGGCGTTGCCATGGCAACTGATTTCTTTAGTCATGGGTAAGGATATGCATTTGATGAAGTTCAAACGAGTTACCAGTCACAAGAAACACAGTGAACTCAAAAATGTATATGTACAAAGTACTGAAGACCTTAAGCCAGATGAAATTTTTACTGAATTGCAATAGGCAGCACATCGAACTCCCAGTGTAGTAGCTTTTTACACTGATCAGCCAAGACTAATAATATACTGACTCAGAGAACTGAAGGTAGACTGCACAGAAGTATCAAACTTACACTCAGACATGCTATTTGCAGTATAAACAGGAATATTAAAAGGTATCCAGACATGTATTCCAGGCGCAAACAAGAGAGAATCTGCAGATGCTGGAAATCCAAGCAACACACACAAAATGCTGGAGGAACTCAGCAGGCCAGGTAGCATCTATGGAAAAAAGTACAGTCGGCGTTTCGGGCTGAGACCCTTCAGCAGGACTCTGCCTGAAATGTTGACTGTACATTTTCCCATAGATGCTGCCTGGCCTGCTGAGTTCCTCCAGCATTTTGTGTGTGTTGCAGGTATTCCAGGCTAAAGTAGGCAAAATTAGTCAATCATGTGGTGACATGAAACTAGGCGGGTGATAACAATTAGTGCTCAAGCCTTCTTCACAAGAACCATATTCAGAATTTGCAGGTGCCAAAGATTTCACTATACTAAATCTTTCACTGCACATGGGTCAAGAAAGGCAAAAGTATTTGATAACTAGCATACATCAAAGGTTGAATTAATGCACAGAATGACTTTTTGTCGTGACTCCAAAAAGCTTTCAAGAAGCCATGGTCATAATACAACGCATAGGTCCTGTTAAGTATTATTGCCCACAAGTACTGAAGATGAAAATCCCCAAATCACAATAATGTCAAGGCAGTTGTAGAATCACAGTTTAAAGCTCAAAAGAAGCAAGTGTGTGTTTGTACAGAAGTAAGTAGTTCATTTTGGACAGAGTAGAGGCAAATGCATTACATTCAGTCAAGCAATATGGGCATCATTGTAAAGGTAGGAAAACCTGAAAACACAGCAGGACTTGCCTTATTCTTAGGTTTGAGAAATACAATGCTAGTAACACTGTACTTTCAAGTGTATCAGCGGTAAAGTAGATGCCAAAGCTGTCTATTGACCTGGTCTAGATAAACAGCAAGAAAAGTTAATGGATAAGCATACTACTTGTTGAGATTGCAGAGGCAAACTTCAACTTCAAAGGTCAGTGGTCAAATACGCAATCGGGTTTTGAACCTTGGCCTAAGAGAGTGGCTGGAGTGGGGAGGCCTTGACCACTCTACACCACCAAGGACTCCGAGATGAACTGAAGGATGCCCTCACCTTGGGATAACCAGCAGAGGACCTAGAGGTTCTGATTGACCAATTAATTCATCTCAATAAGCATTCGCCAGAGCATAAGTGGGAATACATCAAGAGGTCAAAGAGGTTAGCCAGAACCTGGCCTCAATGCATTGTGGTTCCACCTCCCAACCTCAGACCCATGACCAGCCCGACTCCTGCTCAGGATCCTGTTAAGACTTTGTAAACTGGCCACAAAAGAATCTCTGCTGATGAGAGATTCCAGCCCCAGATTTGAGGTGTTGCAATTACTGCAGGGAAGCAGGTCACCTGCAGGCGGATTGTTCGAAGCTGCAGCTGTCGAGAGAACTGTTAAGATCATCCAGTGTTGGGAGGAGTGTGATGTTAGCATCCACTACTCCCAACCTCACAGATCGTGGCATCACACTGAAGGCGGAGATTTCCTGGGGTATGAACCAACAAGAGGTGAATGCGTTTTTGGACTCTGGGGACTACTCGTCGGCTCAAAGTACCACTGCAGGAGTTGAGCCAGCCTGTGCTTGCAACTGTCTTAGATAGCCGTAAGCTTGGTTCCAGGAAGATCCAACAGCAGACAACAGTCTTGCGGATCTGGATAGAGGTTCACGTGGAGAACATTAGTTTCTATATCATTGGGTCTCCCCACATACTCCTGATCCTCAGGCACCCTTGGCTGTCCCAGCATAACCCTTCTGTGAACTGGAAGGAAGGGAGGATCATTGCATTGTCCAGCTGCTCCAAGAAAGTAAGTCATTGGCTTGGTGTTCTAACCCACGATTCTCCTGAGACCAGTGACTGACCTGTGGGGTGCGGTGGATGGGGGGTAACCTGGAGCCTTCTGGAAACCCAGACCTACCTTCAAGGGAAGACAAGCCTACTCCAGCCAATAGATCCATGTGAGTCCTGATCCTGTCCAGTAAGGGGTGTGCTGGAACTGAATCTCTAGTTCAGGAGCAAAGCAAGGAGATCCAAAGGTGTCTGGAGCTCTAGCAGCTAAGCCAAAGGGCTCCAGTTGCCAGGCCACATCTAAGGGGAAGGCTCTGAAACGAAGACCCTTGTAACACTGGGACTATTTGCAACGCCTCACTGCCGATGTCTGATGACATGGACGAGGATTTGGACTGTGATTTGGCCTCTGTTTTCACTAAAGACTCTTCTGACCCTATGGAGGAGACTCTGGGATCTGCAGAATCACCCCCGCTACTGAGAGAGTCCCAGAAGTCAACTTTGGAGGAAGGTTCAGGGGTAACAAAGAGAGGCAGAAGGAGAAGATAGCGGTGTGACACAGCGCACGTAGCCTCTCCGGTGAAATGATATCGTATTCGTTAAATAGGGGCCGTGCACAATTCTGATTTGATGGAGACAGCCGTGAGAGCACGGAAGAATATCTGGAGGAACTGCTGAACAGCCTGGTTCACTGCCGCTGCTACTATGCGATCGAGAATCTCCGGAGGGAAGGCCCCAAAATCCTCAGCATTGCCTGCTGCTGACAGCTGGGGCTGGGGTCGAAGCGTTCGGCAGAGATGGTGCTCGGTGCTTGGTGTCGGAGGGCTGGGCGGAGCTCGAAGTTTTGGGACGACTGAGAGTCGGACTGTGGTCAGGTATGGCAGGGAGAGTTTTCTTCCTTCTCCCGTCTGCGTGAGATGTAGGACTTTCGAGAAACTTTGAACTTTTTACCGTGCTCATGGCCTGTTCTTCGTCAAGTTACGGTATTGCTTGCAATGTTGTAACTATATGTTATAATTATGTGTTTTTTGTCAGTTTTTCAGTCTTGGTCTGTCCTGTGTTTCTGTGATATCACACCAGAGGAACATTGTATCATTTCTTAATGCATGCATCACTAAATGACAATAAAAGAGGACTGCGTGTCCTCATAATCTAAAAAAAATTGCAGCACCAAAGTGGTACAAATCCATTCTGTCTACAAAGAGTTGGAAGGGGTCTTCAGCAAGGGAAAGGCCTTGAGTCTTCCACCACACCAGGCCTCCCACTGTGCTATAGATCTACAGCCTGGTACTTGTCCTCTGCAAGGTTGATTATATGCACTCTCGGGACTGGAGAGAATGGCTATGGAGGGGTATATAAAGGAGCGTCTTGCCCTGGGGTTCATTTGGCCCTCCACCTCTCCAGCTGGTGTTGGCTTCTTCTTCATACAGAGAAACGATGGGAGTCTGCAGCCATGCATTGATTATAGAGGGCTGAATTGCATAATGGCCAAGAATCGTTACCCTCTTCTACTTATGAACACGGCATCCAAGATTCTCCAAGGGGCAAGAGTATTCTTGACACTAGACTTGCAGAATGCAAACAATTTGTTTCGTATAAAGGAGGTTGATGAATGCATCCGACGCACTGACAGGGCACCATGAGTACCTAGTCATGCACTTCAGCCTTGTGAACACATCAGTAGTTTTCCAGGCCTTTATAAGTGATGTGCTCCAGGATGCTCTCCATAAGTTTGCCTTCGTCTGCTTTGACATCCTAACTTTCTCGAAGTCTATAGGTCAAAGATATCCTATAGACTTTACATCAAGCTGGAGAAGTCTGAATTTACCATTTCATTTTTGTGTTTCATCATCTCTAACAGCAATTTTAAGATGGACCCTAGTAAGACACAGGCAGCTGTAGATTGGACACAACCATCCAGTCTGAAACAAATCCAATGATTCCTGCGTTTTGCCAACTTTTACCAAAAGCTCATCAGAAACTATAGCTCAGTAGTGGCTCCGCTGACAGCCCTAACCAAGAGATCCACAGGCTCTTTCGTTTGGACTATGGAAGTGAAGGCTGCTTTCACAGAGCTCAAGCAGTAGTTCACAACAGCTTCCATCTTGGTTGCACCTAAACCAGACCTTCCCTTCATCATAGAGGTGCACATTGAAGTGGGAGCAGTGTTGTCTCAACGCACACCTTCGGACAATAAACTGCATCTGTGTGCATTCTTCTCCAGGCAGCTATCCCTGAAAGAGGTGAACTTTGACATCAGAAATCGGGAGCTCCACATGGTTAAGTTAGCTCTGGAATAAATGCGTCACTGGCTGGAGGGGGCTAAGAACACTTTTATTGTTCAGACAGACCACAAGAACCTGGCCACAAGAGGCCAAGAGGCTGAATTCTTTTCATGCCAGGTGGTATTTGTTATCTAATGGCTTTAATTCCATCCTGACCTATTGACTGGGGTTAAAGAAGCAGAAGCCAGATGCATTATCCTGTCAGTTTGGTGAACCAGAACCAAAGGAGCAGCCTACCACCATTTTGCCCAAAGCCAATGTGGCAGCACCAATTCATTAGGAAATCGATGCTCTTGTTCACAAGGCCCAGGTGCAAGGGATGATACCTAAGAATGGTCCTCCGGGTCGGCTGTTCGTCCCAAATTTCATCCAGTCCTAGGTACTTGACTGAAGACATTATTGAGAATGACCATTCACCCAGGGATTGCCAGGACCCTCGAGTTTATCAAGAGGAGGTTTTGGTGGCCCGGAATGATGAAAGAGATGCAACAGTAGGTGCAGGTATGTGAGGTGTGTACCTGGAACAAGGAGCCCCGTATCCAACCTCAAGGGCTCCTCCACCCCCTACCTGTTCCGGACAGACCATAGGTGCACATCTCCATGGACTTTGTCACAGGTCTTCCTCCTTCCAAGGGTATCATGGTAATTATGGATCATTTTTTGAAAGCCTGCAAATTCATCGCCTTGGACAAACTACCACCTGCAATGGACACTGTTGAAATTGTCCTGCACCAAGTCTTCAGGATTCGTGGTTTTCCCGTGGACATTTTGTCAGATCACTGGAGGGTGTTTTGCAAGCTGATCGGGGCAACAGCATATTTCTCCTCTTGGCTTCACCTGCAGTCCAACACGGAGTGAGTGAACCAAGATATGGAATGTACTATAAGATACCTGGCCTCTGAAAGACCAGGTGAGCAGAGCAACTATACGATGTGGGCAGAGGTTGCCACAACACTTTACGGCACTCGGTGCATGGAATATCCCCTTTTGGATGCCAATTTGGGTATTCTCTGCCACTCTTCCCTCAGCAGGAGGCCAAGTTTGGGGTTCCTGCCAAAGATCTTATCAGATGCTGAAATGGACTAGGGCAAGAGAGTTTTGTTAGCCTGTACCTGGAAAGCTGAAATAAATTCTAACCACAAGAAAAGACAGGAAATAGTTTTGCAACCTGGGTAACAGGTCTGGCTGTCGACTCAGGATTTGCATCTCTGAGTTGAGGCTAGGAAAATAGTGCTCAAGTGCATTGGATCCTTCAGGATTCTCAGGAAAGTAAACAGGCTACACCTTGCAACTCCCCAACACCCTCAAGATCAATCCCACTTTCCACATTTCCATATTAAAACCTGTGAACACCAGTCATTTAACCCCACTGCCATCACTCTCACCACCACCCAGGTTCGTCGGTGGGGAGCAGGACTTCACTGCGAGAAGAACTTCGGATTCACAAACTGTTCGGGGTGCTTATCAGTTCCTCATGGACTGGGAAGGATCTCGACCTGAGGAATGGTGCTGGATTCCTGAAAGGGCCATCTTGGATCTGGCTCTCATCCATGACTATCATTACTGCATCTCCAAGCAGCCAGGGCCATCAGGAGTCGGTAGTAGGGGAGGGGGTCCTTTCACGACATACACACAACCACACCAGCTTCCAGGGTTTAGAGAATCCACCTCTCCAGAATATGGATAGCTGACATGGCTCCTTTAAATATTCAGGACCATTCCTCTAACTGGCAATCATGTTTTGGGCTCCAAGAATTGAGAATTTAAAGAGCACCTGAACTGAGGCTTGGTGCTCAATGGTAAGCCCTACTAGTGATATCGTCTAACGTTTGTTTTGTGCACAGTTCTCGATCCAGTTTGATATCATGTCTCGATCCTAGCTTCTTGCAACACTGTGTGTCCGACGGAGTGATCAGCAGCACTGGGGCTCCACAGGGGACTGTCTTGTCTCCCTTTCTCTTCACCATTTACACCTCGGACTTCAACTACTGCAGAGTCTTGTCATCTTCAGAAGTTTTCGGATGACTCTGCCATAGTTGGATGCATCAGCAAGGGAGATGAGGCTGAGTACAGGTAGAAAACTTTGTCACATGGTGTGAGCAGAATTACCTGC